>NW_028227265.1:57247692-57944192 GCF_978045245.1 Mus caroli | reverse complement strand
TGTGTGTTACCTCTGAGCTCGCACACACTTGACCCACCATCCTCCTGTCAGGCCTTGCAAGGAGATGCTGTCCCTGTGTTTGACCTGCTGATCCTGGGAGTGGGCCCTGATGGCCACACCTGTTCGCTCTTCCCTGACCATCCC
Organism: Mus caroli; assembly: GCF_978045245.1. Lineage (NCBI taxonomy): Eukaryota > Metazoa > Chordata > Mammalia > Rodentia > Muridae > Mus > Mus caroli. Next base: position 57,944,048 of record NW_028227265.1, on the reverse strand, counting down.
CTCCTACAGGTGAGCGCAGGGACCCCCTTCTACAGGTGAGCGTTGGGGCGGGGGGGGGGGCTCCTGGCCCTGATACACCAGGCTGTGTCAGTCTTCTGGGTATCCGAGCATCCGTGCCCCTCAGTTCTGCCCTGCTGAGCGTCAGCTCCCATGATGATGGTGGTGCATGCCTGTCATCACAGCATTTGCTGTGAGGGTGAGGGCTACCTGGACGCTGAGTACGGCCCTGTCTCAGAAACCCAAGAGAGCAACAGGAAACCTGTTGGCATTGTAGACCTGGTGCTTGGCGGGGCGGTTCCATCCCAGTCCTCACTGGCTGCCTTCCCCAGGAGCGGGAGAAGATCGTGGCTCCCATCAGTGACTCCCCAAAGCCACCACCACAGAGGGTGACCCTAACGCTTCCTGTGCTGAATGCAGCCCGAAGTATCATCTTTGTGGCCACGGGGGAAGGCAAGGCAGCTGTGCTGAAGGTAAGAAATGGACAGTGGAGACCAGTCAGGGGACAGACATGCTGCCAGTGTGTGAGAGGGCAGTCATTGACAAGGCCACAGTGTCCTGGGGTAGAGTCCCTGCACCCCCTCCCCCAAACTCCTTCACAAAGGATGCCAAGACTCCTTGGCCAATGGTCTGTCTCCAGGCTCAGTGAAGGACTGTATGAAGGGGATGAGGTAGAAGGTGAGAGAGCAGGACACTAGACACACACATTTAAAGAGAGAATAGAAGGGGAAAAGAAAAAGGTCAGGGTCAGAGAGAGATAGCTACCAACCAACCGGTGAGTACCTGACTTCCATTCTCAACTAGTTGTATCTCTAGCCCCAGGGAATCCAGCACCCTCCTCTGGCCTCTGTGGGCACCAGGCATGCTCATGGTACAAATACATATAGGAGTAACACCCATACACATTAAATAGAAATAAATAAGTAAGTAAATAAATAAAAAAGAATTTGCAAAAAGTGAAGGGCAGGGATGGCGCAAGATGGCTTAGTGGATATAGATGCTTGCCCCAAGCCTGACAACCTGAGTCCAGTTCCCAGTACCTCCTGTTGTCTCCATACTGGGGAGGCAGAAAGGAGGAGTCCTTGGCTACATACATAGCATGTTCAAGGGCAGCCCATGCTAGATGAGGCCCTGCCTCCTAATAAAAACAAACACCAAATCCTATTCCACACCTCGAAGCTTTGGAGCCCACGGTGTGTGAGGCGGAGCACAGAGCAAGATCCCGTGGGTCCCCTGTCCCCAGACCAAACAGATGCGCAGTGTGAGCCCCAACTTGCTCTGCCCTGGTCTCGCACACAGCGCATCCTGGAGGACAAGGAGGGCACGCTGCCCGCCGCCTTGGTGCAGCCGCGCACGGGCGCCCTCTGCTGGTTCCTGGACGAGGCAGCTGCACGGCTGCTGTCTGTGCCCTTCGAGAAGCATTCCACGTTGTAGGGGGTGCGCCATGCACGCCGTGGGCACTTCGGGACGAGCTGCGGATTAAACAGCTTTGCTGGAACTATTGTTTCTGTGGTTCTTGTTGGGGGAGGGACAACAGAGCAGAGCATACACACGGATCAGAGAAGTGCGGCCTGGACTTCTGGCCTGGCAGTGTATGCACTGTTCCAAGTCTGGCCACATTCTCTGCTCCAAGGGTCAAAACTAACTCACGGGTACCAGGGTACTTGTGGTCCCAAATGACTGCTTGTGTTCTAGCCATGGTGAAGAGAAGGGGACACTAAGAACGTCCCAGGGTCCACCTGGGGCCTCAGCCAGAGCCTTCATGGCCCCCTGAGGATGCACTGTCTCCTGCAAGCTTGTTCGGAGCCTTGAGCAGGGTGAGCTACCTGATAAGGTTCTCCTGATGCTGTCACAGGGACCCATACCAATGGGAGAAGTGCCAGGGGTGACTCTTGGGATGCTCCCTTAGTTTTTTCTCTCGCCTCTTATAAAGACTGGGATGTGGGTCCAGAGACTGGAGTACAAGCAGCCAGCTTGGAGCATGAAGTGGGCCGGTGCATCATTGGCTTACCTGACCCTGCCAGTTCCAAGGACCTAGTTGGAGAGGCTGGTGGGTTTGGTTGAAGGAGTCTGAGGGAGCATCCCCTCACCAGGGTAATACAAGCCAGGCATGAGGTAGGAATTGAAGCCTCCCAGAACCGACTTGGCAGGTAGGCCAGAAGGGCGGGGCCAGAACCACAAATGTGAACTTTCTTTAGATGTCTGGTCTCTGAGGGCTCCTCAGCTGTGGCAAAGAGGAAGTAGGATAGGCTGGGGCAGAAGCCAGCAAAAGACACAGTGGAAAAACCTCCTGGGGACTTCTACAAGAGCAGGTGCCACCTACCCACCAGCCAAGCAGAGTCTGAGACACCCTGAGAAAGGAAAGGGACGTAGGCATGAGGACCCCATGTGAGCGCTGTGTCCCTTTCTCAAGGGGGAATTTACTGCTTTGCCATTGATGAAAAGGACCTGCCTCGTGCTTCAAGGTGGCCACTTACACTCCAGCCATCACATTCCAGCCTCTGGAAAGGGAAGAGAAAAGGAAGGTGCCTAAGGGAGCAGGCTACATGGGGATGGGTGTGTGTGTGTGTGGGGGGGGGTCCCTCCATACTAATAACCCACTCCCTGCTCATCCATTTGTTCAGTCAGCAATCCATTCCTTTGGCTTTCAGAGATAGGACTTCATGTAGCCTAGGCTGGCTGGCCTCCATGGCCTAAACTCCCCATCCCCCCCCCCCCCCCCGCTCTGCTTTCTGAGTGCTGGGATGGCAGAGATGTGCCCCACCCATCCATCTGTGCCAGGGTGTTGTTTTTTTCTCACACTCCCTGGGTCTCCCCTGGGGCTGTCCCCACTACCCCTGACAGAAACCACCAGTCTTGGTCCAGCCTGTCCCTAGAGGCCAGGAGGAGGCAGGTGCGGACAGGAGGGGTGGAGAGTGGTACCAGATGGCCATATGTACCCTCCTGGCACTTGGGCCACTCAGCTGCCATCCAGTATCCTGAGCAGAGGGACCCAGGACAGCTCTGTATGGTGGCAGGATGGGGGCTCAGCCTTCCTGCCCCCTGGGTAGACGGCAGCGGCAGCAGCTTCAGGGTAAGCAGAGAGGTCAGGGCCAGGTCATGCTGCCACTGCACGCAAGGCCATGTTGGCATGTGCTCCTGGTGCCAATATGGGGTTCATTATTTTAACTGTCTCTGGTCTTGTCAGGGGTGGGCTTGTGTTGGAAGATTTCAGATTTTTTTGTTCGTTTTTTTTAAGACAGGGTTTCTCTGCGTAGCCATGGCTGTCCTGGAGCTCACTCAGTAGACCAGGCTGGCCTTGAACTCCATCATGCCTGGCTCTGGAGGGTTCCAGATTTAAATGAAATCCAAGTAGCTGGATACAGTGTTACACACCTGCCATCCAAGCACTTGGGAGGCATAGGCAGGCAGATCTCTGGGAGTTTGAGGCCAGACTGGCCTACAGGGTGAGTTCCAAGACAGCCTGGGCTATATGCAACTCTGTCTCAAGACAAAACAAAGTGGAATGTGAAGTTTTTGATTTGTTAGTGGAAGCTAGGGCCCACTGAGGGTGGGGGTAACGGCACAGTCAGGTGGTCTCTGAGGCTGGGAAGTCTGTCTGCATGGACACTGGGACTTGACTATGGCTTAGCCAAGGCCAGGCGGAGCTTCAGCTCCCTGTCCTGTCCCACACCTTGACCTGGGAGAGCGTCTAGACCAGCAGGACTTGGTGGGTGTTCCCAAGGGAGGTGGCTAGACCAGGCTGGAGGAGGGTGTGTGGTTACAGTGAGTGTGAGAACAGCATTGGGGAGGGGACAGCCCATGCAAAACCCTGCATGTGCTGCTCAGTAATCATCTCTCCACGTCCCAGGATTGACCGCCACTTGTATTTGCTGTGTGCCACCGGGTGAATAAATTGCCCTCTCTGGGCCTCATTCTCCTGAGATGCAGCAACATATTTGGAAGAAAGGCTTTTGTGTGTGTAGATGTGCTTGCCAGCGATTAACATCAGCTGTCCTAAGACTGCTTTCCACCTTATACACTGAGGCATGGTCTATGCTGGCACTCACCAGTTCTGGCTACTCCAGCGAGCCAGCTGGTCTTGGGATGACAGGCAGGTGTCCTGGTCCCATTGCTGATCCCTTCTCACTACAGGTCAGGTGGATGGCATGCTGAGGACCTTCCTGCCCTGTTACCGTAGGCAGCTGGCTGCAGCTGTGCTCAGACACATTTCCCAGGAGCTGGGACCCCAGGACCCAGCCAGATGCCAGCTGTCCCACACCAAAGTGAGTACCACCAAGGATGAGGCTACCTGCCAGGCACCCGGGGACCCAGCTGTAGTTGTCTCTCTTGCATTCTCAGTGGTGCCGACATGAGACTGTGGGTGTGGGGCTGGGGAGGGCTGACCACAGGACCTTTGCACAGGTGGACCAGGAAGCTCTGGAGGTGGAGGCAGGCTGAGGAGGCTTGGGGAAGTGAATTCCCTGCAGGGGCACAGCATGTGCAAAAGTCCTGAGGCTGGCAAAGACAGGCTAGATGTGAGTGGGCCCCCAGCAGTGCATGTGCTTGCTCCATCTGTTGCAGCCACCATGCCAGGGAAACACTCTTCGTAAGACCCCATGTCTTTTGTCCCCATATCCCTCTGACTCTTGGCAGCTCAGAGGTTGTTACTGAGATCTAACAGCCTAGAGCTGGAGCTACTAATAGGGTCCAGGGCCTCCATCTGCCCCCTATCTTGGGAGAGTCTTTGATGAGGAAATTCAGGATCAGAGAGGTAGAGTGAGCACCTGAAGGCCACACGGCACAGATACAACTGGAACCTGGGATTTCCCACTGGCTCTTTTCCCTCTCTGCTGAGGAGAGGCTCTGTGGACAGAGGTCCCACCTCTGGGGACTCTCCCTGTCCCATGCAGTCCATCACCCACACCTGATACAATTTTGTTTTTGCTTTGAGATGGAGTGTCACGTAGCTGGTCTGGTCTTGAATTTGCTGTGTAGCTGACGCTCCTTCCTCAGCCTTCCCAATGCTGAACTAACAGGGTCTGGATAGCAGCTGCTGCTTTTGAGTTTTGGGAGTGTTGCTGGTATGTGACCAAACTGAAGAGTTCAGGCAACCCCAAAATCTGCTCGAGCCATAGTCAGTATCCCTTTGCAGAAGCTGCCTCGAGTCAGGGAGCACCAAGGGCCCTTGACCCTGCTTCAGGGCCACCCACCACAGTGGCAACCAACCTTCTGTGTTCTGCGTGGAGACGGACGTCTAGAATGGTTCAGTCACAAGGAGGTCAGTGGACAACCAGAGTCCCAGTCCAGAATCCCCCAGTGAGGGGGTAGGGATGTGGCTCAAGGGTGGAGCCCTGGGAAGTAACAGGCAAGGTCCTGAGTTGCACAGAGGGCATATGGAGGGGTCATGGAGTGTGTTGTAAGCTGTGTGTGTGTTTGCTGACTTGCCTCCTGTACTGGGGAGTGGTAGCAAGTTTTGTCTCATGTCTTTGGTCACAGAACTATGAGTCTGGGGGTCGTCCGCTGGGCTTTGCAGCTCTGACAGGATATACACTGCTCACGTCCCAGCGTGAATACCTCTGCCTTTTGGATGACCTCTGCCCCAGCTCCTCTGGTAAGGACCTCTGGGTCCCCTTAGTAATTTCCCTTCCTCCCACTCCTTTGGCCATTCTACCATCTCTGTGCACTTCACAAAGCTGCCCTGGGTTTCCTCCACCAGTAGCAATTTCCTACCCACAGTGTGTGCAACTCCCAACATGTTTGCAGATGTTGCCACCCACCCCTTGGTATGTGGCATTGACCCTTGAGTGAGTACTCTTGCTTTGGGAAGGAAAAGAAGTACCCCACTGTTCATAGGAGGAGGTCAACGGAACAAAACCCAAATAGCAAACCATCTAAGGAACAAAGCAAAGATACTGCTGGTGGTGCACGGGGAGGCGGTGCCCTGAGTTCTATGGCTGGCCAGGGGTTCTATGCCAGCCTGCTCTGCACAGTGAGCTTCAGGCTGCCAAGGCTACATAATGAGACATTCCCCCCTCCATCACCTACGTGGTGGTTCACAACCAGTTGTAACTCCAGTTCCAAGAGATCTGAAGCCCTCTTCTGACCTTTGCAGCTACCAGGCATGTCCTTGCTGTGTATACACACATACTGGGAAAACATTCCTACACATGAAATAAAGTAAAAAAGTTTTAAAATAAAAGTCAGATGTGGTGGAGCATGCATTTTTTGTTGTTGTTGTTTTTTGTTTTTTCGAGACAGGGTTTCACTGTGTAGCCATGGCTGTCCTAGAACTCACTCTGTAGACCAGGCTGGCCTCAAACTCAGAAATCAGCCTGGCTCTGCCTCCCGAGCGCTGGGATTTTTTTTTTTTTTTTTTTTTGGTTTTTTGAGACAGGGTTTCTCTGTGTAGCCCTGGCTGTCCTGGCACTCACTTTGTAGACCAGGCTGGCCTCGAACTCAGAAATCCACCTGCCTCTGCCTCCCGAGTGCTGGGATTAAAGGCGTGAGCCACCAATGCCTGGCTTGGAGCATGCATTTAATCCCAGCATTCGGAGGCAGAGGCAGGTGAGTTTGAGGCCAACCTGGTCTACAGAGTGAGTTTTAGGACAGCCAGGGCTACACAGAGAAACCCTGTCTCAAAAAAACAAAACAAACCAACAAAAACAAAACTAAATTAAAAGGGAGGATTTGAGTTTGATCCAGGCACTCACATCAGGCTGCTCACAACTGCCTGGAACTTTGGCTCTGACCTCAGGTGTCTGTACACACAATCACACACACACACAGGCATACAGGTAATTAAAAATTATATAAAAAAAAAAACATGCAGTGTCAGTAATCTCTCCTTGCAGTCTCTGCAAGGACAGAGACAGTGGGAAGCAGTTGGCAGGTTTGGGCCAGGGTACAAGCCCACCTGGGTCTTGGGCTTCCGGTTTCTGTCCCTGTTCACCTGCTCCAACAAGGTGAAGAAAATGATCTTGCGGGGTCCACTGTATTAGGGCTTCTGCTGTGTGTAGGTTCTTTTTTTTGGGGGGGGGGGGCGGGTGGAGTTCGAGACAGGGTTTCTCTGTGTAGCCCTGGCTGTCTTGGAACTCACTCTGTAGACCAGGCTGGCCTTGAACTCAGAAATCTGCTTGCCTCTGCCTCCCAAGTGCTAGGATTAAAAGGTGTGTGCCACCACTGCCTGGCTCTGTGTGTAGTTTTTGAGACAAGATTTTCCAGACTTCCAGACCGGTCTGTAAGTCACAATCCGATGACAGGACACCCTACACCGGGCTCTTTCAGGCTGCTGTCCTGAGAGAATAAACAGAGGCCTGAAGGGCGACTTCTCTTGCTTTCAGGAGACCTTGCCCTGGAGGAGCCGCTGCGGGTGCTTGAGGAGCCCGTGAGCTTCACGCTCTTCCTCGTGCACCCCTTCCGGGCTCACCTCTGCTTCTGCGCTCGCTCTCGGGGGGCACACCGCGCCTGGAGGCTCAGCCTGCAGGGTGCCATTCGTCTGAGAGCCACCGGTGCGTAGCGGGAGCAGCGGGGTGCAGGTGGGAGGGGGCAGGAGTTAGAAGGGTGGCGGAGATGCCGGGCTCCCTGAGCGCAGTGGGCTCTTGATTGGGCCTTCAGTCCTGCAGCGCAGCCGGGCGCCCGCGGCCTGCGCCTTCCTGGATGCCGTGCTGCTCTATCGACGACGCCGGGGCTACGCTGGTGGAGACGATGGGATACTGGGCTCCGACGCAGAGGTGAGCGGTGTCCCGCAGACCCCGGGCGCGTTCCGCCATCCGCCGCCTAACAGCCCCACGCCTCCCCTTCAGGTGCTGAGCGCCGAGCTGATGCGGGAGTTGTTGCCCGGGCTGCGAGCACAGACGCTCCGAAGCCTGCGCGGTGCGGGACGTGCCCGAGCCCGTGCATGCGCGGAGGTGCGGAGCATGGGGTGGCAAGGCAAGGGGTGGGGGAGAGAGGAAGGGGACCTCCCTAGGACCCACACGCTCACCCAAGCTGCCTTCGAACTCTGCAGTTCCTCGACGCCGTGCACGCGGCCGTCCTGGCCTGGGCATCCTCGGGGCTGCGTGCCTTCCAGCCAGAGAAAGACGCACTGCTGGCGGCTCTGGAGAGGATGGTGCGCGCAGACCTTGAGCAGATCCTGCAGCAGCGTGCACTTGGAGCCCGGAGAATAGAAGGTGAGAGGGGCGGGGCGGGAGTGGGGCCTGGGATGAGAGGCGGGGCCACAGGCGAGAGGTGGAGCTAGGAATCCCCTGAGGGAGGGAGGAAGGCTGCCTGGTGAGCAGGGTGGGGTCACGGAGCGAGGGGAGTGGCTTGGGGGGGGGTGTTGGCTCAGGAGGAGGGGCATGTTTATGAATATTAGGGGAGTGGCCTGCCCGGAGCAAGCCTGGAATTTCCAGAGCTGGACCCGCTAGCGAGGGTGGACTGAAGGCAGGATCAGGGCGGAGCTTGCAGGGAGGAAGGCAATTGGTCTGTGGCGGTTGGAAGGCGGGACGTAGTAGGGCAGGGCCTGGGATCGAAACTTGGGGAAGTAGCAGATTGGATTTGGAGTGACACGCTGGATCCTAGTGGGAAGGAGTCCTGAGAAGGGCACCGCGAGAGGGCGTGGCCTGGAGCCTAGAGAGACCAGGCCTGTTAACTTGTAGGCCAGGTAGGGAGGCAAGGAGGTAGCTGTGGCCTTGCAGGATCTGCTCTGCTGCCCAATTATCAAGACCCGGGTTTGAATCTCCTTCTACTTCCTCTGCATATGCCTTTGGGCCAGGTCTCACTGCTCCTAGCCTAAGTTTTCTCCGCTGTAAAGTGAGTATCCAGCTGGCCCAGCTGGTCTCTGCTCCTATACATCCGCTGAGTGCCTGGTGGGGAAATCACCAGGCCCACATTTCCCCTCAGCCGAGATCCAGGACGCAGTAGAGGCATGCCTGTGTCAGAAGGTGGACCCGCAACTGCCCCAGCTTACCCTTGCGCTTCTGAGCCCAGTGGAAGCCACGCTCCAAGCTGTTCGGACCCTTCTCATCCAGGGGATGGATCGGCTGTGTCACTACCTTCGCAAGAACCCTTCTGGCACTCGGCTGTGCAGGGAGGTTAGCACGTAGGCCAGTAGTGGCTTGTCCACTTTGGTGTGTCTGTATCAGAAGCGAAAGATCGTTTCTCATCTGACTGGTATGCATACATAGGTTTATGAATTTGGGGAGATACCATGGGACCCAGAGTTGATGCAGGCCTGCTACCGGGAGGCAGAGAGGAACCACAGCCATCTGGTCCAGCTGGCAAAACCCTTTGACTTCCTGGGGATGCGGAGCCTGGTGTTTGGGGCCCAGGACCTTGCACAACAGGTGAAGAAAGTGAATGGGAAGGATGCTTTGGGCACATCCCCAGGAGAGAGAGAGATGGGGTGGGGGAGGTGTACATTTATGGGAAAGGAGTGGGCAGCTGGTAGGCAGGCAGAGCCTGTGAAGGACAATACGGAGCTCATCCATCTGGGGTGTGAGCAGGGAGGGACATGGTTAGAGGCAGGTCTGCTGTCAGGAGCTCCCTCTATAAAGGACAGAGGTGGAGGAGGCTGGGACAAGCCCTGATGCAGATGCAGGTGTTGTCGAACAGGCCTGTTCTAGCACAGAAGAGGTGGAGGCAGGGGGATCGGGATGTCAGGGTCGTTCTCAGCTTCATAGTGACATTATGTGAGGTCCTGTCTCAAAGAAGAAAGGCATGTTTGGAAGGCTGAGGGGTTGGACCCTTCCATGAACATGGTGTATGAGGGAGGAGCAGACCGAGGTGATCCATCAAGCCTGACACAGTTTGTACACTGCATAGCAGTTCTCCCTCTGGGAGCCTGATCCCTGGCTGGTACCATCTTTCAGACAGAGGGGGATCTTCCCTGAGACTAGAGCCTAGAGGACTAGGCAGGGGACAGGCCAAGTTCAGCTGCTGGGAGGCATCAGGCATTAGGAGCCTGAGGCCAGAGCAGGGGTCATCGGGCACCTTCTTCACAGCTCATGGCGGCTGCAGTTACCACCTTTCTGCAGCTGGCTGACCAGTGTCTGACATCAGCTCTAGACCGCAGCCAAGCAGCTGAGCAGCTGGGGAAAGTAAGGGGCCTTGTACTGAAGGTAAGGTGTGTGAACGGGTCCCCATGGGCAGAGTTCTGAGGGCCACTATACAGGCTGCCTGTGACTCCTGCAGAAGTTCACCTCAGACAGTGAGACTACTCGATGGAGGTTCACCCGGGACTGGCTGCTGGGGATCTTCTGGCCCTTTGTATGGAGCCAGCTCGGACTGAGATGTAACTTGGTGAGTGGACACCTGAGACATCTGTCTGGCAGGGACAGAGTGCTCCCCGGGTTGGGTGGGGGGCTCTCTTGGGCTTCCACCATGTTCTTTGCTTTCTCAGGAATCTTGGTTCCAACCCCCCACCTCCACCCCCACCCCCACTTACTAGCCACACCCTCCCAGAGTTCTAGCCCACCTCTGCTGAGCATGCACAGGGGAGAACCAGCTGTGCAAAAGTCCTGGGGCAGGACTGGGCCCAGAGAAGAGTCAGCTGAGGCTGGAGTTGAGGGAAGAGACAGTGGGAAGAGTGTGGGTGGGTAGGGCCCAGCCGTCCAGCTACCTAAAGGTCAGGGCCATCAAGTATAGGTATGCCTCGGGTTCTAACAGGACACCCCAGGGCCACAACTGTGGCATTTGGGAGGCAGGATGGATGGATGGGCCTTAGTTCATTTCTGATACTGTGACACATGCTATGGCGTGTAGGATTGTGGGTGAGTAAGTCCATGTTACAGAGAGGGAAACAAGCCAGAGAACCCAGCAGATCCGGCCAGGGCTGGGGGAGCATAGGCCCTGTCTTTAGCCATGTTCCTAGGAACCGCCGGAGGTGGATGGGGACATCCTAGCCATGGGCTGGCAGGTTCTGACCACTGAGGGTGTCTACAGAGATGTCATCCAGGGCCTCTTGCTGCAGAGGATTGACAGAGGTGAGCTCCCCACTGTGGCTCAGGGAGCTTCTTGTCCCTGTCTGTGCACACTGAGCCTCGTTCAGTCCCTGGCCTTTCCTGTGGACGCTGGCACAGGCCTGGAGGGTCCTGGGTGGACTATGTTGGGGCTGGATGAAGGGGAGATGCCGGGAGGAGATTTTCAGGGTTATGGTGAAGTTCTGAGGAAAATGAGAGGCAGTTGTCAATAATCGTATTTATTCATCAAACTCTCCCTGGTACCAGAGAGTTGATGGTCTGGAATGCCAATCAGGAGCTCCGGGAAGCTTACAAAGCCTGTCTTTGAAAATGGTAGAGGGAAGAGGGACCCAGAGGGTTAGAGGAGTGGCAGAAACAAAGATGGTGGCACCCCTGGAGCCAGGGGACAGGAGGAGATTATGATGTGTGGCCAAACAAGAAAAATGGAGCTGTGGTGGTGATGGAAGCCTGCCATCTAAGCAATTCTCCTGCCTCAGACTCCTAAGTTTCTGAGCCCACATGGCCAGGAGAGTACAAGTTTGTTTGTTTTAATTATTTGCTTTTTTTTTTTTTTTGTGCATTGATGTTTTACCTCCATGTCTCCAGTCCCCTGGGTCTGGAGTCACAGACAGCTGTGAACTGCTTTGTGGGTGCTAAGAATGGAACCCGAGCCATCCAGAAGAGCAGCCAGTATAAATTGTAAATGGCTCCAGGCTAAGTCCAATAATGGTGCCCTGGATGAGCTTCTGATCCTGAGGCTGTGTTCATCCTTAGGGGAATTCCACTTACCGTTGATTTGTGACGTCTGCACAGAGCAGCTGTGTTGGGTACAGATGCCAGTCTCTTGGCTAGGTGGAGTGCAGGTATCAATTAGCAATATCTGTCCTCAGTGAGACATTGAAAGAGGTTTCTGAGAGCCCAAAGCTGGGCATCCTTAGCTAGGTCCAAGGGCTTATCTCTTATTCTAGAATTGAAGAAGGTTCTCGGTGCCAGTGACAGAGCCTGCTGTCTAGCTGACTGCTCCGTAGCCCAGTGGGTCCAGGAAGGAGCAGGTGAGCACCTCACAGACTGTGGGCCATGACAAGGGATGGCTGTGGTTGTGCAGGGTGTTTAAGGGTGTGGCCGGGGTGGCGTGGATGGAAAAGAATGACTTTATCTCTTAACGTGTCCTCATTGGCCAGTGTTATAGTGAGCAGGTAGAGAAGACCCAGGCTCTGACACACAACATGGGTGAAGGTGGTGACAGGTTTGGGGCCTAGTTCCTGCAGCCTAGACAACAGTGGGGTGGATATCTTCTTGGCAGTTACTTTCAGTTAACAATGCTGGGAGGGGGATAGTGATGGTGGCTTGCCATCGGCAAAAGCCCTTGGAGGCAAGATAACTCAAGCTCACTTGTTACACAGCCATTGCCGACTTAGATACTCTCACCTTGATGTGGGCCTAGTTAGTAGTAACATGAAGTCACATAAGAGGAAGGAGTCATCAAAAGACCCTTGGCATGGAGAGAGTTTTATGTACCCTCTGCCTGCCATACATACCAAGGTGACCTGAGTCCATCCCTTTAGGCATGTTCAACACTATGGGTAAATCCCCATGGGGATCGCAGGGTGTGAAGAGGCAGGCTAGCATTTTTTCAGGGATCTCCAGAGTGTTCCACAACTGTGACCCATCCACATCTGGCCAATCCACTGTGTTCCACAGCACAGTCAGTCAGTTTTTCTTGATTTGTGAGTCCTGTCCACACTTCCACCTCATTACCTGTGTGGATCCTTCAGGCCCCACACCCAGCTTGTAACAAGTGGCATTCTTGTGCCTGGTAAGACAGGGAACGTCCAGATGACAGTTGTCATTTCACAGAGGAGGAAGCTGATGCTCAGCTCTAAGAGAGAAGAGAGAGAGAGAAGAGAGAGAGACTTACTGTGCAGGCCAAATGCAGCCACTGCATACAACATGGCTTCCAAGAACAGTCAAGAGCTGCTGAGTCTTAACCCACCCACACCCATCCTGGAGGAGAGTGGATAAAGACCTGGAGTGGCCTCCTTGGGCCAAGGGTGTGAATGCTTCTGCCTTTGTAACTTATGTATTCAACAAAGCATCATAGATGGTATTCCTGCTAAAATTTGTGCACTCAGGTTCTGAGCTAGCCTAGGCTATCATAATAAGATACCACCGTCTCTAAATAAAACAACCCCAAATTAATATGATACATGTAATGACTTATTTTTTTTTCATAAAAATTTGTACCTTTCTTTTTAGATTTGTTTACTGTATGTGTGTGTCCAGGCACATGTATGAGCCTGTGGAGGTCAGAGGACAGTTTACAGGAGTTGGGTTTTCTCTTTCCATCTAGTGGGTCTTGAGGATCAAACTCACCAAGTTTAGTGGCAAGCACCCGCTAAGCTGTCTCACTGGCCCTGTTTTTACATTTATCAATTGCTTGATTAAAAACTGTTTGAATGACTAAATTGAACTTTAAAATGCCCAGGGCTTCAAGCTTGATTGACCAGAGCCTTGTAGCTACTCCCTGCCTGCAGGCTCTAGGATCAGTTGTCCTGGCTTCTGGGCCAGCACTGCCAACCTCTCCCTTGCCCTGGCCCCCCACCCTAGGTCGCTGCTTCCCCAGCTGCTTCCAGGAAATTCCAGGGGTTTTCACTGGTGCTCCCTGCAGGGTCTGGAGGAAGTTGGGAAGGAGTGTGGACCAGGAGAGGCGAGGGGGGTGGAGAGAGGACAACCACCCAAGCAGTCCAGCTGTGTCAGCCTTAGCCCTTTCACCCCTTACCTCCCATCCATCCTACCACATCCCTGCCTTAGCACTAGAACATTTTAATTTAACTTATACATCTTACATCTATCTCTGTGGATGCAGCCAGTGTCCACCGTGACCCAGGCTACAATGCAGATGCTAATTCCAGAATCAAGGCATGCAAGAATGTGTCCCACTGCTTTCTTTGAGAGTACCTGTTGGTTGCCAGCACCAGGTGTCATTTTAGTTTACTTCTGTGGGTTGAGATTTCATGAAGTCTACAGGGTATAGACTTTGGTCTTGTAGTTTTTGTATTTTTTTTTTAAATGAAAAATTTCAAACATGCACTCAAAATGACACTCATATATGTGCCCCAACATTGACCAAGTTAGCTTGCCCTGCCACCCCTCAGAATGAGTACTTCCTTTTCCAGAAATACACAAACATGTGTTTGACTTGGGGGAGTATCAGGCATTTCTTTGTATGATAACAGGTCTGGATACTTTGTAACCAAGGCAGCTGGCCAACTCCCAGGGATCCTCCTGTCTCAGCTTCCCAAGGGTTGGGATTTTAGATGAGTAATCCCAAACCTGGAGAAAAGTTTATTGTTGTTTTTTCATTTTCTTTTGTTTTTCAGTTGAAATGTACTCTCCTGTAGCCCCAGCTTCCCCAACCTTTCTGGGTAGCTGAGGATGATCTTGAAACCTTATCTGGACCTGAGAGTGACAGGTTACCAGCACTGACTAGCTAAGAATTACTATTTATAAATGTTGTTAGCATGATTATGGGCAAATATACCCTGGAAGGGCTGGGACATGGCGGCACATGCCTTTAATCCCAGCACTCCGGAGGCGCAGACAGGAGGATCTCCTGAGTCCCAGACTAAGTCTGGTCTACACAGTGAGTTCCAGGACAGCCAGAGCTACCCAGAGAGACCCTGTCTCAGAAAAACAGAACAAAACAAAAAAGCCTGGAAGAGTTCCCATGGAAACATGGTCAGTGTCTCCAGAAAACCTACTCAACTGGGTACAAATGGGAATCACTCCTTTTACAGAAGGACATTGTGGGTGGTGTTTGTACACACCCTTTCTCATTCTCCCTTCCCCCACCGTGATGCCACTCAATCCTTGGGGCCAGTCAGCGAGTGCAGCTCCCCAATAAAACTACCCATCTTTAATATAATCGAATCTGGCATAAATCGGCTCATTTCACCAGTGGTGAAGAAATAACCTATCAGGAGATGTCTTGTGGACCCTAGGGTCCTCTGAGAGGCTAGGGACCAGAGTAGGAAAATCTATGTGGATTTTACCAGTCTGCTGGCCTGGTGGTATATGCCTGTCCCAGAACACAGGAGAATGAAGCAGAAGTATAGCTGTGAATTTATAGAGTAAACTTGGGGTACAGTGAGCTTGCCTAGTAAGGACCTGTTTTAAAAACAAACAAACCAGGAGAAATGGGCTATTGGGATGGTTCTGAGGTAAAGGTGCTCAGACCTGAGTGGTGTTCTATTTCCAACACCACGCAGTGGTTGACAACTATCCGCAACTCCAGTTCTAGAGGACTTGATGCCCTCTTTTAACTTTCTTGGGAAACAGGAACACACACACACACACACACACACGTTATACAGCCGTACATGTAGGCAAAACACTGAAACACAGAAAATGAAAACAGTAAGAGCATTAAGGGGCACACACAAGCCATTTTTAAGAAGGCCAGAGGGCAATACAATTTGGGGACTGAGGATTCTGGATCCTCAGACATGGTAGCAAGCGATTTTACCCACTGAGCCATTTCGCTGGCTTTTTTTTAAAAAATGGTTTTTCGAGACAGGCTTTCTCTGTGTAGCCCTGGCTGTCCTGGAACTCACTCTGTAGACCAGGCTGGCCATGACATCAGAAATTCGCCTGCCTCTGCCTCCCAAGTGCTGGGATTAAAGGCGTGTGCCACCATTGCCCGGCTCGATGGCTTCTTAAATGAAGCAACGAACAAACGAAAATAACCATGTCGCAACCTTGGAAACTGAGTGGTTTCCAAGGTTCTAACTAGAAGCTTCTGTAAAGAGCCACCGCGTGAGTTTAGAGGGCTCCAAAACAGGACACTCTCAGGGCGTGGTCACAGAACTGTCTGTGTCTTTAAAGCTCGAGCTAGGGGCGGGGCTTCCGGAACCTCCCCGCAAGTGACGTCTTGTGACCGGGTTATTGAGGTCGGAGGAAAGCAGTGGTAGCTTTTAAAGGCGTAGCCTTGTCATGCCTTTCTCCAGGACTCACAGCTCGGCCCGCGGGCCACTTCCCTTTAAGGAGCGTGTCAGGGGTGGGACCTGGAAGTGTCCTTCCCGCTGCCGACTCCTTTAAGGCGCGGCCCTCGTCTGCCGGCAGAAAAGCTGCTTAAAGGCTACGCGTGGCGCGATGGCGGCGTTGCCACGCGGGTCACGCGGGCTGTCGCTGCTGCCGTTGCTCCTTCTGCTGCCGCCGCTGGGCGGCCCGCGCGGCGCGGACGGCTACTTTCCAGAGGAGCGCTGGAGTCCCGAGTCCCCGCTACAGGCGCCGCGCGTGCTCATCGCGCTGCTGGCGCGGAACGCGGCACCCGCGCTGCCCGCCACGCTGGGCGCCCTGGAGCAGCTGCGCCACCCACGGGAGCGCACGGCGCTGTGGTGAGCTGCGGGCCCTTGCGCTGTGCACCGGGACTAGGCGAGACTCAAGTCTCTACCGGAGGGACGTTGATATGCACTTGGTGGGCTTGGCTGTGCGCTGCGGAGACTCGGTCCTCTTTCTGAGGACCTGAGTTATGTACCCCAGGGATTACTCACTTGAGAGGGCTCGGCTCTATATCCATAGTGCCCGGCCTCGACCCCACTGTGGCTTGGGACCCCAAGCTGCTGCCTACTCCCCTCAGGTACTTAGGAATCTGTTCTGATTTGCTGCCAGCCCTCACAGCGAGCTACCATCCTAGAACCCCTGACTTCTCAGAATGGGCCAGGCTGGTGCTTCCAGACCCTTATAGCGAACTCCGGGACTTCCAGATAAGACTCCTGAGGCTCGGGCCAGCATTCCACGCTAACAAAGTTAATGAACTTATCTTTGTGACAGGGTCTCACACCAATGTGCTTTCCAAACTAGCATGTTCTGTTCAGTTGTGTACTAGTGAGCTGGGTGTCATCTTTACTGCCCTGTCACCGAAGGATGGGCAACAGGCTTGGAGTGTAGCGAGTTTTATTCAGGGTGTTATAGCTGATGGGTCTGAGCCAGGTTGGGAACCCCCCGGTGCCATCATCATGTCCTGTCTGTGCTCACAGGGTGGCCACAGATCACAACACTGACAACACTTCAGCCATACTTCGAGAGTGGCTGGTGGCAGTGAAGGGTTTATACCACTCTGTGGAGTGGCGACCGGCAGAGGAACCCAGGTGAGCCTCAAATTCCCGACTGGAGTACTGAAGGTTGGGAAGCTAGGAGCTGGAATGCTCCAGTTCCATCGTCAGCTTCCCCCTCAGGTCCCCATCCTCTCAGCAGACCTTTGTCCTGTTGTCCTTCACTCCATTGTGCAACTTTGGACACAGCTGCCACACCTTTGTGGCTGAATTCCTTTGTGTCTGGTGGCTACCTACTGCTGTGTCTAGGGTCTTGCCAGCATCCACTCTCCTGTTTAACTTCCTGATAAGCCTGTCTTACTGTGTAGTTCAGACTGGCCTTGCAGTTGCCATCCTCCTGTCTCAGTCTCCTGAGTGCTAGAATCACCCAGCACTACTGCATCAGGCTCAGAACCTGTAGGACAGTGTGCAGTAATGTGTGTGCATGCTCATGCTCCTGTTCTCAGAGGCACTGCGGTGGCCCCAGGCTCTCCCCAGCCATGCTGAGCTTTCCTTGGTTTTCAGCTTGCCAGTAGCTTTTGTGCCTCTGGACCCTTGCACGTGCTGGGCTGGCATTTAGGCCCCTGTGTCCTGTCCCCCTCCCATGCTCCACACAGAGGTCTTCAGATCCACTTGCCTGCCACCTCTGTGAAGTCCTCTATGATCCCCTGCAGCTGTGCTCTCTGGGCCCCCATGGTGCCCTATGATGTGCACACCATAGCTGTTCCTTTGCAGCTCCTACCCAGACGAAGAGGGCCCCAAACACTGGTCTGATTCCCGCTACGAGCATGTCATGAAACTGCGCCAAGCAGCCTTGAAGTCAGCTAGGGACATGTGGGCTGACTACATTCTGGTGAGTCTCTCTGAGTTGGGGAATCTTCATTATCCACAGGGAGGATAGAATGGGTGGATCTAGGAGCTACCAGTAGTAACCCATTTTTCAGAAAGGTAAACTGAGGATCAGAAAGGAAAGGGGAAGCTAGATGGTGAGTACACCTTTAATCCCAGCCTTTGGGAGGCAGAGGCAGGTGGACCTCTGAGTTTGAGGCCAGTCTGTTGTACACAGTGAGTTCCAGGGCAGCCAGAACTACACAGAAACCTTGTCTTGAAAAGCCAGGAAGAAAAAAGGAGGTGGGGAGTTGTGGTTACAACTTTGTGTAGAATGCTTGCTGAGCATACTTGAGACCTTGGGTTCCACCCAGGCTCCCAAATAAAGAACAAGTGGGCCTTTGTATCCTCTTAGGGCCAGGCACTAGATTGTATCTTTTTAAAATACCTATTTTAAAACAAAGTTATTTATTTGTGTGTGAGTGAGGGGCATTCGACTTCAGAGGACAAGCTGTCTTCTTGTCAGAGGACAAGTCACTGCCCTACTTCCACCAGGCGGGTTCTGGGGATTGAATTTTTGTGGCTTACTTTCGAGCAGCAAGGGTCACAAGCTTAGGTGGGCGTTAGTGACAAGTTGCTGCTGGGCCTGACCTCCACTTCCTGTTTCCTGGCCTGTAGTAGCCTCTAAGGAGGAAGCAGCTGCAGTGCTCGGAGGTGACCTAGCTCCAGGACTCCTGAGGCAGGAGGATGGAGAATTACATGCCAGTCTGCAAGACTGTTCTGAAACTATGATGGGGCTGGAGAGCTGGCTGTTTTTGCAGAGGACCCAGAATGAGCTCACACGGGCCCTAGGGAAGATGAGCTCACAACCGTCTGTAACCCAGGCCCTAGGGAAGCTGAAGCCTTTTCTAGCCTGGGCTGGCACCGCAGCCGCATGCTGGTGCTGGCGTGACCACCAGTGCAGTTTAAAGAGATCCTTTTTATTAAAGATGACTTATTTATTGTTTTTATTAATTCATTTATTTATTCTTATATTTGGAGGCAAAGTTTCTCTATGTAGCCCTGGCTGTCTTGAAACTCCCCATGTAGATTAGCTTGACCTCGAACTCAGAGATCCACCTGCTTTCTGAATTTTAGGATTAAAGGTGATAGCCCTCACACGCAGCTAGATTTATTTATTTTAATTTTCTGTTTATGGGTGTTTTGCCTGCATGACAATCTGTGTACCACATGAATGCCTGGTGCCAGCAGAGGTCAGAGTAGGGCTTTGGATGCCCTGGAACTATGGTTGCAGATGGTGTGAACCGCCATGTGGGTGCTGGGAACAGAACCCAGGTCATCCACAAGGACTGCCAGTGCTGTTGACTGCCAAGCCATCTCTCCAGTCCCCAGTGAATTAAGAGTGTGTGTGTGTGTGCATGTGCGCGCGCGCATGTGTACATCAGGCTGGGTATCCAGGGATCCCTGTGTCCTGTCCTAAACAGCCTAAGGCTGCTTTGTTCAGTTGGTGGAGTCAGTCTGACTTGCAACGTGGTCCACAGCTATGGCTGTGGCCCTGAGGATGACTACAGGTGGGTCTCCAGGTCTCCACAGTTTCCTTTGCTGAGCCATTGACTGACAGCTTGATATAAATCCTGGCTGTGTAGCTTTCGCTAGCCTGGAACCCATGGTCCTCCTGCCTCAGCCTCTCAGGTACTGAGGTGATTTGTCATGAGCCCACTCACTTTAACGTGGTCATCTTTGTGCAAGTGCTAAGAGGAACCCAGGTCTCCTGTGGTCTCATGTGTCCTGGGCAGGGCAGGGTTGGATTGCTCTGCTGCTGGTGGCGTTCTAGCTCTGTCCTCATGTGTCTGCAGGGTCCTTGGCCGCACAGGTTCAGCACAGTGAGGGAGGTGTCAAACCAGGATGGCACCACAGGAGGGACTCAGGGGATGTAGAGGGTGGCTAGCGCCCAGACATGCAGACGCGGCCCCATTAGATTTAACAGAGAGCTCTGTGCAGGCCAGGGCTGTGTCAGCTTGATGATTTTCTGCAGTGCCACCCCTCACCCTGCCCTGGGCAGCGGTGTTAAATTGTTTTAGTTTCTCAAGTTCTCGGTTACATTTATGTATGGGTTGTTTGGAGTAGTCATAATCTTGTGGAGACTGGAGAACAACTCAGGAAAGTCTGTTCTCAGCTTCCACCCTGCAAGTCCTGGGGTGAGCTCCGATTATCAGGCTCAGCAAAGCCTCCTGCTGAGTGCCCAACTGCACTTCGCCTGGGATGGGGAGTCTGGTGACTTTAGCCTGGGGAGGCATGGAGACTCCAGAAGGAGGAAGGCGAGTCCTGCTCCTTAGCCCGTTTCACAGATGAGAAAGTTGATGCTGATGGTAGGAAAAGAGATGTGGTATGGATCTGGAATGTTTTGTCAGTTTCTAGAAGCATCTGGAACTTTGTGGAGCCTTTTAGAGCCATGTAGAGCAGGCACCCTGTCCCGCCCTTTCTGCTTGCTTTTACTGTTTTCACAGTTTCCCCTTGGCCAGCCTGGCTGGAGGTCACCCTGATGGTAACTCCTATAGAAAGTTATATATTTTTTGGTACTAGGGGACTTAGGAGCACAACACTGGAATATGAAGTCACTTCCTTGATGCTTTAATTTTGTTTTTGTTTTTGTTTGTTTGAGACAGGGTTTCTCTGTATAGCCCTGGCTGTCCTGGAACTCACTTTGTAGACCAGGCTGGCCTTGAACTCAGAAATCCGCCTGCCTCTCCCTCCCAAGTGCTGGGATTAAAGGCGTGCGCCACCACTGCCTGGCCAAATAAACCTTTTCATGTGCGCATTTCTTCAACATTTAGCCATCACACTGTTCACGCTGCTGTCACCTCTTTAGAACATTCTACCTCTGGGGTGCAGTCTGCCATCCCTTGCCAGTCCCTGGCAGCTTCCAGTCTGCCTGCCTCCTGCCTGCATTTGCCTGTTTAGACCTGTCCCTGCCCTGGAGCTGCACCCTGTGTGTCAGGACACAGCTTCTCAGTGCCATCCACTGTATAGTGTGAGTTCTGTGTGTTGCTGTGGCTGAGCAGTGTTCCAAATGGTGGCCTCCCTTTCTGCTCGGCAGCCTTTGTACATTTTCCTTTTGGTTCCTGGGACGGGTGCCATGTTTGAACCCCTGCCTTCAGTATTTTGAGGTTCATTTCCCAGGATGGAAGGTTAGATTGTGTCTTTCTCTAACTGTGAGGGTTGGGGGAGGGGTGAGTGGCCAGGCTACCTGGACGCACACATGATTCTAGTGTTTGCAGGGTCAGCACTTGACCCAAAAGCTCCTCAGAGGCAGTGCGGCCTCCTTAGCTGGAGACACCATGGAGCCGTAGAGACAGAGAGGCCCTGTGTCACCATGGCCCTGGGTGACAGAGAGGCCCTGTGTCACCATGGGTGGCAGAGAGGTGTGAATGGCGGTTGACATTGCGCATGGGCAATGGAAGGTAGATCAGTGGCCAGAGCCACAGGAAAGCCACAGCTGTCCCTGGTGCAGGCTGAGTCCAGAATGTGGGGTCTGGCTTGTAGTATTTGCATGTGTGTTGTGAGACATGTGACTCCCCTGTCATTTGGACAGTACAATGGGGTAGAGCCAGGACTGGCTCTCTGCCACACCCCCAGCCCTAATGGCCAAGGTGGGTGGTTGTTGTTGTTGTTGTTTTAAAGATTTATTTATTTAATGTAAGTACACTGTAGCTGTCTTCAGACACCCCAGAAGAGAGCATCAGATCTCATTACGGATGGTTGTGAGCCACTGTGTGGTTGCTGGGATTTGAACTTAGGATCATCGGAAGAGCAGTCAGTGCTCTTAACTGCTGAGCCCTCTCTCCAGCCCCCCAAGGTTTTGTTTTTAAATAATATTAAAGAATGTTTTTTTATTTGTGAGTTACTCCCTGAGTCAGGGTCTCAATGAAGCTGACACCCACTTGTACCCACTGGCCCATCTCCTATCTCCATTTCCAGTGCTGGGAGGCAGACACTGAGGGCACAGCTTACTGTTGGTGCTGGGTGTGTGGCTCCTGCTCCTATGCGTGTTCTGCAGTACTTTACCCCACTGAGCCATGCCCCAGCTTCCTCACTCCATTCTTTTTACTACTATTATTTCATGTGGATAAATGAACGTATGTTCTTACTGCATGCATGTCTGGTGCCACATACCTGCCTTGGTGCCTGTGGAGGCCAGACGAGGGCACTAGATCCCCTGGAACTGGAGTTGGTTGTGAGCTGCCATGTGGGTGCTGGAAACTGAACCCGGGACCTCTGCGCAAGAGCAGCCAGTGCTCTTAACCACTGAGCCACCACAGAGGCATTGAGAGAACTCGGGCTCCGTGGGACAGCCATGCCTCTCCACCTGGGCTGGACAGGTTGACAACATGTGAACCTTTTGCAGTTCATGGACATCGACAACTTGATCACCAACCCCGACACTCTGAGCCTGCTCATCGCTGAGAACAAGACAGTGGTGGCCCCCATGCTGGACTCCCGAGCAGCATACTCCAACTTCTGGTGTGGGATGACTTCGCAGGTACAGTGGGGACTTGGACAGGCAGATTGAGCACCTGACAGACACTGTCAGAGCAATCCTCAGACAATAGCGGATTAGGATCTGGAGGCATTCCCAACCCCTTCATTACTGAGCTTGAAGCAGGGAGAGGGGGTGATGGTGAGAATCTGGCCCAAATTCACACAGGAAGCAGCAGTGTGTTTGTGTGCAGGGGGCGGGGTGGGGGGGGGGTTGGTGCTTCAGGCATGGCTTGATCAGGTGTTCTAGCATAAGGTAATGATCCCAGTCAACCAGCCATGTCTACTCCATGGCTCTTGGGGTGCCTGTTGTGGCTGGATGCAAGCAAGCATCACAGGGTACCCCATTCTTGCCTCTGTGAGCTTCAGCGCCCCCTGACCACACCTCCCCATCCTCCTTCAGGGCTACTACAAGCGCACCCCTGCCTATATCCCCATCCGAAAACGAGACCGCAGGGGCTGCTTTGCAGTTCCCATGGTGCACTCTACCTTCCTCATTGACCTGCGTAAGGCTGCATCCAGGAACCTGGCCTTTTACCCACCACACCCAGACTACACCTGGTCTTTTGACGACATCATCGTCTTTGCCTTCTCCTGTAAACAGGCAGGTGAGTGAGGCCGGGCGCTGGATGGTGGTGTGGGCTCCACACTGAGAAAGTTTAGAGAACAGACGTGCAGAGTGCAGATGGGCCTCAGGCTCAGCTGTATTAGGGAGGTTTGGCTGTGCTCCTGGGACTCGATGTCTGTAGCATGGCTGCCTTATCAGCCTCACTCTAAAGCTCCTTAAGACCTGTTGATCATCAGGTATGGTAGTTCACACCTGTGATCCTGGGACACTGAGGCAGGATGGTTAAGTTTATGACACACAGGGTGAGATCCCAGATAAAACAAGGGGTATGATGGATATAACATCTTCCAGTATGTGTACTCTCAAGAGTGTTATGTGCGTGTGTGTGTGTGTGTGTGTGTGTGTGTGTGCGTGTGCGCGCGCGTGCGCATGCATGGGTATGAGCATGTTCGCCTGTGGGTGAGTGGAGATCAGAGGTCATCATCAGGTGTCCTCCTCCTCTGCACCATATTTACTTAATTACTTGTGCACCCACCAAGGCACACTCATGAAAACTCCTCCAGAGGACACTTTGCAGGAGTCAGGTCTTCCCTTCTGCTGTGGGTCCTGGGGATTGAACTCAGGTCTTTAGGCTTGGTAACAAGGACCTTTATCTACTGAATCACCTCAATGGCCATTGATCTTGCATTTAGGGTTCTCCATTTACTACCTGGAACTAAAGCCAAAGAGAAAGGAAGATGGAGTAAGAGGGAGGCGGGAGGCGGCAGGGCGGGTGTTTTCAGGAAAAGAACTCGCAGAGCCTGGTGTGCTTACCTGCAGTCCCAGCCCTTGGAGGCAGAGGCAGGGGGATTTCTGAGTTTGAGGCCAGCCTGGTCTACAGAGTGAGTTCAGGATAGCCTGGGCTACACAGAGAAACCTGTCTCAAAACCAACCCTCCAATCAAATAAACAAAAAATACAAAAAACAAAAAACCAAACACACACACACAAAAACAAACAAAGAAACCTGGCTCACCTGTAAGTTTTTCCAAACCAGAGTTAAGTACACTGACTGGTGAGATCTGACCTCACTTGTGCTTCCCCCCTACTCCCACCCCCGAGACAGGGTTTCTCTGTGTAGCCCTGGCTGTCCTGGAACTCACTCTGTAGACCAGGCTGGCCTCGAACTCAGAAATCCTCCTGCCTCTGCCTCCCAAGTGCTGGGATTAAAAGCGTGCATCACCACGCCAGGTCTCGCTTGTGCTTTTGAGCACCCTCAGTTTTCACATTTGTGAAGAATGACCAAAATCTGGAGTGAAGACCAGTGCTTGTTTGCCTGAGATAGGTATCGTGCAGCCCAGGCTAGCCTGCAGCTCACCACACCCCAGCCACCATCTTGAGAGCGTGCAGCACTGACTTGCCTCTCGTGCCCGCCCTCAGAGGTGCAAATGTACGTGTGCAATAAGGAGGTGTACGGCTTCCTGCCCGTGCCACTGCGCGCGCACAGCAGCCTGCAGGACGAAGCAGAGAGCTTCATGCATGTGCAGCTGGAGGTCATGGGTGAGTGTCCTTGGGCCCTTGGCCTCATCATCATGCATGCATCTCAAGAACTAATTGGGTACTGTTGGGTGGCAGTCCCTGTGTGTAGTGTGTCACTGAGGGAGACCATAGTCCCTGCCACTGGGG
This sequence comes from Mus caroli, assembly GCF_978045245.1. NCBI lineage: Eukaryota > Metazoa > Chordata > Mammalia > Rodentia > Muridae > Mus > Mus caroli. The sequence continues at coordinate 57,919,444 of NW_028227265.1, read as the reverse complement.
AGTTCTACAGTAGTCACAGGGTCAATTGTCATCCTGGCAGATGCTGCCATACTCTTGTGTGCCTGTGCCCTTTGGTGTCCCCACACCACTGAGAAAACTAAAACATGAGCTGCTGTCTGTGGCACATGCCTGCCAACTTGGCAGTCTGGAGGCTGAGGCTGAGGCCCAGCATCCTGGGCTATAGCTTGAGACCACAGCCAAAAAGACTGTTCTTGTTTTGCAGCAAAGTTATTCTGTTCCTGAGGGTTGGTATATCTGTGTAGCTTTTAGGAGGTCACATTTGGAGGGACAGCAGCCAGTGTGAACCTCACTGCATTTGTGTAAAGCTTCTGAGCGTTTCACTGAAGTTATCACACATGCACTGCTGGGATAATCCCTATGCATCTAGTGAGTGCCTCCTGTTTACCAGGCACTGTGTTGGGCTCTGGGCATGCAATGTGAGTAGACAGATCCCACAGCCCTCCCAGGATGTTAGAGATGGAGTTAGAAAAGCAGGGATAGTGTCCTGATGGCCAAAGCCTGACACTTGGGCCAGAAGAGCCTGACCAGTCAGAGAGGCCTGGAGGCTCCCACTGGCTGGGCTGTCACAGCTGAGATCTGAGTTGCTCTGGGCAGGAACGTGGCAGGGGTGAAGGTCCTGGGGCATACCCCGGTCATACTGGGAGCTGGGAGAAGGGAACATTGATCCGTCCTTTCTTACTCTCAGTGAAGCATCCACCAGTGCAGCTCTCCCGATTCATCTCAGCACCCAGGAAGACTTCTGACAAGATGGGCTTTGATGAGGTGGGCTAGGGCCTCCTGGGTGGGGGGAGGCAGCCAACCTGACCCTGCCTCACTGAGGTTCTGGCTATAGGTCTTCATGATCAACCTGAAGCGGAGGCGGGACCGGCGAGAACGCATGCTGCGGGCACTGCATGAGCAGGAGATTGACTGCCAGCTGGTGGAGGCTGTAGATGGCAAGTGAGTACTGTGTGTGTGTGTCCGTGTGTGTCCATGTGTCCCTGTGTGTCCGTGTGTACGTGCACACACACGTGTGTGTGTGCATGTGCCTGTTTATGTATGTGTGTCCATGTGTATGCCTATGTGTGTGCGTCCTATGTGAGTGCAGCTACCTGTGTGTGTGCTTGTGTGTGTCTGTGTGCCTGTGTATGCATGTGCCTGCATGCACGTGTGCTTGTACACACAACCTTCTGGGAAGCATAGAAGGAATGGAGCTAGCTCTCACAGACCTCGCTCAGTACAGATGTGGTAGAGAAATGAATAAGTCCACAGCCAGGGAACAGGAAGGTTCTCATCCTGGGATAATCTGCTATGCTCTTCTACAAAGTGGTGGGGTGGGGTGGGGTGGGGGTGAGGGGAAGACCCAGAGGGTGAGGCCATTCACAGGATTGCAGAGGTTGATCAGTAGGCAGAGCTGCTTCTTTTGTCTTACCTCATCTCTCTCCATCTTCCCCCTATCACCGTCGTCCTCCCTTCTCCCATTCTTCTCTTCATCCTTCTTTCATGCTACTCTCCCTCCTCCTGATCCTTAACCTCTTTCCTATCCCCCTCCTTTTTCCCTACTCCGTATTCTCCTCCTATCCCCGTTTTCCTCCCAATCCCCATTGCTTTTCTCCTCATCCTTGCCCTGTCCCCCATTCTCTCCATCCTCCCCATCCTCCTCACTCTCCTCTCCATCCTCTCCATCCTCCCCATCCTCTCCATCCTCCCCAGCCCCCTCACTCTCCTCTCCATCCTCCCCATCCTTTCCATCCTCCTCACTCTCCTCTCCATCCTCCCCATCCTCCTCACTCTCCTCACCATACTCCCCATCCTCCCTGTCCTCACTCTCCTCTCCATCCTCCCCATCCTCCTCACTCTCCTCTCCATCCTCCTCACTCTCCTCTCCATCCTCCCCATCCTCCTCACTCTCCTCTCCATCCTCCCCATCCTCCTCACTCTCCTCACCATCTTCTCCATCCTCCCTGTCCTCACTCTCTTCACCATCCTCCCCATCCTAATTGCTCTTCTCAACATCTTTGTCCTCCTCTTTTTGCTAACATCCTCTTCCCTCTTGCATCCCCACAGAGCCATGAACACCAGCCAGGTGGAAGCCATGGGCATCCAGATGCTGCCTGGCTACCGGGACCCCTACCATGGGCGGCCACTCACCAAGGGAGAGCTGGGCTGCTTTCTCAGCCACTACAACATCTGGAAGGAGGTAGGTGTCTGGGATGAGGGAGGCCTGATCCACAGTTCTTGTTCTCTTCACAGATTAGGTCAGGTCTAGAGTCCCAGGGAGGAATTATGGTCCCCATGCGACCAGAGGCAGAATCTGTGACTACATTTTGGTGTCTGTTGCATGAACTGTCTTCACATTAGTCCTGATACACCAGAGTAGGGCAGCCACTGCCTTGGCATTGCCAAGTTGCAGAAAGTGGGCCTGGGGAATAAAGGGGCCTCAGGTAAAGTCTAAAGCTGTGATTCCCAAGTGAGAACTGCTTGCCTTGCAACCTGACTCTGCTCACTGTTTATTGAAGTGATGGCTTCTGGCTTTAATGCCACTGGACAACAGCTGGTGATGTGCCATGATGTCACACAAGAACCAGGTTTGGAACCTGCAAATGGGGCTGGATGGGTGGGGTGTTGGCTCCAGATGATAAGGTACGGGAAGTAGAGCTGTTCAAGATGATGGGTGCTTATGTGAGCCACCCTTCTTTCCTAAAGTTCCTCACGGGCATTCCGTTAGCTTCATTAGTTTATAGTGAAACCTCCTAGACTAGGGGCATTGCACCAAGGAGGAAGGGTAAGAGGAGCCTGCCTATTGCCAAGAGGAAGGCTTCTTAGTATCACAGGCTAAACACAGGCAGAGGTCCTAGGCAAGAAAAGCCCAGGTAGACAGGCAGAAGAGTGACATGGTGGGCAAATAGCTGGACGTGGAAGGTTGGGATGCATATTTCCTTCCTAGCAAGCAGTTCGGGGGCTGGGTCTCCTTGACTTGGAGTGGCACCTTCCCTCAGGTGGTTGACCGGGGACTACAGAAATCACTAGTGTTTGAGGATGATCTGCGTTTTGAGATCTTCTTCAAGAGACGTCTGATGAACCTCATGCGGGATGTGGAGCGTGAGGGGCTGGACTGGGACCTCATGTGAGTGGAGGTTGGTGGAAGGGTTGGGGATGGGACACCAGCCTCGTGTACTAGCCCAGGCATGACCAGGGCTCAGGGGCAGAGCCTGGAGCTTAAGGACAAAGTAAGGCTAGAACCTGGAGAACGTCAGAGCTCTGCTGTCTGTTGGGTTGACTTGGGTTCTATTCAATTTCCCTGTGCCAAGCCTTATGCCTTGTCTCTGTGTAGCATTCTCTGGCAGGTGGGGGACATGTAACAAGTCTCTTATTCTGTACCCCAGCTACGTGGGCCGGAAGCGCATGCAGGTGGAGCACCCTGAAAAGGCTGTGCCCCACGTAAGGAACCTGGTAGAGGCTGATTACTCCTACTGGACGCTAGCCTATGTAATCTCCCTGCAAGGTGCTCAGAAGTTGCTTGCTGCCAAGCCACTCGCCAAAATGCTACCTGTTGATGAGTTTCTGCCTGTGATGTTTGACAAGCACCCAATGTAAGAAGGCTATGAAGGGGTGGGGATTTGAGGGGGTTTGGGTGGCAGGCTGGGGTCTTTGAGTCTTGGAAGATCAGGGCAGGGGACTGTTGGGCTCTGGCTAGGCATGGTGGGGTGAATCCTAGTGGACTCAAAGGAGAGTCTCTTTCTGGATCATTGGTCTCCATCTCCCCTATGTCTCTGCTATCTCCCATAGGTCAGAATACAAGAGTCACTTCTCTCCCCGCAACCTGCGTGCCTTCTCTGTGGAGCCCCTCCTTATCTACCCTACACACTACACAGGGGATGATGGCTATGTGAGTGACACAGAGACCTCAGTTGTGTGGAATAATGAGCAGGTTAAGACTGACTGGGACCGAGCCAAGTCCCAGAAGATGCGGGAACAGCAAGCACTGAGCCGTGAGGCCAAGAACTCAGATGTGCTCCAGTCTCCACTGGACAGCGCTGCCCGTGATGAGCTTTGAGGCAGCTGGCAAACAGCCAAAGCCACTGCTACACACCTAAACTTCATGTGCTTGCCTGGGACTATAGGGCCACTCAGGCAGACAACAGAGAGCTCTACAAGCACAGAGGTCTCCATGTCTTCCTGTTTAGCAGCCACTTGCACACAGGCAGCATTTATGGAGTACTTACTGTATGCCAGAAATAGGGCTGACCACCAAGAGATTGGTCAGGAACAAGCACAGTCAGTTGGGTCCACTATGAAGGAAGTTCTCTTGTTAGAGCAATGAAAGAGGTATGATTCCCCCTTATCAGTGATGAACTGATCGTCAGTCTTTTATTGTTCAGACTGAGGCAGGTACAAGGGATACATACTCATTTTTAAAATCCGTTTGAGTATTTATTGAGGGCTTACTGTATGTTAGGTACCATTCATAGCTCTGGGAATACTGAAATAAGAAAAAAATCAAGCAAAATATACCAAGCAGCTGCTAAGTGCCAGGTCTTAGGAAACACTGATGAGTTAAGTGTCTACTATGTGCCACTCAGTAGGTGCTGGAGATGGATGTCCCAGTGGTGCTTATCTTTGTAGTGGGCATGATATGCTTACGGTGGAAACAGTATTATTGACTCTGTGTGCTAGGCTACACGCTGAGCACAATGACAGAGTCTAAACAGAATGTAACAAGCATTTTTTGAGCACCTAGAGTATGAGGCCTCGGACTCCCAGGTGGTTGAGAAGTAGCCACCCTCCAACCTGTCTGCCGGAGGCCACTGTGCTTCCCTTATCTAGAAGGGAGCATCGTTCTCCTTCCCTTGGTTGACTGCTGGGTTTCAGGATACTCATGACCTTGCAAGCCTCCTCACCCCGCCCCCCCATGTCCCTGGGCTGGGGCTCCCTTGCCTACCCCTTACTTCCAGAGCTTCTCTCTGCCCTTGTGTCTCAGGTGTCCCTTGGCTGCTCATGTGTTTGGGGCCTTGAGGTGCCCAGCTGTATTGGGGTGCTCCTCTTGGCCCGAGCAGTGTGTTTCCCAGCAGGCCAGGGTGTTGCTGTCCCTTCAAAACCAAATTGACTGTCAACTGGACAGTGGGTACCATCTTCTTGGGATGACTGCTTGCCTGCTCAGGTCTTGGTAACTTGCTCATGTTTGTATTAAATTCTTATTGGTTTTCACTGAAGTCTGTGGGTTTGGTGCCCCACGTCCCTGTCCCCGCCGGTGAAGATTTGGGGAGACAGTAGGGCTTGTAGGCATGTGTTGTTCAGCCCACCAGGCACTGAAGGGAGTGTGGGTGTGGATATTTTGGGAATCCTATGCCCCTGCCTCAGAAAGGAGCTGTGGGAGAATCTGGTGGATAGATTGTGCAAGATCTTATGGTGGCCATTACAGCCTGTCTTCCTATAGAAACAGACTCCACAATACTTGTTCAGGGAAGGAGTTCTTCAGGAGGTGACAGTGAGCAGTCACTGTCTTCCCTGGACAGAAAGACTGGGTTGCTAGTTTCAGTTCCTGTCTGATGAAGCAGGCCAAAAGCAGCTTGAAGGCAAACTCAAGGCCAGAATTATGAGGAAGCTGCTGACTGGCTAGCTCTGGCTTCTGCTCAGTCCAGGGCCACCTGCCTAGGAATGGTCCACAATGTGGATTCTTGATGTCAATCATCAATCAGAATGCCCTGGAGACATGGCCAAGGGCATGATGTCGTGAGCCCTGAGTAGGGATGACTCTCAGCTGTGTGGAGCTGATAGCTAGAAATCAGACAGAGCCTCCTATACCCAGATGCTAGGGTTTTCTGGATCAGGTTTACCAGTGCCCAGGATCATAGGGCTCTGGCCTGGGAGTGTAGGGATGGTTCTGATGCTAAGGTCCTGTTCCCAAATTGGTTCTTGGTCTATCAGTAAAGATGCCATGGGCCAATTGCTGGGTGGAAAGAATAGGCGAGACTTCTGGGTCCCCGCAGGTAACCTAGCAGTTGAAAGGAGAGGGAAAAGAGTTTTCACCGTGCTTCAGAGGGAGAAAAGCCAACCAGCCATGTGAGATCTCAGGCAGTGACCAGGCTGCTTCTGCAGGTGGGGGACTGGGACTGTTGAGTTGACACTGAAGTTGAGTACAGATTTAGGGTGCAGAGCTGGGTGTCCTGGTAAGTGCACGTTAGCTGAGGCAGATTGGAGGCATCCAGCAGTTGGGCCAAAAAGGCAGGTTAAAATTGAACAATTGTGTGTGTCTATGATGTTTTTCATCCACAGATCCAATGTTCCCAGAGTTTAGGCAGGGTACATGGGAGCATGCACAAATGGTATGGTGACTGGTGTGGACTAAGACACTGTCCTCACTATGACCAGATGGCTCCTACCACTCTGAGACGCATCAGCTTGTCCCTGGGTCTCCTCTGTACCCTCCAGGACATTGTCACTCAATGGCTCAGGTTCACAGGGCTCTTCTCTAACATTGTGTGGGACCCCACATAGTATGTGCAATTATTTTCTAGGTTCTCATGTAGCCTAGGCTGTCCAACTATGTAACCAGGGATGATCTTAAATTCTGATCTTTCTGCCTCTACCTCCCAGGGCTTGTGATGACAGACAAGCACATGAGTTCACGGTGCCGCATTCCAACAACCAAGTGCCCCACCCCCTTCTAACAGGCCTCTGCTTCTCGGTTGGTTTGGGGTACCCATGGGTATGCTTGCTGGCTAAGCAGGGTATACTTGTTCTGGGAGAAGAAATACTCTGAGTAAAGACAGCCCAGTCTTTTGCATATGTCTAGCCCCCAACAGTTTTAGTGTGTGGAGGTGAAAGGACAATTTCAGGGAGTCTTCCTTCCACCATGTGCATCCCCAGGGTTGAATTCAGCTTCCAGTTTGGCAGCAAGCACCTTTACCTACTAGGCCCCTACTGAGGTTTTGTCTAAAGGAGCTCAAGAACTCCAGCCAGTTTCAGGGATTCTGTGGTTTTTGTTTGTTTGTTTTTTGTTTTCTTTTTCTTTTTTTTTTTAATGTTAATAAAATATTTTTTACAGAGACCAAAAATTCAAAATAGTGCAAAACATCTCAACTCCATGCACTCATGAACACTCCCCGGGTATGCGTCCCAAGTCACGTGTTGACTGAGAATTGAGGGCATCTTGAAAGATGCTGGACTAACGGGGTGGACCTAAAAATCCCTCCAAAAAACAAAAACAAACCCGAAAAACCAAAAGCACGATACTGGGATTCTACCTTTGCAGTCACATGCTAAGAAAGGCGAGTCAGAGGGGCTCCCTGGGCTGCACGGCAGGGGCTTGGGTCAGGAACCTTCTGGGGTGCAGGGGACTCTTGCTTGTCACCTGTGTCACCCGGATCCAACAGCTCAGCCAAATTCGATTTTTAAAACAATAAGATGTAAAGAGGAGAGGGAGGTGGGTCCACAGAGCCAGCTTTGGTCCTGAAAGATGCTGGGGTAGATGGGTGGAGTGGGCAGAATCAAGCCGACCCTGCACCTTGTCCCACCCCCAGCAGGGCTGCCCTTGGGACCTGAGAGGTCTGCGGTCCAGGCTGAGAGAGGTCCCCAGGAGTTCTGGGTGCACTTGATTTTTTGCATGTCTGATGGGGCAGGTGAGGTGACAGGCCCTGGGGCCTGAAACAGACTGGAGTGCAGAGGGCGAACCTTCAAGTGCTGACTTGCCCAGACATGGTGAGCTGACTGCAGGGCCTTTTTAATTTTTCAACGTTGGGAAAGAAACCTAGGACGATGCATGATTGGCAGGTGCTGAGCTCTGCCCTAGCCCCCTGACTGAGGAAGTCTAGGTAGGGTATAGATAAGCCTGGACCCCAGCCCCTTCCACTTGCTCTTCCTCCTCCCTCTTCTGCCCACACTGCAGCCTCCCTCACCCCTTGGCATCTGCCTCTCCTGTGGGTGGGGCTGTGGCTTCTTCCTGCCTTCTGAAGGCCAGGCTAACCAGTCTCTAACCGTCCCTGACCTGTGGATTCTGGAGCTGCACCCCAGTATATTTTAATGTAGGACTCCAGCAGCAAGGGGCCACCAGGGGAGGTGGTAAGAACCCAACCAGCCAGGCCCTGGAATAACTTCCTTTCAGGACATTGCTATATCTGGGGCTGTCCTGAGATCAGAGCTCAGCCCTCTGCTCTACTTCCATCTATTGTGTCCTGGGCTCAGCTTGGACACCTCCCACATAGGGGTATCTGTCAAGTCAGGGGAAACTGTAATGAAAACCATGCATGTGAATTGGGGTCATATGCAGACCCTCAGCCACTCTCAATACAATTCAAGTCAGCACGACCTTCCTTCAATGACTGTGACCTGCTTATTCTGGGGAAGCTTAGGGCTCCCTTGAAGCCTCAGCCTGGAATTTAGCCAGAGCCAGGCAAAGACACCTCAGTCTCATGACATCAGGGCCAAATCAGAAAAGGGAAAGAATACTGGGGAATTCCTTGAGTAATGATTTTGTACGGGAGTGGGGGTGTGGCGGGGTTGTAATGGGTGCTGAGGGATGAGTAGGAGGTCTCTGGGTAAATAAAAGGAAATTTCAAACAGTCCTAGCCTGGGAGTCAGAACAATTCCCTAGACAAACACTCCCATGTACTTCCTTCAACATTCTGGGGCTAGAAAACACACACACACACACACACACACACACACGCACGCACGCACGTACGCACGTGCAGAGGTCACCATAACTATCTTGGCTCTGTCACACAAACCCCCACATTCTTGCCAGCAATGTAGAAACTTTATATGATTGATCTCTGGTTAGACCACTTCCCCTTTAGCCATGTTTGATGCCCTAAAGTGTAAATCACTCCCTCCTGAGCTCCTGAGCTCCAGTGTGGTCGGGATCGAGTCCCCCCTCAATGTATGGAATGTAGCCTCTGAACTCCCTGTCCATGGATGAAACCTGGATCCTATGTAAGAGCCTGAATTCTACCCTGTCACTGCACGTGACATTCAGGGGACATGCTGTGTTTCAAAGCCAATTAGAAAAGGGTCATCCCTTTATCACAAGCACAGGACACTCAGAAATACACATTCATATTCTCGCTCTTTCCCTCCTTCCTAGTTTCTGATCTCTTATTTCCTGACTGGATTTGGAGAAAAGATGGGATGGGGGCCCTTGGCTCTGGGAAAACCCCACCCCCCTCCCCCTTCTTGACTAGGCCGGTTCCGACTAAAGTCCCAGAAGGAAGGGCAAGGACAGAAACTTGTTTGGCAACCGGTTCAATTGGGGGGAGGGGGCGCCTGGCCTGTGGGGCCCTCGGGGAAGAATCGGGGAGATTCTAAATCGGGTACTTAGCAGCGATGGGGGCTGAGCCTTTCGTCGGAGCTCAGCCCACCGTGTGTGGCACGAGCAGGATGTCGCCAGCTGCCAATGGGCCCGCTGCTGAGGGCGGGGTCCGCGGAGAGAGGCGCCCTCAGCCCCAGGTGTGCGCCGAGGGCGCGTGTGCTTTTGAGAGCCCACCCCACACTGTATTTTGCACAGACACCAGAGGCTACGACCCGGCCTCCCAGGCAGGCCTGCCCAGCCCATGCCCTGGGCACCGGACCCTCTATGGCTTTTCCAGGGGCAGGAGGCAGGGCCTCCCCAGCCAAGGCCACTGAGGTGCAGGGGCGTGGCCTCTGGAGAGACGGTGGCCTATGGAAGGCGGGGCCTCATCCGTTCCCAGGCCCCGCCCCGCCGCCGAAACGCGCGCTAGGGCGCAGGCGCGGCACCGCCCTCCTCGGCTGAGCGCGTGTCCGACTTGAGCTTGACGAATTCCTTGGCCACCTCATCGTTGCTGCGCTGCGACAGGATGCGCAGCACTGTGAGCCCCGTGTCGTCCATGTGGATGCGGCGGCCGAGTGGAAGCCAGCACGCGGCGCTCCCGCGCTGGGCCAGCTCTCGCAGTTGCAGCACCGCCAGCCCCACCGTGCGGTCTTCGCGCGCGAAGCAGTAGTCCTTCACGCACACCTGCAGCTCGTAGCACTCGGGGCCCGCGTCGGCGCTCAGGGAACTGTGGGCAAGGACCGGCTCAGCGAGAGGCCACCGTGAGCCCAGTCACCCGCCGTCACGCAGAGGAGCCACCAGCGAGCCGTTCACACCACGCTGCCACATACGTTAGTAGTTCGTACTCCTGGGAAGTTGGCTAGAGAACCCCTTCCACGCTACCCTGGTCGCTCCCACAAAAAGCCCGCCAACTAGGCCACGCCCACTAGGAAACCCACAGCCCAGACCGGATCTGCCCAGCGCATCCCGTAGGGCAGGCGAGGGAGTGAACCCCACAGCGCAGCTGAGATCCCTAAGGCGCAGCAGCTTGAGTTTGGGCTCCGGCCACGCCCACTCCTTCCACCCATGCTGGCCACGCCCCGTTCCGGGCCCTGCTGCACCCTGCCTTCTGCTCAGTTTTCTGGGATCGGGCCACGCCAGTCAGCCTCCTGTAGCCCCCGACTATCATCCCATCTCCCCAGTACCCACCTCTGCCGCGTGTGGCGGCCATCCCTACCCTGCACCACACTCGAGCCAACTACACTAAATGACAAAGCTATTGGCCGGAGCAGGCCAGCTGTTCTTAGGCCCTGACCCCTGTGACCTCACTCCCGCACCCAGGATCCTCTCGCCCATCTTCTCTTCCCTCCTACCCCTACCCCAAGCATTTCACCTCCCCAGGGACCTATCTGAGGAAGGGACCGTGACCCGAAAGTCCCCCTTTGCACCTTGGCAATGGCTGTGCCCACCACCCCTGGGCACCAGTGGCACCCACTGGTCCTGAGGTTCATCTGAGGGTGTCCCCACCCGACTCACAACTGGAAGCTCTCGTTATACTTGGGCGCCCAGCTGTTGTTTTTGGATTTGGTGGCGAACTTGCGTTTCTTGTCGCTAAGCTGAGGTCCAACGATGTTGACCTCGATGAACGGGCGGAAGATGCCAGAAGTCTGCCACTTGAGGTCATTGGCGGCCACCACTGTTGGGGTAGAGGGGAAGTCTAGTGATGTTCCCCCGTGTGACTGAACCACTCTCTGGTTTTTCAGGTCAGAAAGAGACTCCCCAAGCCTCTCTGACAGGAGACTGGGGAAAAGGGACTAAGGCTTGGGGTCCTGTTGGAATTCCCGGATGCAGCTAAGCCTGACACGGATTTAGCTCAGGATTTTTCCATTTTCTAAACCACCAAAGAAAACAGTTCCCTGCCCTTGAGCTTCAGTGAGTCTGAACTTGGTTCCTTCCCTCATCGGGCCAACTCACCCTTCACTGTGACCTTCTGTTCCCCAGTTCCCGGATGCGTGAACAGCTCCACGTGGACGGACACTTCACCTACAGGGTCCTCCACACCAGAGCCTGGGTGGGACAGGGAAGATGCCTGATGTGAACTAGGCTCTTCCCCACCCACCAGGAGCACCCTCAGTCACCTCCCCCACCCTGTGCTGGCAGCCACAGATCACAGAAGCACTGAGGGGAGGGGATGGCAGGTGCCACTAGGAAGCCAAGAGTCCTAAGTTGTGGGGTTTTGCTGCTTCGATGTGTGACTTGAGGCAAAATCTCCTAACCTCCCTGAGCCGAGTGCATCTGCCTCATTTTCTCCTGGGCTCTCCCTGCCTCCTGAGCCTACTTCAATGATTCTCTCTGGCTATCAGTGCCGCTGACTCGTCCCCAGCTTTCCTCCCTCTCTCCTCTGTCCATCCAATCTCCTGTCCTCACACTAGCCCGAGGTGGTGGGACCCAGAAAAGTCCTGACTATGTTGCCTTCAAAATGTATCTGGAGTCTGCTCATGTGCCTCTGCAGACCTGGCTCAGCTCCCGCCCTGACACCCTAGGCTAGTCGCTTCCCAGGGTTGGTTCTCCTCCCTCTCGGCCACCAATACAACAGTAAAAACGGCCTAGCAGACCCCATCCCTCCTCTGCTCAAGAGCCTCCCGTGGCTCCCATCTCAGGCTCCAAGGAAGCACTTCTGTCTTCTTGCAGGGTCCCTCCCAAGAGGCCCTTAGAGTCCAGTGCCCCACCCACAGGCTCCTTCCCAGCCTTCTGAAGCCTCCCAGAATGCCCTGCCCCTTGACATAACAGCTTCTGTCGCCCCTGTCCTGACTCCAGATCTACTGGCAAACTTCAGTTCCCACCGAGCAGCTCTTCAAAAGCTGCGGTGACTTAGAGAGCTACAACAGTCCACACAGGGCATTTCCTGCCCGAGAAGCAGCGATTGCTCTCTCCATGATCATGTGATCCAGGCTGGGCTAATAGAAACTCAGTTCCTAATTTTTATTGTCATCTGGTCACAAAGGTCTTCAAGGAAACCAATTGACCAATGGCATTGGAATCTGGATCCAGCTATTCCTGATGTCAACACACCCCTAATATTAGTTTCCTAGTCAACGAATTTGTCTGTGTGGTAGCCATGCGCAGGGCTCCTCCCAATCACCATGAAGTCTCATGCTGGTTATGCTGGGGACTCATGAGGGGTCAGCTTAAAAACTACTGCTTTAACCATCCAGACCTGTGACTCAGATGCACATCCCAGGGCCTGTGAGGCTGTGGCCACCAGCACCTCACCAACACCCCCCACCCCACCCCGCCCCGCCCCAGGCAGCTCTCCACTCCCAGGGCACCCCATGCACGGGCATGGCAAGGAAGAGAATGTGGAAGGCAAGGTGATCATCAGAGGTCCATCCAGGTTACCTGTGCTGGACAGGAAGTGATGGGGATCAGGAAACAGGGCGGCCAGGAGACTCCTGCGCTCATGGCCCCAGCACTGTCCACCTCAGGTGGCCACCCATATCATCTCAGATACCTCCCCAGTCACATGCTCAGCCCCCTCCCCCCAGGCCAATGCTTCAGCAAGCTCAGTCCGGGCCAGAGGTGGGGTGCTGGGGAGTTAGACATGGTGGGTTGTGTAAAAGGTCAGATCAAGGCCCAGGCTAGTAAGAAGTGAGGAGGGGGCGGTGCCGGCCCCCACCCCAGGTTTGCTGGCTCCACCAGGAAGGGGCTGTTACACACTCCACCCTCCCACCATAACCATAGTCCCTTGTAGGGGAAGGAGGCTGCCTTGACCCTCAACCACAGGAAACCTCAGGTGCCTGTGGGAAGACTGGACAGGATGCAAGTTCTTTTTGGATGGGGGCGGGTATTTGACTAAGATTGGTGGGAACATGTGATCCCCCTATCACTGCTTCCCAAGTACAGGGACCACAGGCCTGTGTCATCAGGCACATCTGGAAATGTCCATCTTGACTATCCCTGTTTTCCAGGTGACAGAACAGTCAGGGAGGAGGCTGGCTGCAGAATGGCTGACCTAGGATCTGAGCACACTTCATTGTGTAGTTTTTTTGTGCTTTTCTGGGAATGGAAGGCGCAGGCCCAGCCTGGGATGCGTGTGTCTCGAGAGAAAGGGATGGGGACTCCTTCCCTGGGTGGAGCCAGCAAGCCGCCCTTCCCCATGTGCGAGGACATGGCTCCCCCGTGCGGGAAGGCCGGGGTCTTACTAGCCGGGCAGGGGGAAGGGCGCAGGCACCGGGCACCGCGTGCGGGTGGCGGGCGGCGCAGGCACGTACCCATCTCAGGACAAACGTCTTCACTAAGGGTAAACCTAGTCCCTTTTCCACCATGGACTGACCAGGATGGACAGGGAGGGAGGAGGAGAGGAGGGAGGAGTGTACGTGGCGGGGGAGGGGGCGGGGGGGGGGAGGCGCAGAAAGGGGGCAGCGAGTAACAGGAAGAACAAGAGAGCAAGAGAGAGAGAGAGAGAGAGAGAGCAAGAGAGAGTGAGAGAGTGTGATAGAGAGCAAGAGAGAGAGAGAAAGAGAGAGAGAGAAGGGGAGAGAGAAAGAAACGTCAGTGCAGACGGACGGACAGACAGACAGCCTCCCACTCCGGGAACACTAGGGACACCAAAAGCAACAAGAACAGGAGAGGAAACTGAGGCTTGGGCTCCACCCGCTGTGCGGGGTTGGGGGCCATAGATAACAACCTTCCTCGTTCCACCACGAGAACAAAGCCTGAGGTCACCAACCTCTGCCCAGCTGGCACCTTTGGGGTAATTCTGAACGGGGGTCCCGAGAGAGAGAGAGAAAGAGATTCTAGGACCTTGGACCCCTGCCCTGTGGCCTCAGCTGCTGCACGAGAGCTCAGAGGGACGGGGACAGAAGCAACACAGACAGACAGAGGGATCGGGGGAGACCTGAGGCCCAGCACCTCCCAGGTCCCCACACCTCCCAGGGCCAGATCCTTGAGCCTCCTAGACCTGTCAATCATTCCACATCTTTGACATAGCGCAGAGGCCCCGCCCCCAAGGAGGAAGCTACGCTTTGAATCCATGACATCAGATTTCACCTGGAGCTGTCAATTTTCCCCTATTCTAAGAGTACCATAGAAGTCCTGCCCCAGAGCGGACAACCAGGTCCCGCCCCTCAATGACAGTCACTCCATTGCCCTGGAAGCTTTAAAATCCTGGCTTCTGGAGTCAGTGAGATTCCCTCCAACGGCTGTCCATCACCCCTTGTTTCTTTGTCTTGAAAGAATCGCCTTTGGTGCCTAGATGTCGGATGCCCCGCCCCCATTGAGGTCTGTCAGTCATTCAGGGAAGGAGCCTGTGGCTGGGCGGGGAGACTCTGGTTGGCTCGGGAAGAAAGCACCAGATTCCCTTACCCTGCGCTGACTGAGTCTGCACGAAGGTTTTGATGAGCAGGTCGGTGGCCTGCGTGTAGAGCGACAGGGCGTAGCGCAGGGACTGGAGGTCCGGGCTCTTCTCCAGGAAGGTCTTCTTGAGGCCCACGCCCCCCGCGTGGAAGTATTGCTGAGGGTGGACACAGCGAGGTTGCAGATGGCTCCCAGCACCTCTCACCCTCCCCATCTTCACCAGGCCACAGCTGCCCCAGGACCTTTGTATTTACTGTGTGCACAGATGGAAAGTTCCTCCCTGCTCACTACCCATATACTTTACTTTGTAAATTCCTATGCATTCCTCAAATTCCACTTTCCCATGCTCTCTCTTAAAACCCTCTGTAGCCCCTCCCTTACCTTGATGGTGTCCAGGGCCAGTTCAACAACAGCGCACTGCTTCGGGGTCAAGCTCTTGGCTTCTTCCCGCACCATGTGATCCTGTGGGGATGGCAGGGAGAGGTTAGGTGGGCAAAGCTTTGACACTGTGAGTCTTCGATTTCCATGCTGTGGATCAAGTGATCTGTATCCTTGATCCATTATACTCAAGGACATTTTAAGTGGGATTCAGGTCTGGGAGCAGGGATTTTTGCCTGTTGATCTGTCCCTAGTCTTTCTCCTGAGATCTTCTGCCCCCTCACCTTAAGTTTGGACAGCTGGCCCAGCTCCTTGGCAGCATTGAAGATCATTTGTGTCCCCTGTGGAAAACAGCAGGTGGCTCGGGTGAGAGTGTGCATTTTCTAAGTAGTTCCCCATCCTGAGCGACCCAAACCCAACTGCCAACTTGGTTCCTGTCCAAAGGTTCAAGCAATGGTTGAGACCCATGGACAGCAGGATCAGGAGCCCCAGTGAGATCCAGGAGCACATGGCACCTTGTTGCAGGAGAAGCCCAGTTCTCTGGGAAGACTGCCCACCCTGTCATACCCATCATGGCCTCACAACTGGAAGACATAAGAGAAACAGGCATGTGGCTGCCTGCCCATGTGTGGCGTGATGAGGGAGGACAGAGATGGGCTTGTTAATGGCAATGGGTCCTGAGCCAGGCTGGGCATTCAGGGACCCACCTTGGGGGAATTTCCTTTCCCCTCGCCACCCCTGGGGGGGGGGACTCTTTGAGCATCAGGAAGACTCCTCACATACTGGCATCTGCATATACTTCCCCTCTCCCCAAGATGCCCACCAGATGCCAACTATGGCTATGCAGAGCCAGGCAGATCTTGGTGAAAACCCCAACCAGGCTATGCAGCCCTGGATAGGTGACTTAACCCCTCTGAAACTGCTACCCCTTTAGATGGTGGTCACAGCCACCCTATGGCCTTGAAAGGATGTGTAATTCCTTGATGTCTTGTTTGCTGTCTTGGTCTCATCACAGGTAATGCCTGGTAGACTGGGTCCCATCCTCAGATTCTCCACTGAACTGCAAGACCTCAGGCCTAGTCTTCTCTGGGCCTGGTATCTCCATGCTAATTAGTAACTTGTGGGAGGGAAGCTGGCTCCACCAGCTAGGATGGCCCAGGGCTATCGGTTGGACTGTTTAGCGGAGGATGTTTGGAAACACCACCTGTCTTTGTGACTTCAGGCTGTCACTCTGTGTGCTATTCTGTCCTGCTGGGGATGGAAACCAGACCGTCACACACACATCAGGACAGAAGTCACAGTCTGGCCCTGTGAGTGCTCAGTGAGCGGCTTCTGCTGCACCACAGCCCTGTAGTCTTAGGGCTCCCTGAGGCTGTGAGCTGGAGTTACCAGAGCCTACCTGTCTGGGCCTGTTTCCCTTGTTGCACCCACCTGTGCTCCAGTGCAAAGCAGGGGCCCTCCTGAGCACCCTCCACGCCTCCCACTGCCCTTCCCTACCCACCGACAAACAAGTCAGACAGACAGAGGAAGAAGAAATAACAGACAGGGCCACAGGATGCCCCCGACGGCACGGCACGGACCACAGAGAGGAAGGGGCAGGGAGGAAGAGGGATGGGGTGGGAGCCAGACAGACAGTGAGAGGCCAGGCTTACGTCTGAGTGGCTTGGCAGTTTCACCCTGCCCTGTGGAGAGAACCAGGCGGAGGTCAGAGTTCTGATGCGTGTTGGGAGGATACTCAGTGGGACTTCCCTGCCCCTTGGAATCATAGGGTGAGCTCCCCCCAGTCATTGAAGTGGATACTAGTGCCTCCCATCTGAGGCATCTACCTTTGTCTCTGAGTGTAGACTTCTTGACCACTGCACATATTGGGGACTCCTAGAAGGCTATAACCCCGACTACAGGAGAAGGCAAGGAAAGGGAGGGCTCCAGGTCTCTGTACCCCCCACATGCCCCAAGCCAGTGTTGGGGAGGCCTGAAATGCCCTAATTAGTCCTGCAAGCTCCAAGTGCCTTCATACACACACACACACACACACACACACACACACACACACACACACTCACACACACCCATAAACACACATGCTTACATGTACACACAGGCACACATGCTTGCACACAGACATGCACACACAGGAGAACATGTGCATGAACACACATACACTTTCACACATATGCATGTACACACAGACATACACATGCACACACAGATACATATGCTTGCACACTCAGACACACACACCCCAGGCAGACCCACACATACACACAGGCAAACACACATATGCACACAGACACATACTCTAGACCTGCAGACTGATTCTGCAGACATTTAAAATAATAATTTAAAAAAATACAATCAATTCACACATCAGGAACCTCTCAGGCCAGAACACACAACATGCTTTGCATGATCACATGTAAACTCATACATCGTTGACCACAGCGCCTCGAGGAGTGATTGGGAGTGGAAATACCCTATGCTCCAGTCATAACACCAAGACCCATTCAGGGCATGGAGAGGCCCTGATACATTCATTTTGTGCAATCAAGCTTGCAATCAAGTTCGCAGTCAAGCAACTGCCCACATTTGGCCACATTTAGCCTTACAATAAACATTCATTAAAGCAACAAGAATCTATGTCTCAGTGCAGGGCCATCCAGGATGTGGTCCTTGGAAGAAACCACAGATATCAACTGAGTCTGGGGCTGAGGGACAGAAGGGCTGTGCACATACTCCCCCTCCCCCCACCTCCAGAAAAGGATCTGAGCTCTGACTTTCAGTTCCTAGGGACCAGATCAAGATCAGCCTCCCACTGTGGCATCAGCTGACCTTCCTACCCAAGTAGGAACCACAGGAGCACTCACGCGGACACCCGGACCCGGCAAGCCGAGGTCCTCATTACCTTTTCTAGGCCCTTGCCATGTTTTCTCAAGAGGGTGCCCTGCAGAGACAATGTCATATGGAGGTCAGGACCCAGGAGAATCAGTCTCCCATGTGGGAACAGGAGGGCTGCACTGACTAAGGGTTGGGGAATGCTGGGGAATGTGGAGGCTCACTCCTAAGAGACAGAGGAAGGAGAGGAAGGAGAAGAGAAGCTGTATGATCCAGAGAGAGAAAAAGGGGAGGAGGGGGAGGGGAGGAGTCAATAGGGGAGGGGGTGGATGGAGAAATCCAGGAAGAGGAGGGAGAGGAAGGATGGGAAGGGAGATGAAAGGTGAGGGAAGAGGGTGGGTGAGAAAGAGGAGGAGAAAAGAGTGCCAGGGCCAGAGCCAGCAAGAGCACAAGGTAAACGCCACTGTCAAAATACAAGCCATTTACATTTGGTGTACAAAGAAACCTGCTGGATCCCATATTAACAGAAGCATCCCCGTTCTGTACTGAGACAGATCTAAACTGAAGCCATCTCTAACCTATGGCCTGAGCCAGAAGGCTGCTCTCCCAGCCTTGGCTTTTCCCACTAGATTGATTGTATTGAGACTTCCCTCAGAGGGCTGTCATGAAGGTAAGCTGTGACAGGCACTGGCCTGTCACAAGCTGTCTGTGTCTTGTTTTCCTTTACAGTTTGCCTACAACTATAACCTGGGCACTGGGCATGATGCCACGCTGTGTCCTCTGGGAAGGTGAGTTTGGGACAAAGTAAAATGTCATGGTGGTCTCGCCTGACTCATAGAGAGTTGTTGGAGGGGATTTTTTTTTCTTTTTTTTGAGACAGGGTTTCTCTATAGCCCTGGCTGTCCTGGAACTCACTTTGTAGACCAGGCTGGCCTCAAACTCAGAAATCCACCTGCCTCTGCCTCCCGAGTGCTGGGATTAAAGGCGTGCGCCACCACGCCCGGCCGAGGGGATGGTTTTACTGAGGGGTCTGTGGGTCACTGGGCAAACGTTTGGATACCGTGATTGCTCCCTTTCACTCTGGTAGCTCAGAAAGCCCTGGCATGAAATTCTTTCCAATTCTTTCCCATTCCCAGAAACCAAGGTTGGGAGTTTCTCCCAGGTGATGGTCTGGACAAAGTGGCAACACCCAGACTGCCTACATACTCTCCAGGTCTCCCAGCTGGGCCTCCAAATGTCTTGGTGTGTGCCTGTGCACTAAGGGAGTCATGCTGAGCAGGCCGCATGGCAGACACCTGCATGTGAGAGGGAGGACTCCACCCCCCTCTTTCTACCCTTGAGACTGCTGGGTTTCCATCCAAAGGACAGGGACAGGATTGGGCAAGAAGGAACAGGCTGACAGTGTGGATGTAGGTAGGCTCTGCTTTTGAGTCTGGGAGGGGTGTGGCCTCCAAGCCCCACTCCTCTTGATGCCCCACCCACCAGCACACAGATACAAAGTCAAGGTGAGGGGAGGAGGGGGCACTGGGAGGGTGGGGGCGGCCCCAGTCCAAACACACAGCGAACGAAAAAGGACGATGGACAGACAGACGGACAAACGGGTCTCTACTTACAATCATCTGCCAGCCGGAACGGGGGCAGGGTGGGGAGAGGGGAATAAGTCACTGTGAGTGGCTCTGGGCAGACACTGAGGCGATGTCGCCCCGCCCCAGCCCTGGCCTTGCCCAGAGGACCAGTCCTGAGTGCCCAGCTACAGGCACCTGGCTGAGGCCTCGCCACCCTCCTCCACATGAGTGTCCACCCCTGGGCATCCTGCTACCAGCCCTGGGCCCTCAGCCTGTGTTATCAGTGTCATGTGCAGGCACATCTGGCTCTTCATCTCAGATTCCCCAGCTTCTCACTGGATGTTAGGGAGACAATTGGCTTGAGATAGCTATGGGCTCTGACTTTCCAATTGTCCCCAGTGTTCACCCTTGATTACACCTGAGTGACCCCCTGGACCCCAGTGTCAGTGTCCTGACCCCTATCTTGGAGGCATCACATTCCCTGGGCTTCCCTCACAGAGATGGCCAAGTGTCCTGGGACAGGAGTCTCACCGTCTGGTCAGTGAGCGGCGGCAGGACGATGGTCTTCTCCATTGTGTTCATCACCAGCTTCCAGAGCTCCTTCAGCACCCGCTTCAGAACTGTCTTCTCACAGATTTTGGCAAACAGGGTGAGGCTGGGGGTGAGGCTGAGGTCAGAGAGAGGGGCCACCACCCTCTGTGCACAGGTTTGGCCCTGACAGGGTGACAGGGTGAGCACCGCACAGTGTGTGCAGGGAAGTCCAACAGCGGGGCTCTGGGGAAAACACCTGGGTCACATGGTGAAGGCAGGGTGGCTACGGAGTGCTCAGGGCAGACTTGGCAGGATATTCAAATATGAACAAACACTGTGTATATCAAGTGAAATGTGAGGCCTGGAGACCTGATACACAGGGACTGAGGTCATGGCCAAGGACAAGGGAGGAAAAGACAATTCCTGGTGACTTAGGTAACTTGAAGAGAGGGACAATCTGCCAGCATGGGCTTCCCAGCTGACCCCCTCACCTACCAACCTTACCCCCAAATTCACCACCATTATCCCCCAAACCACATTATCAATGCACCATCCATCCACCCACTACTCACCCACCAAAAATCCACCCACCTCTCATCTATCCACCCATCCACCCACCCACCCATCCATCCATCCACCCACCCACTTATCCATCCACCCATCCACCCACCCATCCACCCATCCATCCATCCATCCACCCACCCACTCATCCATCCACCCACCCATCCACTCATCCATCCATCCATCCATCCACCCACCCACTTATCCATCCACCCACCCATCCATCCATCCATCCATCCATCCATCCATCCACCCACCCACTCATCCATCCACCCACCCACCCACTCATCCATCCATCCATCCATCCACCCACCCACTCATCCATCCATCCATCCATCCATCCATCCATCCATCCATCCATCCACCCACCCACTCATCCATCCACCCACCCACCCACCCATCCACCCATTCATCCATCCATCCACCCACCCACTCATCCATCCACCCATCCACCCATCCATCCATCCACCCACCCACCCACTCATCCATCCATCCATCCATCCATCCATCCATCCATCCATCCATCCTCTCACCCACTTATCCACCCATCCATCTACCCACCCATCCATCCATCCATCCATCCATCTATCCTCCCACCCACTTATCCATCCATCCATCCATCCACCCACCCACCCACTCATCCATCCATCCACCCACCCACCCACCCACTCATCCACCCACCCACCCACCCACTCATCCATCCACCCACTCATTCATCCACCCACCCACCCACCCACTCATTCATCCATCCATCTACCCATCCACTCATCCATCCACCCCCCCACTCATCCATCCATCCATCTACCCACTCATCCATCCATCTACCCACTTGCTCATCCATCCACCCACCCATCCACCCATCCATCTATCCATCCATCCACCCACCCACTCACCCACCCACCCATTCATCCATCCATCCACCCACTCACCTATCCACCCATCCACCCACCCACCTTCCAAGGACCTGTCCACCATATTTTAAACATCTGCCCTCCATCCACCCTTGTAAGTATTTTGTGACTCAGCCCACCTCATGCACATGCCGTTGGTCTATCATGGCACCCTACATGCACAGAAACAGCAGCAGGCACACATGCGCCTGGCCTCCTTCCCTCCTTCCCCTCACCCTCTCTTCTTTCCACCCTCACTTGCTGTCCAGAAGATCCATGATGGGCTGCAGCACATTATCTGCATCCTGGGCCACGCTGCTGCAGGCACTGGCAGGTACATTGCCTGTGCCCTTCACCTGGCTCAGGATGTCACCCATCTGTCTGACACATTCCTCAATGTGTGGCTGGAAGCTGTGGACACAGCAGAAAGGTACTCAGCCCAGGTTCTGTGTCCCAGAGGGTGAGGCCACTCAATGAGGATCTGTGGCCTGGGTCCCCAACACTAGGAGGCAACGGCACCGACAAGCCCAGATGGTGGACATTCTCCCCTGAGACTTCCTATGTGACTATCGGGCCAGAATTCCTTCTCTTCTGGTCCACTGAGGCTGGAATTGGTTAAGTGACTCACAGGTACCCCTATGGCCATGATGTGGGAAAGAATGTCTGAGTCTGCCCCTGGCATGAGCCAAACATCAGAAGCCCAAGGTTCGGGGTCTTCCTTGCTCACGTGTCTCTATCCTGGAGATGCCACCCACCTGGTGGCAAACACATGGCTGAGTTCATCCAGGACATTGTTGAGTTTCACCTGCAGATCCTTCAGGGTGCCACTGGCCTCGGCGTCCAGCTGAGGGGGGCAAAGTTGTTAACACCTCTGTTTCCACATGCCCCCGGGAAAGCGTCTAACGGGCTGGGGAAGGCAACTGAGGCTCAGGCAGCCAGGTCTCCCTGGTAGGACTGCAATTCACACCCAAGCCATGATCTCAGGAATGGGGCTATGGGCAAGACCCTCCAAAATGCATCCTGGTGCCTACCTCCTTCCCACCCATCGCCTCAAACATCTTCTCCAGCTGCACTCGTAGCTGCTGTGTGTTGTTCATGAGGATGCAGGGCTGGGAAGAGCAAAAGTCAGGCTGGTGACTTCCCACCACCTCTTGGGGACTGGGAACTGGGGGTCCCCTAGGGGATGGGAGACAATATCCCTGGACATGCATGAACTGGGGAAAGGATCGCGTGGACCAGATGGAGCAGGCCTGTAGCAATATCTCCCTGGGGTAGGAAGGCCAAAAAGGGGCAGAGAGGAGTCCTCATAATCCCCCTGTCTCTGCTGAAGCTACATCCTGGAAGTCACCCTTGGCACCCAGGAAAGCATATCCTTACCCTCATGTGCACTCATAGGACCCCCCAGACTCACAGGCTCAGTCACACAGGCATGAGCACACTCATGACCCAGGCCTCAACACAGCTATACCAAACAGTTAGATGGTTGGGCCCAGAGGCACATAGCTGTCACCCTAGCACTTAGAAAGTGGAGACAAGAGATCAGGGATTAAGGCCAGCCTGAGCTACATAGCCAGTCTGAAGCTACCTGGGCCGTGTAGCTAGCTGGCACTGAGCCTGTAATGCATAGCAAGTTCAAGGCCAGTTTGGGCTACACACTGGATTAAAGGCCACCTTGGCCTACATAGCAAGGTTGAGGCTAATCTGGGCTACATGGGAAGCTCAAAGCCAGTCTGGGCTTCATTTTGAGAGCTTGTCTCAAAAACCCAAACAAACAAAGTAACCACCACCAAACCCCACACAACCAGACAGACAGACAGACAGACAGACAAGTCAACACAATCCACACAATCACACATGATCTTGCTGATTCATGTCCCTTCAGTGGAATTTGTTGTCTCAAGCCTCATGTCAGAGCCTGGGACCCTGAACCCTGAGGGAAGCTGGGCGGGGCCAGGAGGGACAGGGCTGGGAGAGAGCAGGGCGGGCGCCCCAGGTCACCACTTTCTCCTTCTCCTTGGAGCAGTAGGAGGCGAAGTCCTTGGAAACGATGTCTGCATACTGGAGAAGCACATTGCTAATGGTCTGTGGACAGAGAGAGGGGTGAGAGGACTGCAGCTTCAGGGACCCTGGTCCCCGCCACCATCCACTGCAGACATTATGGTGACTGTGCTGCACAGTGTGCAGGGTGGACATTAGGATGCTTGTCCATCCCAGAGGACCACTAGGACCCAGAGGAGACCCCGCCCCATGGAAGGATTGCTTTCTGTACACTAACTAACTAACTAACTAACTAACTATCTAACTGTTTATTTGTTTATTTGTTTGTTTATTTGAGACTAGGTCTTGCTGTGTAGTGAGGCTAGCCTGGTCTTCCCAGAGCAAGGATTAAATATAAACCTCACCATGCCCCATGTGCCGTCCTCCTCTGCTTTGAAGGAACCAACCACGGTATTAAACCCCTGATCCCACATGGGATCCAGAGGTGAATGGCCACCCAGTGAAGCTCACCAGAGCCAGCTGTGCCTGTGTGAGCACTGGAGAGCCATGCAGAACCAACCCAACCTGCAGCTCCAAGCCCACCCAACCCAGAACACTCACCTCCCCAACATTTTCATTCCTTGGATTTGAGAAATTGCCTTTGTTTTCTACATTTGTCTACTTTTGCTTTGTTTTATTTAACTTTTCTTTGTGTAGTACTGGGAAGGAGCCCCTGGGCCTCGCACACATCAGGCAAGTCTCTCTCTCATCTCCTACCTCCCCAACAGAAACTTTTTTTTGTTTTGTTTTGTTTTGTTTGTTTTTGTTTGAGACTGGGTTTCTCTATGTAGCCCTGGCTGTCCTGGAACTCACTCTGTAGACCAGGCTGGCCTCGAACTCAGAAATTCACCTGCCTCTGCCTCCCAAGTGCTGGGATTAAAGGCATGTGCCACCACGCCCGGCCAGAAACTTTAAAAATGTAATCAATTTGTGTGGGGGGTGGGGTGGGTGGGTGTGAGCATGTGTGCCTGTGTAAGACAGACGATAGGCTTGTAGGACTCAGCTCTCTCCTTCCATTCTATGAATCCCGGGGATTGAACTTGGGTCTTCAGGCTTGGTGGCAAGCTCCTGCACCCACTGAGTCATCTCACTAACCCTCCTCAATTTTTTTTTCTAGAGTTATCAGGAAAGTTTCACTTTGTTCTTTTGGCTTTTCTTTTTGAGGGACTGGGGATGATGCCAGGGCCTTGGAGACATTGGATCATAGCTTCGCTGCTAGAATGCCTCCTATCCCTCGACTTCAGTATTGACTCTAACCTCTCCCCTGTGCAGCTCATCTCCAGCCCTGAAGCAACCTGACTTCATCTTCAGTGGCATGGCCCTCCGCCTCTGTCATCCAACCGAATACCATGCCTCAACCCTGTTCCATCTTGCCTCACCAGTCCCAGGTCGCACCTTGGCAAAACGCCGCATGTAATGGCCCACGATCTGGGGGTCAGGACACTCCAGCTTCTTGATGATCTCGAAACTCTGGTTAAGCTGGGAGAAGACGTCCACCACTGAGCAAGAGAACAGGGCGTGCTCTGAGGTCTGCTGGAACTGCAGGGAGAAGACGGTGTCAGAAGACGGTGTCAGGCTAGACCATGGCATTGCTCCTTGAGGGCTCAGGCCACAGGAGGGTGGAGGCCTTGGGCTGGGTGACAACCTCAAACTCCACAACTGCTGAATGTGTGCAGGAGATACCCACAAACAGGACAGAACAGTGGCCACCACCCATGGCCTGCTCACCCCGTCCTTCTTGTCCCGCTCGAGGGCACCATGCAGGAAGTCCCGGGACACCTCCTCATTCTCATCCAACCACTGGATGACGAAGGGCTCAAACCACCTGGAAAGAGACAGACCAGCTGGGATGCCCCTGTGCACTCTGTTGCCAGTTCCACCCACCTCACACACTGTGTGCTGCTGGGCCTGCTTCCAACCTGGTACTGGGATGCAGGCTTTTTTTTTTGTTTGTTTGTTTTTTGGTTTTTTCGAGACAGGGTTTCTCTGTGTAGCCCTGGCTGTCACTGGCACTCACTTTGTAGACCAGGCTGCCCTCGAACTCAGAAATCCGCCTGCCTCTACCTCCCAAGTGCTGGGATTAAAGGCGTGCGCCACCACCGCCCGGCTGGGTGCAGGCTTTAATCCCAGCTCTTGGACATGGTGACCTGAGCTCTGTCCCCAGATTCCATCCCCCAGTGGATTTGTCACTTCAGTTTGGTTAGAGTTTCCTTAATATAGTTATTTAAATACAGGGTTGATGTAGCCCAGGCTACCCGCAAACTCACTAAGTACCCGAGGATGACTCTGAAGAGGGAGGAGTATAAAAAGGAGTAGCTTCAGTTTGGTTAGAGTTTCTTAATTATTTAAATATGGGGTTAGTGTAGTCCAGGCTACCCTCAAACTCACTAGGTACCTGAGGATGACTCTGAAGAGGGAGGAGGATAAAGAAGAGAAGGAAGGAGGAGGAGCAAGGAGAAGGAGGGAGCTTTCAGCTTTTACAGGCTGAAAATATTTTAATCATGACTTTTGTTTCAATATGGTGGCTTCCTTCTTACCCTGACCCTCTGAACCATGTGATGCAGATCCTTCCCCAGTACCGATGAGGTGCTGGGCTCACTGCCCTGAGTACCAGGAGTTGGGATCTGACACCCATAGGTCCTGGAATCCTCTTAGATCTTGGTGACATCAGGAACTTACGCAGGGTACTCAGGCACACGGTCCTTGAAGGTGGGCAGCTCGGCCACGTACTCATTGTACAGCCACTTCACCTTGAAGTGCAGGTTCATGTAATCTGCGCTCTTACACAGCCGGTGTTTGTCATGTTCTGCCAGGAGGCACAGAGGCTCAGCCAGGAGGTTTGGGCCTGCACTGCCCATCACTGCTGCTACCCACCTGGGTTCAGGGACTCACCCTCCATGGCGTACTTCATGTCTTGGGCAAATAGGCTCCACATCACCTCAGCACTGATCTTCCCCACATTGAGCTCCTGGGGAAACCTGGGAAACGGATGGAAGCCTGGTACTAGGACAGAGTGAGGGTGTCTGGACCTCCCTGCACCTATCCACAGCTATCCACACACACACACACATACACACATACACACACACACACACACACACACACACACACACATACACACATACACACACACACAGCTATCCACACACACACACAGCTATCCACACACACACACACACACATACACACACACACACACAGCTATCCACACACACACACACAGCTATCCACACACACAGCTATCCACACACACATACACACATACACACACACACACAGCTATACACACACACACACACAGAGCTATACACACACACACACACACACATAGCTATACACACACACAGCTATCTACACATAATACAGCTATACACACACAGAAACACACACACCTATACACACACACACACACCTATCCACAAACATACCCACTTATCCACGAACACACACACACCTATTTGCACACACACCTATCCCCCAATCCACACACTCCTATACACACACACACACACCTTTGATTTGATCCATCTGTATACATACCAGCCTAATTCTATACCTAAGGAACCATGTGATATTAGGATTTATGCTCCCTACCCCCACTCTATGGCTCACTTTGAAAGAAACTGACCAAATGGCTCCTTGAGCTACTTGATAACTATTTCACAGAGCCAATCTATAACCAGCTGTGTCCATGCTTCTGCACGACCACACAGTGCACGACACTGCACTGAACCGTGCTGTCTTTGTATAAAACTGCATGATCTGTTATGGTTTCTGAAACAGGGATTCTCCACCTCGTGAGTAGCTGGAACTGCAGGTATGCACACTGAACTAGGCACAAGTATATTAAACAATTATATAAAAGTTCATTTCTAGGCCAGTAGCATGGCTCAGTGGGTAAAGGCACATGCCGCCAAGCCTGAAGACAATCCCTAGAATCCACAGGGTGGACATAGAGAGCTGACTCCCACAAGTTGTCCTGAGACCTCTGTGGGAGGTAAAACCATGCCAGGACGTTTGGTAAGGTAGAGCAGGTCGAGACCCAGAGACTCAGTGGCCACACACCTGAGGCTTAGGTGACTCCATGCTCCCTGCCAGACTCCTGACTTGGAACAGGTGCCATGCTTCTCACGTAAAAGAAATATGTCCTGTGGTCACGTAGGCCCCAAACAGAGTTCTCCAAGCTAATGACGTGCCTAGCCTGAGGGCTTAGCCAATAAGCTTCCTTTCTAGACATTCCTCCCTGCAAAAGGTATTTAATCTCAGGCCCACCCTGAGAAGTGGGGTATGGTTTTACGAATTCATTTTTCCACCATGATAGTAAACTGTTTAGAACCATAGGCTGTCTCTTTCTGCTGTGGGGAGCCAAAAAGAAGGCCTTTGCCTACAGAGCTGCAGCCTAATCTCCTGTAGAAGGCCTCTCTGTGCTCCCAGCCACAACAGCCACCAAGCCTGCTGCCGCTAAGCTAAGGACAATCACCCCATGGGACAAGCCAGAACTCCCCTTCCCCCCACCTTCATCCCAGTCTAGATGCTGTCCCCAGCCCACAGGCCCCCAACTCCATTCTCTGCTCTTCTGCAACTCCCAGCCTGGATGTTTAAGAGTCTGAGAACCTCACAGCCCTGGCCTTATCAGGGCCTGTGGACCCCCAAACCATCTCCAGTTCCCTAGAATCCAGCACCAGCCCAGCTGCAGCATGGGATAAGTGCATTTTGCCTCCCCAAGCAGCCATGTCTCTGGCAAAGTGGACAAGGGCCTATAGACCTTCACAGCTATCTCTGTGACACACATACACACATACACACAGGACCCAGGTTTGATTCCCATCACCCACATGACAGTTGAAACCATCTGCAACCAAAGATCCAAGGGACCTAATGTCCTCTTAGGGTCTCCACAGGCACAAACATGGTTCACAGACACATGCAGGCACAACACCTAAACACATATAGTAATAAATATTTAAAAGTAAAATAAAGTAAATGCTAATTTAAAAATTTTCAAAGTTCATGCTCCAGTTGTAAACACACACACACACGTTTTTGCACACTCATATAATAAGACGCTAAATTTCACAGGTGGATCTGTGGCTCAGGCCTGTCTTCACAGCTTCTCAGAAGACCAAGGCAAAGAGAAGGCCCTGAAGCTAAGGGCCAACCTGGGCTACAGAGTAAGTATGAAGTCATCTTTACAGAGACCCTACACACACAAAATGAACAGTAAAGAAAGCCAACCTATGGGGCCTCTCTTTCTCACACAGACAGACAGACAGACAGACACACACACACACGAGTGGATTTTTCAGATAGGGTCACTCTGTGACCAAGGACCTAGCACACACTTGTGAAGCCTCTCCCATGACCTCAGCCCAAGCTCACTGATTGAGGCAGGGTGTGTAAGAATTCTTATCTTCCTCGATGATAGACACGATGAGGGTGATCAGCTTGGACCAGAAATCCAGGTTCTTGATGCTAGGGCCTTGCTCCTCTGGAGGAACCTCCCCTTTCTTGGCCTGAAAGAGGAGAAAGGGACAATTCGTAGCAGTTAGGGTGTCAGGGGTACTGCAGGCCACACTCTTGCACCACAGACTTGGGACCAAATGGGCTTTGTGGTAAGACTCTCATTTCAAACAAACAAACAAACAAACTGAAAAAGGAAGAAAAACTGAAAGAAATTCAATCCAAGCAAGTATCTTTTCTTTTCTGAAGCAGAAACTTAAGATGTAGCCCAGGCTGGCCTGGAACAGTCCATCCTCACGTCTCAGTGTCCTGAGGGCTAGGCTGGCATAGGTATGGACTGTCTTTCTACACCATGCGGGTCTCATGGACGAACCACAGGTAACCAGGCTTGGTGGCAAGCCCTAGCCTGCCCTCTTACCTCTCACCAGCTTTCAAATCTTTCTTTTTTAAGATTTCTTTGACTGTATGCGTATGTCTGTGTGTCTATATGTACACCATGTGCATGTGGGTGCCCAAGGAGGCCAGAGGCACTGCAGTTATAGGTGGCTGTGGGCCACCGTGTGGGTGCTGGGAATCAAACTCTAGTCCTCTGGAGGAGCAGTAAGTACTCAACTCTAACAGACCAGACTCACTGAACCTTTTGCAAATAGAAACTTTCTACTAACCTTAAGGCTTTAAGCCAAACTCAGAGAGCTCATTCTTGACTGCCTGCCGTGTGCTTGGTGCTGTGTGCTCCGTACTGAGTGCTTGGTGCTGTGTGCTCAGTGCTGTGTGTTCTGTACTGCATGCTTGGTGCTAAGTGCCCTATGCTGTGTGTTCTGTCAGTATGAATTCCAGAAGACAACACTGAGGGTCTGAGCACAGCATGTCCCAGGGCTCCTGTGAAGGTGAAGTCCCATCCAAGTCTCACCGGATCCGTTTGGTACTCCCGGCCATAGAGTTCATGGCAGTTGTTGAAGATGTACTCATAGGTGGAGTTGAGGCAGGCCTTCACACAGTCTTTCACTACTTGGCTGGCACGCGGCGGGCTCTGCAGTTCCTGAACCTGAAAGCAGAGAGGCTGGGTGAGGAGGCTGGACCCATAGCGCACAGACCAGGTATGAGCTGCTATGAATTGATTGACTGGTGGGCTTCCCCACAATATTCCTGTTGTTTGTTACTAATTTGTCTCCTTATGTAGACCAGGCTTGGCCTCAGACTCCGAGTTTCCCTTCTTCTGCTTCCCAAGAGCTATGACATGGGTGGGTATGTGCCACCACACCTATGTAATTTTTCTTGTTTTTTAATCATACATATTTTAGCATGTGTGTGTGGTATGCATGTGTGCGTGTGATACATGCACATATGGAGGCCAGAGGACATCCTGTGGGGGTCGGTTCTCCCTTCCACCATGTGGGTCCAGGGGATTGAACTCATGGAGTCAGGTTTGGTGGCAAGCACCTTTTCCCACTGCACCATTTTGCTGGCCCCCATTATGTGTTTTGTTTAAGGGTACACTGTAGCAGTGGCCACAGTCAGGCCACGAGGTTTCTTCATGTGGCTGTGCGAGGACACCCACCTTCATCCGGAAGAAGGTGATGCTGGTGAGCAGGTCCACTGTGGACTTGAGATCCTGCAACCGCTCAGGGCTGCTGGCTGGGAAGTTGTTCTGTTGGCAGCAAGTGGGTAATGAGAGACTGGAGTCAGTGCCACATGGTGCACTGGTGAGCACATGTCAGTCCTCCAGACTGCACAGTGGGGCATGTCCATGAGAGGATGCAAGGGCATGTGCAGGCTGTGCTGGGTTTCCAGGCCCTCTCTCTGGGTGACTGTCCCCCCACAGGTAAACAAGGGGCAGCAGACTCAGGCCCACCAGCCTCACCCGGTACATGGACAGGTCGATCCGCAGGGAATTGTGTAGCTGATCCAGAAGTTTCACAAAGCGCTCTTTCTAAGTGGAAGATTGGGGTGGGGGTGAAAACAGACCTGGGGGAGTCTGGTGAAGTCACTGAATGTAGGCTGCTAAGCTGGCTGAGTGCTCCCTAACCACTAAGCTTTGCCACCCAACCACACCCCGTTTCTTTTTAACAAAAGATCTCTGTAGCCCAGGCTGGCCAGGAGCTGGAGATCATCCTGCCTCAGCCTCCTAGGAGCTGAGATGACAGCATGCATATTACCATGCCTGTTTTATGTGTGGTGCAGATGGAACCCAGTACCTCATTTATCCAGCCCTCTGAGCTTCAAATGCTCTACCCATTCTTTTTTTTGTTGTTGTTTTTTGTTTTTTGTTTTTTGTTTTTTGTTTTTCGAGACAGGGTTTCTCTGTGTAGCCCGGGCTGTCCTGGAACTCACTTTGTAGACCAGGCTGGCCTCGAACTCAGAAATCCGCCTGCCTCTGCTTCCCGAGTGCTGGGATTAAAGGCGTGCGCCACCACGCCCGGCTCTACCCATTCTTTTTGGGGTTTAGGGAGTTTGTTTTTAGATAGGGTTTCTGTGTGTAGCCCTGGGTATCCTAGAACTGTAAAGCAGGCTGGCCTTGAACTCTAAAGATCCTCCTGCCTCTGCCTCCTGAGTGCTGGGATTAAAGGCTTGAACCACCAACACCTGGACGCTCTACCCCCTCATCATGTCTGATTCCATTCTACAGATGAGCAAACTGAGGCTCCGAGACAGGGAAACACTGGGGCAGAGGCACTATGGACCAAGGAAGTCTGTCCAGCCCTAGCCCCTGAGACTGACCCCGAAATTGGAGGCAGCGAAGCGGTCAGAGGCAGACACGTTGGTGGAGGCGGTGGTGTGTGCGTAGTAGGCGTTGATGTTGGCAAGCAGGGTGCTCATGACAGCGGGTACCCCAGGGCACATATACTTGGAGGAGAGGCAGGCAAAGTGGCTGGCGGGTGGAAGCGGAAGGTACTGGGTCTGAGAACCAAGACTGTGGGGTCCCCAGAACTCCAAGACACCACCCTCTTCCTGTGTCCTTTCCCTCTGGCTCAGTCCTTTGAATTTCTATGAAATGCCCGTGTCCTTTCTTCCATGCCTTTGAATTTAAGTTTTCATCTTATAGCCCAAGATGGTTTCACACCCAGTATGTAGCCAAGGATGGTCCTCTGCTCCAGATCCTTTGCCTCAGCCTGAATGCCGATGCCTCGGGGGTGCCCATCCCCACACCCTCCTCTAGCTCTTGGCCAGTTGCCACTTTTCTCACCTCTCCCTGGTTCCTAGCCCCTACCTCCCAATAGGGGCATCCTGATAATCTCCTGGGAATGTGGCATACCCCCTTCCCCAGATCTGCTAGTGTCGCCTAGGCCCCGCCAACCCGCTGAGCCCTCACGTCATGGCTTGGTAGATGGACTCAACGCCATAGCGCATGGCAAACTCATCCACGATCTCCTGGGCCGTCTCATCGTAGTAAACCTTCCAGGCGTCGTCACCCTTGGCATCGGGAATCTTCACTACACCATTGTTCTGCACGTCCGTCACAAAGTGGAACAGGTTCTGTACCAAGGAGACATGGCATTGGGAATGGAGAAGAAGCCAACCTCAGCCAACCTTCCAGGCCCTCGCCCATCACCCTCCAGCACCCGGGTTCCACATGTGCACTAACACTAGTCCTTAGCCACACACCCATCCACCCACCACCTGAGTCCCCCACAAATCTTATCCATTTCTTGTATTTCCATTTGTCCATCTGTCCACCTACCAATTTGTCTCCCCATCCACCAACCTCTTTTCCAAGTATCCAACTATCCACAAATTCACCCAAGACCATTCAACATTCCGTGCACCCTTTGTCATCTACCTGATCTCTCAGCCATGCCCCAATTGCTCCCTAACTCTGTTGACCTTATTCTTTATTCCTCCAGTTAGTAATCCATACATCGAGTCACACTCATTTGAGAAGCTCCACTTAGGGACAGATTTCTCTGCAGAAGGCCAGGCAGGAGCAGGAGAGCTCAGCACTGGAGCCCAGCTACGAGTGCAGCCACGAGAGCTGGCTTGGAGGCCCACAGGAAGGGTCCCTGGATCGGGGCCTTGATGCAGGAGTAGTGGTTTCTCAGGCAGAGGGGGACTGTGTAAGGAGCCACACAGTGTGTGCGGGGAGGAAGGATGTGGTGATGAAGGAGCCAGCTGTATGCTTCTTGGTCCTTTTGGCTCACCTCATGCAGACAGGTGTACTGGACATGGTAGGGGGCCACCTTCTCTTCTCCTTTGATCTCCACACTGATGTGAAGCCGAATGGCCCCCGACACGGCCGACTTGTCTGTTCTCTTGTCTGTGGGTTATGAGGGAGGACATGAGGGGAGTCTCAGGGCAGCAGGTCTGCTTCAATACACAGAAGCCTTGCAGCCTCCCTGACCCCCAGGGTCTCTCTTGTGCTGCATATCCTGGGCCATCTCTTTCTCTGACTTCAAGCCCCCCTAAGCCCTGCCCTCACTCACCCAGATTGTACCACACATCCATCTCGCCGCTAAGCGTCCGCACCTCGATGATTGTCTGCCCTAGGAAGTCATCAGATTCCCTCTTAAACCTTTGCTTCACACGGGATTTTATGTCGTCATCTTCATCCCAAACACGAACTTTGATCCGGTCAGAGGAGTTGTGACATTCACTGTGTAGGGAGTCAGACCGAAGGGCAGGCATCAGGCCGCTGCCCTGTGTCCAGTTTCAGAGGTCCCTAAAAACTAACCTAGAAGTAAGGCTACTTTGAAACTGGGAACCCAGCCAGTTACTCACAAATGAAAATTCTCTTCCCACACTGGGTTGAGGTTCCCGTAGATGGTTTTTGTCCTTTTCTTGGTCTTCCCAACCTGGACGGTGACATAAGGGTCACTGGATCCTGTCTTGTCCTTGGCCTGCAAGCCCTGGGCACAGACCACTGAAAGACACACCACACAAATGTGCTTTCAAGATGGGGAACTTGCCAAAAGCAGTCACTAGCACATGCCCCAGGAGATCTGTGACATGGGCCAGCCACAGCGACAGCCCAGCTAGTCTTGCTAGAGAGTTGCCACAGGTCTCCAAAGCTGATGCATCTACCCTTCCCATTAACCATCTACCCATCTGTCTCTCAGTCCACCCATCCATACAATAAATCCTGCAGCTACCCAACCTTCTATCCACCCACCCATCTATCCATCCACCATCCACTTATCCATCCACCTATCCATCCATCCACCCATCCACCCCTCCCTCCCTCCCTCCCTCCCTCCCTCCCTCCCTCCCTCTCTCGTATTTTCCACCTACCCTGCAATCCTGCCACCTACCCAACTATCCAAGCCTTTATCCACTCATCCTTCCACCCACTCACCCGCTCCTCTCTCCTGTCGTCCACCTACCCATTCATCGATATGCTAGCTCCCTACTCATTCACTCACCACCTTTCTACCCATCTATTGTCATCCATCCATCCATCCATCCATCCATCCATCCATCCATCCATCCATCCTCCCTCATACCCAAGCCTTAAAGCTCATCCATCCATCTATCCATCCATCCAGCTACCCATCCATCACCCATCCACTTATGCACCATAGGTGGGACCACTCTCGCATGCATGTTAGAAGCGGCTTCCCTGAGGTCCACCTCAAGCTGCAGCCCTCTCTCAGTTCCAAGCACCCCTCGGTTCTCTCCCCAGGGCTGTCTGTGCACGCGCACCCGTGATGCTAATTTTGGCAGACCACTTGGATGTGCCGTCCAGCACACTCTGCTTGACAGCCTTCATCTGCTGTGTGTGCGCGCTCTTGGTGACCGCGAAGATCTCTTGGATAAGCTCGAAGATCTCAGGCTTGTTGCGCTCTCGGATCTTCATGCGGTCCTTCAGCACCATGATAATGTTCTGCGTGCGGTCTTCAGCGCCATGCTTGGAACTCTTCTCAGCCGCCCCTGAGTTGCAGATGTACCTGGCCTTAGTGACCAGCTGCTAGCTTCCAACCCTCCAACCCCAGCGGGTCACCAAAGGGCCCTACCCTCTGAGGCTGCTCTGGATTGGCCACTCCCATGAGGCCACTCCTCACCTGGAATCTCCTTCCCTCCCAGAGCCCAGTCTCTTGAGACTACCGCCCTGAGTCTCTGCCCATCTTTAGGCCCCACCCTAGGCATTTCCCTGTCAGTCATATCCTGAATTTTCTGTCCACTGAGTCCTGCCCCAGGCATCACGGTGAGTCCATGCCTACACAGAGTCTCCACCTACCTACAAACCTAGTGCCAGCTGAGGGCACATCCCACTGAGATGTGGTCCTCCAAGCCACACCCTCTAGGACACACTGTCCCCTCCAAGACTTCCTTGTCACTCACCCATCACCCTGTCTGAGCATTACAGCCTTCCTGCCAGGTGGGCATCCTTCCTCTCAAAGCCCTGCCCTGTTAGATCATCAGCACATTGGGACTCAGTCTCTTAGTCCCCTCCCCTCCTGAGGACCTCCTTTCTCTAAGGCAGGCAGAGCAGGAGGGCAGTAGCCTGTCTCACCTGAAAGCCCCTGTGCAGACCAGCACCTGCTGCCTCTACCTCCTCAGCTTTTCTCCACTCCTGCAGCCTCATGGCCTGTCCCAGCTCATAAAATTCTCAACATTCCAATGCAGCCCCTTAATACAGTTCCTCATGTTGTAATGACGCCCAATCAATTATTTGGTTGCTACTTCACAACTGTAATTTTGCTATACTGTTACGAATCATAATGAAAATATGTAGGATATCTGATATGCAATCCCCCAAATAGGTTGTGACCTACAAGTTGAGAACCAGTTTGCAGAAACCTTGAGGAGCCCGGTCCCTAAGCTAAGCCCATGCCTGTTGCCTTACCTCTGGCTCATTATACTAGTAGCATCTCCATTTCACCGCCAGAAGAACCCTGAGCTATTGCAGCCAGCGATTGAGGGCTTTGCCACTTCCCCTCAGCTAAGCTGACCACGCAGCTCAACCCTCCAGGCCTGGTCCACTCCAGCCTGGTTCTTCCCCTCTCGTCTGGGGCCCCTACCTGTCCCTCACTGTGAAGGCGGTCTGGCTAACCCTGACCACACCCACCCGTCTCAGTCCCGCCCCTCAGTGCCTGGCCCCGCCCCTTACGCTGCAGGCAATCCGCATTGAGCAGGTCCTGGCACTTCTCGTGGCACTTAACGCCGCACTCGGTGCATCGCATGCCCTGCCGCGCGATGCCCCACAGCAGCCCCTCGCACTCATAGCAGTAGGTGGGCGTGGTGGCCGTCCACACCTCAAAATTGTGCGGCGTGGTACAGGAGATGGGGTAGATTAAGGCTTGCAGGGTCTTCTTGTAAACGTGATTTTTCTGCAGAGGAACAAGGGCTGTATGTAACGCGGGAGTCTCGGACACCACGGCTCCCCACAACCTCCGCTCTTACATCACCGCGGAGTCCCTTCCCGAGCCCCCTACTCACCAGCTCTTCATTGTTCAACGTGCTGGAGGCCAAGGCCGAGGTGATGCCCGCCTTCCGAGACTGCACCAATGACTGTGGTGAGAAGGTCGCCAGTGAGTGCAGGCCACACAAGGGGAGTCTCAGTGCTGGGACTGGGGGCTGGGTCAGAAGGAATCCTGGGGGGCGAATTTCCCACACCCCTAAGGTGGGACTTGGGAGACACCCACTGAGCAAAACTCTCAGCTGGGTCGTGGTGAATAAAGGTAGCTCCCTCCCGAGTATGAGAACACCTGTTCTTCTCACCATGAGCCTTAGCCCCCACACATGGGTGACAGCTGAAAGATCCCCCAACAAGCATGTCTGAGGAGAGACCCCTCCATCACCGTTACTCACCATAGCCTGAGGTCCAGGATGCAGGAGGGTGGAAATTAAGGTACATTAGTCTCAAGGACTGCCTGGGCAGTCCCCAGCCTCAGGGCCACCCTGGGCAGTGGTACAGGCCGTGCACTGCTCCTAGCAGTCCCACTCAGGGTGGGAGCACGGAGCTGCTCACCAGGTCGCTCACGAGGGGAATGGGCTTCCGTTTCCTGATGTCTGGCATGCTGTCAATGATGATAAGGCCACCACCAGGACTGCAAGATACACGGGGACACTGAGGGCCCAGTCTTGTGCCCCAGCCTTACACCCATCACTAGAGGTGCAGAACCCCCAACCTCCACATGGGCTGAGAGTTCAACTGTCAGGCAAAGACAAACTGAAGCAAGCCTAGGAGTGTGACCTTTCTTTGGAATTCCGGCTCTCATATGGGTAAGTTGGCATAGACTAGTACTCTTAACAAAAGAAAACAAAAAAGACTGAGCCAGGTGATGGTGGCACATGCCTTTAGTCACAACTTTAAAGGCAAAGGCAGGCATATCTCTGTGAGTTCGAGGCCAGCCTGGTCTACAGAGTGAGTTCCCAGACAGTCAGGGCTACACAGAGAAACCTTTTCTCAAAAATAAATAATAAATAAATAACAACAAACTATTTTCTCCTCTCAATATGAGATCCTCTTGACACTCCACCCCTGTGTGAGCAACAGGTGTGAACCAACCTTGATCTCTGGTTTTAAAATATCCCCCCTTAGCCGGGATGCACTGCTCACCCGCCTTTGAACCATAGAGACTTGGACATCTCCCCTTCTCCTCGGGCCTGCAGGACAGACAGAAAACAGGCACACTGGTCACCCCTCTATTCCTGAGGCAAGCTATTCACCCCCTTCTATCTCCCACGTGGGTGAAGAATTGGGAAAGCCAGGTCCTACATCTCCCTGTGTAGCCCTGGGCTTTCTGGACCCTAGCCTGTAAAACAGTCTGCAAGAGGCAGAGAACCTGTCAATCAAACATCCATCAATCCTGAACACTTGACATCATTTCCCCCACTCAGTCTTCTTGCTCTCTCTCTCTCTCTCTCTCTCTCTCTCTCTCTCTGACCTGCAATCCCCCTGCCTCAGCCTCTCAAGTGCTGAGGAATGACTGCCCTGTGTCATCATATCCAGCTAAACATCTCTAATTTTTTGTTTGTTTGTTTGTTTTGAGACAGGGTTTCTCTGTATAGCCCTGGATGTCCTGGAACTCACTCTGTAGACCAGGCTGGCCTCGAACTCAGAAATCCACCTGCCTCTGCCTCCCAAGTGCTGGGATTAAAGGCGTGCGCCACCACTGCCTGGCTCTAATTTTCTTACATTCCATTTATTTACATTCCAAATTTTGTCTCCTTCCTGGTCCCCCCTCCAAGAGTTCTTTTCACCCCACCCCACCCCTTTGCCTCTGAAAGGGTGCTCCCCACCCCTAAGCATCCCTAACTTAAATTTTTTATTATGATTATTTTTACGTGTATGGATGTTTTGTCTGCATTTGTATCTGTGCATCATGTGTGTGTTCCAGGTGCCCACAGAGGCCAGAAGAGGATGTTTGGTCCTTTGGATCTGGAGTTACAGACAGTTCTGAGCTGCCATATGGGTGCTGAGAACCAAACTTGGGGTCCTCTGTAAGAACAGCCAGTTCTCTTAACTATTTAGCCAGTCCCTTTAATCCTATTCTTAAAAGGGTAAGAAATCTGGTTTGTAATGTCTGTGGTGTGACTTCGGGTGGTCGGTGGTCTTCGGGTGTCCTGCTTCCTGGTGCTCCTGCCCAGTTTGGATGGCCATCTGGACATCAACACAGTTCTGTGCAAAGCTGAACTAAACTAAGGAGCCTTCAGAAGACTCACTGTGACGTCCTACTTCACCTGTCACTCTTCCTGCAGGTGGTGAGGACCTCTCTGCCAAATGCCAATTCTAAAAACTGACCTCTGACCTCTCATCGCTGTCCTAACCTCTGTCTTTACCCGTGAGATTGATCCCTTACGTGGCTTTTCCAGTCTCGGGCCTCCAATTCGGATCATTACAGATTTGGGAAGTCCAGCTTCCGTGGGGCCAGCATGTAGAGCCAGAGCATCCAATAGGGCCACGAGAGTTGAAGCAGGGACCCTCACATCTGTCTGCAAAGGGGCTGTAGAACTGTGTTTGTGAGTGGTGGGTGTGGTATTGCTGGGTGTGAGTAGGTGTGGTCTTTCGGGGTTGGGTAGGCGTGGCCTGCTGGCTGTGGTAGGTGGTGAGCATGGATTTATTGGGTAGGGGGTGAAATGATGAGTATAATGTTGTTGAGGAGGGGAAAGGTGTTGAATGTGGTCTTGCTGGTGTATGGGCTGATGGGCAGGTCTTGGTGGGCGTGGCCTCTGTGGTGGGCGTGGCCTCCATGGTGGCTGTAGACGAGTGTGGACATGGACTGATTGTGTCACTCACCTCCTGCAGCTGCATGCGCACTTTGTTGAAGGCTCGCAACCAGTTGGCTTTGGCCCTGGACATGGCATCCTGCCCTTCCTGGCCCTCTTCCTCCTCTCGAGATCTGAAACTAAGCCGGGGAAGGCAGGCAGGGGCTCAGAACGTCTCTGTGGGATCCCAGCCTCCCGCTCCATCTCTGCCTACACAACGTGCTGCTCTCAGAGGCCCACAGAGCTCTCTCAATGCTGCCCTGCACCTCAGTTCCTCCAGATACCTCTCCTCAGACTTGGGGGGCTCGGCTTCCTGCGCACGCTCTGCAGCTGCCTTCTCCTCAGGTGTGGCTGCTTTGGGGATGCCTTTGGCCACCTCGGGGACCTCTGTAGGCACAGCTGAAACCTTGTCATCCTTCTGAGGCGCAGCCGTTGGGAAGCTGATCCGCTTGAACTCTTTGGGCTCAGCCACAGTGGTGTCCTCCTGCTGGGCGTAGCTGGCCAGGTCATCAGGCACCTCCTCCTCCTCCTCCAAATCCTCTTCCTCCAACTCCTCCTCTCCCTCCTCCTCCAACTCCTCCTCCTCCTCTTCCTCTGGCAGCTCCTCATCTTCCAGGTCCTCCAGGTCCTCCAAATCCTCATCGTCCTGGTCCCAGCGGGGTGAGTCCTTGTGGTAACTCACGGAGCTGTGACAGGAGTGATAAGAATCGCGGTCCCTCTCATCATCCAGCTCCGAGCCCTGCAGGCTGTGCTCATCTGGGTCGAAGTCCTCGCTCAGCTGTGAGCTTCCCTGGCTCAGCTCCCCGGAAGAAGCATAGCGGCTGCTGCCTGTGGGGCTGTGGAGAAACGGTCAGATCTTGGCCACACCACCATCCCCCCCACCCCCAACACCATCACCCAGGGTGTGTTCAACAAAGTCAGAGTGCCTACTGTGTGCTCATTCTTGCTCAAGAGACCAGGAGCAAGGCTGCA
The DNA here is from genome assembly GCF_978045245.1 of Mus caroli. Classification (NCBI taxonomy): domain Eukaryota; kingdom Metazoa; phylum Chordata; class Mammalia; order Rodentia; family Muridae; genus Mus; species Mus caroli. The sequence goes on along the minus strand of NW_028227265.1, from coordinate 57,879,452 downwards.
TCACCCAGGCCCGTAAGCGGCATGAAATGAGTGCTTGTGTGTGCTCGATGCTGCAACATGGACCACACATCTGCTCATCGTAGAATGAGCACCTACTGAGGGGGCTCATCCCTTTCGGCTCCAGGAACACAGGCCCACCTATCAGCCACATGTGTGCTTATCATGGATCAAGCAGCCATTGTGTCTATGTTACTGCTCAAGACATTAGAAACACGGGGCACATGAGCCACGCACTTACTCGGCATGAATTGAGCCCCTGTTGGGTACATGCTGCTGTTCAGGCACCGAGAAGCACTGGCTTAACTGAGACTCACAGACCCTTGCTCTACTGGTATAGCTTCAGCCATCTCAACAATCTCAACCTGTGCACCCACTCTTTCTTCCCTGCAGCCCGTGACACGCTGCCATGCCCAGTCATCTATTATAAGCTCCTAATGTTCAACCTAGATTATTCCAAATGGAACCTGTCCCTGCCCATAGCCAAGCCACCTTGTTTGGCAGTTTGGATGTCAACCAGGGGTGATGTGCACACACACTCCTAGTGGTGAGGTTTTGAAGTGCACCGCAGGGCTGAGCTGGCTGAGAGGCTGGAGTCTACCACCCCTGCTTACTAAAGGGTAGGATTGGAGTCTTCCCTACTGGCTTCCGTAGGCTGGGTCTGAATTCATTCCAATGAGTCCCCTGGCTCCTTGAACCCTTGATGGAAACCTTCACCTTTGATGGGGAGATCCCACCACCACGCTCGTCCCTGTCCTCAACTGACCCCACAGCAGGTCCTGGTCCACTCATGCCCTTTGCAGATGCACGAGCTAGCACTAGCCACAACAGGCAACATGGGGATCAGAGTAGTGGTCTCAGTATACAGACTCTGCCTTGAGTCCATTGCTGTTCCTTAGGCCTCTCCACAGCTAAGCGTAGGGGGCCCGCACCCTGTCCCACCATCTGTCCCTCCCAGAGATTGCCACCAGACACCACCAGTCGAGCATAAGAGTACTTGCAGTTCAGTTGGCATAGTGCCTGAGTAGCATGTGTGAAGCCTTGGTTTCCATCCCTGGCATGGCATAAACCAGGAGTGGTACCTGTCATTGTTACAGTTGGTAGGAGAGGGCAGGAAGCACATGGAGCCAGAACATTTAAAAGGGGGCTCGTACACAGGAAGAGAGGTGGCACCTAAGCCTTGATTTTGTTTTTTTGAGACAGGGTCTCATGTAGTCCAGGTTATCCCATAACTCCCTACACAACTAGAAAAGGCTCTGGAAGCTACAAGAAAAGTGCCAAGGACTAACATAGGTCTCAGTGGGGTATAAGGGCTTGCCACCAAGCCTGGTGACCTGAGTTCAAAGCCACAAAGCAGTGGGGAGAGAGGGAAGCCAACAACTTGTTGTCTGACTCCCTAACACACGATATAACACACGTACCCCCAAACAAAATAAATGTAATTTTAAAATGTAAATAGAAATGTTCTGTGAGATGAGCCCGTGCATTCCCGGCCACTCCCCAGCTCCACAGCCACCTGAGCGCCCGCGGCTCAGAGAACTCCTCATAGCTGTGCATGGAGTCACTGTAGGACTCCCGGGACCCCAGAGGGGGCGGCCGCACGGAGTACTGGTGCACAGAGGCGTTGGGCTGCGAAGTCGTATAGTAGGGCGGTGGGATGCTGTTGCTGGTCTCACTCCTATAGTCACTGTCCCGGTCATCCACCGCACTGTCGGGGTCGTCATCTGCAGGGAAGAGGAGGGAGAGGAAGGGTGAAGACTGGAGAGCACACAGTGGGTCTAAGCCAGCCTCCCTCTGGGGCGTCGTCATCCTCTGCTACAGCACTGACAGAGGCTCTAGCAGGACAGTAGGAAGCTTCCGGTGTGTCAGCTGTCCGGCCTGGAAGGACAGGGACCCCGCTGTGCGGCCTGGGAGGATGGAAATTCAGCTGTGCCACCTGGGAGGATGGTGATCCATCGACTGGGATACGGCCAATGCTGTGAAGGGGACTCCGGTCTCACGGAGCCGCTCATGCTCACATCCTAGCAGAGCGCGCCCTCTAGAGGTCGCTGAACAAATGTCAATCAGGACCGTTTGCCGCGCTCACTGCAGCACCTAGACCTGGTTATCTGGCTTTTGTTTTTAGCTAAAGCTTCATACAGGAAAGACACCCCAACTGGAGTCTGTGCTTTGTACCAACTGTTTATAAAAGTGTTATATTATTCTGGACGTGGTGGCGCATGCTTTTAATCCCAGCACTTGGGAGTCAGAGGCAGGTGGATCTCTGAGTCTGAGGCCAGCCTATCTACACAGTAAGTTCCAGGACAGTCAGGGCAACACAGAGAAACCCTGCCTCGAAAAAAATTATATTACATGTATTCATTGAGGGGCACATGTAACACAGCACGTGTATAGAAGCCAGAGAAAATATTGCAGGAATCAGCTCTCACCTTCTGCTGTGGGTGACAGAAATCGAACTCAGATTGAGTTCCCACTGAGCCATCCCACCTGCTCCAACATAGGGTTTTTGACCAAACTGCCTACCACTTTGGCTTTGAGAGAATCATCTACTTTGGGCCCCACTAGCTTCCCTGTGACACAACCAGACTGAGGCTTTAACCAGAAGTATCTGCTTTGCACAGGCGGCACTGGAACCAAGGGCCTCATGGATGTTGGGCTAGTGGTCGACAAGGGTAAGGATGGCTTAGGAAACTGGTTTTCCCTCACGGACATGGCCCTGGCTGCTGTTGATGACCAGGCCCCCCTCTCCTGCAAGTGTGACATGGGGCACTTCTAGAGTGGTGACGGGAACAGAGATGGGGATGTGGGGGTGAGGTCACATATGGGGCCACATAATGAGGGGCCTTGGGGTCTTTAAGATGCCTGCTTCTCTTTACTTACTCTGTTCTCCCCAGCCAAAGTAATTCCAGTTGCCTACGAGAGAACAGGCACAGTGAACCTCAGCTGCCCTCTCTTCTCGCCCCCCACCCCCACCCCCCAGCAAGGAAGGCAGGCATGCTTCTGACTTCCCCAGGGCACCACCTCTCCAAGTCCCCATACTATCTCCAGCACGGGAATTTTAAAAAGCAAAACAAAAGACAAACCTCCAAACAAACAAACAAAAACCCCACAGGGGCTGTGCCTCCCCCTCCTCCTCTTGGCCTGAGGATCTGAGATAGAGTCTCTCATAGTCTTTTGTGCTCTCCAACCAGGCTGGACCACACTGGGCTGTGAGCTACTTCAGTGACAGACAGGAACACTAGCTCAGCAGTAGCTCGCTGCTGCTCAGAAACCTGAGGCAGGAGGATGGCTGAAGCCCAGGATTTCTAGTCAGGCAGGGTCACCCAGGAGTCAAAGGTGGTGTAGTCAAACCCTAAGACAGTGGTGGCTGATGTAGTGGGGTGGGGTCCCTCAGCCCTGGACTCCATGCCTGGCTTGGCCCTGGCTGTCACTTTCTCAGGCCATCCAAGGCAGCTGCTGGGACACAGCAAAGCAGGAATTGCACACCAGACTTGGCTGCTAGACCGAACAGAGGGGGAGGGGGCAGAGGGGGAACAGGAGTAGGAGCGGGTGGGCGGCACTCACAGCACTGGCTGCTGGGCACTGGCAGCGGCTTGTCCTGCTGGTCCTGGAAGGAGTACTGGGGAGGGGACGGTGTGTCAGGGACAGTGGACAAGGTTCACTCTGGTAAGCCCACTGCACCTGACTTTATGCAGCCACGGAGCAGGACAGAGAGACAAAGAAGACAAACCAAGAGGAGCAGCCAGGAAGCCCTTTGCTGTGTCCCTCCTTCCCCACCCCCCAAGAACACCGCATGGGTTTGAGCTGTGGATTGGGACACTCTGAGCACAGAAGGGAGAGCCGCCTAAGGCTGGGATGGCAGGGAAGATGGGGCATTTCATGTCTCCATATGTCTCTGGAGAGGTTGGGTCAGGAAGCTCACCTGGAGGTGACTCACCTCATCTTGGTCACGCATGGCATTCAGCTGCTCCAGCTTCTTGGCCCAGTAGCGTGCCTCCTCCTCAGGGATGTCTACAAGCAGAACCTTCACGTCCCTGGCTCTGGGGAACCCTGGCCTCCCTCCCTTGGGCCCTGGTTCAGTGATGTGGGGAGTTCCTGGGGAACCCCAGGAACAGATGGAGGGGGAGGGGCAGGAAGCCAGGAGCTTTGGGAGGGATTGTGAGGACCTTGAAGGCTACAGCCTCCCCAGCCCAGTCCCCAAGTGGGCACTGTGACCTTGGGTCTGGCCACACACCCTGGGACTCACCCAAGGGCAGCTCAAAATGAGCGTCCAGGAGGATGCGATGGAAGGTGGGGTCCTTGGTCCCACAGATCTCACTGTCCGCCATGATGGCCTGAGAGTCCAGTGTGAGCCACTCTCCTGGGCCCTCCTGGGCATGGGTGAAGGCATGGGACAGGGGTCAGGGCCCCCAGGGGGGGCAGGGCCCAAACACTAGCTGCACACTAGCCTCTCTTGAGGTAGCCTCTTCAACCTGCTCCCCTTCACCTTACAGCAAAGGTGAGACCCCACTTCCCAGGTGAAGGATTTTACAGTTGTGCCTCCAGACAGTAGACCCAGTTCCTGGTCACCTTCAGAAAGCTGCCCAAGGGAGTGAGGCCCCCACACTGCTCAGGAAAACAAGCACTATGAGCAACTGGGGTCCTTCTGACTCTTCATTTCTTTACTACTCATACAATGATAATCTTCCATGGAGAACACTGGCTGCTCCCATGGGGTTCAGGCTACCGTCAATCTGGCCACTGAGAACATCCTGGGTCCCCTTCAAGATACTTCTGGATCTGGGTCTCATGGCTGCTGCATGTCTGCTGCATGTCTGCTGCGAGTATGCTGCGTGACTGCTGTGTGACTGCTGTATGACTGCTGCATGGCTGCTGCGTGGCTGCTGTGTTGCTGCTGCATGACTGCTGCATGGCTGCTGTGTGTCTGCTGCATGGCTGCTGCATGGCTGCTGTGTGGCTGCTGTGTGACTGCTGCATGGCTGCTGTGTGACTGCTGCGTGACTGCTGCATGTCTGCTGTGTGCTGCTGCATGTCTGCTGCGTGGCTGCTATGTGGCTGCTGCCTGTCTGCTGCGTGGCTGCTGCGTGTCTGCTGTGTGACTGCTGTGTGGCTGCTGCATGACTGCTGTGTGGCTGCTGTGTTGCTGCTGCATGACTGCTGTGTGCTGCTGTGTGTCTGCTACATGTCTGCTGCATGTCTGCTGTGTGTCTGCTGCCTGTCTGCTGCATGTCTGCTGTGTGACTGCTGTGTGGCTGCTGCGTTTGTTCCCTTCCTTTCTTCAGTTATTTATAGAATAACAAGCACAAGCCCTGTCAAAGCCTGGACCACCCTGGGTGCTGTTAGTCCCCAGGAGCTCCTGGTCACCAGCCTGACTTCTGAGGAGGCCACAGTCCTGGGACAGATACCCTGGGACCCACAAGGCTAGGAAAGAGCAGGTTGGGCCCTTAACTGGCAATCCATCCCTGGTGGAATTCTCTGGTGACTGCTTTGAATCACTAGGTGGTAGCCCCAGCTGAGTCCATGGGTAGGGGAATAAGTCTTGCTTTCCTTAGACACAGCCCCTGGCTCTGCCAGGGGCTCTTCTCCGCCTGTCACTCACCTCATTGGACTGGCGGATGGTCCGCAGCGGGATCCACACAGTACCCACCATCGTGTCCCAGATGAGACCCTTGTTCCACACCTCCACGGTCAGGCCTAGATCCAGGCGGTTGATCTCACTGTGTGCACAGCACAGGGGGATGGGAAGGAGAGAAGGCAGGCTCAGAGAGGTCAGTGTGCTGGCCTGAAGACACAGCATACTGCAGTAGGAAGCCAGACCTGGAGGAGCCAGTACCAAGAAAGGCAACACACTGATTCATTCTACGGATGGGAAACTGAGGCCACAGGGAAGAGCTTGTAGCTCAGACTATTGTAGGCAGCCAGAGTTGAATCTGGAAGAGAAGGGCTAGGAACAGAAGGTAGCAACTCCCCCTCATCTTACTGGCCCTTTGTGGGGTCATGAGACCCCAGCAAGGCTGGGCAGGCGAGGAACACGCTCCTCCCTGACCTTTCTCTTCTGGGGGTAAAATTCGGGGTTCACTCTTGTACCATGTGACTTCTCTGGGCCTCCCTTTCTTCATCTATGAATGAGGCAGGAGGATCAGGTTTCAGGTCATCTTCAGTGATATAGTGAGGTCAGTCTGGGCTACTTGAGACCCTGTCTTAGAAATAGATAAAGCAGAACCTAACAGAGAGACTGTTTTGTAAATGTGGACGGTGTGGTCTGCCTGGCTGGGGCTTGACAGAGGAGGGAGTAGGTATTCGGTGACTAGTGTTTGTTGTGCACCCCCCACCCGACTGATTCCGGTGGAGTGTACCCTCGGAGGTCACTCTCGGAGGTCACTGTGGGCTTCTACCCTCCTTACAGCAGAGGGAGGCTGGGAGCTAAACAAGGCAGGAGTGAGGAACCCCTCCGTGGTGAAGTGTGCAGAGGAGCCAGGACATAGCAGCTTGGCAGCGGGTCAGGGAAGGAGTCCTGGAGGGGGTGGCCATCTGGGGGGGGGCGGTGCAAAGGCTGAGAGGATGGAACTGAGGGAGCTGCTGGGTGACACTGAGGTGGCTTTCAGCATTTATAATCCTTTCCTCTGCCTGGAGGGGAGCACCCTACAGGAAGTAAAGGGGAGGGCGGAGGAGCAGGTCTTGGGGTAGAGGGGCCGGGAAATGTGGTAGCTGTGGCCTGTGGGCACGGGACGTGGGGCCTCACGGTCTCGAAAAAAACAAAAAACAAAAGAAAAAAAGAAAAAAAAAAGAAGGGCCTGGAGGCAGGTGTAGAGCCTGGGCTTGTAGTGTGGTCACAGGGGAGACAGGGAGAGGACTGAGCAAGAAGCAGTGCAGGGTGGGGGTGGGGTTGTAGGAGGAGCCAGCTATGGAGCCGGATTATTGTGGGTGGGGTTTGTGGTGGATCAAGTGTGGGCAGAGCCTTCAGTGGGATGGCCTGAAGAGGGCTGTGGGCGTGGTTATGGGCGGGGCTTTCTGGTGGGAGGGGATGCTTACGGGGGGGGGGCGGGTTTGTGTGGGCGGGGCCTGTCCGGGTTGGGGCTTTGTGTGGGCGGGGCAGTGGTGGACCAGACTTTTCAACAGCTGGAGGGTTTTTGTGGACAGGGCTTCTGGCTGAAGCAGTCCTTAGTGAGGGGACCTTGGGGGATCTGTGGTGGGCGTGTCAGATGCGGCTGCTGTGGGCGTGGCTCCTATTGACACGTCCGGGGAGGGCGGGGCTGCACACTCACAACATGAAGTCCTGCTCCCAGCTGGGCTGGCTGCCGCGTACAGCTATGGTAGTGCTCTTCACGTTCTGCACCTTCAGCGTCACGTATGTGTTGAACTTCTCTGCAGCGGGAGAGCGGGGCAATGGCCGGCTGTTCCCTCCTGGGTCCGTATGCTCACCTCAACCCGGAGGGTGGCTCAGCAGACCCGGGTCCCAGAACCGCCAGTTATCATCCATTCTTAAATTACACGGGGAAATGGAGGCCAAGTCTAAAGGGTTTGGTTTTCATCTGGGAAGACCGACAGGAGGGACTAACAAGCCATATAGGAGATGGTGAGTTCAAGGCTAGCCTCAGCTACAGAATGAGTTCCAAGCTAGCCTAGCCAGCTTAGGGAGACCCTGACATAAAATATACAGACAGTTTGGGACTAGGGCTGGAGTTTAGTGTGGGCATGTGCAAGCCTCGGATTCCCCTTAGGTCTCAGGCGCTGTCTACCTCTGGGTTCCTCTCTAGGAGGACCCTGACCTAGTTGGGGGACAAAGCTCACACATAAGATGAACCTGCCCTCTGCATGGCAGCAGCTGCCAAATTCCTCAGGCCAAGGAGACCAGACGAACAGACAGGACCACAGCTGACAGTTGACTGGGACAGTACAGGACAGTTAGGACAGAATACTTACCTTGGGCACCGTCAAACTTGGCTTTTTTGACTGTGAAGAGAGAGATGGAGAGAGCCAGGAGGGTTGTGGGGATGAGAGAGAGAGAGAGAGAGAGAGAGAGAGAGAGAGAGAGAGAGAGAGAGAGAGAGAGAGAGAGAGAGAGATGCAGAGATGGAGACACAGAGAGACATGGGGAAAAGAGACATAGGAGAGAGAGAGAGATGGAGGGAGGATTATCAGAGGCAGGGAGGAGGAGGAGGAGGAGAGAGAAGAAGCCATCAGAGAGCCGCAGAGCAGAAGGCATCAGGCCCATGGGCACAGCCCTTCCCTTTCCCCAGCCTCCCTATGGGCTCTTGACCCCATCTCAAATAAAACCGGAACTGGGGAACTGGCAGGAGGCCTCCCCTTAGAGGCCTTCCAGGATGACATAGACATATGGAGATGAGGGGACAATCCTGAGACCCTGGCTCAGCTGTCACCTCACTCAGTCCAAAGCCTGGTGTAGGTAGAGCCTGAGGTTAGATCCACCAGTCCCTCCCTCTGTCCCTTCTTTGGTTTTCCAGATGTCCTTTCCCATCCCTTCCTAGGTCTGTGTAGACAGTAGGCAAACCCAGAGCATGGAGGATAAAAGATTTGGAAAGTCAGGCTCTCCTGTCTTCTCAGCCCTCACTCCCAGACGCCATCAGCACAGCTGGCTCCTGGTGACTAGGAACAGCCCATGAGAGACAATCTCATACACACGAGTGATTTTTACTTCACAAATAACAACACACGCGCACACGCATGCACACGTTCCAGACCTTGAGATTCTCAGTGTCTGAGCTCCTATGCCATCACCCAGCCCCTGTTGAAAAATTCATTTTTAAAATGCCAATAAATTTGGCTTCATGCCTTGCACACAAAGGATTGTGGAGTGTGAGTGGAGGAGGGGAAAGGCATTCAGCCCCAGAGTGAGAAAAGGCTGAGCTACATCCTAAAGCTCTGAGCCTTCATCCTAAGTTCACTGTGTTCTCCACATCTTCCCAGACCTCCAGGCTGTTGTCTCCTCCATCTCTCTGTCATGTCCCCCCTTCTCTGTGACCCTCAGCCTCCGTGCAGCAGGCCCTGGGGCTGGAGGGTTAAGGCTATTCAGGTCCTGCAAACCCTTGCTGGCTGGCTGCTCTGACAACCCAAGCCAGGCTTAGTCTGAGCTAGGACTCAGGAAACCCAGGACCTGAGTAAGGACAATCTGTGGAGGGGAGGGCCTTGGGGGAGAGGACAGCCACAGTGGGGGAGGAGCCCGGAGGAGGGTGGTTAGGGGTGAAGTTTCTGGGAGAGAAAGGGAGTCTGAGAAGGAGAAAGATGGGATGTTCACAAGCGGATTTAGGTTGTCTGTTCAAGGAGTCCATGTGTCTGGGGGCAGGGAAGGGCGTCTTGGAGCAGTGGGTGTCAGAGCAGGGGAGGGGGAGAGTATCTGGGGAAAGGTGTGTCAGAGCACGGAAAGGAAGGGTGTCTGGGGGTAGAGGTAGGGTTTCAGAGCTGGGTGGGGGCGGGTGTGTCAGATGGGGGAGGGTGTCTGGGGAAAGGCTGTGTCAGAGCAGGGGGAGGAGGCCAGGAATCTGGGAGATGCAGGTCAGGGGCTCCGGGTGTCTGGGGTGTTAGAGGGTTGGGTCCTGCTAGTGCAACTGCTCCGTGTATATGTGTGTGTGTTCCCCATCACGTCCCCAGCCACTGCCGCGTCACATCCCGCCACCTCCCAGTGCTGGGGTCAGCGGGCGGAAGCGCCTGGTCTGCTCAGCTATTTATAGCGCACCGAGGCTGCTAGCGATTCAGGTTCTGGCATCGATTCAGGTTCTGGCGCCTTTCACGGCCTCAGTTTCCCCGCTGCCCCTCCTTTTGATCCCTTGTCACCCGCACTATTTTTATTCTCTGGCTGGCAGCCTCAGATACTCAGATCCGTTTTCTGATTAAAGACGACTGTCTAGAGGAGACTTGTCCAGATCCATAGGGCAGGGTGGGGAACCTGGTCACCAGGGAATCGTCTAGAAGGGCACAGGGCATACTAAGCAAAGCCACCAGACCTTCAGGAAGCCATGGATGACAACAGACGATGCTAGCTGCGGCCTGGGCACCGGGGAGGGACAAAGCCAGGGCTGTCACCCTCCATCCTACAGTAACATGAAGGAGACAGGATGTAGCACAGACAGTTGCAGGGGGCAGGTCCCTGTTGCTGGATAGTGTCAGCTGTAGGGTAGCTGGGAACTGCGTTTCGCAAAGGATTCTGGGAAAGGAGGAAGGAAACAGACCGTGGCGGTCAGGCACCTCACTGAAGGACCCTGACCCAACCTTCTTGCCCAGTCCACAGTCAGCCAAGGAGTCCTTTCCCTCCTGTGTGGCTCTAGGCAAGTGGATGAATCTCTCTGGGGCTCAGTTTTCCTTGTCTGTGTAGTGGGGTTACTATGATGGATGGGCAGGTTCAACTCTGGTACTATTCAAGTTTCAAGACAAATTTATACCCACACTCCAACAGTCTGTCTCTCTCTCTCTCTCTCTCTCTCTCACACACACACACACACACACACACACACACACACACACACACTTTCACTCTCCCTCTCTCCCTCCTCTGTTCATCCTGTTCCTGAAATAGTTATGGAACCTTTAAGACCTACACTTGCCATCCCAGCACTCTAGAGACTAAGGCAGGAAGATGAGCTCAAAGCCAGCCTCTGCAACCCAGTGAGGTCAGGAAATGGTGGTGGGAGGTGCAGCTGGAGGGAGTTCAGTCTTTAAGAAGTCTCTCTCTCTCAAGCTGGGCAGTGGTGGTGCATGCCATTAATCCCAGCACTCGGGAGGCAGAGGCAGGTGGATTTCTGAGTTCGCCTGGTCTACAGAGTGAGTTCCAGGACATCCAGAGCTACACAGAGAAACCCTGTCTTGAAAAACTGAAAAAAAAAAAAAAGTCTCAAGTCTCAAGTCTCTCTCTCTCTCTCTCTCTCTCTCTCATAGTGATTGTTTGTAGATCTTTTTCTTTTTTTCTTTTTCTTTTTTTCTATCTTTGGAGACAGGGTTTCTCTCCATAGCCCCCCCCCCCCCGCCTGTCTTGGAACTCACTCTGTAGACTAGGCTGGCCTCAAACTCAGACTCAGAGAGATCCACCTGCCTCTGTCTCCCAAGTACTAGGATTAAGGTGTGTACCACCATGCCCAGTTAAAATATATCTTTTTTTTTTTTAATGGAGGAAAGAGCTGTAAGCTAGCTACTATGAAAAAACTCAAACCTGAGTTCAGATCCCCTAGAGAGCCAGACTGGATGTGTCTTTTGTAACCGAAGCTCTAGGGAAGCAGGGACAAATGGATCCTGGGATCCACTGGCCAGCCAATCTGTGTGCTCAGTTTCAGTAAGAGAGTCTGTCTCAACAAAGTGGGAGATGCCTCAGCAAACTTCTTGCCACCAAACCTAATGGCTGAGGCATCTGGGATCTACACAGTGGAGGGAGAGAGCAGACACCCAAAATTGTTTTTTTTTTTTGACCTCCTCATACCTACATACATGACTTCTTGCAAAGTTGGGTGAGATCGCAGGTCTAAGATGTAAGTAGTGTATCTGCTTGTGATCAAGTGTATTTTAGGAGGTGTGGTCAAATATATGCCTGTGTTGGGATGGGAAGGGATATTTTTTTCCTACATTTTCCTCCGTATGTGTGACAGGGCTTGTTTAGCCCAGGCTGGCCTCAACTCCCGAGTCCCTGCCTCTGCCTCCCAAGTTCTGAGGTGATTGGCATGTGCTGACAGGTTTGGTGTATGCAGTGCTGGGGATGAAACACAGGCCTTTGTGCATCCTGAGCATCACTGTTCGAACTGAGCTATAAGCACTGTACCAACTGAGCTATGAGTACTGTACCAACTGAGCTGCAAGCACTATACCAACTGAGTTATGAGCACTGTACCAACTGAGCTATGAGCACTGTAGCAAGCACTATGCATACTGAGCCTCAGCTCCTGCCTATCTATGTGTATATACTAAACATTCCTTAGCATCCTGTGTGTACAATCTAGATCTGTATCTGCAACATGGAAGCTTCCATTGCAGAGGAGCCTGGAGCCCCCATATACCCAATGGCAGCCCTAGCCATAAGGGGTCTGTGAGGAGGGTCGTGGGTGGTTGGAATGAAGGTGTTCCCTGACTGTGAGGGTGAGTTCAGGTCCACTGGACACGTCCAGGCCCAGCTTTATCAGGCCCATCGCCCCTCTCAGGCCCCACCTGCACCTCCCTACCTCCCTGCCTGTTTCCTCTCCCCAGAGCCCTACCCTTCATTCCCTGCTCTGCACACTGTGGTATCCAGGGAATTCAGTACAAATATCTCCTGGGCCTGGCTTTCTGGAAGCCTCCTTTCTGAGGCTGCCCGCCCTCCACCCCCACAGCTGAGCCTCCGGTTTGCGTCAGAGTTGGGGTGACGCGCCCCCACTCCACTCCCCCCCCCCGCCCCAGGAGGCAGGATGGGAGGACACGGGATTCAGGGAGCTCCCGAGATGAGGATCCCCTTCACGTTCAGCTCCGCTTACTTCCCAGGCCTGGAAGCCGCGGATACCCAGTAACCCTGGGCAGTCGGAACCTTCGAGGCACAGGGTCAGAGAAAAGAGTTCCTGCTCCTTTAAGAACACCCGCGTCCAACAGACTAGAGCTGTGCACCGCGGGGCGCGGGCGGGCTGGGCCGGGTTTGTGAATGGAGCAGCGAGCGGAGGGGGAGGGGGAACAAGGAGGGGGAGGGGCGGAGGGGCGGGGCCATCTAGGGCTACACAGCCGCGGAGCTCAAATCCGCACACCCGCCGCCCAGGTCTCCCGCCGCCTGGGTTCTGAGTGGATGGAGACTCGCCCTCTTCCTTACACAGCTTCCTGGAGGTGGGAAGGGGAAAGGGAGTAGGGGGTTCATCCCCCACCCCACAGACCTAGAGCTCACAACGGTATCGGCACGCATCGCTACATGGCCAGTCGGTCGCCCAAGGTCTCCCGCTGTAGTTACCTCGCAGCCGTGCCTAGCCCCACCGGAACTTCGAGGGGTGCAGGGGTCACACCTCTCCCGTTATTTCCTCCCAACCCTCCAAACGAGGAGCGTGGGCCTGGGCGTGGGCCTCGGTGCAGATGGCGTTTTGGCCCCAAAATAGCTGCTCCCCCACATCTCCTTCCCTTCCTCCAGCCCTAGGGGTGAGGCGGAGAGGGAGCCACGAGCTTCCGCGGAGCCTGCTGCACTGTTTAAGGCACACTGGGGATCGGAGAGGTTGTCCCTATGCTCAGTCCGGGCCCATTACCCCTAAACGCCCCACCCTCGCACGCACGGTCCGCCGTCTCCTCAGCCCCAACCAGGGCCTATAAACCGTCTACACAGGCACCCCGAGTCCCGCATCCACTCGTGTGAGTGACAGGAAGAACACCTAAGGCTGATCCAAGTGCGCCCTGAAGCGCGCACCGGGGGTCCCCCTGCTGTGCAGCCCGACTCGGCTCATCCACGCACACCCCGCACCTTGCCCGCGTCCACGCAGAACCTACCTCCCACGCACAGCAGAGACATGACTCCAGGCGGCTAGAGCGCGGCGGGCGCAGCGCGGGGCTCAGGACTTATGCCGGGGCCCGGCCGCCGGCCATGTCGCTTCAGCACCGGGGGCGCGGACAGCGCCTGACGCGCTCTGACGCTACGGCGTGGGCGGAGCCGGAGACGCGTGACGGGGCGGGGCCGGACAGATGCCTTAAAGGGCTCGTAAACTGCGGGGAGTCCAGGCCGGGTCGTTTCTGCTTCCAAGCCCTTTGCTCTCTGGCTCAGCCTTGATGAGTATTTCTGTCCGTGCTCCACCTACCTAGGTCTCCACGTTTCTATTTCCTCTCTGAGCCACCTAACCTGTGCTCTTGTTTTACATTCTCCTGGGTAACAGAACTGCTATTTGCTGTCAATTCCCCATCTTCAGTGCCCCAGGAAGCTGTTTGTTTGTTTTGTTTGTTTGTTTGTTTGTTTTTTAATCCGGGTACTGACACTTGTGAGACAAGTGCCTTACCTCCCCGTATGAGGCATATACTCTACCACAGGCACATATCTCTGCCCATTTTGTAACTTTACTTCTTGTGGGCCATGGAAGATCTCTGCGAGTCTGTGGCCATCCTAGTCTGCATAGTGAGATTCTATCTCTAAAAACCAAAACAAACAAAAAACACGTTTATTGGGTCTGGAGAGCTGCCCAGAGGTTAAGAGCACCAGCTGGTCTTCCAGAGACCCCAGCCTTCTGCTCCTTGCACCCACATGGTAGCTCCCAACCATCCACAGACATGCACAGAAAGCAAAATTAATCTAAATTTTTTTTTCTAAATTACATTGTTTATATGAGGCACACACATCTCACAGCGCCCATGGGTACCAGAAGGCAACTTCCCAGACGTGTTTCTCTTTCCACTATGTGGGTTCCAGGAATAGAACTCATGGCTTCAGGCTTGGCAGGAGGAGCTCACTGGGATATTGTGCAGAGCTTCTTGATTTTTTTCCATGTGTGGAATGTGTGTGTGTGTGTAAGAGAGAGAGAGTTTGTATGTGCCTGTGTGTGCATGTGAGTATGTTTGTGTGTGTCCATGTGTCTGTGTGTGTGTGTGTTTGTCTGTATGTGTCTATGTGAGTGTGTTTGTGCTTGTGTGTCTGTATCTGTATAAGTGTGTGTGTGTGTGTGTGTGTGTATGAGTGTGTCTCTGTGTGTGTTTGTATGTGTTTATGTCTGAGTGTGTGTTTGTGTATCTGCGTGTCTGAGTATATGTGTCTGTATGTGTCTATGTCTGATAGTGTGTGTGTGTATGTGAGTGTGTCTGAGCATACACACCTGTGCATGTAAGCCCAGTGAACAACCCTGGATGCTGTTCCTCATGTACAGGTCACTTATTCATCATTGTAGCTGTTGGTGGCAGTGTCTTACTGGCCCTAGGCTCACAGCTTAGACTGGCAGCTCCTGGAGAAGGGCCTGGAGCTATGTATCAGCAGCTCCTCCTGTAGGCTTTGGAGACAGAATGGCGGCCACCCTGGCACCTCCACTTCCCTTAGGCACCTCAGGAGCATGGTAGCTACCCAGCCATCTTCACAGTCCTCTGCTGCTCTAGTTAAAGTTTATTTGCATTTATTTTACATTTGTGACTGTTCTGCTTGTGTGTCTGTGTCCCACCTCAGTGCTTGGTACCCACACAGGCTAGGAGAGGGTGTCAGGTCACTGACACAGGGGTTGCAGTGGTGCTGAGCCACCTTGTGGGTGCTGGGAATCAAACTTGGGTCCTCTGGAGAGCCAGTTCTCCTAACCACTGAGACGCTCAATTCCCCTCCCCCCTTCCCCCTTTGCAGAGTGACCTTCATGCTTGCTCACATGCTGGCTGATTATGTGTTGGTGTAAATTCTAGACTCCTCCTCACTGTTTATAGGGGTGGCCCCGAGTGAACTGCCCCAGACAGCTAAGCCTCCTGTCTTGTGCTGCGCAGCCTCCACTCCCACCTCTGAGCCAGCTCCTTGCAGCCTGAGCTCCTTCCTTTAGTGTTCTTGGCTCCTGTTTTCAATACTGCCATGCTCACTGTCCTCCATACAACCTACTGGGCTCCTCCTGTTAAGCCTCAAAAATCTATGTAAGGCCAGGTTGACCTCCAGCAGTCTCTGTCCTAGAACAAGGCAGAGATTTCCTAGAGCACAGAGTGTTTGGGACAGGAGCCTCATTCAGGTCTTACCCAGAATATTCTGTGACTGGCTGGACGTGACTCAGGGGCAGACCCTATCCTATCTTAGTCTTCTATTGCTGTGAAGAGAACTTGACCAAGGAAACTCTTACAAAAGTAAACATTTAGTTGGGGCTGTCTTACAGTTTCAGAGGTTAAGCCCACTATCACCATGGAAACCTGGAAGTGCCCAGGCAGACATGATATTTCTCCATCTGGATTGACAGGCAGCAAGAAGACAGAAACTCTGAGCCTGGCTTAAGCATTTGAAACTACAAAGCCCACCCCCCCAGTGACTCTTCCTCCAATAAGACCATGCCTCCTAATGGTGCCTCTTCCTGATGAGCCTATAGGGGACAGTCTTACTCAACCCCTACACACCGCTGCCTAGGATACCCCAGTGTGTGTGTGTGTGGGGGGGGGGGGGGCTGCATTGCACAGTGTCCTAGGTTCTATTTCCAATATTCCACCCCCATATCTCCCAACGCTTGGTGCCTCAGTTTTGCCATCTGCAAAAGAGGGATTATAACAAATGATTTTGTGTTTTTGAAACAGCTCATTTGAATCCAAACCTACAAACTCGGGAATCCTAAGGGCTCCAATTCTTTTTTTTTTTTTAAAGATTTATTTATTATTATATCTAAGTACACTGTAGCTGTCTTCAGATGTACCAGAAGTGGGCATCAGATTTCATTATCGATGGTTGTGAGCCACCATGTGGTTGCTGGAATTTGAACTCAGGACCTTCGGAAGAGCAGTCGGTGCTCTTAACCACTGAGCCACCTCTCCAGCCCAAGGGCTCCAATTCTTTTTTTTTTGGTTTTTCGAGGCAGGGTTTTTCTGTGTAGCCCTGGCTGTCCTGGAACTCACTTTGTAGACCAGGCTGGCCTCGAACTCAGAAATCCGCCTATCTCTGCCTCCCAAGTGCTGGGATTAAAGGCGTGCACCACCATGTCCAGCAAGGGCTCCAATTCTTATGAGTATTTGTTTCGCCGGGTGTGGTGGCTGGGATGAAATCTCAGGTACTGGTGCTTATGCAAATGTTCCACCCCTGAGCCATGCCCCCAGTCCCTCACTGGGGGATTCTAGGCAGGAGCTCCACCTGTGAGTGGCACATATTGGTTTGTTCTGCCAGTCTTCTGCCTCATCTTCTGCTTCACACCTGCTATGTCTTCACGTTTCCATTCCTGTCATCTGTTTCCTCACGTCATCCTTTCTCAGACAGAGGCTTGACCTGCTGTATGTGGTATTAAAGGGGTAGTGGATGCTCTGGGTCCGAGGCACCCACCGGGAGGGGCATCTGAGGACAGAACTTGTCGTGCTTTAGGGAAGCACAGCTGCACAGTTCCCTCCCCCAGGATCACTCTTAGTTCTGCCCCATGCAGCAGGCACTGCCACTGGCAACAGATACGGGTAAAACGGAGGCACCAGGTTGCAGAGCCAGGGATGGAGGACAGGAGAACGGGCTCCTGCCATCACCATCTGAGGCCTAGGAGCTCTTTTCAGAATCCTCCAAGCTGTACCTGTGGGTTCCGATTGTGTGGCGATAGCGTCACAATCCGTCTCGCAAGCCTCATCTCATAGCCTTTGAGCAGAATAAAAAGCGAGGTTTTCAGAGGAAGTGGGGGCACGCCCAGCAAGCAGATGGGCTTCCCAGGAGAAGGCCACTCTTAGTTCATTAGGACTGGAGGCCCAGAGGTTTGGGTTTTTTCTGCCCGTAATTTTTTTTTTTTTTTTTTTAAACATTACTCAGTGTGTCTTTTAGGAGGTTAAAGGTTGGGGGCGGAGTGGAAACTGAAGCGAGAAATGTGTTCTGGCCGCAGCAAGTCCCTGCCCGGGCTGGTTCAGGTTGCTCCAAGGACGTGCAAAGACAGGAGCCCGGGGCGGGGAGTGCTCTGTAAACTCAGGTCCCCAGCAGCACCCCTGCCTTTCGGTCTCGGCAGTGCTCCCACCCCAGAAGGGTGGCCTGCGGCACAGGTTTCTAGTCTCCCCCGGCCTTCCCGCCCCGCCCCGCCCCCAGGGCACCCTGACTTTCCGTAAATGACGGCGGCCAGGAAGCTCAGGGGCCACACAGGAAGGAGCAGGGACTTTCCTGTCGCAGCCTCGGCTGTCCTTTGCCTCGGCACATCTGCAGGTAGGAGCGCGGGGCACGGGTTCAGGGCGCGGGTGTGCGGGCGCGGGCGCGGGAGCGGGGCGCTGCCTAGACACCGCACTGGCGGCTCAGCAGCGCGCATGCGCCGCGGGCTCCCCACCCCCACCCTCCCCGTTCTAGGAGTGGGGAAGTAAAGGGCCTGAACTT
Source organism: Mus caroli (assembly GCF_978045245.1). NCBI lineage: Eukaryota > Metazoa > Chordata > Mammalia > Rodentia > Muridae > Mus > Mus caroli. The sequence goes on along the minus strand of NW_028227265.1, from coordinate 57,861,550 downwards.
TCCATTTGGTATAATCTCATACTTCTTTAATATTCGTATCCGCTTTGTTGTTTTATGTCTTACATTTTGAGGATGGTTCTCCCTCCGAAGCCCTGCTGGCTTAGAAGTCACTATGTAGCCCCAAACTCATAGCAATCCTCCTGCAGCCTTCCCAGGAGCAACAAGAATTGGGGAAGACAATGTTGATGGTTTTATTTTTGTACACTTCTATAACATTTTAATCTGTTTTATTCTGCGTCAGTGTGCTTTGTACACGTTCGGAGGTCAGAGGAGTGGGTTCTCACCTTCTAACATGTGGATCCTGGGGACCAGCAGGCTTGGTGGCGAGCGCGTCTTTACTCCCTAAGCCATGTTGGTCACCCTAATTTGTTTCTTGAGACAGGGTCTGACCTTGAACATATAATGACAGTTGTGTACCACCACATCTGGTAATAGGTTAATGACTTCTTCAGTTCTCGATTTGAGACAGGGTTTCTCTGTGTAGCCCTGGAACTCACTCTGTAGCCCAGGTTGGCTTCGAACTCACAGAGCTTCACATGCCTCTGACTCCAGAGTGCTGGGATTAAAGGCATGCACCACCACCACCACCGCCAAGATAGATTTTTTTTATTTTTTAAAATACAGTCTCATGCACTGGCCTGGGATTTCTTTCTGATTTCTTTCTTTCTTTCTTTCTTTCTTTCTTTCTTTCTTTCTTTCTTTCTTTCTTTCTTTCTTTCTTTCTTTCTTTCTTCTAGACAGGGTTTCTCTGTGTAGCCCTGGCTGTCCTGGAACTCACTTTGTAGACCAGGCTGACCTCGAACTCAGAAATCCGCTTGCCTCTGCCTCCCAAGTGCTGGGATTAAAGGTGTGCACCACCACTGCCCTTCTTGGCCTTGGCCTTCTAATTTTCTGCCTCCACCTCTGGAGTTTTCTGGTCACAAGCATGTGCTGCCATGCCTACTTTTGTTGTCTTATCATGGAAGGGGTGCACATGCAGAGGTCAGAGGGCAAATTTATGCAGTTAGCATACCCTTTTCACAGCTTTGTTTGGACTTGGTTGTGAGCCATCTTCCTGGCCTTGAGGACTGGTCTGAGCAGCTGAAGGGCTGTTTCCTGCCTTTTCTCTCAGGCTCAGACCCAACCCCTTGCCCTCTGCAGCTCTGAAGGGTGGGAAGTGTATTTTCACACAGGCCACTGCAAAGAACCTCCCTACTGTGAGGACCAAAGAGGAGCATAAAATAGATGTTGGACATGGGGTTAAATGGGCTGAAGAGAGACCAGAAAGGGTTGGGAGACAAGACAGGTCCCTGTGTGCCTATCTACCGACTTATGCACAGGACACCCATCACAGAAGCTTCTGGTCCTGTGTCACAAGATGGTCCGTGACCTTTAGACCTGTAGGGAATAAGACAGCTGTCCCCATCCTTCTGTACACCCCTGCTTCCTGTTAGACCTGTTTCTATATCTGCTGTCAATTGCTCCTGCCTGCCTGGGATATTGGCTTGGCTGACTATGCTAGGATGTGGAGGTTTGTGGATCAATTGGTGATGTCTGCTGGGATGCAGACATGCACAGACCCAAAGACACCTAGTCCCCAGCTTGCCTGTCACTTGGGGGTATGTGGCTCTTCTTCCCTCTTTCAGTCACACCCCCTTCCATGCCTCTCCAGGTTATACTCATGGCACCTCCAAGTGAGGAGACACCTCTGATCCCTCAGCGCTCTTGCAGCCTCTCATCCTCAGAGGCAGGAGCCCTGCATGTGCTCCTTCCTCCCCGGGGACCTGGGCCTCCCCAGCGACTGTCATTCTCTTTTGGGGACTACTTGGCCGAGGATCTGTGTGTGCGAGCTGCCAAGGCCTGTGGTGAGTGGGTCCCTAGATGACCAGGCCATTTAGTAGCAACATCTATTGAGAAAGGGGGTGCTGGGGTTTTGAGGGGTGTGTGGAGTTTTGGTAAGGGAGGATCATGGGATCAGCCCATGTAGTTGACTTGGGTGAACTGATGTGCCCATCCCTTCAGGCATCCTGCCTGTTTATCATTCGCTTTTCGCTCTGGCCACTGAGGACTTCTCTTGCTGGTTTCCCCCAAGCCACATCTTCTGCATAGAGGACGTGGACACTCAAGTCTTGGTCTACAGGCTACGGTAGGAAGTGAACCCCTTGATTTACCTTCAGGGTAGTATTTCTATTCAGTCTATAGTAGAGGCTCTTGAAACCAGAGAGGTTGGGCTGTTTGCTGTAGGCCACACAGCACTTCAGTGACTCAACTTGGGCTCTGGGAAGCCAGAGCTGAGTGGGCCACCCCATTCTGAAACCCACAGCTTTTATTTCCCTGACTGGTTTGGGCTGGAGACATGTCACCGCTTTGGGCTGCGCAAAGATTTGACCAGTGCCATCCTTGACTTACATGTTTTAGAACATCTCTTTGCTCAGGTTGGTATTCTTCGGTGGGGAAGGCTCAACCCAGGGATGGGGGAACCCAAGGTAACAAATCCCAGCACTCAGGACAGAACCTCACCTAACCACCCTCCTGTGGCCGACCCAGCACCGCAGTGACCTGGTGAGTGGGCGCCTCCCGGTGGGCCTTAGCATGAAGGAACAGGGAGAGTTCCTGAGCCTGGCCGTGCTGGACTTGGCCCAGATGGCTCGTGAGCAGGCCCAGCGCCCAGGAGAGCTGCTGAAGATGGTCAGGTGAGGGCCTCGGGCCACCTCTCCGTGGTCTCCTTTGGCTGCGGATCTAGGGCCCTATCGGTTTTTTTCCCTTACCGGAACACATACCTCCTTCCCAACTTGTGCAGCCACCCTCTCCGTCAGCCTGCCCCTGCCGAAAAGTCCCCCATGTCTGTCTCGTGTGTCCTTCGGGCCCTCTCACCACCCTAAGAGCTCGGCGTGCCCCCCACCCACAGTTACAAAGCCTGTCTGCCGCCCAGCCTGCGCGATGTGATCCAGGGCCAGAACTTCTTGACACGCAGGCGCATCCGCAGGACCGTGGTCCTGGCGCTGCGCCGCGTGGTCGCCTGCCAGGCCGACCGCTACGCGCTCATGGCCAAGTATATTCTGGACCTGGAGCGGCTACATCCAGCGGCCACCACCGAGACCTTCCGTGTGGGGCTCCCGGGCGCCCAGGAGGAGCCGGGGCTTCTGCGTGTGGCGGGGGACAACGGCATCGCCTGGAGCTCCGGGGACCAGGAGGTGCTGGGGCTGGGCCTTGAGAAGCGGGGTCCGCGGGGAGGCGTGGCGGTTAGTAAAGAAGCCCGTCCGGAGGAAACAATCCGGAAAATGGCTAGTCCGGGCGGGACTGTTTGCACTACAGGGCGGGGGGCGGGGTCAATTAGAGGTGGGTCCGGGGATGGAGCTACCCAGGGACTGGACCTGGGGGCGTGACCAGAAGGGTGAGACTAGATAGGGGGCGGGGACGGACAGAGGGCGATAGTATGGATTGGATAGGTGGGCGTGACCCAACCAGGCCAGTCTCAGTCCCCTAACCTCGCCCCCCGCCCGCCCCCCCCCCCCCCCCGTAAGTGGAGGTGGGAAGGAGGAAGAAGGGGAGGCTGTGCTGGGTCGGGTCTGTAATCCTCTGGCTTCTGCCTCTCTTCTTCTTCTTCTTCTTCTTCCTCCTCCTCCTCCTCCTCCTCCTCGAACTCAGAAATCCGCCTACCTCTGCCTCTCAAGTGCTGTGATTAAAGGCGTGCGCCACTACGCCCGGCTACTGCCTGTCCTTTTCTTCCTCAGCTTTTCCAGACCTTCTGTGACTTTCCGGAAATCGTGGATGTCAGCATCAAGCAGGCCCCACGTGTGGGTCCGGCAGGGGAGCACCGGCTGGTCACCGTCACCAGGATGGACGGCCACATCCTGGTGGGTCTTCGCACCCGTTATTCTGGTGCTGATCCTGGGAGAGGGGTGGGCTCCGTTGTTGCTGAAGAGTTCTCCTGCGCAGGAAGCAGAGTTTCCGGGGCTGCCTGAGGCGCTGTCCTTCGTGGCCCTCGTGGATGGGTACTTCCGCCTGATCTGCGACTCCAGGCATTATTTCTGCAAGGAGGTGGCGCCGCCGCGGCTGCTGGAGGAGGAGGAGGAGCTGTGCCATGGACCCATCACGTTAGGAGCTGGTTGGGGTCACAGTGGGAATGGGGCTGGGCAGCGAGGACTGTCTGGGTTGGACCTGGCTGCTGTCTTGGCCTAGGTTAGACTTTGCCATCCACAAGCTGAAGGCCGCTGGCTCCCTCCCAGGCACCTACATTCTCCGCCGTAGCCCGCAGGACTATGACAGCTTTCTTCTTACCGCCTGTGTCCAGGTTGGTTTACTGCTGGTGCCAGGATGGCTTCCTGGAGGAAGTGACACCTGAGCTGGGACAGAAAGAGGCGTTTCTATTTTTCCTTGAAGAGCACTGGCCTGTAATCCTAGAATATAAGAGGCTGAGGCAGGATCAAGTTTACAGGCCGGCCTGAGCTATATAGAGAAATTATGTTGTCTCATGGAGGAAAAGGTTTTTTCCACCAAGCCTGAGGGTGCTCTTTCATCCATGGCATTCACAGCATGAGAGGACAGAACTGACACCCATAAATCGCGTCTGACCTCCACAGTGCACGGTGACTTGCATCTACACAGAAACACACATAAGTGAATGTAATTTTAAGAACTCAAAAAAGCTCAGGAAACAGATTCTCAGCATGGGGGCGGGGGGGGGGGAGAAGCATCCTTAGAGGTTGGAGACAGAACTGAGCATACAGTCTTCCAGAAAGATGAGAAGGGGTGGGGAGCTCTGCTCCACATCTGGCTCAGGTCGAGGTCCTCTTTGCAGACTCCTCTTGGCCCCGACTACAAGGGCTGCCTCATCCGCCAGGACCCCAGTGGGGCTTTCTCCCTGGTTGGTCTCAGCCAGCCGCACAGAAGCCTGCGGGAGCTGCTTGCAGCCTGCTGGCATTCCGGGCTTCGAGTAGATGGCGCTGCCCTGAACCTAACATCCTGCTGCGCTCCCAGACCCAAGGGTGAGTCAGTTCCTCTCCTAACCAGCCCGGCAGCTCTTGTGTGGTAGCAGAAACCAAGGACCATGGCGATTAGGACAGAGAACACGACTTTTTGGCACAGTCTTCAGACATCAAGTCAGTTATTTTCAGTTGGCCGCCATTTCTTCCCATGGGTGAATGTCACTAAGGTGAACCCCTGCTGGGACACGTCTCCCCTCTATGGTGTCCTGGCTGACAAAGACCATGGCGGCCTGGAGGGAACCCAGTACGTTCAAATCAGCCCCAAGTCCAAATCTCAGGAGCGACTTCCGGGGACGCCCCAGGCTAAGTATGAGGAGTCTAAATCTTGGAAACCTTTGCCTCTGACCTCTGCTTTCTTGCCACCCAGAAAAGTCCAATTTGATCGTGGTGCGAAGGGGCTGCACTCCAGCGCCTGCCCCTGGCTGCTCCCCGTCCTGCTGTGCACTGACACAGCTGAGCTTCCACACGATTCCAGTGGACAGCCTGGAGTGGGTGAGGGTCCCCAGGGTGGAAGCCAGGGCCGGGCCCTTTTGGGAGGATGTGGAAGCCACCTTCAACTGTCCCCGCCTGGGTGTCTTCCCCGCAGCACGAGAACCTGGGTCACGGTTCTTTTACCAAGATCTTCCATGGCCGCAGGCGGGAGGTAGTGGATGGTGAGACACATGACTCAGAAGTCCTCCTGAAGGTCATGGACTCCAGACATCGGAACTGCATGGAGGTGCGACAGGGACCAGAGAAGGCCATGCAGAACTGCATGGGACTGGGACCTGGCAGGAGGGTTACTGGAACCTAGAAGTTCAAGACCAGACTGGGGGACATAGTGGGACTCCATCAAACCAAAGTAGAGTTAGCCACGCTGAGCTTGGTTGTAAAATACAGCATGAGGAGGCTGGGGAGGAACATGCTCTGTGTGTGTTTGTGTGTGTGTGTGTGTGTGTGTGTACACGTACGCACATGCAGATGTCATGTCCAACTGATGGTGAGCATGACATCTATAAGGCCAAGGGCAGGACCAAGGGAGGATGAGAGTTCAGCTCTTCCCCAAGCCCATCACAGCGTGAGAGACTTGAAGTAGCTTCTAGTGGGACTTCTGACCCACTCTGGGCCCAAATGGGAACCAATGGGGAGGAACCCATACATCTGCTCTCCTCCCCCCTTAGTCTTTTCTGGAAGCTGCAAGCTTGATGAGCCAAGTATCCTACCCACACCTGGTGTTACTGCACGGCGTCTGCATGGCTGGAGACAGTGAGCCCCATGCCTCACCCCACCCAGCCCTGGCCTCTCCTCCACCCTGCTCTTCCTGCATGCCTCTGATACTCTTAAGATCATCACCCAGTACGCACCCACTTCACATCCCAGGCCCACACCCAGGCACACCAATCCATTTCCACCTTGCCAGCTAATTGCTATGCAACATTCCCCCCACCCCACCCCGTGCCAACCCCTTCTGAATCTTGGCTGTATCTATTCAGTTGAGCTGATAGGAAACAGAAGTCCAACCTGTGCAAAGAGCAGAGGGAAGATGGGGGCAGAGCCTGCTGAGTACCTGTCACCTGAATCACCATCACCCCACTCTCCCACTGTCCCCAGGCATCATGGTGCAGGAATTTGTGTATCTAGGAGCAATTGACATGTACCTGCGCAAGCGTGGCCACCTGGTGTCAGCCAGCTGGAAACTGCAGGTGACCAAGCAGCTGGCATATGCCCTTAACTACTTGGTGAGTGTCCCTGTGTCCATAAGGAGGCTTCCTCTATGGATGGGGAAATGAGAGTAGGTTCTGTAGTTTGGATAGGAGCTCAGTAAGGACACAAGTAAACGTTCCAGAATGATGTGAGCAGGCTGCAAGTGTCAAGGGAGAGCACTGTGAACCCATGGATGTCTAGGGAAGCAGTGAGTGAGGAGGCCAGGCTGAGGGGGCGGGCAGGGCGTGGAGATGGAAACTGGTGAGAAGAGGGGGTGTCTTGAATGGCGGGATGTAGGGCTTTTAACTGTCCCTAAAGTCGTGGGAAGGTAGAGAAAGGGGTGTGGTCTTTAAGAATGGGTATGGTCAGTGTAAGAGGAGGTTAGGGTTACAAAACATGGCTTCATGGCCTACAGTGGTTGCCAAAGCCTGTTGTGTGTAGGCAGCATCAGATAGGCTTTGAAGGATGCAGAAGAGTTTGCTCACAACATACTTCCCTGTTCCCTCCTGTAACACTTAGGAGGACAAAGGCCTTCCTCATGGCAACGTCTCAGCACGGAAGGTGCTCCTGGCTCGCGAGGGGGGTGATGGGAATCCACCTTTCATTAAGCTGAGTGATCCTGGTGTCAGTCCCACTGTGCTGAGCCTGGAAAGTGAGTACAGGCTAGCCCCAACCACTATACCCCGTGTCTGCAGCCACACGTGGTCGCATAGGGCCTGCACTGGCAAAGGGGACCCTTTGTGCAAAGGTGACCATGACAGTTCTCACTCCCACGCCCTCCAGTGCTCACCGACAGAATACCCTGGGTGGCCCCCGAATGTCTCCAGGAGGCTCAGACGCTCGGCTTGGAGGCTGACAAGTGGGGCTTTGGAGCCACCACGTGGGAGGTGTTCAGCGGGGGACCCGCCCACATCACCTCGCTGGAGCCCGCCAAAGTCAGAACCCGTGGTCTCGGCCTTCTGGGCCTGGTGAGGGGAGGGGGATATCGTGAGGGTAGGGTTAAATCGCGTGCGTGCTGGGCGTCGCAAGTGAACCCTCCTCCCTTAGAAGCTGAAGTTCTATGAGGATCAGGGACAGCTGCCCGCCCTCAAATGGACAGAACTGGCGGGACTTATCACACAGTGCATGGCGTATGATCCTGGCCGGCGCCCCTCCTTCCGAGCTATCCTCAGAGACCTCAACGGCCTCATTACATCAGGTGCCGGGGGGGGGGGGGGGGAGGGGGTGCAGGGGCGGAGAGAGTCCCTGAGCTGGGTCCAGGAAGTTTGCTGGTTCTAGCAGTCAGCGTGAGCTAAGACAGCTGCTGCAACAAACCTAAGACCCGATCTGCATTTGTTTTGCAGTGTAGCCCAGGTTGGTGTTTTACAATGTAGCCCAAACTAGCATCTCAGGCTAGATTTCTCCCTGCTTCACCGTCACGGGTGCTGGGATTTGGTTTTATTTTGTTATTCTTAAATTTTGTCTACACGGTATTCTCATCTGAGGGTATCCGAGTCACAGACTGGCATCACTGCATGGCTCTGTCTCTCGGGTCCCCTTTTGTCTGTGGCCATTGGGGTCCCACAGAGTGTGCCTTTGCCCGGACAGTGGTCGTTCTCACTTCCCACGAAGTACCTGTGGGCGTCTCATAACGCAGAGAGAGCGAGGTTCAGGTGGAGTTTACACACCAATTCAGTTTGGGATTGAGGCAGAGACTTACCACTTACCCCACTTCCTCACATGATCCCCGCCCTAGATTATGAGCTCCTCTCAGACCCCACACCTGGCATCCCGAGTTCCCGAGATGAGCTGTGCGGTGGCGCCCAGCTCTATGCCTGCCAGGACCCCGCCATATTCGAGGAGAGACACCTTAAGTACATTTCTTTGTTGGGCAAGGTGAGTGGGCGGATGTGTGGGGGAGGACCGTGGGTGGGTAGATGGGTCAGGCGGACACTGCCCTCTCATCCTCCCACAGGGTAACTTTGGCAGCGTGGAGCTGTGCCGCTACGACCCCCTGGGGGACAATACAGGACCCCTGGTGGCAGTGAAACAGCTACAGCACAGCGGGCCAGACCAGCAGAGGGACTTCCAGCGGGAGATTCAGATCCTTAAGGCTCTGCACAGCGACTTCATCGTCAAGTACCGGGGAGTCAGCTATGGGCCAGGTGAGCGGCAGCAGCATCTCCGGAACCGGTTCGAGTCCCGCTTCTACCCTTTCCCAGTCCGGCACTGTTGAGCAAGGTCGTTAACTCCCATGAATCCCAGCTTCCATAGCTGGGGGTTGAACGAATCAATGCACCCAGTAGAAGGTGCTCGAGAGCTACTGTCGCTGTCCGCAGGTCGCCAGAGCCTACGGTTGGTGATGGAGTACCTGCCCAGCGGCTGCCTGCGGGACTTCCTGCAGCGCCATCGCGCGCGCCTGCACACCGACCGCCTACTGCTGTTCGCCTGGCAGATCTGCAAGGTGCGAGCATCGCTGAGATCGGGATGGGGTCTCTGGGGTTCGGGATCCCGGGCCCACGTGCTATCACGGCCCTCTGCAGGGCATGGAGTACCTGGGTGCGCGCCGCTGCGTGCACCGTGACCTGGCTGCGCGCAACATCCTGGTGGAGAGCGAGGCGCATGTGAAGATCGCGGACTTCGGCCTCGCTAAGCTGCTGCCCCTGGGAAAGGATTACTACGTGGTCCGCGAGCCTGGCCAAAGCCCCATCTTTTGGTACAAGACCAAGACTCCAGACGTCACTCCCACTGAGCCCCAACTCCCGCACTCTACGGCCTTAAACCGGTCCAGACCCAGCTCCACCTCACTAGCCCTGCCCTCGCAAAGGCCTTGCCCACAGCAGGGTCAGCCCTATAGCCAAGCTCCACGAAGCCATGCTCACAACTCTACAGATGTACCCCGCCCAACTGTGTAGTCAGGACTACCCCACCCACTCCACAGAGTGATGCTCCACTCGGTTTAGCCACGCCCCCCATTGTTCTGGCTCCTTCCTCCTTGACCAGTTTGCCAAGCCCATCACAGGTCTCTTTTCTAGCTCCGTCCCTCCGCAGGGCCCTGCCTTTCACGCTCTATGGGGTCCGCCCCTCTTAGCATCACCTACTTCTCTGTCCATCTTACTCTGCTCTCCCGTCGCTGGCTCCTCCCCTTATCTGCCCAGGCACTTTCCCAGCTGCCTGTCATCCAATGCTGACCCACTCAAAGCCCCGTCCTTAACACTTAGAGTCCCTCTCTCAGCCTGGCCACGCCCACAGGTCAGACAGCCTCTGAGTCGCCTCCTGGGGGCCGTGCTAGTAGGAAGTCTCCTGATCACGCCCCTTTCCTCACCCCAGACTGGCCATACTTCACATTGACCGTTCCCTCCCCAGGCCACTGTTTCACACCCTACCCACTATCCTCACTGGCTACACCTTTCTCTGAGCACACCTCTATCCCGCTCTCAGGTATGCCCCGGAGTCCCTATCTGACAACATCTTCTCCCGCCAATCTGACGTGTGGAGCTTCGGAGTGGTGTTGTACGAGCTCTTCACCTACTGCGACAAGAGCTGCAGCCCATCTGCTGTGCGTCGCCTGCCCCATCCCTCGGTCCTCCCTCGATCTCCAAATCCCCTCCTGACCTCTAGACCCTATCCTGACCCCAGCCCTTCCCCTGACCCCCAGCCCTTCCTCATGATGTCAGCCCCCTTCCTGACCCTAACAGTCCTGCCCTAACTTGCTCCTCTCCCGCAGGAGTTCCTGCGCATGATGGGGCCTGAGCGTGAAGGACCCCCGCTCTGCCGCCTCCTGGAGCTGCTGGCAGAGGGCCGACGCCTCCCACCACCTCCCACCTGCCCCACCGAGGTGAGGAAGGAGGACTCACATTTCTCAGTTTCAATTCTTGATTGACAGCAGCGGTCCTGACTGGGAATACTATGCAGGATGAGGGACGCTCAGCTTCAAGGGCTTCAGAAATGTGCTTTTCACTTTTGTTGAGGCAAGGTCTTGCTATGTAGCCTTGTCTGGCCTGGAACTCGACATCCTCCTGCCTCAGTTTCTCCTGGACTGAGAAGACAAATGTATGTGCCACCACAACCACTCTCAACTCCATATTTCAATTTTTCTTTTATTATTTAATTATTTATTTTTTACAGTGCTGAGATTTGAAGCCAGGGCCTTACTCATGCTAGGCAAGCACGCACCCTATGTCATGATAATTCTGGGGGTGGGGTGGGGGAGGGGAGTCGCAGGCCGCTTCCAGGAGTGAATGGCGCCTATTGGAGGAGCCGGGAGAGGTCATTCCCAGTAGGAGTCATGGCTGTGGGCTGGGGTAGAGTAAGAGAAGCAGATGTGCGGCGAGATGGGGGATGTGTGCCTGTCACCCTAGCCATCTGCAGGCCAGGGCAGGAGGGTTGCCACAGGCATACTTAGTTTCTGTTCAGAGATCCGTAAGGAGCCATGGAGAGCTGTGGAGAAGAGTAGGGGGCCATTAAACTGAGTGGAAACCATGCCTCTCAGCTCAGGCACTGCCCACTTTGCTTCCCACCATCAGGTTCAGGAACTCATGCAGCTGTGCTGGGCGCCCAGCCCGCAGGACCGGCCAGCCTTCGGCACCCTGAGCCCCCAGCTGGACGCGCTGTGGCATGGAAGACCCGGATAGCAGCCAGGGGTGAGAGTGAGCTTGGCTCCTATGATCTGGCTGTGTGACCTCAGGCAGGAAACTGTCCCTTTATGGGCCCCATCACCCCCTTATCCCCTCTGGCCACTCCTTCCCATCATTCTTTCTTCCCAGAATGGAGATATTAAATATGTGACCCCAGGCTCTGCGTGGTAGTCATCACCTCTGTAAATGCCTTACTGGCACGTCTGCCTACTGCAGAACTCACAACCCCACGTCCCAGAAGCACCCTAGTCTTGGCCAGAAACCCACCCAGACCCCCAAATCCTCTCTTGACTCCAGGTCTGTGCCCAGTCCCTTGCTCCCCTGACTGTGGGCTTCTAGGGGCTGTGAAAGCCTCAGCCTGACCTCCTGATAGACTGGGTGTTGTGAGTGTTTGTTGAATGAATTGAATAGGAAAGATGGTTTGTGACTGGAGTTGGGGGTGTAGAAGAGCTGGCTTACAGGGTGTGGTATAGGCTGGGGGGGACAAGTGTGGGGCTGGAGGGAGGCACAGCTGGGAGAGTAGAGGTCTTGGCCAGATCCCAAGGACACCCCATCCCCTCCTGCTCAGCTGTGGTCCTTGGCTCACCAGGGGAACTGGTTCCGGGCAGAGGCCGTCCTAGGGGCAGAGGCCAAGGCTGGAGCTAGGCTGAGCCAGCTCTGTGCACCCTAGGACAGTTCCTGCCGTCACCCAGAAAAGTCCGGAGGTGGTGAAACAGGAAAGGAACCATTTAGACTTATCCTTCTGTCTTCCAGCCTCAATTTCCCTCTTTGACAAAGCCAAGTCATAAATATCTCCTCCCACCTCCTTTACAGCCTAAACTGCCCCCAATTCTCCTGCCTCAACTTTTTCAGTGCTAGCAAGACATGTGGGCTTCACCCTTACAAAGGGGAGGGGCGCTTGGCTTGTTTTAAATGTTGGGGAGCAGCTCCTGGCACAGCGCTGCACCTGGGAGAGGACTTCAAGGTCCCAAGCTGGACACACAGCCCCTGACCGTGACTCGAGCCTCGACCTTTTGGGTGCTGCTTGCCTGTGTTCCCGCCAAGGCCCATGGGCGGCGCGAGGCAGTTATAAGGAGCATCCCTGCCCACTGCCTCCTGCCACCATGCGCGCGCCGCTGCTACTGATGCTCCTGGCTCTGGGGTCCGCGCTGCGCTCTCCGCAGCCCCCCGAGGCACGCACCAAGCTCTGCGGCCACCACCTGGTGCGCACGCTGGTGCGGGTGTGCGGCGGCCCACGCTGGTCGCCCGAGGCCACGCAGCCTGTGGAGACCCGGGACCGTGAGTGGGGACAAGCGGGGCGGATGGATACGCGTGGATAACGGAGGGGGAGACGCTGGCACGGTGGCGCCCCCTCCTGATAACAAAGACTGGAGTCCTCATGGATTTTTAGATTTTAATTTTTCCCTATTTTTGGATTTTTGGGACGGGGTCTCATGTGGACCAGACTGGATTCAAACTCACAATGTAGTCAAGCTGAGCTGTTTGTCTTACTTAGGCTTGAGTACTTAGCTGACTGGCATAAGCCACCACTCGGTTTATTATTTATTAAAGACAGACTCTTAGTAGAGTCAACCTAAAGTCATTTCAAAGTCATGGGAATTCTCCTGCCTCGGCAGTTCTGGGGACACTGGGATATGGCCCTTTCTGGAGATTCTGGGCAGGAACTCTACCTCCAGGCCCAGAGGACGGAAGAGGACAGAGGTCCCTGTGTCCCTGTGCACAGCCGTGGGTGGCGATTGTAGGAATGTATGGTCCCCTCCTGAAACAGAGAGTGCTGTCCAGGGGTTCACAGGGCGAACCCAGGACTGCGTGCAGTTCTAGGGACTCTCATCCTTCCATGGCCACAAACTGGGGTGCACAGGAGGTATATGGGCACAGGCAGTTGGGAGGTGAGTGTGGCACCAGGTGAGAGTTACATAGTATTCAGCAGGCGCTCTATGTGTGCTCCTATGTCTCTGGCCGGTGTGGGGGAGGGACTTAAGTTGACTTCTGTTCACCCACAGGGGAGCTGCTGCAGTGGCTAGAGCAGAGACATCTCCTGCACGCACTGGTGGCCGACTCGGACCCAGGGCTAGACCCACAGCTTCCTCACCAGGCTTCTCAGCGCCAGCGCCGCAGTGCCGCCACCAACTCTGTGCACCGCTGCTGTCTCACTGGCTGTACCCAGCAAGACCTGTTGGGTCTGTGTCCCCACTGAAGGGACACAGGGCTCAGGCGGTGCGTCCTCAATTGCTCCCCACCTCCTGGCTGTGTCATTGCAACACCCCAGTTTGCCTTGGAGGATCCCTAGATCGCAGTAAGCGAGGACCACAGGTCCTGTCCCCAAGAAGCCCCATCATGACCTGTGCCCACCTCCTCCCTGTGTCCCAAATAGTCTAAATAAAAAAGCAACTTCATACTTTTTTTTTTTTTTCTGGGAAAAGCAACAAGGAGGGGGGCAGCAGGATGTGACTCTGCTCTGGTCACACACAGACCAGAGGCACCACCAGGATCCACTGGGGCAACCAAGGCGTGTCAGGAGCTCTTTACAAGGCTGTGAAGTACACAGTAGGTGCACAATAACAGTACAAGGCTGGGCTGGGCTGGGCTGGGCTGGGACCTGGCACTCCTGAAGCACCAAACACACCAGCTATGTTGCACAATGTTATCCCAGGCTGGTGAGATGGAGGCAAGGGGATTAGGAGTTTAAGATCATTCTTGGCTCTAAGGGTCAGCCTTGGCTATCAAGGCCAGCCTGGACAAATGAGACCCTGTGTTTAAAGAAAACAAACAAACAAACAAAATAACTACAAGGTGGTAGGCAGCATAGGATCAGAACTGAGCTCAACCAGGGCTGAGGCAGCCAGGTGGGGAGACCAGAGTGGTCTGGAAGGTTCCCTGTTCTACAGCTGAGGTTTCAGGAGCTATGAAGGGCATGAGAGCTGGGCTGGGGAGAGCAGAGATGAGCTGAGATTCACTGCACAGTGTCCACCATGTTTTTTTGGGAAAGAACCTCAAAAGTGAATGGGGGAGTGTAGTGCGAATTCAGGTTTCTTTTAAAAACAGAAATATTACCGGGCGGTGGTGGCATACACCTTTAATCCCAGCACTTGTGAGGCAGAGGCAGGAGGATTTTTGAGTTCAAAGCCAGCCTGGTCTACAAAGTGAATTCCAAGATAGCCAGGGCTACACAGAGAAACCATGTCTCGAATAAACAAAAACAAACAAACAGAAATCTTATAGGAAAGTGTTTTCATTTTGATCCCAGGTGTGGGGTGTGGGAATGCTTTTGACGGTCCCCGGCAGCTGACTATGCATTGCTTTGTGCTATAGCAGAGATGTGATTTTGCGGCTGCAGATAGCTTCTACAATTGTGTGATGTTTGGAATTCTGGGGACTCATTAGAGGGTTTATAAATGCTAGGACCCAGAGGGTGGGTTGTTCTTGTTAGTGGAGGTTTGCTAACTAGTCATCCTCGAAGAAGAAACAAGGACAAGAAAAAATTAGATATTCTGACAGGGAAGATCAAAACTTGCCCGAAGGAATCAGCAGGATTAACAGCAGATCTAAAAGTAACAGTGCCACCTTTCCAAGTGCTGAGACTTTACTGGGGATCTCTTTTCCTTCCTCTCTATACTTTTCTCTCTCCTGTCTGGTGTTGGGGAGGGGTTGCAATTTTAGAAGAAAAAGAACCCACAAAGTAGCTACAGGGAAGGGAGCAAGGGGAGACAGGAGCCACATCCAGCCATGCTGTAGATGTGAACATGTTACAATGAGTTAATATTGAAGGTCAAAGAGAGGTGGGGTAGAACAGACGGTGTTAAAACATGAGTAGTGCTGAAAACTAAAAAGGCGCTGGCGAGAGGGCTCAGTTAATGGAGGCGCTTGCTGCCAAGCCTGAAGATTTGAGTTCAAGTCCCAGGACCCAAACAGAGAGGAAGACAGGACCTGGCTCCCTTCCTAAATAGATAAAATTAAAAGGTGGCAGAGCCCTGAGTTTTATCTTAACCCTCCCCCCACTGTAGATAGTCACTTTCAGCCTTCTATGGACTTTATTTCCTGCCAGCCCCGTCTGTGGGACACAGGACTCCTCCTGCCCCTGTGATTCTCCAAGTTCTTGGGAGACACTATTGGGGGTCAAGTCAAGATCTCTGGGTGCCTCAGTTTAAAATCCACCTTGTTCCTCTGCCCAATTCCTTGGGGGCCTGAGAGAGGCCAAGGCCCAGTCTGAGGCCAGAGCCTAACACCCATGGGCTCTGTCCACAGCACTTTTTGCTTAGCAGCCACTTAGAGTTGGCTAAACTCAGAGTTCCTGCTGTGAACAGTACCAGGAGGGTTTCCAAGGGTTCTTAGGAGTTTGCCTTATTAATTTCTCAGACCCACTTTCTGCCCCTCACTTTGAACTTCTCCTTGAAGCCAGCCCTTTGCACATGGATGAGGGAGGACATGAGCTAGGGGATGTCAACTCCCCCAAACCTCTCAGTAGGCGGGGCTCTGCCTGCCGCAGACTAGCTGGGGCTGGCTCAGCGCATCCCACATCAGCAGCATCTCGAAGGGCAGGAAGCGGTGCACGAGGAGCAGGTCGCGGTAGAAGCAGGGGTCGAAGGATGACACACGTGGGCTAGGGGGGTACACCCCCGCAGTGCGCACTCCGCTGTGCGTCCCAGGAGACAGCCCCTGCTGCTGCAGACACATGCCCAGGAACACGTCGTCGATTGGGAACATGGGGAGGACGCGCGCGGCGCGACGTAGGGCGGCCATGGTAAAACGAGACAGCAGGAAGCCGCCGCCACCACAGTAGGGCGGGTATTTGTCCTCGGGCATCACCAGAGCGGGGATGAAGTACTTGCTCCAGGGCACCCGGATGGGACCCACGTTCTGGATCAGGTGCCCCACGAAGAGGTGTTGGTCCGGGTCGCGGTCCTGAAGGTAGGTGACCATGTTGTCCGTGTGCGCGAACACATCGTCGTCCCCATTGAGCACGAAGCTGACGTTGGTACAGTAGGTTAGCTGCCACTCCAGGAAAAGGACCTACGGATGGAAGGGGTGGGGGCAGGAGCGGGTTTGCGGGCTGGCAAAGCACCAGAAGTCCTCCCTGTTGTAAACCCTCCCCTTTCCCGATAGCTCTACGTGAGTCTCGTATGCATACTTCAAAACCCCACGTCCCGTGCCCTCCCCCACGTCTCACCCACCTGCTTAAGCGTCAGGTTAAAGAAGGAGTCATGGAAATCCCACTGGAGAATGTCGCCGTATGTCTGCGCTTCCAGTTCCAGCAGTCGGTTGTATTTGCGTGCCTGATGTGGGTCGCGGTCTGAGCCCACGAGGAAGAGGCGGCGCAGCGGCGCCCCACGTACCCGTCTCTCCCGCGCCCACGTCGTGCGCAGCACCTGGCGGCGCCCATAGTTTGCAGGCGAGGACTTGATGGCGAGCAGCAGGAACACGGGCTGCGCGCACTTGGTTACCCGCGGCTCTCGGAGCACTGGGAAGTCGCGGCAGTGGCGGTAGAACAAGAAGTCGCGTACGTGCGAGGGCAGCCCCGCGAAGTCGGGGTGCGAGGACACGGATAGATTAGCTCGGCACGGGGCGGGGTGTGTGCGTGGGTGGCCCGAGGCCCACCCGGGGTCGTTTTCAGGCTCCCTGGACCTCTTGGGGGCGGAGCAGCTGGGCGGTGACTCGCTGGTCAGGAGCAGCAGCAGCAGCACCAGCAAGGCAACCAAGGCCAGGAGGAGGATCTCGTAGGGGTTCTGCCTTGACAGCCGCATGGCGTGGGGGGCGGGGCCTAGAGCAAGGTCACAGATCTGTGAGTTCCCGCTGCCTCCTCGCTCCCCTCCCCGAAGCCGCCATTGACTGCCGCTGAACTTGAACCCACCTCTGGTCCCCACGGCCCTTCGACCCCAGGGAAGTTTTCTTCAAACTCAGAGAGATCCTCCTGCCTCTACCCCTGAGTGCTGGGGCTAAAGATGTGAATGCCTGTCCCACCAGGAATCTTTTATTCCTCCCTCAAAACCCATTTCGGATGATCCGTTTTTCCAGGCTTCCCTCATTCACGCCCCATGCCACCCCCGCCCCGCCTTGACCCTTCAGGTTCCGTTGTGGCCTCTCCCAGCATGAGTTGGGCACAGAGGCCGAGGCAGACAGAGCTTGATGTTTGTGGTAAACTCTTACAAATCTTTCAGCTCCCAGCTCTAATGATCTCGCTTTTAGGAAGCCCAGGCTGACCTCAAACTTGCTCTGGAGATGAGGATAGACCTGAGCTGTCCTCAGGTCCTGAGTGCTGGGATGAGAGCTTTCATTAGGCCTGGCTCTCTTGTCTGATGTTAGCCCTCCCCGGCGCTGCAACACCCCCTCCCCGGCTCCCAGCCTCCTGGGTATGGCCTGTGCTGTCTATGGTGTCTTCTAGTCCTAAAGGGTGTTGCTGCAGCATACAAGTGCTAGATCAAACTCTTACTCCTTCATCAAACACTATTGGCACTCAGGAGCACACCTTCACCCCTGGGACCCAGAGTTGTCCCCCCGTCCTGGCTATGTGCCCCACATGCACTGACAATCTTGTCTGCAGGTATGCAGGGACACCATGCCACCCCCAAGTCATAGCACACAAAGTGTTTGTTGAAAGACTATTGAACCTTCCCCCTTACCTCAGTCTGTCTTGGGCTATCCGCTGTCCTGAGTGGTACCTAGAACCTTGTGGGCCATTAACAAGTGTCCTCGAGACTGTAGGCGTCAAGCAAACCCACGGTGCTAGTGCCTGCACAGAGGCTGGCTTCCTGGTTCTTTGCCATGGGTTCTGCTGTGTGACTCTGACACAGTGGCTTAACCTTTCTGAACCTCCAGGTATAACAAGATGAACCCTATGCAAAAGCACCAGCGATCTCCTGCCACAGGACCTTAGCACAGACTGTTACAGATTTGTAAAAATCCTTCACTGTAGCTGTCTTTTTGCTACATTGTGAGAGTTTTTGTTCCAACCTTCTCCACCCTTTCAACCCCTTAGTACTAGATAGCAGAGAAGAAAAGAGAGAGGGGAAAGTGGTGGTGGTATCATTAGACTACTTTCTGATGCTTAAAGGTGCCTAGTTCCTTGGGGAAAGTTTGATCTTCACCATCAGGATAGCTAATTTCTTCTTTGCTTGTGACTACTTAACAAACAACAAGTAACAACCATCCTCCATCCCCCACCTCTCTGGGTCTAAGCATTTATATACTATGGAGGTTTGAATATGCTTGGCCCAACACTATTAGGAAGTGTAGCCTTGTGGGAGGCTTTAAGACCCTCCTCCTAACCACATGAGTGCCAGTCTTTTCCTTTCTGCCTTTGGACCCACATCTGCCTGGATGCTGCCTGGAGACTAAACCTCTGAATCCGTAAGCCAGCCCCAATTAAATGTCCTTTATAAGAGTTGCCGTGGGCTCTCTAATGCCAGCGCCACCTCTCGCTTGCCAAGCTCCAGCCAAAGGAGAAATGGGGTAAGTAAGGAGGTGCCCATACCATGGCTCGTACAAAGCAGACTGCCCGCAAATCCACCGGTGGTAAAGCACACAGGAAACAACTGGCTACAAAAGCCGCTCGCAAGAGTGCGCCCCCTACTGGTTGGGTGAAGAAACCTCATCGTTACAGGTCTGGTACTGTGGCACTCCGTGAAATCAGACGCTATCAGAAGTCCACTGAACTTCTGATTCGCAAGCTCCCCTTTCAGCGTGTCTGGTTCGAGAAATTGCTCAGGACTTCAAAACAGATCTGCGCGTCCAGAGTGCAGCTATTGGTGTTTTACAGGAAGCCAAGTGAGGCCTATCTGGTTAGCTTTTTTGAAGATACCAATCTGTGTGCTATCCATGCCAAATGTGTAACAATTACACCAAAAGATATCCAGCTAGCACGCCGCATACGCGGAGAACGTGCTTAAGAGTCCACTATGAGGGGAAACATTTCATTCCCCCCAATTTTTTTCCCTCTCCTTCCTGTTATCAGTAGTTCTGAATGTTAGATATTTTTTTGCATGGGGTCAAAGGTACCTAAGTATATGATTGCGAGTGGAAACAGAGGGGACAGAATCAGGTATTGGCAGTTTCTCCATGTTCATTTGTGTGTGAATTTTTAATATAAATGCAAGATGTAAAGCATTAATGCAAGCAAAATGTTTCAGTGAACACATTTCAACAGTTCTACTCTATAACAATTATAAATAAACCTGCTAAAATTTTCTGGACAATGCCAGCATTTAGATTTTTTAAAAAATAAGTGAACTTCTTATTGACAGCAACTAAATGGAGTCTGTAGCATTTTTATCACACAGTAGATTCCATCCGTTCACTGTACTTTTCTAACTGAGTTGTCCTACATACAAGTACATGTTTTTAATGTCTGTCTTCTGTGCTGTTCTTGTAAGTTTGATTGATATATATATATATATATATATATATATAGAGAGAGAGAGAGAGAGAGAGAGAGAGTTGCAGAGGTCATGGTGTCTCTTCACAGCAATGGAAACCCTAAGACACACACCTTCTGAAAAATCCCCACAATTCCAAAAGTCACACAATTGCAGAAATCATCTGCAACTAGCAAAATCACACTCCTGCTAGAGCATGAGGCAAATCATAGTCAGCTGCTGTGGATAGTCCAAAGTAGCACTTAATCCCACACCTGGGATTAAAATGAAAAACATATAATATTTCTGTGTTTTTCAAAGAAACCAAAACTCCAAAAGTCTTACTACATTTTGCATAGGAAACATTTCATAAGCTGCACAGTCTGCCCAGGCTATGGACAGATTCTATGAGCCACACCCCTTGCTATGGATTGGAAATACATTCATTAGTTTATTCATTCATTCACTTGATAAGTACATATCAGACTCTCAGGCTTGACCTAACACCTAGGCTAGACCTCTTTTTCTGAAGTTTGAGAAGCTTCAGCTGGTTTATTTTGTGTACCTGGCCCTTTAAAGGACCCTATGGCCTTCAATGTTGACTGCCTCTTGGAATTCTGGGAACAGGTAGCATAAAAATAAAAATGCCAGCCAAGGCTGAGAGGAGGGTAGGATCAGAGAAAGACATTGCTGTGAGAAGAAAGACTGAGAGGGAGAGATGGAGACAGCTGATAGGGCAGAGGGCTAGCAGACCAAGAAGAGAAGACAGTTGGTGACAATTGTGTCAGGAGAAGCTGAGCTGAGCCAGAGAAAACATTGTGAGGAGAACCCAGGGAGAACCCACAAAAAGCACCTGAAAAGAAAGAAAGAGAACAAAAGAGAGAAAAGAGAGAAAGAAGAAAAGGGAGGGGCGCTAGAGAGATGGCTCAGTGGTTAAGAGCACTGACTGCTCTTCCAGAGGTTCTGAGTTCAATTCCCAGCAACCACATGGTGGCTCACAACCATCTGTAATGGGTTCTGATGCCCTCTTTTGGGGTGTCTGAAGACAGCAATGGTGTACACACACACACACCTTTGAAGGAAGGAAGGAAGGAAGGAAGGAAGGAAGGAAGGAATAGCTACAGGCAGGGAAGAGACTCCTCCTATCTAGGCTTGACCTAACACCTAGGCTAGACCTCTTCTTGGCCTGTGAGACCACCTAAGGCCTAGGCTAGACCTCTTGCTGGGAAGCAGAGAGCAATCCCTTCTCTCTCTCTCTCTCTCTCTCTCTCTCTCTCTCTCTCTCTCACACACACACACACACACCAATGTGGAGGTCTGTAGTTAGGGTCTGGTTTCTTTCTTTTTTTTTTTTAAAGATTTATTTATTACATGTAAGTACACTGTAGCTGTCTTCAGACACTCCAGAAGAGGGAGTCAGATCTCATTACGGGTGGTTGTGAGCCACCATGTGGTTGCTGGGATTTGAACTTCGGACCTTTGGAAAAGCAGTCGGGTGCTCTTAAATAACCCAGTTATGTTATGAAAACATATGTTTTTCTTTAAATCCTGGGTGGGATGTGGGGCTGCTTCAGAGTGTCCATGGAAGCTGACCATTTGCCTTATGTGTGTTTCAGCAGGGGCATGATCCTGCCAGCTGCAGATAGTTCAATTCTGAGGACTCGGGAGAGGGTATAAATGCCAGAGGCCAGAGAGGGGCAAGAGAGCTTGGAAGAGAGATGGGTGTTTGAAGGAGGAGGAGGGAGGAGGATGTTGCAATTTGACAAGAAGTTTGAGATATCCTGACAAAATGAGTTGGACTTGCACCTATTCAGCAGGAAGTAGTCTAAAGAGAACAACGCCCCTTTTTCCTGAAACCTTCTTTCTCCCCTATCTGGAGTTGGTGTGTTGGAAGGAATCAGGGATGGAAGAGTGGTATACAAAACCCCAATAAAGTAGTTATACATACAGGGGTTCAGGAGAGGGAGGTGGCTGGCCTGGCTGGGGACCTTGAAGAACATGTATGGGGAGATGAGAAACCTCTGGGGCTTTGTATAGGGACCCTGGGGAGGGAACCTATGCGGGTGGGTGGGGTGTAGCTTGTGAATGAATGCTGCTGGCCTGGACCCCCCAACCATCACCATGTGGGACATGGTGTCAAGGAACACAAGGTGGGGATTCAGAGCGATTCTGCTCTGCCCCTGACTGTCAGACAAGTCCTGCCCAGGGCTGTTTGTACCAGGAAGCAATTTGAGCTGCTTTCTCCCAATTCCGGAAGTTGAAATAAGACAGAGGAAGCAAGCCTTTCCTTGTGCTTCCAGCATCAGTACAGAGATGGCTGCTGCCTGCATTGGCAATGGGAATTACACCAAGGAGACATCATATCACCAGTGTCTGCTGGAGAGATGGGGCTAAAGAGGGCAAAGGGAATCCTGTAGTGAGGGGCTCCGAGGTGGCTCAGGGGTGGAGCTCCTGCTGAGCTGTGTTAGGCACTGGGCTTACTGCCCCTCACCCACTGCATTGGTAGTGAATGCCTTTAGTCCCAGCAGGCAGAGGCAGGAGGATCTCTATGACTGTGTGGCCAGCCTGGCCTATAGAGTGAATTCCAGGACAGCCAGGGCTACACAAAGAAACCCTGTTCCCCCAAAACAAAGACAAACAAAAACCAAAACTCAAAAAGCATAAAAAGCCATGGGTGTGTGCCCAGAGACCCAATGACTAATTCCTGAATATTTGAATGGTCCCTAAGCCCCCAAGACTCACAGCTGCTGCACTATCTTGTCCAAGAAGCAAAAAGTAAACAGTTTGAGAACTGCGCACAGAACCTTCTTCCTGGGTGCTGGGCTGGAAAAGGGCCATGGCCCATGTCATAGACAATATTGCCCTGAAAAACACAGTTTCCAGACACTGGCTACACAATTAATTATTGACTAGTTAATATTGCTGAATTTGGTCATTAATTATAACAAACTAACCAAACGTTAATGAGCCACAGAACATAAGAAAATGTTGCTTCTTCTGCCGGGGGTGGTGGCACACGCCTTTAATCCCAGCACTCGGGAGGCAGAGGCAGGCGGATTTCTGTGTTTGAGGCCAGCCTGGTCTACAGAGATAGTTCCAGGACAGTCAAGGCTACACAGAGAAACTCTGTCTCAAAAAACCACAAAAAAAAAAAAAAAAGAAAAGAAAAGAAAATGTTGCTTCTTAACGAGATGTTGCATATTAATTATTCACTGCATATTGAAGGACACATTGGATACTGAAGAGGCACTGGCTAATCAATGTGTCAAAGTTGAACTGGATCAGTCGACATGCACGCACAGGTCGATGGCCAATGACCTGACTTTTGGCTCACAGACTGTGCTTCATAGCGCTGCTGTGACTAATAATGAACTTCATCGGAATATTAATGACTTTAGCTAAATATTAATGAGATTCATCTTGATATTAATGACCCATAGAATGCTCATTACTATTTGTGATTCAAACACTGAGTCTTAATGATGGGCTTGGTTATTTCTTTATGAATATTCATGAGCCCTAGCTCCCCCTGTCCTGGGTAGAAACGATCTTGTGCCCTTGGCCCTGACCTGGCAGCGGCCTTCTGAAGGCTACTGAGGTAGAGGAATGACACGTGCTCAAAGAGGTATCAGGGTGGATACTGACACGCTCAGACGTTCTGGATCATTCTCCCAGAGTGAGGGATGAGGAGGATGCTGGGAGCTTCTGGGACAGTCCCTTCTGTGCGTCCCAGCTGGACGTGGGGTCCCCAGGTTGCCGTTTGTCCCTGTGACCCTGAGCCCGGGCTCACCCAGCGCTTAGCTGGGTAGGACGAGCTGATCAACTGACCCCATGGCAGCTCCGTTCAGGTTTGTACTAGCTCCTTAACCCTGGGCAATTTTCTTTTTAAGAGGAACTTGGATTTTTACCGACAAAAAGAGAGTTCCTATAAAGATAAAGCTTCGGAGGCCCAGGTCTTGATGGCGAATAAGCCGCGCCCTGCTTTCACACCCCACCTTTCCGGCGGTAACGCCCCACCTTCACGCAGCTTCTCCGAGGCCACGCAGCGTCCCCCGGCCCCCCACCCCCAACCGGGAAAGAAGAAGCCAGAATCGCGACTGTCAGCCCAGCCCGGCCCACTTCCCAGACAAGGAAACGGAGGCTGGGAGGTGCTGGCCGTATCCTTGCCCTTCCAATTAGCAGAGCAGCCTCATAGGCCTGGCTTCTGGGGTCACCCTAGATCCCTCCCCTTTAAGCGGGTCCCATTCTCTCGTCCCTCTTCCGGTGACGTTTACACCAGGATTACAATAACCTCTTTAATTTTTACAATCAAAGATAAAATGTCACAGACACAAGATCCCTGTAATCAAGAGTAAAGTAAACACGCCGGCCCCAGCCCCACCCCTGCTGGGCTGTTGGCGCCTCCTGAGGGGACCCGAGGCAGGGGATCAGCTTAGCCCAGGGACTTGGACCAGGCACCCACTTCTGCCTCCAGCGCCCCTCCACGCAGGACAGGGAACAAAAGTCCGCGGGGTTCCGGACCTCGGAGGGGGCAGCAGAGTAGTCTCCTAGGGGCCCCTACAGGATCTTCGCAATCTCAGCTATAGAGGGGGAAACGCCACGCCCAGGGGAAGGGCGGGCTGCGCAAACACTGACCAGATGGGCACCAACTAACGTCCCCTAAGCGGCCGCACCTTCTCCTCCTGACTCCACAGAGTGCGACAGGCCAGGATGAGAAAGTGAAAGTGGGGGCCCGAGACCAAGCACTCAGGAGGAAGGTAGACTGTTCAAAGACAGTCTCAGAAAAAGGAGAAAAAAGAAAAGAATGGGAAGTTTACCCCAAAGCGTCAGAACCTCGGTTAGCAATACAGACTATCAATTTAACTATGCTGCCACCACCACGCCTCGCAGTTTACTTCACCGCAGCCTAACTCCTATACTGGGAGAGTTTCACAAACTCGAACAGGGGAACCCGGCTGTGCAGACACTGGGGAGGAGCGCGGGCTTCTGATCCTGGAATGTAGCGGGGCTACTTCGCGGCGTCTAAGAGACCCGGAGCCCAGGAGTATGGCCGGGGCTGCGGAGCATCTTCAGCACCGTGCAGTTAGAAAGCGCCCCAGATTCCAACCTCGCATCACCCCCCCCCCCCCGACCCTGGCACTCACTGCGATCGTGGGCTCCAGACAGCCCCGGAGGCCACACTGTTTACCTGGGCGACCGCCTTGCGCTGGCTCTTGGCTAACTCGCCTTCCTCCGCTTCTTCCCTGTTCTCCCTTCCCTGCTCCTCCCTCCAGCGAGTCGAGCTTCCTAGTAGCCAAGGAGAAAGTCCCCCTCCTTTCGCTCTCACAGCTCCCCCTCTAGTTCCTTGCCCCTCCCTGTCCTGTTCTTCACTGTGGTCATGTCCTTCCCCACCTGTCTTCCTACCTGGGACTGTGGCCCTTCCCCTCCCTCTAGGCGCCACCCTCCGTCCAGATTTACCGAGAAGGTCCACATCTCCACCCTCCTTCCCTCTTTCTTGGCCATGCCCATTTACTTTTTTTTTTTTCTTTTTTTTTTTTTTAAAGATTTATTTATTTATTATATGTAAGTACACTGTAGCTGTCTTCAGACACTCCAGAAGAGGGCGCCAGATCTCGTTACGGATGGTTGTGAGCCACCATGTGGTTGCTGGGATTTGAACTCTGGACGTTCGGAAGAGCAGTCGGGTGCTCTTACCCACTGAGCCATCTCACCAGCCCAGCCCATTTACTTTTATCCCTAACCCCCACCTCCTCCAGTGGATCTCTATTCCCAACCTGACCTCTTCCTCCTCCAGTCCTACTCCTCCCCTGGGAGTCTAACTACCTCCAACCCCTCCTTCATTTAGGGCCCCCATCTTCCTTTTCCACGCCACTGAGAGGGAGCAGGAGCTCCCCTGTCCTGAGCAAGTCTGTCTGTCTGTCCCCTACTGCAGCGCCTCTCCTACAGCTCAGCCCAGGCTTCAACCTCCACCCTCCTTCCTCATTTCAGCCCCTGCTGTAGCCTCCTGCCTCCCTCCCAGTCCTCCAGCTCAGCCAATGCTGCAGCCCCCCACCCCCTCTTCCCCTGAGGAAACATTCAGCCGGGAGGAGAGTGAACTCAGAGACTTAGAAGATCCCAGGACCTTAAAACCTGTCGGTAGGCCCTCCAACTCCTAAATGCCAGGATCAGGTGTAAGTCCCCTGGGAGCGTCCCCAACCACACCCTTCCTCAGAAGTTACCTCAAAAACTTGGTAGTCCTAACTCTGAGTTCCAGGCCCTAGTAGCCTGCTGGAGGGAGAAGTAAGCTCCTAAACTGGAAACTGAGTCCTCCTGACACTGGCTCCCTGAACCAGTACACAGTGGGCGGAGCTCCAGGATTGTCCCTTGACGTGGTAATCCTTCCCTGAGTGCACCCAGAGGTCACAGCAGCCCTATTCACAGGCACTGGGATATTAGTGAACCGTAAAAAGGAATGAAGACGCCCTGTTGTTGAGTGACAGCAGCTAGTACAAACATCCCACCCGTGTGTGATGAACAAGAAAGTCACACGGCAGAAAAATCCACAGACAAGGAGCAGGTCAGGGACGGGAGGGATGATCTTGTGGGTGCAACCATGTTCTGGAAATGCAGCAGGTAAGACTGCCTGTGGGCCATGTTAACTGCCACTCACTCCAGCTCCCTGCCACAGAAAACACCTCTTCTGGCTCCTGCTCAGAATGCAGGTGACTCAGCCTGGACCTGCCTGACAAATGTTCACTCACTGCATAGTTGAGGTCTTGGAGTCACTTCGGTGAAAACGGCAATGGCATTATAAACAGGCAAGGACACCCCACCCAAGGCTCTGCCCCAAAGCTGCTGGGACTCACCCTCCTGAGATAAGCACCTATCTCCCTGGCTCTGGGAGGCCTGGTGAGGGAAGCCAGGCTAGAGAAAAAGGATTCCTGTGTTTTCAAAGCTGCCCTGCCTTCCTGTACCCCAAGGAGAGCAAATTAAAGCCACCAGGAGGTGCCATGTTCTCAGCACTTATCAGATGGGCCAGTGTCTTAGTTAGGGTTTTACTGCTGTGAACAGACATCATGATCAAGGCAAGTCTTATAAGGACAACATTTAATTGTGGTAGGCTTACAGGTTCAGCGGTTCAGTCCATTACCATCAAGGCAGGAGCATGGCAGCAGCATCCAGGCAGGCATGGGGCAGGAGGGGCTGAGAGTTCTGTATCTTCATCTGAAGGCTGCTAGGAGAAGATTGACTTCCAGGCAGCTAGGACAAGGGTCTTAAAGCCCAGGCCCACAGTGACACACCCACTCCAACAAGGCCACACCTCCTAATACTGCCACTCCCTGGGCTAAGCATATACAAACCATCACATTCCACTCCATGGTCCCATAGGTTTGTTCAAATACATGAGTCTTTGGGAGCTATATCTAGTCATAGCATAGTAAAAAAGTACAATTAATTCAACTTCTTTTTTTTTTTTATATTTTTATTACATATTTTCCTCAATTACATTTCCAATACTATCCCAAAAGTCCCCCTTAATTCAACTTCTAAGGTCCCTGTAGTCTACAGCAGTTTCGAGTTTCTTCTGATATTTATCCAATCACTTAACTGTAATCCCCAAAGCAAGGCAGGAAACCAGGTGGGCAAGCTCCAAACTCTGCATCTCCATGGCTGATGTCAAAGCAGTCTTCAGATCTCCAACTCCTTTTCATCTTTGTTGACTGCAACAAACTTCTTTTCCTGGGCTGGTCTCACTCCCTGTTAGCAGCTTTCCTCAGCAGATAGCCCACGGCTCTGGCACCTCAAACATCTTGGCAGCTTCAATGTCACAACTTCTTGTTTCAGTGTTTGAGATCCACACATGATCTTCTGGGCTCCTCCAAAGGGCTTGGGTCACATCTCCAGCTCTGTCCTCTATAGCACTCTAAGCTCAGGTTGATCCACTCCACTACCACTGCTGTTCTTGGTGATCATCTCATGGTACCGACATTTCCAATAAACCGGGGTCTTCTGCTGTAACTACGCTTCACCAATAGCCTCTCATAGGCTCTCTTCATGGTACCAAGCCTCACCTCCTTTGCATGACCCTTTCAGTCCTGGGCCATTAGTTGCAAGCGAGGCTGCATCTTCACCAATGGCTTTCCATGGCCTCTCACAGTGCCAAGCCTCAGCTGTTCTTCATGACTCCTTCATGCCTTCAAAACCAGTACCACCTGGTTAACTCTTACACATTACCAAGTCCAGCTACAGCATGAAGTACAACCTTGACTATCTCTGGAACACAGCCTCTTTGTGTCTCAGAAAACAGTTCCCAGAAGATTTCACCTCAGCAACGCTGGTCTCTTCTTTTTTTTTTTTTTTTAATTTATTGATTATATGTAAGTACACTGTAGCTGTCTTCAGACACCCCAGAAGAGGGAGTCAGATCTCGTTACGGATGGTTGTGAGCCACCATGTGGTTGCTGGGATTTGAACTCCGGACCTTCGGAAGAGCAGTCGGGTGCTCTTACCCACTGAGCCATCTCACCAGCCCCGCTGGTCTCTTCTTAATCACCACTAATTTCTTAGCTCCAGGTAAGCAGCATCAACTGTCCCAGTAGTCTCCCCCTCTTGACGATAAAGCCAGAGCTGAAGCTTCCGAGTTCTGCTGCTTGTAGGAGCTGTAACATGGCACCCTTGTTCTATTACATTATCACTAGCTTCCTCTTTCCCAACTCCTTCACTGCCTAAGCTTGGCTGTCCTGGATCTTGCTCTGGACGTTGAACTCAGAAATTTGCATGGTTGTGTCCTGGGATTAAAGGTGTGTACCACCATGCCTGGATTTAAGCTTTTCTTCACCTAGAACTTGCTCTGTCTCAGGCTGGCCTTGAAGTCAGAGATCTGCTTGTCTTTATCTCCTGGGATAACACACACACACACACACACACACACACACACACAAAATGGTCTCTAGGCCACACATTCAAATTCTCCACTGAAACCTCTTGGGCCATGTCTGCACAATTCAAATCACTCCCAGTAACAAAGTCTTCCACATTCCTACTAGGATATCCCATTAAGCCCCATTTAAAACATTTTCAACTGCTTTCCAGATCTAAAGTCCCCAAATCCATATTTTTCCAAACAAAAGCATGGTCAGGTCTATCACAGCAATACCCTAGTTCCTGTTACCAACTTCTGTCTTAGTTAGGGTTTTATTGCTTTGAACAGACACCATGGCCAAGGCAACTCTTATAAGACAACATTTAATTGTGGCTGGCTTACAGGTTCAGAGGTTTAGTCCATTATCATTAAGGTGGGAACATGGCAGCATGATGCAGGCTGAGCTGAGAGTTCTACATCTTCATCTGAAGGCTGCTAGCAGATACTGGCTTCCAGGTAGCTAGGATGGGGGTCTTAAATCCCACACCCACAATGACACAACTACTCCAAGAAGGCTACACCTTCTAATAGTGTCACTCTCTGGACCAAGCACATACAAACCATCAGAGCTGGGAAATACGTGCAGATAAACCTGTGCTGCAGGCTGCTGATGGTGACCCCCAGGCATGGGGGGTGCTGACGGTGACCCCCAGGCATGGGGGGTGCTGATGGTGACCCCCAGGCATGGGGGCTGCTGATGGTGATCCCCAGGCATGGGGGGTGCTGTCGGTGACCCCCAGGCATGGGGGCTGCTGACGGTGACCCCCAGGCATGGGGGCTGCTGACGGTGACCCCCCCAGGCATGGGGGCTGCTGATGGTGACACCCAGGCATAGGGTGCTAATGGTGACCTACCACGTAGTGCCTGTAGGGCCATCAACAGGGACCAGCTACCAATCTACAAACACAGATGAGAAGGGTGGAAAGAAAAGTCTGGTGGTACCTGCTGGAATCCCCCCTGCTGGGACCCCAATTTCCAGAGACTGAGGAGGGGGCCTTACAAGTGGGAAGTTGAGGTATGGAACAATATATGAGATAGTCCAGGGCAACTCAGACCCCATCTTAGCAGAGGAAGATGGGGAGGCCAGAGGACAAGAGGGTTTCAAGGCATAGCCTTCCTTTTTCTTGTTTATAACACTAGGCAATGTTCCACCTGAGCCTCCCGACCCTCACTGGGGGATTCTGGGTAGGAGTAGTCCTCCTTCCACTCTCCCCCCCCACCCCCACCCCTCAGCTACACTCCCAGCTTCTAGGTTATGGATCTGCAGTCCAGTCTTGGTCAGGATCTTCAGAGCCATAAGGTTGAATCTGAGGTCCCTGAATGTCCTTTGAGGTTCATGACCTGCTGCTTCTCCAGTAGAAGCTAGGAAGCTGGAGTACTCCTGACGTGGATCACACCCAGTCTTCTCTCGTGCATATGTCAGGTGTGCAGCCTCCCCACAGACCCTGACCAGCCAGTCGCAGATAAACCCGGGTTGCACTCACATCCTTCTGGTTACTATGGTTCACAAGAAATGTTTTGTTAAAACTAGTTCTACTTTCATTCATGTATCTTCCTACATCCACATGAGTGCAGTGCCCTTTAAGGCCAAAAGAAGGCACAAGGTCCCTTGACTCTGAGTGCTGGGAGGACAATCAGGTCCGGCCTTTTAGCTGCTGAGCCTAGACTATCAGGAACTTTATCCTGCTTCCCACCCCGTCGGTCCCTGAGTTGACTGCTGGCTTCCTCACCAAGCCCAGCTCTCCCTCAGGTGCCCGTCCTTCTCTAGTTTATACACTCCTATGTATGCTTCAGAACCCTCTAGGTAGCAGTTTACTTCTACCCCTTTGGAGGGCTCAAATATAAGATATCCTGCATATCAGATATTTACATTACGATTGACAACAGCGGCAAAAAGCACAGTTATGAAGTAGAAATGAAATAATTTTATGGTTGGGGGTCACCACAACATATTAAAGGGTCTCAGCGTTAGGAGGGTGGAGAAGCATTGCTCTAGGGGTTCATCTACTTCTCCCTCCCTGTAGCCTAGCTGTGTGTCAGCAGGAATAGGCAGCTCACACAGCCCTGGAGATGAAATGCACAGTAGGTATCAGCACCTCCTTCCCCCTTCCCCATCCTTCCCGGTCTGGACCGGAAAGAGGATTCCTCTTTATTTTGTTAGAAAACTGTTTATTTAAAGAATACTAAAGGCCAGGGCCTGCTTGTGGACGGAGAAGGGACGAGTTGGCTGAGCCAGGCTGAAATGGGGGTTCCTGTCCACGGAGTCTAGCCTGCGGGAGCCGGCAGAGGCAGGAGAGCAGGCGGTCCCCAGCACTAGGAACCTCAGCAGCTGACGAGGTACATCCCTGCGGGGATAGAACAGCACTGGGGCTTGCGTGAGCTCCCCCTCCCGACTCCCCACCCCACCCTGCTCCTCCAGCCCCAAAGCGCAGCAACTACCTGTAGCGAATCTCCGCTTCACCAGGGACATGCGGTAGCCACCACCTAGCAGCTCCAGGTCCAGGCCAGACAGCGTGGCGCCCTCACTGGTGAATTGCGCGGCCACGGGGCTGGGAGTGCTGGGCCCCGACTGTGGCTGCCAGCTGGCTGACAGGTGGCCTGAGCCTAAGGGGTGAGGGGTCAGCCTCGACTAAATCAGACCTCGTGCACCCCTCGCCTAGACCCCGGGTCCAGGATGCACTCCTGCCACAGGCTCTTTGCACAGGGTGGTCCTGTTTCCTGAGAAACCCCCTCTGGGATTCGTCAGTTCCCACGAACTATGTCCAGTTTTAACAATTTGCCCACCCACGATTTCTCCCACGCAGCAGCCCTCATAAGAGCTGTGACTCACCCCCTGCCTCACACACATCTGGAAGCTTCCACGTGAACCTCTTTTCTTCTGTGTTCCTGGTGGCAAGGAATCTGGGTCAGACTCGACAGAGAGGACTCTGGCAGTCAGTTAATTGTGTAGCCTCTGCAAACCCATGCCCAGCCAAGCCTCAGTCTCCCCACCCGTGCAGGGGTGTATCGTGGCACAGCTATCCCAGGGCTCTTGTTGGCCAGCTTGT
The DNA here is from genome assembly GCF_978045245.1 of Mus caroli. Classification (NCBI taxonomy): domain Eukaryota; kingdom Metazoa; phylum Chordata; class Mammalia; order Rodentia; family Muridae; genus Mus; species Mus caroli. Next base: position 57,829,987 of record NW_028227265.1, on the reverse strand, counting down.
ATGTTCCCAGCTGGGCAGGGTGGCTCACCAGGTGGCCGCAGGCTGCAGCCGCACACTGGTCACCGGCTCCCCCACGGGCAGGAGGATCTGGACATTAGTGAGTGGCGTGGACACAGCAGTGGCACCCGCGCGGTAGCTGTACTCCACTGAGACTCGCGTGAGTGTGGGCCCGCACTGCCAGTGGGCGCTCATTTGCAGGGGCACTGACTCAGGTCCAGGGCGGGAGAACTTAGGAATGAAAAGACAGAGGTGGCTGGGCGACATAGCCACGGTCGGTCACAAGGGCTATGCTGCTCCCAGCCTAGTCTAAGCAATGTGCAACCACCAGGATCATACATAGTACCGCGAGTGGCCAGCAGAGAGCAGGAGAGCGCAGAGGACTATCTATTATTTGCATTATTTATGTAACCCGCCCCCGCCCCGCCCCGCCCCCGCACGGCCCCACCTGGTACCGCAATAGCACCAGGTTGTAGTAGGAGGCGGTGGGGTTCTGCTCAGCCTGGTGCTGTAGGGCCTCCGTCAGCGCTGCCATATTCAGCCAGAAGTCTTTGGTCTCCGGGTCACTCTGGGAGGGGTCACTGTAGAGACAGGGACAGAATATCCTCACCCCTCGGGAGACGCTCTCCCACTCTAGACTGGGCTGCCGTGGGTGCAGTAGTAGGTCCAGAGAGGAACAGCCACTTGCCCCATGCTACACAGCAACTAGCAGGGGGCGCTATAGGCATTTTAAGGCCCTGGGCCCCTGGCTCCACTGACATCTGGGACCCTCTCCCACGGCCCATGCAAGGCACCTGAAGATCAGGTCAGCGTTGGGCTGGAAGTGTTCTACAGGGGCCGTGTTCACCAGCCGGAAGCTGAGGACAGGTGGTGGTGGGGTGCCACTGAACACACGCACAATGCCCGCAGGGAAGGTCATGGTTAACTCCCCGGTGACTCGAGCCAGGCAACTAGGAAACCAGGGACAGTATGGGATCAGGGCTCCGCTTGGCACCGGTTCTGAACCCTCCTGGTTATACTTGCAGCTAAAGCTCCTGTGGGGCTCTGATTATTCCCAGCATCGTCTTCCCAACTTCTTACTCTTCCTTCCCTGCCTGGCAAGATGAATTTCTCCAACCCAGCCTACATGTAAGTACTAATGAAAGTATCATCCCTAGATCCCTTTCTCCTGGGCCACCAGGAGTCCCAACCTAGAATCAACTGGGTGTTCTGAGCGTCCCTAGCGTGGGTGTAGAGTCTAACACTCTACTCTTCTTTGTGGCTTAACGCTAATGTCTCCTCTTGCATATGGCAACCCCAGGGAGGGCAAGCCAGCTTCAGAGCCCCCAGTTCACCCTTGACCTGTCTCCACTACAAGACCCTTTAGCTCAGTGCCGATGGGCTCCTTAGAATGGCCTCAGGATTGCTAGCCTCACACAAAAGCCCTCTGGTTGACCCCACACTTGCCATCACTGCCTACCTGGGGCTGTGGCCACGGAAATAGGCATGAACATACTCAGTGAAGGCTGTGGCCACGGGCAGGGTGTCCTGAGATCCCAGGACCACTGGGCTGGGGCCACGGGAGATGCCTGTGGGAAGCTTAGGGTCAGAAGCAGGGCAGGCCTCACCCACTCTGATATCATCCCAGACAAAGAAGGGGCCCGAGGCTCCAAGGATCCCCACAAACCGTGTCCCATCTGGGTGGAGAAGCTAGGCCGATCAGGGGGGATGGTGGGGGCAGAGGATCCCAGTGGGGATGGGCTGAGCGACCGGCACTGGAGGACAAGAGAGAATGGGGCTGTGAGCTACCCAAAGCTGTCCGCAGGGGCAGCTTCTGGCCTCTTCCCAACCTGGAGTCATCAGCCTATCACCCACCAGGTCCCCATTGCTCCTGGTGAGTGGGCAGGACACTTTTCTGGACCGTGGTCTTCTCAGTGTAGCAGCTAGGCCCTCCCTGGTGGGGTCAGCCGGCGTCAGTGAATCTAGAGGAAGGACATGGCTGGACTGAGACTCCCAGGAGTTGGGAGTATTAACCCTCAAGAAGAGACAATGTTTCAAGGGTTTCTGGCTAATACCCTAGGCCCCAGATGTGCTCAGATGGGTAAGGGAGGGTGCTGTTGTTACTGGGTCTGTACCAGGAAGGACTGATGGGTTAGGAGGTGGGTAAGCCACAGATCTGGCGAGTCAGAGTGACAGAGTCCCCCACATCAGCCGTGCCTCTGTCGGTAACTCTGATGTCCCACCCTCTTAGCTCTGTCAGCATCCAGATTCTTTCCCTTGCATGCCAGCTAGCTGCCTGAGTTGGCTTCCTGCTTCAATGACATCTCTATCCATTGGTGGCCACAGGATCCACCTGCACTTTGTTCAGCACAGGTGTTTAAGCTCACCCCCCTCCTCATGGGGACCAACTTAACATTACCCTCCTGCCCCAGGGCCTTTGCTCAGTCATCAGATGGTACCCCCTAAGGAGGCCTCCATCTGTGCCCAGCTTGCATGGGACACCTGCTGGGTTCCAGCTTACCTGCACCTCCCTCAGGCCCCCAGGGACCTGGCGAGGGTGCACGGGGCATTAGGCCCCTGGGCTCGGGGTGCTGTGCCCTGCAGGTGGGTGGGCTCTGCGGGGTGCCTGGCCGGGGGACCCAGGGCTCAGGTGACGGACCAGGGGCAGCATGCGACGGAGAGTCCAGGCCCGAGTCCTCCACATTCTCCGGAGATGAGGACGAGAAAGGAGACGGGCTGGATGTGAAGCCCAGGCTGCTGGAGCCTAGGAAGGAGGGCACAGTCAGAGGTCACCGTAGTCCATGCCTAGTTGTCACCGCCAATGTCCGCAGACCCTCCACTCTGTCCCTGCCCCCTAGCTGAGCCTCCATGACTCCCATTCCAACCAAATCCCCACCCAATATGGCCTTCTGCCCCTCCTGCTGTGCACACCCCCTCTACCTGTGAAGTCATCGTGGTCAAAGGCGGACTCCAGCGGCGGCCCAAAGAGGCTCTTGGACAGTGGCTCCTCCGAGGCTGGCGGCTTCTCTGCACAACTGGGAACAGCGACAGGAGCGAGTTCGAGCTTGCTACCTTCCCACAGGCTGTTCCTGTTCCCAGCGCATGACTGCACCCGCAAATCCTAGGCCTTTCGGGTTCAGTAGTTACTTCTTCCCCCAGGACCCTGCCTACGCAGCATGGCCACATCCCCCTCATCCCTGCATCGGGAATTTTGACCCTTGTCTACAGGCTTCCCAGAGCCAGCGCAGCACAAGTACACGGCGGGCACTTAATAAGTATCCAAGAGCGGGACCTTAGGCCAGGGTGAGGGAACTAGAGGCAAGGACTTAGGGCCCATCTGCCTGCTCCATCATGTCCCGGTGAGACTCACCTGCCAGTGCGTGGGGCCGACCGAGGTCTCTGTGGCTTCCCAGAAGTGTCCCCTAGGACGGACAAAGCCTTGAGTTTCTGTCCCACTAGGACCATAGCTGGTATTTGCCAGCCATAGGCCCAAGGTGATTAGCAAAGGGACTGAGCTGGCGGTAGCTCCGTGCATCTGTGTGGCCCAGGCTAGCTGAAAATCCTGCCTCTGCCCCTGCCCCTGCTAGCACGTAAGTCCCGCTTGGCTCTAGGTCTGGCCCTGCTGCCAGTCCAGCTCCCGTCGTGTAAAGATGCTGCTTTGTAGAAAAGGCAAGCAGCTCAGCAGCCATCTCCAGCTAACTCTAACTCGCAGCCATTCAAGGAATTACTCAGTTCCCTCCAAGGCACTTCCAAACCCAGGCAGGCTAGCTACTCACGTGATGAATGACGTTTCATGGTGCCCTGCGGAACAAAATCAAGAGTCAAGCAACATTAGGCGCAGCTGCATCCAGTTGTACCCCCGTGCCCACACGCTAACAACCCCCACCTCACCCCTGGGCCTGGAGGGAGGATGAGGCTGCCAGCCGTGGCCCTGAGCTGGGCAGCTGCAGCCTCAGAGCTGCAGGCCACGGCGCGGGTCGGGGCGGGCTTGATGTGAACATAGAACTTTCTAGGCTCCTCGTCGTCAAAATCAGAGTCACTAGAGGAGAAGCGTAGGGGCTCAGCCCCATGTGGATCGCTGTCAAGGAACCAGCCCTGAAGCTGACCACATTCCTCCCACCCAGAGGTCCTGTACAGTATGCCCAGCCACTAAACCACAACACTGGTGCCCTTCCTCCAGGATGCTGCCCTGGATTTCCCCCCAGAAAAGTCCATCTGTCTCGTCTGTCTGTCTTTATTTTGAAATAGAATCTCTCTACATAGCCCTGGCTGGCCTGGAACTCACAGACTGGGATCACATTCAGAAATCTGCCTGCCTCTGTCTCCTATGCTAGATTAAGGGACACACCACCACTGCCGGCTCTCAGCCTCCATATCTTTACCATCCTGAAACACACAGGGCAGGTGCCTATACCAGCCCTCTCAGATACACAGAGTCGCCAAAAAGGATATTGTTCTGAGATATATCGGGGCGCACAGTGAAGCCTTCGTCATCTACCTCTGGAGGCACCTGGGGAGAGGTGGGGGTCAGGCTTTATCTTGCCCACTCAGGACCCAGAATATATTCCAGGAATGTAGGCAAATCCAAGGGAGGAAACTGAGGCACAGCGGAGTTCTCAGTCCTTCACATGGGGGCCACAGAGGTGAGATTTGATTCTGAGCCCCGCCCTGGGCCCCTCTTGGCCCCTCCTTCCGGGCCTTGAAGACCAATCCCATCCACCTGCTGCCCCTCCCCACCAGTACTCACCCCTGAGTCAGACTCCAGGAAATCACTGGGGACAAAGGAACAGGGGTGAGTGACCAGAGCCCCTACAGGCTGTTCTATGGTATTATTCCAAGCTAGCCTATAAAGTGGGGGCCTTGGGGCTTCTTTGAGACTGTAGCAGACATCTAGAGGGAGCTGAGTCAGAGATAGCCTCAAACAGTAGAACAGGTGGGAGCTAGACTTGACAATGCAAGGGATCATGGTCAGCCTAAGGCTACAATGGGCCAAGCAGTTTCTGGCCCAGCCTGGGTTAGAGGAAGAATTCTAGATCAGCCTGAAGAATGGCATTATTGGGCTAGCCTGGGACAGGTTTTTCTGGAGTAGCCCAGGCAGAGATGATACTGGGTCAGAGTCATATAGGGGACTTCCATTCTAGCAGGGACAGGATTTTGGGGTATCCTGGACAAGAGTGGAGCACTTCCTCACACAGATGCACGTGGCTCCCGACGGCTCAATCCTGGAAGGCGGAAAGCCTTGGCTCCACGGAGACGTTTCATTGCTATTGACAGAAGGGGGTAGCTGAACTCTGGAAGGTTCTTTCCCTCTCTATTCAGTTCCCCCTCCCACACCCCGGGTCTAGCCTGGGCATCCAGGCCCAGACGTACTTGCCTTCCTGCAGGGCAGCTGAGCTGTATGTATCGAAGTCCAGAGGCCCTGGGGTAGGAGGAGATGGAGATGTCTGAGGGGTAGAACCAGGTCTGCCAGGGATGGCAGCACCCAGACTCCACAATGGAAGCCATGGAGAGGTGAGAAGGGACCTAGCATGGCAGACCTGGGGCTGACAATGTAAAGACAGCAAGGAGCGCTTGGCTTTCCTGGTCACCTGGACCAGGGGACACAGTGTGCCAACAGGGGGTTGTGATCTCCACTGCAGCAAAGAGGAACTGGCTCAGGTGAGTCAGGACATGCGACTAAGGTCACACAGCAAGGAATGAGAAAGGACACAAGCCCAGCCTGGCTATAAAACTCTCAACAAAGATGTTTGTGCCTAGTGCCTTCAGTGGCTTTCTTACACTATGGAGGTGGCAAGAAACAGCCAAACCTTTGAGCTGACCTTTCATAACCCCCCTTGGGAATCAGGTCTAGGAAGCCAATATGTGAGAGCAGCCATCAGGCGCCTTCTGGGGGATCTAGAACTGCACTGCCCTATTTTTGTAAAGAAGAAACTGAAGATCAGAGAAGTCCTGATGTCACTCACCAGGCTTCTCGCGCCCGGTGCCCTTGCTCTCCGCAAATTTCCTGAGGAGCATGTCCACCGTCACATTTTCCACATTCTGCTTAAATTCCTCATGCACCTGGGTAGGGGGAGGTGTGAGGGGCGGGGCATGAGTGGATGAGGCCCCGGTGGTGTGACATGAGGGCAGAGCCTCTCACTTGCCCAGCTTACATTTGTGGCCCATTCTCACCTGCCCAATTTGCACATGGGTGTCCTCTACAGAGTGTGCATAGGAGCCCAGCAAGGCCTTCATGTGCTGCAGATGTGCCTCCTCCATGGCCTGAAAACGCTGAGGTGGGAGGGGTATGTGACCAAGCTAACCAATCCAATCAGCCCAGCTCCTGTCTGCTCTGACTGGTTTAGAGAAGCTTAGCATTTTTGATGCAAGTCACAATCTTTATGAGTTCAAGGACCAGCCCGGTCTACATAGTGAGACCTGTCTCATGAAAAGAAAAATCACCCTGCTGGATTAGAGATATTCTATGCTTCACACACACAAACCTCCCAGTACATCCTCTGTCAGGCTAGGAGTTCCTAGAAAGCAGTGACCAATGGCAGAGATGATAATTTAACTAATGACACCATTGGAATGCCTGGATCCAGCCTGATGCCACTGCACTCATTGATCAAGGATGTTTTCACTTTAGTAAACCCATATATATAATCCGTTTAAACAAGGACTTCTACTTTCTTTCTCAGAATGCCCAGGCTAACCTTAAATTCTCTCTCTCTCTCTCTCTCTCTCTCTCTCTCTCTCTCTCTCTCTCTCTCACACACACACACACACACACACACACACACGTATATACACATTTGAAATATATATATATGTGTGTGTATATATATATACATACATATACATACATATACATACATATACATATACATATATAATCTTGAATGCCTGATCCTCTTGCCTTGAGTCCTAACTGCTGGGTAACAGGTGTGTGTTACCATAGCCATATCTTGGCTTCTCAGCCCATGACTCTTAAGCTCCTACAGCTGAGAGACAGGCTCCTCCAAGGATGGGGCGCCCCAGCAGGGACTGTGAAATCTACAGGGCGGAGCGGGCTTCTCACCAGGGCTGAATCAAGCATCTTGATCTCAAAGTCGGCTCGGGCTGAGTTGTATTTATCCACAGAGCGCCGCAGGCTGTCGGCAGCCTTCTTGCTTTTGGTTTCTGCCTAGAAACCATAGATGGGGGACAGTCAGGTGGCTTTACCACCCTGCCAGTGTAGTGCCTATCACTTTGTGGCATGCTCTCTCTTTCTCTCTCTCTCTGGTCACGAGACCAACAAACCTTGTCCATCTCCTTCTGGCTGGTGTTCTCTCTACGCAGCCTTTCCAGGTCCATGCAGCGGCTCAGGTAATTCTCGCGAGACTTTGGCAGGAGCTGTCCGACGCCTGACAACATCTGCACTGCATCCACAGTGCCTAGAACTTCCTCCTTGCACTGTGGTGGGATGAGGAGGCAAGCAGGGAAGGAGTGTGGCTTGGGGATGGAACCCTGCCTAGGATTTCCCCCCAACCCCTGGAGAGGCTGGGTTGTGGCTCTCATGCATGCTCTTCTGGGCCCATCCATACACACTAAGTTACAGATGTGTACACAAGCTCATCTGGGGTCCCGGGAGCCCCAGTGCCCCTGCATACCTGCTGGGGCAGCCCATTACCTTCTTGTGGGTCTTGAGCTGCTCCTCGCCGTAGCGCAGCACATCCTTAAGGAGATCGTGTAGCTTCCGAGTCAGCTCCAGGTGGCACAGTGCCAGTTTGTCCGAGGACACACGGAAGACCTCCCAGAGCGGGGCAAAGGTCCTGGGGACAGGCAGAGTCCAGCTCATCTGATAACCCAGGGGCCCCTCACACACAACACAGCCGTCATTGCTGATATGGAACTTGGCAGTTGTGTCCATCTGGTCCCAGGCCAAGGTCACTTGAGTGTCCCTCACCCATCCAGCTGCACTCACCCCATGGGGGTCCCGTTGCTGGCTAGCTTCGAGAGTTTGGCCATGGCCTTCGAGTATGTCTCCTCGATGTTGGCCCTGGGTCAGAGAAGGGGCAAAGAGCAGATTACAGTACCCGGAGAAAGAAAGGCCTTTTCCTGCCTCAGTTTTCCCATCTCTACAGCTTGCTCTCAAGAAAGAGTTCCAAGTTGACGGGATAATTGTTTCCCTTGGGTAATTTTGTATTTCCTTAAGTAATATTTTTATTTTATTTAGCTGTTTTTTGTTGTTGTTTATTTTATTTTATTTTGGCACAGGAACTGGCCATGTGTGTGGCCTAGATGGGCCTCAAACTCATGGTAATTCTCTGGCCTCAACTACCCCTAATGCCGGCAATATACATATTTTCACTTCTGATGCTAGCACTCAGGATCATAACTCTCTCCCTGTGAGTAGTGATCTTCATTTCAGTAGAGGAGACATCAGACCCCTGGGGCATGATTTAAAAGGGGCATGCAGCCCTGTGCAATGGCTCAGTGGATGAAGGTGCTTGCAGCCCAGCCCAGTGACCTGAGTTCAAACCCCAGAACACACATGATGGAAGCAGAGAACCAGGTCCTCTGCCTGTCACATGCCCGTCATGACATGCGCACAGACCCTCTACACAGACAAGTTCAAAATAGAAAGTAAAATAAAGATAAGCAGAGGCATCTCGAGGCAGAAGTGGGCCTGCGGGATTGGAGGAACTGGGATGAACAACAGGTCATTTGATTCTCAGAACCCCAGAAGATCTGTGGGAAGCTGCAAATGCCAGCCCACAAAGATCTGCCCCCTTGACCCTTCCTGGAGTCCCAGGGAAGGTTCTTTGAGGGAGAGCTCTGGTGGGCGTGTCCCAGCACCCAGTCTCCGAGTGGGTGTGGCCTCGGCTCACCTTTCCCTAATGAAGTCAGCCAGCTCCTTGGTGGCCACAGGACCCTGCTTCACACAATGGTAGAGGACCTCAAAGCCATGGTTTTTGTCACCCTGTAAGGAATGAGAGGAGATGTAGAAGTCAGAGAAGGGCATTTAGGTTGCCTAGCAACACAGACCAGCCTCGGAGACCAAGGAGCCAAATGGCTGTAGAGATGGAGGAGAGACCTAACCAATCAGTAGGCTGCATTTCCCCACTGGCTTGAGGGAAGCATCCTTGAGACCTCCACTTCCTGGGTCTCTGTGTGGCCAGAGGTCCACTTAATGTGTCTTCCTTCATCGTCCTCCATCTCATTTTCTGAGTCAGAGTCTCTTACTGAACCAGAAACCCATAATTAAAGCCCCAGAGATCTGTCTCCCTCCAACTCCCCAGTCCTGGGGTTATCGCCAGCTTTTTACATGGCTGCTGGGGTCTTAAAATGAAATCCTGATACTTGCAATGACAAGCACTTTTCCTACCAAAGCCAAGAGAGGGACAAACCCATGTCAGCCTCAGGCCCAAATGTCCCAGCCACAGCCCACCATTCCTCACTTTAGAGTCATTGTTATCAGTAGCTCCCACTGTCCATTAGCTGCCCCAAAAGTCCTTAGGGTATTTTCTCCCTCCCCCCCCCCTCCGCCCCAGCTTCCCTACAGACCATTCCACAGCTCCATAGCTACGCAGAGCTTCAGCCTCCTGACAGGGTAATGATCTGTTCCTCCACCCCTTATTTTCTCTCTTCCAAGTGCAATGGGCCACTTGGGGCAGTGGCTGCACCTCTCTGAGCCTTAATTCTGTCGTGTGAGAAAAATAGAGGCGATGATGGTAGCAGCTGCCACACAATGGCTTTATGAGTGAGATGCGTCTGGCACTTTGCTAGACACACAGGCCTTCTGGGTAATAATGAGGGCTCTACACACAGCTCCCACTGAGCCCACCTGCTGCTGCTGGGGATCCTGGGTGAGGCTGCACCAGGCACTGCCGCCTAGGGCATTATCTGGGGCTAACACAGAGCCACCCACTGGCCCAGTTCCCAGACCTGGCAAGCCCTTGGCACTTTCTGTCTCCACAGAGTGGGCAGGCAGCAAGGGTCTGAGGAGGGACTTCCAGGGACTGTGTCTCTGATCACAACTCCTGGGTGACAGCCAAAGGACATTCTAACACGGTTTGATATCTACTGCTTAAACATCTGCCGTAGCTCCTCAGTGCTCTCTAGGCTTTTGACCTGGACTTACCTCAAAGGAACTGGGGCACACCAATACCAGTCAGCATTGGGCTCTCAGTGAGGAGCTGGGCATGTGGCTCATGAGTGGAACCCCTGCCTAGAATCCTCCAGTGAGGGGCAGGGGGTGTGGCTCAGGGGTAGAGCCCCTGCCTATTACATGTGAGGCCCTGAGTTCTATCCCCAGCAGAGCAAAACCAGAAAAGGATTCCTATATATCAGCCACAGACCTATGTCCCACAAGATGCAACTTTCATTCATTTCCTGTCCTAGGCACACTGAGGCTGGTTGCCCAGCCCCTTCCTAGGGAGAACCTCTGAGCCAGTAGGATCCTGAATCAACGGTCTGAGCCCCTTTCAGCCATGCTATCTTGGGGTATGCATGGGAGGGAAGTTGGGGTGGCTTCTATTTTCTCTTCGCTCATTGACTTCTCCCCCCGCCCCCCGTTTTTCACACCTCGTGGAATATAAAACACTGACAATTCACTGAGGTGCTACTGCCACCCCTCCTAAATGTGGGTGTCTCTTGGGCTGCTGCTGCAGGACAGAGGTTCCATGTAGCCCAGAGGACAAACACCTCCAGGGGGACACTCAGCCATTCAGAGGCCATGGGAGAATATGAGTCTTAGGGAGAAGCCTGAGCCCTGCAGGTGGCAAGGGATGGTGGGCCCTTTAAGAAAGCAGAGGCAAGTTAAGAAGAGCTCCAGCTGGGGAGGGAGTGGGGATTGTTGCTAGGGGCAACGGGTTGCTTAGCAACCAGCTACCACTTTGCAAGCTGTGGGCCTACCAAGGAGGAAGGGGCTTTTGAGCCTGGTGTCTCTCTGACTCCAGGCTGCTCCTACATCCTTGGTGGCTCTCCAGTTCCCTGGCCAGACCAACCTGGAGGAGACCTCGGTCCTTGACTGCCACCCAGTGTCACACCTCTCAGATAGATTCAGGATATTTCCTGAGGTTGTAATGGCATTTGCACATCCTGAAAAGTAGCCTTCGGGGCTGCAGCAAACTGGGCTGTGGGTTGCACTGAGATGGGCTGAGCTGCAGGATCAGGTTGGCTCTTTAGATCCCCAAGAATGGAAGTGGCTCTCTCAGAGCTCAGATGCAGCTTTGTGAGAGCCTCTCATTCCCAGACCTGGTTTGCAGCAGGCCTAGATGGCCAAGGGTGCAGAGGTCAGGAGGGAGTCAATTTACCCCTTAAAAAACCCCCAAATTCCCAAGATGGAAATAAACATGGAATTTCCCTGGCTGGGTTGGTCTCGATCTGGGAAATTTGGTTTGACCCCAGGTTCGAGGCCAGGTTACTCTGACTTGTTATCTGTGGAAACATGTTCCTCTGCAGCCCAGGCAGGTTTGGAGCTGCCATTCTTCTGCCTCAGCCTTCCTCAGTCTGCAATCCCAGGTGTGTACCCCCACACCCAGCTTTGTACTGCTGTACTGTGTGATTCTCAGAACACACATGCTGCTCTGGGCTGAGTTCTCAGTGCATTAATCTGTTCTTTGCTTAGGGTCAAGGCAATCCGTGATTTAACCTCTGTCTTTCATCTGCCTAGTCTCCCCTTGACCATAAAAGTCCTTCTATCCCTTTGTGAGCTCCCACAGAAATGATAGCAAAGAACAAAACAGAAGAAACAGCGGATCTTACCCAAAAATGTTCCCCAAAATAGGACATCCTGGTGGCCTCTGTCCTGCGTCTGTCTGAAAAGAGAGGTAGGGCGGAGGGCTTGGGCCATAACCAAGGGCCTGAGTAGGGAAACTCCAAACACCTTCCCTGTTACAGGGACTAAGGGAGTGAAGGCCCAGAGCAGGAGCAAGTCCAGCCTTAGTCCTGTAGCCCTAGGCAACAGGAACACATGGGGCTGGGCTGGGACAGGGGGACAGGGGGACAGGAGCTGGAGGGGAGGGAGTAGGTGGGGTTTTAAAGCATGGATTTGTGGGGCCAGAGTGGTATTGGATGAACTGAATTATAGACGATGGTTCTGGGCCATTTCAGATGTAGGGAAACTGAGTCACACCCCAAAAGGAGAAGCTATTTGCCAAGGTCAAATGGCAGGAAGGGACAGTGGATTTTGTGACTGAAACAGTGGGGTGGTTTCTGTGGGAACAGTCTCGGCATGATGAGCCTGGGAGGGCAGGGTCCCCTTGGGCATCACGGTCAGTTCCCACATCAGGGGCCCCAGGAATACCAACCACTGCTCAGAGGCCACTGCTCACCTGGCTCCAATTCACTCAGCTCTGTGCCTCAGTTTCTCCATCTGTAGGAGACAGAACACCCAGAGAAGGTTTAGCTAGAGACTCCAGGTCACTTTGTATAGGGGTGGGGCTAAGCAGCAGCAGAGGGATGTGTAGAATCCTGGGCACAGGGAGGCTCGCTGTCATAGGAGCCTGTCTGTTCTCATCCATACTTCATGAGCTGCTGGGCTGTGTGGTGACAGCTGGAGCCCAGGAGGCCCAGTGACAGATGAGACGGGGCAGCTGACCACAGGACCACAGGAACACAGGACCGGACCACCCAGGTCCCACTGGGAGGGGACTCACTTAGCCCTTAGCTTCAGTTTACCTAACATTGAAATTAGCTGCCCCCTTTTTTTCTCTGTAGCCCAACCTGGTCTAGAACTCTGGGTCCTCCTGCCTCAGCCTCTGCAGGGACTCAACTGCATGTCACTGCACCTGACTGGAGCTGATGGGGAGCAGGGACCTGGGCACAGGCTCCCCTGGGCCAGCCTAGAGAGGCAATGTGTCCCAAATACAGGAAGGATGCTGGGGACTTTAGGTTCAACAGGAGGGATCTGGCAGCTGGGGTCCTTCAGCAGATGATGATGATTTCATTTTCCAATGGAGCCCTCCAGCCTTGGCTTGGGCCAGGCCTCTCTTGTGTAAAACAGACTGATACTCTAGGGTGGAAAACAGCAAATGTCCATATTGGGAGGTTTTTGTTTGATTTTCTTTTAAAAGCAGAGCCATACCCTGTATCCCAGGCTGACTGCTAACTCAGGGTTATCCTTTTGCCTCAGTTTCCCAAGTATTGGGGTGACAGGTTGGAGCATTACACCCACCTTTCCCTGCTTATCCTGGTGTCTAGCTGGGACCAGGCAGCCTATCTGAACCCCCTAAAGTGTCCTGGGGGACCAGGACCCTACACCAATGTGGCAGCTTAATCTTTATATAAGTAAAATCCATGTCCCCTGTGAACCAAGCCCTCCTGCACACATGCCTGGGGACCACGCTGGGTAGATGACAGTTGTCTTCGTCATCTTGGCCAACAGTCTCCCGGAAGCCATCAATGTCCCCAGAGCTCATGTTAGACAGCACCTTGCTCCCCTCCACCCCAACATAAAAGCCACTCTCAGGGGGCATACTTCATGCTGTTCCCTACCCCACCTGGCTAGATACCAGCTATCAGGGCCATGACCACCCATCTGGCTCTACCCAGCAGCCCTTGATGGGCCACAACCTGCACCCAGATCAGGGCTGCCCGCCTGAAGAGTGGGGCCAAAGATAGGCCCAGAGGCTGCCACCTGGCCAGGAAGTGACAGACCGACCGTTGGCCCCAGACCCGGAGCCACAGCTGTGGGATAACTTCCTGTTCTGAGGAGACAAAGATTGGGGTCAAACTCACCGATGGGCACTGAGAGTTGGGGCCCCTGAAGGATGGGGTAGGCACCGGGAGGCTATGACCCCTGACACTTCCGCCAGCACTAACTGGAGGCCTCTGTGTCTGGGGGAGGACAGGAAGCCTGGCCCGCCCTGCCTGCCACCCAACCGTCACCTCCCCGCCCAGCATCCCTGGGACCTCCCCATCGTCACAGGGCAGCCACACAAATGGGGGAGGTGAGGGAGCAGACTGGAGGTGACATGATCATTACCAGAGAGACAGACAGACAGCCACAAGTGTCTACCTTGGCCCGTGCTAGGTCACTATGCCTACAAAACCAAGGCTTGAAGACAGGTAAAGCCTCACCCTCAGAAAGGGAAACTCAAATATTCTTACAATTACTTTAGGATCAACCATTAAAGTTTGTTTTTAGAAATGGTCTCAAGTAGCCGAGGCTGGCCTCGAAATTCACTATGTAGCAGAGGATGACCTCACATTTTTGATCCTCCTGTCTCCTCCTCTGGGTGCTAGGGTGATGGTGTGTGCCATCATGCTTGGCTTCGGTATGTAAATATTAAGTACTACAAGGTGTCTCTCAGCCCCTTGTTCTTGGGGTTTCGTTTTGTGTTTTTAAAGCCTGTGATTTGGAAAGAAGTTAAAACACCAATAGAGGCCTCTGAAAATGTTTTAGCCTAAGACAGTTTACCTAATATAACCTGGGGCTTTCTGGGCTCTACAATACTAGAATAAGGTCCAGGGACAGACACTGCCCAGAGGCACAGAGCAAGCACCCCATCTCCTGACACCGAGTCCCCAAAACCTGAGGCTTAGGTGGGTGAACAGCACCAGGGAACTGAGCCAGGCAAGATTAGACCAGATCTGCTGCACTCTGGGGGTTGGATACAGGCTGGCTGTGCCCACAGCCATTGATCCCTAGTGTGACCCTCACTGCCTCCCCTCCTACACCAGCCAGAAATCCACAGGGAAACTGAGGCCACTGTGCAAGCCTCCCACTGAGGCATTTCATTTGTCACACATACTTTGAGCACCACTGTGTACCCAAGTCCTTGGGATGCTAGTGACACTGGTCACACCCTTCAAAGACATCTCACTGACTCCTTGGCTGTGACCCCATTTAATGAATGCAATATCATAATTACTATCATAGGAGTGGGTGTTTACAGCGCGCTGTCACTCCTACAACCACCTCTGATCTTCCTACAGACTTTCAGTCCATTTCACAGAAGGCTCAGTCAGTCCAGTCTGGGCACACAAATTTGGGGGTGTCAGGCTTCCTGCCTGGGACTCACCCTACTATCCTGCAAGAGGCAGGGACTAAGACCTGACCTTCTACTTGGGACCCCGCCCAGGAACCAGCCTAGGAACCCTGTTGTAGGTGATGGTATGTGGGTCAGGGTGTGACCTGGGCAGCCACATGGGTGGGACCAGAGTGACAAAGTCTGGGTCTTGATTGGAGGCAGGTCCAGCTTATGGTCGGATAGAAATTGTCTTCTGCTGGCCTTAGGTCTCGCTGCTCCGCCCCAGGCTAGACTGTATCCATCAATCAAAATCATGGTTTGTTTTGTTTATGCTTTTCTAATGAGGCAGAGTCTGTGTATGTAGCCCAGGCTGGCTTCAAGCTGCAGATCTTCCAGCCTCAGCCACCAGAGGATTGTAATGACCACACAAGGCTCAACCCCTTTTAAAGTGCCGAAAATAGAGTCTGCCCTAACATTTGACTAAAGATTGTGGTCCCCATCTGGAGAAAATGGGGCACAGGTGTTGGGAATTTGAGACAGATAGTCTGGCTTCCTCAACCTCTATATTCCGAAGAGGAGACTAAGGATCAGGGAGGTGCTGTCACCTGCCCAAGGTCACCATGAAGCAGGTCCTGCGACGCTGAGGGCAAGTGGAGGGGCAGCCATCCCCGACCTTCTCTGCACCCCATCCTCATTCACCTAGACTATTCTGTCCCTTGGAGCAGATGCCGGCCGCCCCCCTAACAGGGCGCGGGAGTCCCTGGTGCAGGCTCCAGGCCTCTCCAGGCCCCGTTCCCCCGGGAGGGGATCCCGCGCTCCATACTCCAGATACCCCGCAATTCCACCACACTCGCCCTACAGAACCCCCACCAGCCTACCAACCCTAGAGCGGGTGCAAAGGGAAGGAGGAGACCCTCGTTCCCAGGCGAGGAAGAGGGGCAGCGAGGGAGGCGGCCCCCAGCTTAGGGCCAGGCTAGATACCCGGAAGAGAGATTGGGGGTCCTGGGGGGGTCTTAGCCTCCCAGCCCAGGATTGAGAGATGCCATGGAGTGGCGCCCCGCCTTCAGCAGACGGCACCTGCGCTCCGGCCGGGTCAGGATGGAGGCTGCGTCCCCGCCCCGCACCCCGCCCCCGCGTTCTGCACCCCGCACCCCGCACCGGAGCCCCGCGCCGGGGACACTCACCGCCTCTCGCGGCGCTACCTGCGCGCTCCAGACCCGCGCCCCGCCCTCCCCGCGCTCTGCGGAGCGCGCCGCTGGCCCCGCCATGGGTGTGGTCAGGAGGAGCTCCGCCCCGCGGTGCTTCATAAACCCTGCACTGGTTGGCTGAGCCCGGAAATTCATCCGCAGGCTATTTGCATATTTTAAAGTGACAGGAGAAGCTCCTTGATCTCTGCACCTGTCAGTCTCTCGGGAGACTGGGAGGGAAAGAGGGGATAGCTTTTATTAAGTACCTACTGCATACATGGCTCTTTGGAGAACCCCTCCGAGGCTGCGAATGAGGTGACATTTAATATTGAGCCTCATTTTACAAACAAAGGAATCAAGGAACATGGCTAGGAGTTGCTTTGGAGGTCATATAGCAAATCTGGTCTATCCATTCATGTGACATGCCATTTATTTATTCAGGCTGTGTGCTGGCGATGAAGCCAGGCTGCCCCAGCATTAAGCAAGAGCCACATGTCCACTCCACTCCCATATGACAACTTCGAGAGACTTAACTCCCCGGCCTGGGCTCCGTTTCAGTCTTCTGTTCAGGGTCACACGGCAGCATGATGATCCTCAGGACTACTGAGCCATTTGGCTCCCTGCCCCAGAAGCACCTCCAAGGAAGTGGGACCACTGGCCTGGGCACAACCAGAAAGCTAAGTGCCCTTCATCTCCAGTACATGCCCCTGCAGCCTTGGACCCCAGACACCTCAGTTTGGGCATTTTCCTATGGTGGGGATCAAATCCAGGTCCATCCCAGACTGAGGCTGCCCCACTTCTTACTTGAACCATCTACTGCAGCTCTGCCCCAAATGATGCCGGGTTCTGATGGCAACCATACATATCTAAACACTAGCTTCAGGGCCGGTGAGATGGCGCAGTGGGCAAAGATGCTTGTAGCAAAGCCTGGACTTGTTGAGGGAGTCCTGAAAAGTATCCTCTAACCTGTGGCATGTGCACACTACCAATGAATCAATTAATCAATTTATGCATCAATTCAAACAATAAAGATTAAACATTTAGATAGGCCCCACACCCAGCTGACTGGTGACCATCTGCCACAAGGTAAGATAGCCCGCTCTCCATTCTCCATGCTGTCCACATTTTTCACATGTCCTTTTGTTGGCCCAAGACTCCAAGAGTCACCTTTGGGTTCTGGGATTTGAGAATGGTAAGAAAAGCATCTCTCTCTCTCTCTCTCTCTCTCTCTCTCTCTCTCTCTCTCTCTCCCTCCCTCCCTTCCTTCCTCCCTCTCTCTCCTCCCCATATGTGTGTGGATGTGCGCATGCATGCCATTGCTGTGTCCAGAGCTGGAGAAGGGTGGGTTGCAGGAGCTGAAGCAAAGCCATCAGAGTCGGATGGAATGGGTTTTGATCTGTGATCATTCTCACCTGCCATTGACTGGTTCTAGGCAGGTGCTGGTCTTGATGCTACAGCTTCCCAGGCCCTTTCAGGGGTGTGCACCCCCTATAGCAGCCCTCATTCTCGATATGACTCAGTCGTATCTCGGTGATGAGGACACAGGAAATGGGAGAAAGTTTCCCCTAATGTGGACAATCAGAAGGAAAAGTGTGATTGTAATTGTGTGTGTGTGTACCATTTATACACACATCTCAACTGGTGACTATTTGATGACCGCGTGTCAACATGACACAAGCTAGAGTCATCTAGAGAGGAAGGAGCCTCAGTTGAGATAAAGCTTCATGAGATACAGCTGTAAGGCATTTTCTTAATTAGATATTGATGGGGGCAGTATAGCCCATTATGGGTGGTGTCATCCCTGGGGTGGTGGTCCTGGATTCTGTAAGAAAGCAGGGTGAGAAAGCCACAGGGAACAAACCAGTAAGCAGCCCCCGCTCCGTGGCCTCAGCACCAGTTCCTGCCCCGTGTGAGTTTCTATCCCGACTTCCTTCGGTGATGAACAACAGCCAGTGATTGCAATATCCTCACCCCATTACTTTATGTTCATCACAATAAAATACTTTGCACTAGAGCCTTGAAAGGAACGGGTTAGGTGTGGGATGTCCTCCCAAGGGTATAAACCCTGCGGAGCGAACCACTGACTGCCATAGTACTTCCTGCTTGGATCCCAGCACTTCAGAGGCTAGCCTGGGCTCCCACATTGAAAAATTCTGTGGGCTGGAGAGATGGCTCAGTGGTTAAGAGCACTGACTGTTCTTCCAGAGGTCCTGAGTTCAATTCCCAGCAACCACATGGTGGCTCACAACCATCTGTAATGAGATCTGATGCCCTCTTTTGGTGAGTCTGAAGACAGCTACAGTGTACTCACATACATTAAAACAAAACAAAACAAAACAAAAAAAAAAACCTTCTGGGATGCACCAATGGGTTGAGTCCACCAATAACTCTCAGCTAAAGGACCGAAGAGATGATGGACACATTAGGAGGCGTGGCTTCAGTTGGAGGAAGGGGTCACTTCTCCCTTTCTTGGGCTCTGAGTGGTGAGGTGGTGAGCAGATTTGCTCTCCCATGATGCTCTGATATGACCAGGGCTGGCAAACTATGATCTGGGTGGCCCTTTCTAGGTGACCCTGGTCTGAGCCCAAGACGCACGCCAGGCCCTGCCCAGTCCCCGTGCATGTCCCACCCGCCTTGCAGGAACCTCCCAACACTGTACGGTGTTTTTTATTTTTATTTATTTATTTATTTATTTTTGGTGGGGTGGAGGATAAGGTGGGATTGAGACGTCTGCGCACACTCAGATGATGTTCTACACTGAGCCACGCCCCACCCGCCAGCTCCCCTACTGATTGGTCATCTTCTCGCCTTTAGCTCTTCTGGCTCCAAAGCCTCCTGAGACCCTTGGAAAGGTTACCCAGTGTGGGCTCTGTCCGCGAAGGGCCGGGAACCTGGGCAGATGTGGTGCCTCACACAGCTGTCAAACCAGGTGTCACCCACATTCCCACACCTGACCCTCCTTGCAAATCTGAGCCAGGGACGAGCTCGGAGAGGAAGCCAAAGCTCAGAGGCTGTGTCTAAGACCAGGGAAGGCGATACTGCAGCCTCTGGAACACGCCAGGGCGGAGAAGGCGCAGCCTCTAGACAACAGCGCGAGTCCCTGAAGGCTCTTTCCCCCCTGCCCCACCCCCGCTTCACACGTGTGTGCATGTATATAGGGTCTTTGCTGACCCTGGGGGATCAGCAAGTCCAAGCACCTTCCTTTCTTCGCTGTCCCCCTCAGTGTTGGGATTACAGGGCTGTGCCACTTTTTTTGTTGTAATATTTTATTTATTTTATGCATGTAAGTACATTGTCTTCAGACACACCAGAAGAGGGCTTTGTGAGTTACCATGTGGTTGCTGGGAATTTAGCTCTGGAAGAGCAGTCATAACGGCTGAACGTTCACATCTCTCTAGCCCCACAAGAGCAGGTTTTTTTTTTTTAGCAGGGTTCTGGGAATCTAACTCAGGCTTGCAAGGCAAATGCCGCTTTTGATTTCCCCCCCCCCCTCCCCCGCTCCTTCTAAATTTCAGACAGTCTTACCACGTAGCTCGGGCTGGCCTCAATGTCAATCTCCTTCTGCCTCAGCATCCTGGAAACTGTGAAGGTACTTGGCTCCACCCCTGCCTAAGACTCATCTCCGCCTCTGCACCAGCCCTTCTCTGCCCCTCCCGTCCCCAGTCCCAGCCCCTTCCCGCCCTGCTCTGTGCTAATTCCTCTCACCAACCTTCTCCCCTTCCACCAACCCAGCCTTCCTCCGTGCCCGCCCCTCCCCACCCCAAACAGGATTCCTAGTAGCCCTGACTGTCAGTCAGACCCCGGGCCACCTGGGTCCTGAGTCCCTGCTGAGTTGCCAGGGGAGTGGGTACCATGGAAATCAGGTGCCAAGTTAGGCCACTTGCTCAATGTTACACTATGGCACTGTAGTGACACACATTAAAGTGTTGACAAGAGTCATCTGAATGGCAGTCTCAGGACCCTGGGCCATTCCGTGTCTTCCCTAGAAGGACTACAAGGACTACTTACCCACTCTTTTTTTTTTTTTTTTTTTTTCTTTTTTTGGTTTTTTGAGACAGGGTTTCTCTGTATAGCACTGGCTGTCCTGGAACTCACTTTGTAGACCAGGCTGACCCCTCCCAAGTGCTGGGATCAAAGGCGTGTGCCAACACCACCCGGCTAAAAGATTCTTTTTTTTTTTTTTTTTTTTTTTTTTTTAGTTATTTCGAGACAGGGTTTCTCTGTGTAGCCCTGGCTGTCCTGGAACTCACTCTGTAAACCAGGCTGGCCTCGAACTCAGAAAGCTGCCTGCCTCTGCCTCCCAAGTGCTGGGATTAAAGGTGTGCGCCACCACTGCCCACTTACCCACTCCTTGGCCATCTGTTAGCTCAAGAAGCCCTGGTGGAATGGCTGGCGGTGAATCGCCATTTGTTTACAGCTTGCTTGGGGTCGGGGACGGGGTGGGGGTGAGGGGCCACTGAGTTGCATCCCAGTGGGACCACCAGGGCACCCTCACTTCTGTGGAGTCCTTTTGGGGGGTGTTGCTATCCAGGACTGCTAGGAGGAGCATTGGACAGAGCTGCATAGAACCTCTGGCCACAACACAGCAAAATGGCCTCAGCTTGATCTGTTCCAAGCCACCTGAATCCACTCTCCATCCAGGGTAGATTGCTAAGCACCCACCTTCTCCTTAGGACCACAAGCCCATCTCAGTCTGGTCAGGACATGTTTTCTGTCCCTCCATGACCCTACACTGTCTAGGGGAGAGCGCTAACCCAGACCCATGACTGAATGGACAAGATAGGCCTGCCACCTCCATGCCCATCATGAGCCTCCTGCCTGTGCATCCTGCTTGGACACTGACTCCTTCCCTTCTTCCCCAGGGGACCTTCCAGGCCCGGATTTCTGGAAGTTTCTAGAGTGAGAACACAAGTTGGTGCAGAGAGTCTGCTTACCAGTTCATTTCAAGCAGTGGCAGATACCTTGCTATGCCAGTCTGAGAAGGTAATGTGGGAAAATAGAAACGGAGACCTTGCAGACCTGTAAAGGTCGGGTATCTCGTCCTCAGGAGGGGAACCTGGTCCAGGGCAAGAAGGGGGCTTGGTATGTTACTATCTTATGTGGGGTTGTGCCAGGATTCCCCTTCCCTAAGGAGGCATTCCTTGAGGAAGAAAGGATTCTGCCAAAACTGCCTTAAATCTCTCCCCTGGAAGGGAAAGCTATGTATGACTCAGTTTCTCATGGAGCTAGACTCTGTTTTCTGGACCCTGAGCAGCCTGGCTTTGAAAGGGAGGTCACAGAAGAGGTAGAAACTGACAGAGATGAATTCCTGTCATCTGTGTGATTCCCACATAAACTCTTCTTCTTTGCATTCACGGGCTGTAGCACAGCTGCTAAATCCCCTCTCCACCCTGGGTGGCTGAGGATAAATGTGTGTGCAGGAATAAACAGGCAGGTAATCCAATCTCAGCCCAACCTCCAGCCCTCTGTACAGTTACCCCAGCCAACAGCTGGAGTGGGGCTATTGTCTGTCTCCTTAAAGCCCCATTAGGAGTCCTCTTCCCTAAAGCAACTAGTGGGAGGTTTGATTGGTTAGGGCTGGACAGGAGCTTAGGCACTGGTAGCCCGCCCCAAGTAGAGCGTTCCTTATTTACTGACAGGAGAGTTGCTTTTGGTTAGGTTTGCATACTGAGCTAGATGTGGGTCTCTCTGTTGAGTTCTGTCAGCCTCTGCTCAGCAGAACAAACTTTAGAGAGCTCTCACCATTTAATTCTCCTGCATGCCTGCATGGGAGTGACCCATTCCCAGGGTGGGGCTGGGTTGTTTCTATTTCCTGTTGTGACAACCCCATCTTTAAGCCAAAGCTAGACACTTCTCACATTGTTTGTGAGGTCCTGTTGTTTGCAGCATTAAAAAAAAAAAGTCTGGCTGCTTCCCCCAGCTGCTGCCTCTCAGGTCTGTACCACTGCTGTGGCACCTACCTTTATGTTTTTGGTGTCCAGCCTCAAGTGGCCCCAGGGCTCCACCTGCTGGTACTTGTCCCTTCTTGTGGTCCTTGAGGAGGCAGGGCCTGTGTTCCTGCTGACAAACAGAAGCACAGTGAAGGAGCATAGCTATGGGAAGATGTGGCTCTGCCTTCCCTTATCTGGAATCAGAGCCATTGGCCCAGCAGAGAGCTGTCCCGGGTGAGGAGAAGGTACGTGTCCTTCAGCTGCCACCATAAGACATCCTTGGCCCCGCTGGCACCAGGACCTTGATCTCAAGGTCCAGTTCCTGATCCACAGAATGCATGAGTCTATCCCTACATGTTTTATGTTGCTAATTCAGGAGCTGTCTATTTGACTGTAGTAACTGACCATTGCACCCACACAGCCAGAGAAGATTCCATGAAAGACCCAAGTTGCCTCACATTGGCAACTTTGTCTTTACGGCCATCTCCTGCCTCCTGTGTCCCTATCTCATCCTCTTCCTCCCCTCCAGCTGCCTTGGGTTGTTCTGTTCTCAGAGCATTTGCTCATCCTCTGCAGGGGATGCTGTTCTCTATGACCCATGGATTACTCAGTGCTCACATTCTTCCCTATGGGTCCTTCCCAGCCCTACCTTGCTAATTCCTCCCACTGTCCTAGAACTTGCCAAACACCAGACTCTTCACAACCAGGAAATAGGCAATCAGGAGAGCAGGTTTTTGCCCTGTGATTTTTTTTTTTTATTCCCTGCTCCCCATCTCAGGCCCAGAGCAGTGTCTGATGTACAGCCATACCCACCTCTGACCTTTCCTTTCCAAGAACTAGTGAGTTTATGAGCCAATGATTTTCACAGAGATATGAAGGTCACAATAGAGGGGTCCCTTCAGGTTCTGCAATATTCATGCCTGACAGGAAATCCTCATAAAGGTTTCCCACTGTGATGATAGAAATGCTACCTTCAGAGTCAGTCCTAAACATCAGATTGTGTAGACCACCCAATCATCTTGGCACTAGCCTGTGCTGATAGTTGAGGCTTTATATAGGACCCTTTGGTTAATGACTCAACAGGTTGCAACCCATTCCTGTTACTGGAGGTGTAACTTGGTGGCACAGGATGTGTAGTTGGAGCCTTGCCTCCTCTGTCAGTTTTTGGCTCCATATGGATCCCTTGCATAAATGTATAGGAGGCTGCTAGAGTAGCTGATTTCCATATAGCTTTTCAAAGGGCCTTTAGTATTTGTGGTTCCTCCCCTTATTTCCTACTTTAGCTAGGCCTGCATGCCAGGGCTGTGGGTGCTTGCATAACCAAAGGAAACTGACCCTCTCTACATTATCAGGTAGGAATTACTGGGCAGCCAACATGGGTGACCTGGATACAATGGAGAGACTCATCAACTCCATTCAATATCATGTTGATGAATATAATAGGAGGGGCAGGTAACAGAGCCTGAAAGAGGTGAGGGCTGTGGAAGGGTGTACCCTATGCCTCTACCTGTCTCTCCCAATTGCCTCTTATTAAACCCTCCTGCTCGAGCTTTTCTTTCTCTCTTTATAACACTATGCACTACTTCCTCTTGCTTGGGAGATAGTCTTCTCCCGCTGGTTTCTTATAAGATGGTAATCCTGTGTGGTTATTTAGATCATAGTTCTCATGTCAGATCCTTAACCACTAACATCCTTATAAGAAGCCACATAACATATTTGTGGTGTTGGGTCTGGGTTTGGCAACACAGGATGATTATTTTTGCCCCATCAGGCCAGTTAGGTCCACATATTGGCAGGGCTGCAGGGTTGCAAAGGATCCGAACCATCACCTATCTGCCCTCAGTATTCCCTTTGAAGGCCATGTAGGGAGATCTAATGCAGAGTCAAAATTGACAGTGCTTTGCACAGGCACCGAGGAGGGTGGGCTCCTGCCACTGCAGTCTGAGGCAGGCATGCATACACATCATAGATAGCACCATTGTGTGCTCAGAGCATGTCATGGTGGTGGTGCTGGCAGAGCTGTGCTGCTGCTACGTGCTGAAGTACAGTTCACTTCACAGTGAACTGGCTGTGCTCTCCTGCTTTTTAGATACAATACTTGCCTTTTTTTCTTTAATTATAGAATTTTGAAGTCAGTTATCAGCTAAAGGGAAGGGAAGAGAGGGAAGAAGGTTCGTGGGTAACCCTAGGCTCCAATAATGGAGGAGGACATCAACTATGATGTCCAGACAATGAACATCCCCAGAAGGGGACACTGGTACACCCGCCTGTGGCATTCATGTCTGGGCCTTAGATGTATGCATCATCAGAAAAAGAAGAAATTTCCCCTCTACTGGATTGGCTATGACCCCATGGGTCCATTACAATGAGCTGCCAGTGTGGGTGACCTGGATACAATGGAGAGATTAATCCACTCTAGTCAACATCATGTGGATGAGGGGGGTGGGACCTGTCAGGAATACTCAGAGCCAAGCAGGGAGAAAAATCAACTTCCAGGACTACATTCTAATGGAGGAGAGATGGCATGTTTAGGTTCATTTCCACTGGGGTCCTCTGCATTGTCTACGTGTTTAATGCTCTTAGGCATATGAGACCTGCATACCCTGGAAAACCAGCTCCTAGGCCTTAATCAAACTACATCGTTGTATTAGTCAGGGTTCTCTAGAGTCACAGAACTTATGGGTAGTCTCTATATAGTAAAAGAATTTATTGATGACTTACAGTCGGCAGCCCAATTCCCAACAATGGTTCAGTCGCAGCTGTGAATGGAAGTCCAAGGATCTAGCAGTTACTCAGTCTCACACAGCAAGCAGGCGCAGGAGCAAGAGCTAGACTCCCTTCTTCCAATGTCCTTATATTGTCTCCAGCAGAAGGTGTAGCCCAGATTAAAGGTGTGTTCCACCACACCTTTAATCCCAGATGAAAGGTGTAGTCCAGATTAAATCTCCTTAAACTCGGAGATTTAATCTTCTGGAATCCATAGCCACTATGGCTCAAGATCTCCATACCAAGATCCAGATAAGGATCTCCAAGCCTCCAGATAAGGGTCACTGGTGAGCCTTCTAATTCTGGATTGTAGTTCATTCCAAATATAGTCAAGTTGACAACCAGGAATAGCCACTACAATCCACCCCTTGTCAACTTGACACAAATAATATCTCATGTTCACATGAAACAATAACAAGGTTGTGAATACGCCTAACATGATATAACTATCCCTCGTACAATCGCAAACGCATTTGTAAATTTACAATGGGGCATTCATATTACTTTATAATCCTCGTTTCTGCAACTGGTTACGTGGCCTTAATTGGTATTTATAACTACCTTCCTCTACTACCCATTCTGTATTTCCTTCACCTTCGGCCAGCACCTCAGCAGGTCTTGGCTCTTTTCCTGGAGGATTGACCCATACCTTCATTCCTGATGGGTCTGCGTCCTTTGTCATCCTGCTTGGATTAGGCTGTTGTAGTTTCCCATTGACTTTAATCACAGGACATGGTAGTACTAGGAGACGCCCTAAGGGATCTCCTACACTCCAGACATAATCTTGCTTACCTCCATTGTGAAGAGGTAATCCAATTTCCCCATGGTAATCTGGATCTATCACTCCTCCTAACACGGTTATTCCTTTTTTAGCCTGTTGGTTTAAGGGCATTAGAAGCCCAAAATGACCAGGGGGAAGTCTGAGCTTCCAGTTCAATGGAATGTTTGTTGTAGCTCCTGGTAGGAGCACTCCCCTCTCTGGAGCCAAAACTTCTAGGCCAGCAGAACCTAGAGTTATGGGGACAGGAAGCAAAAATTTTCCTAGAGGGTCACTAGGAGTGATAGTAAGTGGAACTATTCCCTTTTCCACCCCTTGATTCCTGGACCCATGAATCCTGGCTATGGGTGAAACTGTACCATATATGGAGCGCTGATTCAAAGCATATACTGCCTTCTGAAGAACTCTACCCCAGCCTTCCAAGCTGTTACCACCTAATTGGCGCTGTAACTGTGTCTTCAAAAGGCCATTCCATCTTTCTATCAGGCCAGCTGCTTCAGGATGATGGGGAACGTGGTAAGACCAGTGAATTCCATGATCGTGGGCCCACTGTCGTACTTCTCTGGCTGTGAAATGAGTTCCTTGGTCAGAAGCAATACTGTGTGGAATACCATGACGATAGATAAGGCATTCTGTCAGCCCATGAATGGTGGTTTTAGCAGAGGCCTTACGTGCAGGAAAGGCAAATCCATAACCAGAATAAGTATCTACTCCAGTAAGAACAAAACGCTGTCCTTTCCATGAAGGAAGTGGTCCAATGTAGTCAACCTGCCACCAGGTTGCTGGCTGGTCACCTCGAGGAATGGTGCCATATCTGGGGCTCAGTGTTGGTTTCTGCTGTTGGCAGATCTGGCAATCAGCAGCAGCTGTAGCCAGGTCAGCCTTGGTGAGTGGAAGCCCGTGTTGCTGAGCCCAAGCATAACCTCCATCTCGACCACCATGGCCACTTTGTTCATGTGCCCATTGAGCAATGACAGGGATGGCTGGGGAGAGAGGCTGACTGTCCACAGAACGGGTCATCTTATCCACTTGATTATTGAACTCCTCCTCGGCTGAAGTCACCTTTTGGTGAGCATTTACATGGGACACAAATATCTTCACATCCTTTGCCCATTTGGAGAGATCTATCCACATACTTCTTCCCCAGATGTCTTTTTCACCAATTTTCCAATTGTGATCTTTCCAAGTCCCTGACCATCCAGCCAATCCATTGGCTACAGCCCATGAGTCAGTGAATAATCGTACATCTGGCCATTTCTTCTTGCAAACAAACTGTAATACCATGTGTACTGCCCGAAGTTCTGCCCACTGTGAAGATTTCCCTTCACCTGTGTCTTTCAGAGTTGTCCCAGAAAGGGGTTGTAATGCTGCAGCTGTCCACTTCTGGGTGGTGCCTGCATAACGTGCAGAGCCATCAGTAAACCAGGCCCTAGTCTTTTCCTCTTCGGTCAGTCGATCATAGGGAACACCCCATGAGGCTATAGGCGCATGCTTGGCAGCAGATGGCATTGTAACAGGAGTAGAAACCATAGGCATTTGAGCAACTTCTTCATGTAACTTGCTTGTGCCTTCAGGACCTGCTCTGGCCCGATCACGTATATACCACTTCCATTTGATAATAGACTGCTGCTGTGTGCGTCCCACTTTATGACTTGCAGGGTCTGATAGTACCCAGCTCATGATGGGTAATTCAGGTCGCATAGTAACTTGGTGTCCTATTGTCAAACGTTCAGTTTCCACTAAGGCCCAATAGCAGGCCAAGAGCTGTTTTTCAAAGGGAGAATAGTTGTCTGCAGATGATGATAGAGCTTTGCTCCAAAATCCCAAAGGTCTTTTCTGTGATTCACCTACAGGGGCCTGCCAGAGGCTCCAAACAGCATCTCTATCAGCCACAGACACCTCAAGTACCATCGGGTCTGCTGGGTCATATGGTCCAAGTGGTAGAGCAGCCTGCACAGCAGCCTGGACCTGTTGAAGGGCCTTCTCCTGTTCCAGGCCCCACACAAAGCTAGCGGCTTTCCGAGTCACTTGATAAATAGGCCTAAGTAACACACCCAAGTGAGGGATGTGTTGTCTCCAGAATCCAAATAGACCCACTAAACATTGTGCTTCTTTCTTGGTTGTAGGAGGGGCCAGGTGCAATAACTTATCTTTCACCTTAGAAGGAATATCTCTGCATGCTCCATACCACTGGACTCCTAAGAATTTCACTGAGGTAGATGGTCCTTGAATTTTGGTTGGATTTATTTCCCATCCTCTGATACGCATATGTGTTACCAATGAGTCCAAAGTGGTTGCTACTTCCTGCTCACTTGGTCCAATCAGCATAATGTCATCAATATAGTGCACCAATGTGATATTTTGTGGAAGATCCAAACGATCAAGATCCCTTCTAACTAAATTATGACACAGGGCAGGAGAGTTAATATATCCTTGAGGCAAAACTGTGAAGGTATACTGTTGGCCTTGCCAACTGAAAGCAAATTGCTTCTGGTGGTCCTTATGGACAGGTACTGAGAAGAAGGCATTTGCCAGATCAATAGCCGCATACCAGGTGCCAGGAGATGTGTTAATTTGCTCAAGTAACGAAACTACATCTGGTACAGCAGCTGCAATTGGAGTTACTACCTGATTTAGTTTTCGATAATCAACTGTCATTCTCCATGATCCATCTGTTTTCTGCACTGGCCAGATAGGAGAGTTACACGGAGATGTGGTGGGAACCACCACCCCTGCATCTTTCAAGTCCTTGATAGTGGCAGTAATTTCTGCAATGCCTCCAGGAATACGGTACTGTTTTTGATTCACTATTTTCTTTGGCAGAGGCAACTCTAAAGGCTTCCATTTGGCCTTTCCAACCATAATAGCCCTCACTCTACAGTTCATGGAACCAATATGAGAATTCTGCCAGTTTCTGAGTATATCTATCCCAATTATACATTCTGGAACTGGGGAAATCACCACAGGATGTGTCCGGGGACCTACTGGACCTACTGTGAGTCGGACATCAGTCAAAACTCCATTAATCACCTGCCCTCCATAGGCCCCTACTTTAACTGGAGGGCCACAATGTTTCTTGGGATCTCCTGGGATCAGTGTCAACTCAGAACCAGTATCCAGCAGACCCTGAAAAGTCTGATTATTTCCTTTTCCCCAGTGTAGTTACCCTTGTAAAAGGCCGTAGGTCCCTCTGGGGAAGAACTGGAGAAAGGGTAACAGCAAAACCTTTGGGTGTCTTATCAGGATCCTTCCTCAGGGGAACCTGGCCACCCCTTCATTCAAGGGGTTCCGGATCTGCAAACTGGCTCAAGTCTGGAAATTGATTCACTGGCCGAGATTGCTGTTTACCACGAACTACTGTAGCCTTTCTTTCATTTGAGATTTTTTTTGCTTATAC
This sequence comes from Mus caroli, assembly GCF_978045245.1. Taxonomy (NCBI): domain Eukaryota; kingdom Metazoa; phylum Chordata; class Mammalia; order Rodentia; family Muridae; genus Mus; species Mus caroli. The sequence continues at coordinate 57,801,014 of NW_028227265.1, read as the reverse complement.
AGATCAAACAAATATGCAGTAGGCTTCTTATGTATTTAATTCCTGGAAACACCATGATTGACTAGCCAGTACCAAAGGTCCAAGCGAGTCATGCCATTATAAATTTCACCTCTCCTGTGCTGACCATTACTGGGTCTGTCATTATAAACATTCTTTTGCCTACGCTGTCCATTATAATAACTAGGATCACCTTGTCTCTGGCGATTCAATGCTGCCACCTGGCCCTTGTTACCTCGGAATCCAACTAAACCCAGTGAATTTAATTCATCTAATTGAGCAGAAGCATCTCCAATGCTAAGATCTGGCACAAGGAAAAGGGAAAGAACAAAACCCTTCAAATGTGCTGGTACCCATCTCACCAATTTGCGTCTTATAGATCTGGTGAAGGGCATATCTTCTGGACCTTCCCATTGTGGACAATTAGGCTTTACACAATATATCCACTCTAGCATTGCAATTTCCCTAAGTCTTAAAATCCCTTCATCAACACTAAGCCACGGAATATCAGGCATCTCCAAGTCATTTCCAGTAGGCCATCTTTTGATAAACACCTCAGCCAACCATTCAAACAAACTTTTGACACCTTTTTTAACCATGCGAGCTTCCGTATTAAACCTAGAATCTCCACTCAGAGGGCCCATGTCAATAAACTCAGCCTGCTCTAGTTTTATGTTCCTTCCACCCTTATCCCACACCCTTAAAATCCATTCCCATACATATTCACCAGGTTTCTGCTTGAATGAATTAGCAAACTCATTAAGCTCCTTAGTAGTGTAGCGAATTTCCTCATGGACTACACTTTCTACCTCCCCTCTAGGAGCCTGTTTTGCTTTGAGTCTTGTTACAGGTCTAGAAGAAACTATTGGTGGGCCTTGAGAAACATCAGTATTGAAAGTCATTGCTGGTTTATCAGACTCTGTAAAATTAATTTCCTCATGTGGGGAAGGCATTATTTCAAGTGGTGGGGCTGAGGGTACTACTTCCTCAGGTGGGGCAAACCCTTGAGAATCTGAAGATTCAAAATTCTCAGCTTCAACATGGTCTTCCCACACATCCCCATCCCATGTTATAGGATCCCATTCTTTGCCAATTAGTGCCCTTACTTTAACTGTCGACACACTCTGAGGCTGAGACTTAAATTTTCGCTGTAGTTCAGCCAACCTTACAATGAGGGTTTCAGTTTGATTTTCTGCAACTTGAGCTCTATTGCTGCAAGAGAGAAGATTCTCTTCAAGGACACACTTAGCAACTTTTAGATCGTTTACTTGTGTCTGGAGCCTTTCGATTTTATCACACAACTCCTTCCTTTCATTCATCATTTTTTCCCCAGATACTAAGAGCAGCCAGCCAGTAAAATCATTTTCTGATTTTTTCCCCATCTTGTAGAAAGCTTTGTGCACTGAATCACCTAAATCTTTAAGAAAATCAAGGGCATTAGATTCTTTAAGTTTGAAATATAATTTCAACCATGGGTCTTCAAAATTCTCTGAGCTCCCAGGAGGGAGAGAATCTGGAGAGGTTTCAGTACTTGAAAGTGCTGGTGGCTCAACAAGCCAATTCCAGTATTTTAAAAGATTCATCCTTGTACTTCTGTTACTCTAGAACCACTCCTGGTACCAACTTCTGTATTAGTCAGGGTTCTCTAGAGTCACAGAACTTATGGGTAGTCTCTATATAGTAAAATAATTTATTGATGACTTACAGTCAGCAGCCCAATTCCCAACAATGGTTCAGTCGCAGCTGTGAATGGAAGTCCAAGGATCTAGCAGTTACTCAGTCTCACACAGCAAGCAGGCGCAGGAGCAAGAGCTAGACTCCCTTCTTCCAATGTCCTTATATTGTCTCCAGCAGAAGGTGTAGCCCAGATTAAAGGTGTGTTCCACCACACCTTTAATCCCAGATGAAAGGTGTAGTCCAGATTAAATCTCCTTAAACTCGGAGATTTAATCTTCTGGAATCCATAGCCACTATGGCTCAAGATCTCCATACCAAGATCCAGATAAGGATCTCCAAGCCTCCAGATAAGGGTCACTGGTGAGCCTTCTAATTCTGGATTGTAGTTCATTCCAAATATAGTCAAGTTGACAACCAGGAATAGCCACTACAATCGTTTTACTATTATGTTTACAGTTAAATTTTGTAGACATACACAGCACACACACACACACACACACACAGGTGTTTTGTCTATGTGTATTTTTCTTTTCTTTTCTTTTCTTTTTTCTTTTTTTCTTTTTTTTTTTTTTTTTTGAGACAGGGTTTCTCTGTATAGCCCTGGCTGTCCTGGAACTCACTCTGTAGACCAGGCTGGTCTTGAACTCAGAAATCTGCCTGCCTCTGCCTCCCGAGTGCTGGGATTAAAGGCGTGCACCACCACGCCTGGCGTCTATGTGCATTTTCAATGCACCATGTGTGATAGAATCAGGTACTTGGTCTCCTGGAACCGAGCTATACACAGTTGTGAGCTGCCATGTGGGTGCTAGCAATCAAAACTGAGTGCTCTATAAAATATACCTAGAGCTGTTAACTGCCAAACCATCTGTCTAGATTTATCTTAATATATAGGCCGTTAACACTGATATACAACACTGAAAATTTTATCATAAGATAAATCATCAACTTTAATGCAAAAAAATCACTAAGAAATCTCAGATTAATATGACCCATTTTTGCTAATGGATCAAAGACATTTTGAACTGGAACAATGACCCTGTCTCCCACCACCACCACTCCTGGTACTCATCTTATGTACATGCTGTTTGGGCATTGATACACATGTGAAGGGACTGACATTGTCTTCCTTTCACTTTCCTGTACCCCACACATGTGGAACTAAATGTATGGTGGTCAGAGGAATCACCACTTGACAGTTCTCTTCTGCCACATTGTGGGTTCTTGGGACTGAACTCTGGCCATCAGAGCCCCTGGTGGGTTCCACCCAATGGTCCCTCAGTTTTAGGGACATGTTCACTCACCCTAATCCTATGGTATGTTTGATTTGCTCTCTTGGAGCACATTGATTCTCAGACTTGCAGGCAAGTAAGGTTTGGGGATCCCCTTATCCCCACATCTTCTCTCAGGTTTTCAGGGCAAGTGTTTTACCAATTGAGTTTTACCAACCATCCCAGTCCCTCATTCTTATCTCCTATTTTTAGGTCATACTAGGTTATGAAGGGGAATCAATGACACAACTGTAGATTTCCTGTAGTACACATGCTCTTGAACATTTTGTAATTCTCCTTCTTCTTTTTTTTTTTTTTTTTTTTTTTTGGTTTTTCGAGACAGGGTTTCTCTGTGTAGCCCTGGCTATCCTGGAACTCACTTTGTAGACCAGGCTGGCCTTGAACTCAGAAATCCACCTGCCTCTGCCTCCCGAGTGCTGGGACTAAAGGCGTGCACCACCACGCCTGGCCATTTTGTAGTTCTAAGAGGCTTTAAGTTGGAGCTTCATATAAATAATAGATGAATAAATTATAAATTATAGTTTCAAGACATTCTTTTGCTTATTGAATGTCTTCTTTAAAGACACTAAATTGTCCAACTGTAGTTTTTCATTCTGTCAGCCCATTCATTCCCCACACAAAACTTAGATATCTACTGTGTAGAATACACATTCTGCTCTCTCTCCAGATCTTTCCATTCTTATACCATTATGTTTCTCTGCCCAGTAAAGCTTCCTTACATTCTATAAATTTAAATGTTAAATGAACTGAAGCATGCTCATTGGAACCCTAGTTTCATTGTGCTTATAGCCTTTTGAATATCAAGCATGGGAGCTAAGATGACATAGGTTATCACCTTGTAGGGATATTGACCCAATTTTGGTGTGAGTCCAGGAGCACATTGACCATTTTATGGCAAAGCATGAGGTCCTGCTTTGCTACCATTTAGTGCCTGGATTACCATGGATACTGTATCTATTACCTAAGGACTAGGTTGTGCTCCCGCTGCTACCAGGTATGGAAACTCTACTCATGGGCATAAAAAAATGAACTGTAGAAATGAAAAAAAAATCAAGGAGCAGGGCAGCCTATTTGTGGTATATGAGGCCATAATTTGAAGCCATGTGTTTAGCGGATGAACTTATTCCCCAGCTAAATGGAGAAAGCTGGTGTTAGGGCAGGATGGACTGAGAGATGGGGGATCTTCCACAACCAGCAGTTCCTCTCTGTTTCCTGTGGCCCTCAGTTTATTTTTCTATTGTCTGTGTTTGTATCCTCTTCCCACCCCACAGACAGGGTCTGACTATGTAGACAAGGCTGGCCTGGAATAATCCATCCTCCTGCCTCTACCTCTAGAGGGATTAGGATCACAGGCAGGCATTAACCACCACACCCATCACCTAATTACTATTTGGAAGTAGAATCCAAAATGTGCTGATGAATGACTGAAAGCAGCTGATCTGACAGTTGCAGATATTACAGCTGTAGGAGCCTCCTCGGACAGCCCTGATCCAGACAAAGATCCACAGATATAAGATGGTCTCAATGCAAAGGCCAGCTGGGAGTTAACAGAGCATCTCACAGCTCAGCTTCTAGGTGGATAGTTCAGGGTCCATAGGAGGAGCTCACAAGAGGAATTCCCTCCCCTAAGTAGAGATGGGCTGGGGGCGTGGCTCAGGGGTGAAGTCCCTGCCTAGAACCCTCAGTGAGGAACTGTGGGGATGTAGCCTAGTGCTACAGCACTTGCCTCCAATTCAGAAGGACCTAGTTTCCATTCCAAACACATTGAAAAGAAAAAAAAATGTGTAGGTGGCCCTAGGAATGAATCATGGGTTGGCTGGACTCCAGTCAAAGTCCAACAGGGATACCAGGAGAACTGTAGGTAACTACTTGGCTCAGCCACTGCTGAGAGGCGTGTTGTGGGGAATATTTACAAAGATCATCCAGCCATCTCTCCTGCTCTGCTGCCTGCTCTAGTACTGGTACTGGCAGGCCACAACCTATGTCCCAGTGGGGTCCAGCTTGGCATGTTCTCACCGCTAAACTACTCTCTCTCAGCCAGTGAGTTCATCACACTTCCATACAACACCCCACACACCCCACGATCAACCATCTCAACACCCAGTTACCCAGTAGAAACAGAACTCTTAAAGCTTAATTATCCAATCAGATTTATGTAACAATAAGAACACAAGATGCCAATACAATAATTTCAGAGCCAAATGATAAAGCTTTAACCCAATTATTCTAACCTTGTGAAAATCTTAGCTCCTTGTGGCTGTTTAAAACCATGTGGGATCGGGATCTCCTTCCTGTTTGTCTGCCTCCATGTTGGCTTCCCTTCTTCTCTCCCCTGCTACCTCTCTCTCTCTCTCTCCTTGTTCTCCAAACTCCTAGTTCCTCCTCCCTTTTCCTGACCAATCACAGGCCTGCCACTGCCCTAATGTGAATGGACAGAGAAAATCCTGCAACAGAGGCACATCCCAGGATGCCCAAGGGACACAAGGCTTCAGAGGGAAGGCAGGGGTGTATAATAACTTCCAGCCAGAACTCTCAGCGTAAGCCAGCAGCACGGTGCCATCCTTCAGACTGGAAGTTGGTTGGGCTGCTCCCTGGGATTCACATCCACCGGGAGCCTCCGAGTGTGAAACTACTTGGGAAGAGGGCCGTGACAGAAGCCAGGGGTTCAGAAGATATCATAGGAAGGTAGAACGAGCTCTAAGTAGCACTCGTAGAAGACACAGGCCGAGCCGGGCGTGGTGGTGCATGCCTTTAATCCCAGCACTCTGGAGGCAGAGGCAGGCGGATTTCTGAGTTCGAGGCCATCCTCGTCTACAAAGTGAGTTCCAGGACAGCCAGGGCTATACAGAGAAAACCTGTCTTGAAAAAAACAAAACAAAACAAAAAGACACAAGGTCAGCTTGAATGGTGGCACATCCCTATGTTTATAGCACTTGAGCCAGGACCTCAAACACTGCTTCCCCCCCACCCCCCAAGACTGACCACACACTGGAGATGTTAAGGCAGGAGGGTCTAGCAGTTCAGGCCACCAGGGCTACTCATCAAGACCATGTGTCAAATAAGGCCATAATAAAGGACACAAGAGATGGAGACTGCTGTGATGAGACCTGAACCACAGGTCACCCAAGTCCCAGATATAGAGGAGGCAGGAAGGAGTCCCCCTGGAGCCTCTCAAAACTGTAGTCTCTGAAATTTGGGACTTAAGGCCTCCAGAGCCAGATAATTCCATTCATGCTGTTTTAAGACAGCTGACTATGGCCACTTAAAACAACCCAGCACTGCCTCTAGGTGCCCAAGAGGGGACATGGGGTGTTCTACATGCAGTGGTTCTATGGTGTTGCTAGCAAGCCCTGCACGTTGCTGTGGCCTTCTGCCTCCCCAGTATGAACATATGAGAAGGCACCCTTGGAACCTCCTCTAACTCCACAGCAGAGCTCAGAACATGCCATTCTTCCTTCCTGAGGCCAGGAGACAACACCCCTTCAAGCATGAGCTAGGCCACCCTAACTACCATCTGACACCCATCTTTCAAGACATATGCCTGGAGTCTACCTGCCTGTGTCCCAAAAATCCAGTATCTGTTTGCCTGCCTCTTTCTCTCTCAAAAATGTTTCACCTAGCTCAGGCTGGCCTCTAAATCACCATGCAGCTGAGGTTAACCTTCCAATTCCCAGACTTCCTTCCTGCCTGGATGTTAAAGTGTGTTTATGTGGTGCTGAGATAGAGTTCAGGGTTCTATGTACCCTAGGAAAGCTTTTCAACAAACAACTGAACCCCAGCCCTGATCTACCTGTCTTCTTTGAGGCAGAGTTTCTGTATCTCAGGATGGTCTAGCACACCTCATCTTCCTAGGTCCTTTTCCTCAATGCTAGGATGACAGGCATGTGCCCTCCACACCCTTCTTTCCAAACAATGAACACCCCCTCAGCATTCTCAGGGTCTGGTACTGGGTTAATATATGGCCATGAGGGAGGTAAATGACACTCAGCCAAAATAAAGGCACATTCCCACAGTCACAAAGACAGCCTGGACAGTACTGACATGATCAGCACCATTTTGACTGCCATTACTTGAAGCAAGGTCCTCCAGTGTCAGGATAACCATCCATACAGCAAAGAAAGGACCTGCCCCAAGCATCTGAGAGTGGGGAGACCCAGAAACCCATGTGTCAATATGGGCATTTGGGACAGGGAGGTGGGGAGGCAGGGAAGCAGCCAGAGCTGGACATAGCTGGAGGGAACCAGGTACACAGGGAACGTGGGGGCAGGGGCCACATGAGGGCAGTAAGGCCACAGGCCAGCTGGGGCTAGCTTGCATACAGGGGTTCCACTGTAGATATGAGAGGAGCTAAAGTAGGAATGGTCAGATTCTGAGGCCTCATAAATGTGGGAAGGAGCTTAGACGGTCACTGGGTCATATAGGGACATTGTGGGCACAGATGGAGGGTCTGGGGGTTGCAGGGTCGCCTGTAGTGGTCTCTGCAGGTATCAGGGGAGCTTACAGTGGCTCTGTCAGACCTACAACAAGTAGTCAGGGGACAGGCACTGTGTGCAGCCAGGTTCTAGAACATTTCCATTTTGCAAAATAAAGGCAAAGGATACTGGGAAGCAGGTGGGTTCCATGCACAGGACATACATAGCTGTAGACTTTTCTAGAGTTTCCACAGACCATCTGTCACTATCCTCACCATGGAAGGTACCAACATCCTGCCTTCCACTTAAACTTGGTGAGACAGTAGTCTAATTCCAGTAGCAAGGCCTCAGAAAAGTCAGGAAAGCAATCACACCCCACCCCTTTTACTATTGAAACAGGGTCTCCCTATGGAGCCTACAGTGGCCTTAAGGTCCTAATTCTCCTGCCTCAGAGTGATTGGAGATCTCAATAGGCCTTCAAGAGCAGTTGATTTATAGATTACTGCCCTGTGGTTGGAACCATCTAAGGCCCCAGGGTGGTAGGATTACCAGGGACCTAGTGGGTTTCTCCAGCCTAACAGTATAGCCTGAGTCAGCTCTGCTGTAAGAACCCCTCCACCCACCCAGTGACATCACACCATGGGACTCTCTATCTCACATAGGCTGCTATGGGAATGAAGTAGCCACTCCAAAAATACTGGCTTGGACTCCTACAGGTCAAGAATCCCCTGTGGGAAATGCCTGGAACCACAGCATTTTAGATTTTGGATCCTTCTGGCTTTTAGAACATTTATAAATACAAAAATAGGAGATGGGCATAGTAATGTATGTCTGTAATTCCAGGCATGGGAAACTGAGTCAGGGGGACTGAAGACTGTAAGTTCCAGGCCACCCTGTGTTTTAAGAAAAACAAGTCATGGTGAAGATTCCACTCAAGTAGAAACCAAAAGGCTTCCACATGGGCCCTGCCATCCACTGGTCAACCTTCCCACCCTCACAGTCCCAGGGAGACACTGCAGCATTTCCCACTGTCTCTCTTTGGATGGCAATCCATCCCATGATTCCATGTGAGGAATCTTCCAAACATGGCACCATGTGAGTGACCCAGAAAGTTCCAGGTTTGGGAGAATTTAGGAGTTTACATATAGGGATGATCTACTGCTGTGGTGGAGCCCTTGCCCAGCAGGTGGGGGCCCCAGATTTGGTCCCAACAGTAAACATAAAATCCTAAATAATAACACCAACAAAATGTCATGAAGCCAACACTCCTGACCACTCTCCTCAAAAGTCCACAGGGACCTGGCTCCACATTTAGGACAGAGCACAGCCTCTGTGACCTGTGAGAAGGGATCTAACAGGGGAACCTTTGTGGATACCTTTGGTGTCAGTCATTAACCAATCCCCTGGAAACCCATCTATATGGGGGCTCATCACTCATGTCACCAAGAAAGCCCAGGCCCTAGGGCCAGCATGGACAGGTGGTGTAGAAAGCATGTCTCTCATGAACATCAGTTGCTGCCCCTGGGCTGACTCTCTCCTCAGGGGACAACGTCACCCCAGAAAATATGGGTGTCAATGGCTCTTCACAGGCCAAGGCTGGGACACCGCTCAAGTTCCACAACGCACAGCACTGTACACTACAGAACATGACATGTCCCCAGTACACACCTCTCAGAGCCGGAGTAGCAAGTTTCAACAGAAGTGACTGTCACACAACTCAGGGTACCTTGGAGCCTCAGGACATTCACACAGCTGGGGGGAGGAGACTGCTCTGAAGCCTCACAGGGACAGGAGATGGTAGTCTGTCTCCTCTCCATGCCCACAAGCCTCATGCCAGGTCTAGAAAAGGGCTGTAAGCACAGTGACCTGGATGGATAACCCCCACCTCAGTGGTTGAGTCCAGACACCTGTATAGTGACATATCATCCCCTAACCTCATCTTTCCCCCTAGTTGCCACCTTAGCTATGTCCTCTCTGCAGCCTCTGCAGCCACTACTCAAAGCCACGGTAAGGCCGACAGACTCAACCCCCCTCAGCGTCCTCACGTCCCCAGCCCTCACGCCTCAGGACCACAGGAGTAAGCCAGTGAGCAACCAGCTTGTCTCCACTCACCTACCTGGCCTTGGCCTCTATTCTAGGCCGCCCTCCTGCTGCTCCAAAACAACCAGCCTTGCTCCGGGCTTCCAAAGGGGCTAGGTGGGCGTGGCGCCGGCGGGTGGGAGAGGGGGCGCCTCGAGGTCACGCCCCACCTGAAAAGGCACAGCGAACGCCCACTGGGGTTGGTGCGTTCCCTTTGCCAAGGGTTCTACAGCTGAGAGGGGCGGGTGCCAAGATAGCCACGCCCCTCGCCAGCAGTATTTTTGCACACTCTAAGTGGCGCTTCTGGTCTGTCCAGCTTCTTGAAGCTACTCCTGTAGGACAATGGCCGATTCATCAGAGCGGGGCACAGGGTGAGTCCGGAGCCCAGGTTAGGCGGAATTTAGGGGCACCTGAGACTTGACTAAGGCCAGATCCTGGGCTGACAGGCAGCCGAGCTGGAGAACTGGCATCCCCAGAGTAACTGCCTGAATTCCTCCCAGATTGGAAGGCTTCTATTCCTTGAGCGTGTTAGTGAGCTAGGGTCCCAGATGCAGCTCAGAACTGGGGTTGTGCTGGCAGCAGGTGGCTTACCTCAAAGTGCTTAACTTTCGCATCTGCAGCCCACTCAAACTGCTTTGTTTTATGTTAGGCATTTTCTGGTGTATTTTTGAGACGGGTGTCTTGTAGCCCGAACTCGCTTTGAACACACTGTAGCAAAACAAAAACAAAAACAAAAAACCCCCAAACAACCAAAACCAAAACCCGAATTCTCCAACCCCTCCCGAGTCGAGGGATTCCCACCTCCAGCTGTGACCATTTTATTGTGGCATCAGAGGCATCTGAGACAGAGTGAGCTTTGGAAGTATTGTAGCGCCTATTGTTCCTAGCATTCAGGTTTCCTTATTTCCTGAAAGGAGTTTTGTGACATGATGAAGATTTGGGAGTTACAAAGTAATTACTTTAGAGTAGCACACCTGGGAGAGTTAACGCTGGTGGCACCCAGGTGTGCTCAGTGAAGGTCAAGAGTGAAGCATGCCTGTTAGCACCAGAGTGAAAGTGGGAGGATCCAGGGTTCAAGGACAGCCTGATTTACCTACCTAACATCCTATCTCAACAACAAAATATTAAAAAAAAAAATTTCTTATTTATCTGTGAGACAAGTTCTTACTTTGTAGCCCTGGCTGTCCTGGAACTCACAAAGATCCACCTGTCTCTGCCTCCCAATCGCTGGAATTAAATGCATGTGCTGCCGTGTCTGGCCACTAGTTAATTTTTAATTGAACATGGTGGCACACACCATTAATCCCAGTGCTCAAGAGGCAGAGGCTGTTGCAGTAAATCTCTCCATCCCAAATATGACTGGCAATGAAAACACGACTCAGTTAATATGATTTCATGCTGTGCACCTAGATTGGGCAGATCTACCACTATACTACCATCTTCCCCATCTATGAGACCCCTTAGAACTTGTGGTTTCTCCAGGCTACATGCTTCTGCTCCATTTTATTTTCACCTCCTCCTCCATCATCCTCTCTCTCCCACTCCTCCTCTTTCTCTCTCTCCACTTTCAGTTCCACCTTTCCTTTATCTGCCCAATCACTGGCTCTAGCCTTTATTTTACAAATTAAGGTGGGAAGAAGGTGTACAGGAAATCACCTAAGTGCTGACTCATTCCTTATTCGAAGCCACTCACATTGGAGATTGGAATTAACATAAAATATAATTAGCTCCAGGGCTATCCACAACCAGTCACATATCTAGTTTCCAGGCCAGCCTGGTCTACAGAGAGAGTTCCAGAACAGCCAGGGCTAAACAGAGAAACCCTGTCTTAAAAAATCAACAACAAAAAATATTTTCTTAAAAAATAGCGGAATGATTTAACAAAGGATTAGAGGAAGAGATCCAAGGGACAGTGGGCAATGCAGAGTCTGGCTTCTGAGCCTGGACACCGGGGTGGGTGGTGTGGGGGAGTTATGGTGAGGATTCTCATAGTGACGTCAGGGATGGAAGGCTTAGTCAGCATTCTCAGTCAAGAAGGTGCTGTAGGATGGTGTTGAGCAGTTCACGCCCCACAGACCTAGGAGATGTCCGAGAAGCCAACGAGGCTGAGCTGTGAGGACGGCAGGTCTTCAGGAGAAAGAAATGATAACCAAAGCCACTAAGAAATTCCTGAGTCATAGCATCTGTTAACCAGATATTTTGTTTTCTAAGAGGCTCTGGGTCACACAGAGGCTTCTGAGGAGCGAGGGAAGCCTGTAGCCATTGTCCTGACTCCCACTAGGGTGTGAGAAAGGTGGTATTCTTCCTGTGGAGCCTGTCCTGGGAGCAGCCCTCACCTAGGGCCCAGCTCCCACTGTCAGCAGGAGGCAGGCAGCTCTGGGCTTTGCACAGCTCTTCTGCTGGATGAACAGCACATCTCTCTCCTCTCTTGCAGGAAGTCTGCAGCTGCTGGTGTTTGCGCTGTTCCCAAGACAAAGGGAAGGAGAGTGCAAGGTGAGGGCTGCCAGGGTCCTTTCAGGAAGTGTCTGTCTGTTTTGTCTTCATTAATATTTCTTTTTTTTTTTTTAAGATTTATTTATTTATTATATGTAAGTACACTGTAGTTGTCTTCAGACACTCCAGAAGAGGGAGTCAGATCTTGCTACAGATGGTTGTGAGCCACCATATGGTTGCTGGGATTTGAACTCCGGACCTTCAGAAGAGCAGTCAGGTGCTCTTACCCACTGAGCCATCTCACCAGCCCTTCATTAATATTTCTGTTTAGTTTTGTTATTCCGTGTGGATTCATCTCATTGGAGGCGTGTGTGTAGAAGGTAGAGGACAAACCATGGGAATCACTTTGTCCTACCATGTGTGGTCTCAGGCACTGAAGTGGGTCATTGAGCTTGGCTACAAGGACCCTACATGCTGAAATTCTTCCTGGCTCTGATTTCAGAGCGAGAGAATATGAATGTATTGCCATCTAGTTCATGAAAGGGTTGTGTTATTGGGGGTACAGGGGAGGGCACAGAAACGAGTCTGAAGCTTTCTCTGCTCAATGGCATGCCTTTGGGGACTGGTAGTTTCTATCACTGAGGTGTCATTTGACTGCAGTGGGCCTCTGGAGAGTTGGAGTCTCTTTTGTCATGGCCTCAGGCTCTCAAGACAGGCCTCAAAGGTGCAGGTCTGGAGGCCAGGCCTGCATTCCTCTTCAGAAGCTGCATTCCCCACCCTGGACGGTGCTGGTGGCACAGGGCCACATATCCAGTTCCACCCTGAAACCTTCTGAGCTGGGTGGTGTGGGTGCTGGGAAGCAAATCCAGGTCTCTTGCAAGGGCAACAGCAAGTGCCCGTCAACCCCGTACTCTTGCTTTGCTTAAATATACTCTGGGCGTGGGGTACACATGGCATCCATGTGGGGGTCAGGCACAAATCAGGGGAGTTGTTTCTCCTCTTGTACCATGGCGGTCCTGAGGGTCAAAGTCAAGCCCTCAGGGTTGACAGTGATCCCTGGACCTGGTGGGTTTGGGGTAGGGAATGGGTGTTGATGGATGGAGCCCAGGACCTCACATATGCTAGGCCAGAGCCTAATCACTGAGCAACATCCCCAGCAGATTCTGTTTGCTTGTTAATAAGATGGCAGGGATGGAACTTGGGCCTTCATCATGCCAAAAGCACCCTATCACTTAGTGGCCCCAGCCTGGTAGTCTTGTTTGTAACCTCTGGTCTGTTTGCATGCTGCCTGGTTTTATTAATACAGTCATGTCCTCAGGGTGACACAATCTTCATGGAGACTCCTACTGTTAGATAACTGCAGACAGGGACTCTCATGGTGCTTGTGTGAAGCACTTGCACTGTCATGAAGCTTTAGTTCTCAAAACTGTGACTCAGCAGTAAAGTCCCTGTCTCTCTTAGTGTCTCTGTCTGTGTGTGTAGGTTTTTATCTTTGAGCCAGGCTTTCATTGGTTTAAAACCCTAGGCTCAAGCAGACCCCCCCCCCCAAGTGCTTGTGGGCAGCTAAGCAAAGATTTGAAGCATGAGTACCATGCTGCTTTCAGGAAGGCTTCATCCTTGCATCAGGATGCTCCTGCAGGGGATGGCTAGTAGACAAAGGCTCCCTAGGCAGGTCCCTTGGGAGGGATTTTCCAGGAAGCAGGCACTCTAACATGGGAAAAGAGAGTTGTCAAAGGAACAGTCTCCTAACATGACACTAGCTGACTTCCTTGCCCTCCTCTGCCCACAGCTTGGCAGGGCTACAAGCATTTTGAGCAAGAAACCTTATCAATATCCTTCCGGTTTGGGATGGAGCTTACTTAGCTAGCTCTGTTAGCTTTCCCCGTGAGCCTTATGCCCCAGGATCTAGACAGAACCTATCAATAGACCTTTCTGGCCTTTCCCATGGGAGACAGTCCCTGTTAGATACTGGGTGGGCAGCAGTGTAACCCCTGGCCACTAGTTTCCAGGCAGCCTGCTGGCAAACAATCCAGGGCTCCTGCCCATGCAGTTGACAGGCACACTGGAGTCACCTCCCAGAATGCAAGCTCTAGGAGGGGTAGTTTTCACTGAACCTGGCTGTGGGCAAGTTTCTGTGGTGTTGGGCATGGACCCAAGGGTGCATGTTTGAAGGCTCATGTGTATAAATGTGTGGCAGAGCTTGCATGAGGGCATGTTTGTATGATCTTGTGTGCACAGGGCATGTGTGTTTGTGTGTGTACTCATGAGCACTTGTGGGTCCACAAGTAGTGTGCAGTCAGGTCTCATTTGGCAGATGTTTTTCAATGCAAATCATTAGTCTTTGTTGTCATTTTGCAAATATCATGCAGCAGACTAACTAGCTACACCATCACTAGTTGATGTCATCTGCATGACCCCCTGTTGATTCTATAGGCCATCTTTGATTGAAGGTCAACAGGCAGTGAATAACTGGCATGTAGGTGTGTTAAGGCATGTAGGTGTAGACTGATTAAGGCATAAAATTTCAGTTTGAGTCCCTGTGTTCCTCAAACAAAATGTTTTTGAACTCTGGTGGCACCACCTGGAACTTTCTATGATTGAGTTTCAGAGTAGCCTGAATGGCCAGGCAAGCATGGCTGTGAACCCCATCCCACCCCCCTGCTGTGCCCACGGACTCCCAACCCTGTCCTTGCTGAATGAAACAGGGTGTCTTGGCTCAGGGGTATTGCCCTCACTTATCTGCAGGAGGCTCTGGATTCCGTTATTTTTGTCACAAAGCAGGTAAATGGGAGGTACTTGGGTCCTCACACAAGAGCAGTTGGTGACTTCTGGTATGAACTGCCTTGGTTGGTTCTGCTGTGGTTCTGGAGCCGTGTGCCAATGTGATCACCAGGCTAATCCCCACCTTTCTTCCAGTTGCAGGAGGTGAGGCATGCTGAGATCAGCATGCACCACACAGAGAAAGTGCACACCAGAGTCAGTTGGATGAGGCAGGGCAGCAGGCTTAGTGTCAGCTCCTTAGAACAATTCCGACCATGAATTTGGGGTGTCAAGGCTACCTCCATCGGTCCTGGCCCTGGGGTGGCTGGGATGTGAGGGCAGCCTTGGGCAGTGCATTCTACCCAGAGGCATTTATAGAACTTGAGGGAGGCTGTGTCTCCAGGCTTGGCCAGGCCAGACCTCAGGCCTGAGAGCATCCAAAATGGGAGATGGGAGCAGCGGGGCTCACATGTCTTTGGTGTTCATCTGCCCTTCAGGTCCTGGGCCAACAGATTGATGTGCTCATGTTGAACATCACAGGGCATCCCAGGGGTGGCAGGGAAATGGTGCTACAGCATATTGGAGGGAGACCACTTCGGATCCCGCACCTTATGCCTGCTGCCCAGGATCCCAAGTAACTAAATTTCACGGGAGACATTAATATTTCACTGTGGGCAAGCCTTCTGGGCATGGGTGACAGAAGGGATGAGTGAGTGAGCCCAGCTCTGGGCATTTTAAGGCAAGAGATCAACATGTCTCAGGTCATAGTACATGAAGGTCTGAGGTGACTGTGGGCTGGGATCTGCAGCTCTGGAGTTGAGGTTCCAGAAAGGGCTCCACTTGGCTCTTCTCCCCCTCTCCCTCCCCATTCCCCTCTCCCTCTCTCCCCCTCTTCCCCTCCCCTCCCTCCCCCCCTTCCCCCCTGTCTGTTTCTCTTTCTTAGTGATAAGTTTTTATTCATTGTGTATGTGTGTGGTATGTATGTGTGCAAAAGTATGCTGGTGTGTGTGTGTACACATGCATATGTATGTGTATGTATGTGGATCCCAGGGATCGAACCCAGATCACCACATGCCTTACCCACTGAACTACATTGCTGGTGCCAGTGGGCTTTGGTTTTTTTCTTTTGTTTTGTTTTCTTTCTGAGACAGGGTCTCATTTTCTACTCACTTTGTAGAACAGGCTGGCCTCAGAACTCACAGAGATCCACCTGCCTCTGCCTCTCAAGTTCTGGGATTTAAAGTGTGCTCTACCACCACCAGGCTCAGTAGGATTTCTTCCAAGGCCAGAGGGCACTGAGCAGGTAACAGAGCTCTCGGGCGCCTCCTCTCAACTTTGCGTCTTCTGCTTTGTTGCACTGTGGTGTGCTATTATATCTGAAGCCAGTGTGCTGGGCTGATTTTACCTGAGTCTATAATGCACCTCAGAGCTGGGTCTCCGTGTACGTGGGTACCTGTGTGACACCCTGGGCTGCCACCTTAGTGTGGTGCATTGTCTCCATCACCCTGTGAACCTGGTTTTCTTCCTTGTCCATCCCCACCTACAGTCTTCATCCCTCCACAGGCTCACTGGTCACAGGGCTAGGCTTACTATGCTCCCCTAGCTGTTTGGTCCTACAAATGCAATTGTTCCTGGGTGTCCTCGGCCTTTTGCGACTCTTTTTTTCCCCCCTTGCTAAGTAGCATCCCCTGACAGTTGATCCTCCATATGTGCAGGCTCTGTGTCCAGCTGACTGGAGGCTGGTCCATGTGGGCACTAGGGGTCAGCAGAGTGCTTTCCTTAATAGCACAAGGACTTGGGTTTGACCCACAGAACCCTGGGAAATGCTGGGCATGTCTGTGTGCAAATTCCAGCACTAGGGGCAGAAACAGGAGGCTGGGGCTTGTGGGCCAGCCAGACTAGGGTAAGGGCTGAGCTCCAGGCCAGGGAGAGGCCTGCCCCAGAGGATGCCAGCAGTGTCCCAGGTATGACACCCAAGCCTCCACATGCTGCTCACTTGCATGCATGTACACCAATCCATGCACAGACTTTGAAAGATCAAATGGGGCTGGAGAGATGGTGCAGCAGTTAAGGGAACGTAGTGACCTTGCAGAGGACCAAAGTTCAATTCCCAGCACCCACATGATTTGTCACTGCCATTAGTAATGCCAATTCCAGAAGATCTGGTCACCAAGAGCTCCTACACATGCCATGCACATAAACTCATGCAAACAACCACACAGAACAAAAAAATATATATAGGCAATGTTTTTTAAAAGGCAAAAATGGAAATATGGGGAACACATTTGATGAGTTCTTCCCTGTCATTGTCCCCAAGCAGATTCTCAGTCATGTAGAGATTGGCATGGGAAAAGTTTCAGGAATGTGTGGCCTGGAGGGTCTTGAACCAAATCTACCCCCACCCCTGCCCCATGAGTGCCAAACCAGAATGAGGCATGACCCCGATGTTGGAGACTTTTTTATCCCTTAGGGTCCCTGAAGTAAGGAGCTGCAGTTGGTGGCCCCCATTGACCTATGACCTCTTGCTCCCACCTCCCCTACCTCCCACCCTGTATGGATGGCTGCTGTCTGATGTGCAGATTCACTACAGTTGCTTCTAGCCTGCTGTGTTCATCTAGGTTCCTCTTCCACCGAGATCATTGTAGGCCATCATGTGAGGTCACAGGACTCAGATTCGCACCAGCTTGGGTGTTGGTTCTGCTTTTTGCTCAACAAGCCAAAGGAAGGTTCAGCATCCCATGGTGC
This sequence comes from Mus caroli, assembly GCF_978045245.1. Lineage (NCBI taxonomy): Eukaryota > Metazoa > Chordata > Mammalia > Rodentia > Muridae > Mus > Mus caroli. The sequence continues at coordinate 57,783,622 of NW_028227265.1, read as the reverse complement.
ATAAACTTAAAAAACCAACCAACCAACTAATCTGGGATCCATAGGGTAGAGGCAGGAAGTCAACTCCAGAAGGCTGTCCCCTGACCACCTGCACATAAGTATGTGTGTGCATACACACACTCAAACAAATTTATAAGTGGAATGTAAAGTTTGATTTGTTTCTTTTTTCTGGCTTCTCTTTTCACACATTAAGGACGCTGAGCTGCACTCCTGACCCTGTTTTTTTTTTTTTTTTTTTTAAGTCAAGCAAGGTTTCTCCGTGTGTCCTTGGTCGTCCTGGAGCTCACTCTGTAGACCAGGCTATAGACCAGGCATGGCCCTATGCCTTGTGTTTCAGTCTTTCCTATTTTCTCACTGGGTTGTTGGTCTGATTACTGAGCTCTGTGCTGCCATACAGAAGGCACAAGGCAGTCCTCGCACTCACTGGGCAGGCACTCTATGGCTGTCCTGCACCCATTCCCTCACTTGATGAATTATGTGTCCATCTACAGTGTCAGAGTGACACCTGTGCCAGAGCATGCGTGGGGGTGGCTGGGAATGCCTCGTCTCCTCTACCTTGTTGAGGCAGAATATCTGTCCTAGACTGTTGAGATAAAAACACTCTGACCAATGGCAACTTAGAGAGGAAATCAAGACAAGCTCCCAGACAGCCCAGGGCCAGTCTGATCCAGGCTATCTGTCAATCACAGCTTTCCTCACAGATTGAGTCTTGGCAGTCAGGTGACAAGGACAGCTAACTGGAATTGCATGCACCTGTTTGTGGCTCTGCATAGTACGGGCTCTCTAGCTCGCAGCTTCTGGCTGATTCTGTCTTCTCTGAATCCTATCTCTCTCTGTAAGAGTGTGAGGACGACAGATAAACACCACAGATGGCTTTTCACATGGGTTTGTGGCTATGGAACTCTGGTTGTCAGGTTGGCCAGGCCAGTGCTTTACCCACTGAACCATGGCCTTGGCTGCCCCCGCTTTCCCTTCTGTAGAAGAGTCGGGGCATCTGACACACACAGGCCCCTGGCTGCATCCATACCATTTGCCTTTACAGAGCTATGTTTCCTCCCAGTTTAGTTCAGGGTACCCATGAGGTAGGGGAGCAACAGGGACTACAGTGTCCTCAAAGCCCAGGCTTGACACTGATGCAGCTCGGGTCCCCTCATCTCCAAACACTTCCAACTACAACTATTTTGAAATTTTCCAAGTATTCACTTTAACATTTCTTTTTTATTTTGAATCTTCTGTGTTTGTGTATTTATGTGATATATATGTTTGTGCATGTAGGTGACCGAAGAGGCCAGCAGAGAGTGTCAGGTCCCTTGGTACTACAGTTACAGATGGTTGTGAGCTGCCATGTGGGCACTGAGAACCAGTTCTCAGAGGCCCTCTGAAGGAGCAGCTGGTGTTTCTCTGCTGAGCTGTCTTGCCTTGCTTTCCAGTGACTGATCTGCATGCTTCTGCACTGCATTGACAGTCTGTGGTGAGAAGTAGGGATGGAAGCCAGAGTACACAGGCATCGCAGAGTATCATGCACACACCTTCCACATAGAGCACATTGTCTTTCGGGGACATGGTGGGGGCGGTTACATGTGTGTATGTGGGTGTCTGTGCGTGTGGAAGCCTCAAGTCTTTCTGGATCCGTTTCTACCTTACCCACTGAATCATGGCTCTGGCCATGACCATATACACTTAGGCAGGGTCTCACTGAGCTCACCCATTTGGCCTGTCTAGTTGGCTGGCTTGCTCTGGGGACCCCTCCTCTCAGCCTCATGAGCACTGGAATGACAGGCAGCTGCCACGCTCCAGTGCTCAGCCTTCATGTGTGTTCTGGGGATTCAAACCCTGGTGCTCACACCACACAGCATTTTAGTACCTTAACCATCCCCCAGGACCTCTCAGGTCCTCTACAGGATATCTTTAGTTCTGAGAGGGGCATGCCCCTCCAACCACAGGCATGCATGCACCTTCCAGCCGTGCTGCTCGATGACTTGGGGAACCCAGAACAGCTTGGATGCTTGGGCCGCAGGAGTAACAGTGAGCATTCCCTGGGGACCTGTGATGTTCCAGGCACCATCTAAGGCATTTTCAGGGAATCCTCCCACACATGAGAGTGGGTGCAGCAGTTCCCAATGACAGATGAGGAGCTGAGGCCACTACAGAACACTATGGGAAAGAAAGGTCCTAATCAGCTCTCTTCACACCCACTGGTCTGTAGACCTCTCTACCTGAGCCTGGTTTTTAATTTTCTTTATCTTGTGTTGTTGTGAGACATGGTCTCACTGTGTGTGTTCCTGGCTGTGTAGACCAGGCTGGCCCTTAATTCTTGGGAGATCTGCCTGCCTTTGTAGTGCTATTAAGCCTGCAGGGCTGTGGGGAAACTCAGAGTACAGGGCAGGTTCTGAAGGAACTGAAGAGACTTAGCGTTTAAGAGCAGCTGCTCTTCCAGAGAACCGGGGTTCCATTCCCAGCACTGACAACCATTTGTAAGTCCAGCTTCTTGAGATCTACCACTCTCTTCTGGCCTCTGTGGGTACACACATACCTGGCCAAGCTGTGTCAGTGCTGTGTGTCTGCTGGCTTCACTGAGCTTCTCCCTTGCAGCTGCACAGGGCTAGACTTCTCCTTTGAGCGCTCTGAGGAGCTGGATGTTAACACTTTTGAGGACATCATGGCTTTTTATGAGAGCAGGAAGTAAGTAGCAGCCTTCGCACCAAGACCAGGGAGGCACAGGCCAGGGCCACCATCTGGGAGCTCAGAGCAGCATCCTTCCTGGGGACACACTGTCATATTTGGCCATGTAGGGCATATGTGGGGCTGGTAGGAGCCCCTGCTCTGAGCTTTCTAGACAGGAAGGCTGCGCAGCAAGTAAAGGGACCCATTAACCCGGTGTCACCCATGTCATTTTTTGCTCTTGTGTCTCCCTGGAGGGCGAGGGAATGGAGGTAAGTATGGCATCCATTCGGACACGAGGCATGATGCATGTATCATAGTATGGGGCTGCACACAGGACCACCTTCAGTTCAACTGTCAGAGCCTAAACATGCTTTTAGTGAGTGAGGCTGGCAAGATGGCCCAGTGGTTTGTAAAGTTGCTTGCCACAAGGCTAACCCACCTCATTTGAATCCGTGAATCCACATGGTGGAGAGATCCTATTCCTGCAAGTTGTCCTCTGACCTCCACATATGTCAGGGTCCAGCCTCAACACAGTATGGGAGTTCTCACCTGGAAGCAGGGATATTTGGAAGGTGCATAATAAATATACACAGACTACTTTTTGGGTAAAAGCTGACAGGCAATTTTTCAAGGCTTAAAGTTTCTTTCTCTTAAAGAAAGCAATCACAAGTGGGGAGGGAAGAAGGGACTTGGGAGGGAAAGTAGATGGGGGGAGGTAGTAGGGGGGAGAGGGGAACCTGATCTGGTATTGGGTGAGGGAAAAGGACTGAAGCCCTGAGGGCCAGCAGAAAGAATGGAAACAGGCAACCTCAGGAAATAGGAGGCTGGGGGGACCCTCCAGAATGTACAGAGATCTGGGAGGTAAGATACTCTCAGGAATCAAAGGGAGGGACCTTAGATGAAACACCTGACAGTAGAGAGAGGGAACTTATAGAGCCCACCTCCAGCAGGAAGACAGGACATCAAGTGAGGGATAGGGTTGCCATCCCACAATCACATCTCTGACCCATAATTGTTACTATCTGAAAGAATTACAGGGATGGAAAGAGACTGGAGGCCCCAAGGAGTTTAGAGGTCAGGTGGGGTGGGGAGTGGGGTCTCCACATGAAGATGGGGGTGGGGGGTGGGGGTGGGGAGGAGGTGTGGGATGTGGAGCAGTTGAAGGGTGAATGGGGGGCAGGGAATGGAATATGGAGTGTAAAATAAATTCATTTAATAAAAAAATGGTTCTCTCTATTCTCTGGTCTCTGTCTCTCTCTCTCTCTCTCTCTCTCTCTGTCTTTCTGTCTCTCTGTGTCTCTCTCTGTCTCTGTCTCTCATTCACTCTCAGCCTGAGGCTGCAGACACTCTCCTGTGCACTCTGCTTTTCTTGAACTCCCACACACATACACACCTCTGCGTGTTCCTCACTCACTCTTCATATTCTCTCCTCACTCACTCTCCACATTCTCTCCTCACTCACTCTTCACATTCTCTCCTCACTCACTCTTCACATTCTCTTCTCACTCACTCTCACAGTCTCTCCTCACTCACTCTCACAGTCTCTCCTCACTCATTCTCACATTCTCTCCTCACTCACTCTCACATTCTCTCCTCACTCACTCTTCACATTCTCTCCTCACTCACTCTCACATTCTCTCCTCACTCACTCTCACATTCTCTCCTCACTCACTCTCACATTCTCTCCTCACTTACTCTCACAGTCTCTCCTCACTCATTCCTCACATTCTCTCCTCACTCACTCTTCACATTCTCTCCTCACTCACTCTCCACATTCTCTCCTCACTCACTCTTCACATTCTCTCCTCACTCACTCTTCACATTCTCTCCTCACTCACTCTTCACATTCTCTCCTCACTCACTCTTCACATTCTCTTCTCACTCACTCTCACAGTCTCTCCTCACTCACTCTCACAGTCTCTCCTCACTCACTCTCACAGTCTCTCCTCACTCATTCTCACATTCTCTCCTCACTCACTCTCACATTCTCTCCTCACTCACTCTTCACATTCTCTCCTCACTCTCATATTCTTTCCTCACTCACTCTTCACATTCTCTCCTCACTCACTCTCACAATCTCTCCTCACTCACTCTTCACTTTCTCTCCTCACTCACTCCTCACATCCTCTCCTCACTCATTTTTCTTTTCTTTTCTTTTTCTTTTTTTTTTTTTAAGATTTTATTTATTATATGTAAGTACACTTTAGCTGTCTTCAGACACTCCAGAAGAGGGTGCCAGATCTCGTTACGGATGGTTGTGAGCCACCATGTGGTTGCTGGGATTTGAACTCCGGACCTTCGGAAGAGCAGTCAGGTGCTCTTACCCTCTGAGCCATCTCACCAGCCCCCTCACTCATTTTTCACATTCTCTCCTCACTCACTCTCCACATTATCTCCTCACTCACTCTTCACATTCTCTCCTCACTCACTCTCACAGTCTCTCCTCACTCACTCTCACAGTCTCTCCTCACTCACTCTCACAGTCTCTCCTCACTCACTCTCACAGTCTCTCCTCACTCACTCCTCACATTCTCTCCTCACCCACTCTCACATTCTCTCCTCACTCACTCTCACATTCTCTCCTCACTTACTCTCACATTCTCTCCTCACTCACTCTCACAGTCTCTCCTCACTCACTCTCCACATCCTCTCCTCACTCACTCTTCACATTCTCTCCTCACTCACTCTCCACATTCTCTCCTCACTCACTCTTCACATTCTCTCCTCACTCACTCTTCACATTCTCTCCTCACTCACTCTTCACATTCTCTCCTCACTCACTCTTCACTTTCTCTCCTCACTCACTCTCATATTCTCTCCTCACTCACTCTTCACATTCTCTCCTCACTCACTCTTCACATTCTCTCCTCACTCACTCTCACAGACTCTCCTCACTCACTCCTCACATCCTCTCCTCACTCATTCTTCACATTCTCTCCTTACTCACTCTCCACATTCTCTCCTCACTCACTCTTCACATTCTCTCCTCACTCACTCTCACATGCTCTCCTCACTCACTCTCAATGCTCTTCTCATGCTCTCTGCATTCACTCTCTCACCTGCTCTTCACATGCTCACCACTCACTCTCCACATTCACCTCACATACTCCTCACTCGCTCTCTACATGCTCACTACTCGCACTCTTGCCTTTCTCCTATTGCCCCGTCTTTTATTGATATTCCAAAAGCAGGTTAAAAAAAAAGACATTGTATAATTGTTGCCAAGTTAGATTCAAAGGAATAACCACATCCCACAAAGAACCAAGAATTACAATTGTTCCCCAAAGTTTCAAGGCCTGTTCCTAGGCCTATAGGCAAAATAATAATAATTGCAAGTTTATCATTGTTTAAACTTTAACTTTGATTTATTATACACAGAGCTCAGAGGCCAGCTACTGCATTTTCCTGTGAAGCTCTAATGATAAATGACATGGGCAAAACTGCCAGGGAGTGGTCAGAAAGAATCAAGTTAACCCTTAACTCAGCAGTTCTACTAGCTTTCTGTGTCTGCACATTGCACACAATGCTTCTCCTAAGAGTCCCAGTGTTTAGACTTAGTTTTACTAGTGTAATATTTTACATATTCTATACTTGTTTATTCAGGAACCATTCTCAAATATTGTACAAAGCTCATTTCATTGGCTGGAAAGATGGCTCAGTGGTTAAGAGCACTGACTACTCTTCCAGGGGTCCTGAGTTCAATTCCCAGAACCCACATGGTGGATCATAACCATCTGTAATGGGGTCTGACACCCTCTTCTGGTGTGTTTGAAGATAGTTATAATTGTACATAAAATAAATAAATATTAAAAAAACTCATTTCATAGCTTCAATAGTTTTTTTCTTTCTTTCTTGGAGTCCTAATGTTGGCTCTAATTCATTTTTTAATAAGTTTTTCAAACTTTCTTTGCAAGTCAAGCATTAATCTGGAGCTACCATTGTGCAGTTATTACATTGTTTCCAAGATGAGAGCACACAGCATGTCTCAATTTTTAATTGTTTAAGAATCATTATATCAAGAAACATCTAGTTTCACAGAATTCATTAGAGCAGAAGGAGAAAGAAGTAAGAAAGTCAGATATAATAGAATAATCATGCACACCAGGGCCAACTGAAAAGCAGTCATGCACAAATGAATTGGCTGTTGTTCAGGGCTATGTTTAGGAGAAATGGGAACAACTGTTTTTTTGTTTTTGTTTTTTTTTTTTTAAACAAAGAGTTGCAATGGGTTACTAAGATGTCTCTACTCCGGTCTACTGCAGGCAGTCCCTGTCATTGTATGCTGTTCCCAGCACACACACGCACCCTCACACACACATACCTGCATCCACACACATGCATGTGTCCACACACATGCACTGTCACATGCATACACAGACACAAACACATACACACGCACCCTCAGACACACTTACATGCATCTACACACATGCATGTGCCCACACACATGCACATACACACGCACCCTCAGACACATGCACACAAACATATAGGTAAATACTGAAGAGCAAGTGAGAATCAGGGTGAAGCTCAGTAGCAGAGCAGCTGCCCAGGGTGTGTGGGCCTTGGGCACCGTGCTGGCAAACGTGGGCACAGAAGTGGCTCAGTATTGTTGCAGAGGACCCACCTGCCAGTGTTCTCGTGGGCCAGCTCACAATTATCTGTAGTTCCATTGCCGAGTATTCTGACCCTCTCTTTCAGCCTTCATGGTCACCGCACTCATGTTCACAATCCCATACATATCTACATGCTTATGCACATAGTTAAAATAAATTTTTAGTGCCAAAAGTACCAAACGCTAGAAAGAACAGTCAAATGTCCCCATGTCTGGACACAGATTGGTCCCTTGGGGCTAGAAAGAGGAAGCTTAGCCACCAGCTGAGAAGTACCAGACAATGAGGGGATTCTATGGGCTCCAGGGAGGTCAAGTCTGACCCATGCTCTGCAGACCCAGCCAATTTCACACAAATTACAAAGATCATACATACAAGATCCCAGCTAGCCGAACAGCTCAGGAGAAAGGTGCTCGCTGCCACACCTGACGCTCTTGCATTTGCTCTCCAAGTCCCCACATGATAGAAGGAAAACTGGCTGCTTGGAACTGTCCTCTGACCTCCAAAGTTTGTGACATGTCTCCCAAGATATAAATTAAAGCCACTTAAAAATAGAAGACCATAACACTTGAAAGATGGCCCGCAGTTGGGAGCATTCGCTGTTGGACAAGAGTCTAGATCCTAGCACCCACATGGGCTACTCACAAATGCTAGTCACTCCAGGTCTGAGGAACACAGCATCTGCTCTGGCTTCTAGCATGCCTAAGCTATGATGGGCTACCCTTGACTGAGAAGACCTCCCACTGGAGACCGGCCTTCACCTGCCTGGCTGTCCTGGGCTGCTTTGTGCTTTGTGGCCTGTGCTATGGGGCCACCCTTCATGCACTGGTGGCCAATGGCCAGCGCTACAGCCATGCACTCAGACTGACAACCCTGGTACTGTTCTCAGCAGTGGCCTCTTTCACACCTAGCAATGTGCTGCTGGTGCTGCACTATTCAAACCCAAGCCCTGAGGCCTGGGGCAATCTCTATGGAGCCTATGTGCCCAGCCTGGCACTCAGCACCCTCAACAGCTGTGTAGACCCGTTCATCTACTACTATGTGTCCCGTGAGTTCAGGGAGAAGGTACGCACTATGTTGTGTCGCCAGCCGGAAGCCAGCAGCTCCTCTCAGGCCTCCAGGGAGGCTGGAAGCCGAGGGACTGCCATTTGCTTCTCTACACTTCTGTGACTGGTAGCTGAGGTGGGAAGGGGGCATTCTGGCTTGACTGGATCTCCCCTTAAACTACGCCCCTCTTGAACCCTCGGGACATGACCTTATTTGGATATGCAGTTGGTGCGACCTTCATTAGTGGGGCTGAGGTCCATTGGAAATAGTGGAAGGCTTCAATACCCCACTCTCACCAATGGACAATCATAGAAACAAACTAGGGACACAGTGAAACTAACCAAAGTTATAAACTAAGTACATTTAACAGATATCTACAGAACATTTCACTCTAAAACAATAGAATATTGTTCTACCTTCTTCACAGCACCTTATTTACAGTGCCTTCTCCAAAATTGACCATATAATTGGACACAAAACAAGCCTCAACAGATACAAGAAGATTGAAATAATCCCATGCATCCTATCAGATCACCACAGGCTAAGGCTGGTCTTCAATAACAAAAAGAACAGAGAGCCCATATATTCATGGAAACTGAACAACTCTTTACTCAATGCTAACTTGGTCAAGGAAGAAATAAAGAAAGAAATAAAAGACTTTTTAAGGATTCAGTGAAAATGAAGGCACAGCATACCCAAACTTATGGGACACAATGAATGCAGTCCTAAGAGGAAAACTCATAGCTCTGAGTGCCTTCATAAAAAAGTTGGTGAGATCATACAGTAGCAGCTTAATAGCACACCTGAAAGCCTCAGAAGAAATAGAAGCAAATACACCCAAGAGGAGCAGATGGCAGGAAATAATCAAATTTAGGACTGAAATCAACCAAGTAGAAACAAAACTATACAAAGAATCAACAAAACAAAAAGCTACTTCTCTGAGAAAACCAACAAGATGGATAAACCCCTAGCCAACCTAACAAGAGGGCACAGAGACTGTATCCCAATTAACAAAAACAGAAATGAGAATGGAGACATAACAGAAACTGAAGATATTCAACAAATCATCAGATCCTACTACAAAAGCCTATACTCAACAAAACTGAAAAGTCTAGATGAAATGGATGATTTTCTGGACAGATACCAGATACCAAAGTTAAATCAGGACCAGATAAACCATTTAACAGTTCCATAACCCCTAAGGAAATAGAAGCAGTCATTAAAAGTCTCACAACTGAGTAAGTCCAGGGACAGAAGATTTTACTGCAGAATTCTATCAGACCTTCAAAGAAGACCTACTACCAATACTTCTCAAACTATTTCATAAAATAGAAACAGAAAGAACACTGCCCAATACATTCTATGAAGCCACAGTTACACTGATACCAAAACCACACAAAGATCCAACAAAGAAAGAGAACCTCAGACCAATTTCCCATATGAATATCGATGCAAAATACTCAATAAAAATCTTGCTACCAAATCCAAGAACACATCAAAACAAGCATTCACCACCATCAAGTAGGCTTCATTCTAGGGATGCAAGGATGGTTCAATATATGGAAATCCATCAAAGTTATTCACTATATAAACAAACTCAAAGGAAAAAACCCCACATGATCATATCATTAGATGCTGAAAAAGCCTTTGACAAAATACAACACCCCTTCATGTTAAAAGTATTGGAGAAATCAGGAATTCAATATCCATGCCTAACATAATAAAAGCAATATACAGTAAGTCAATAGCCAACATCAAATTAAATGGAGAGAAACTTGAAGCAATCCCACTAAAATCAGGGACAAGACAAGGCTGTCCTCTCTCCCTATCTATTCAACACAGTACTCGAAGTTCTAGCCAGAGCAACTAGGCAACAAAAGGAGATCAAAGGGATACAAGTTGGAAAGGAGGAAGTCAAGATATCACTATTTGCAGATGACATGATAGTATACATAAGTGAAAATTCCATCAGAGAGTTCCTACAGCTGATAAACAACTTGAGCAAAGTGGCTGGGTAAAAAAATTAAGCAAATCAGTAACTCAAAGGGTAAATGGGCTGAGAAATAAATTAGGGAAACAATACCCTTTATGATAAGTCACAAATAATATGAAATATCTTGGTGTGAAGCTAACCAAGCAAGTGGAAGAGTTTTATGACAAGAACTTCAATTCTCTGAAGAGAGAAATTGAAGAAGACCTCAGAAGATGGAAAGATCCCCCATGCTCATGGATTGGCAGGATTAATATAGTAAAAATGGCCATCTTACCAAAAGCAATCTACAGATTCAATGCAATCCCCATCAAAATTCCAACTCAATTCACAGAGATAGAAAGAGCAATTCTCAAGTTCATATGGAATAACAAAACAAAACAAAACAAACACAAAAAAACAAAAAACAAAACAAACCAGGATGGCAAAAACCATTCTCAACAATAAAAGAACTTCTGGGGGAATCACCATCCCCGACCTCAAGCTGTACTACAGAGTAATTGTGATAAAAACCTTATGATATTGGTACAGTGACAGGCAGGTAGAATAGAATTGAAGACCCAGAGATGACCTTTGGTCACTTGATCTTTGACAAAGGTGTCAAAACCATCCAGTGGAAAAAAGACAGCATTTTCAACAAATAGTGCTGGCTCAACTGGCAGTTAGCATAAAGAAGAATGCAAATTGATCCATTCTTATCTCCTTGTACAAAGCTCTAGTTCACATGGATCAAGGACCTTCATATAAAACCAGATACAGTGAATATAATAGAAGAGAGAAAGTGGGAAAGAACCTTGAATGTATTGGCATAGGGGAAATTTTCCTGAACAAAACACCAATGGCTTGTGCTCTAAGATCAAGGATTGACAAATGGATCCTCATAAAATTGAAAAGCTTCTGTAAGGCAAAGGACACTGCCAATAGGACAAAATGGCAACCTGCATATTGGGAAAAGATCTTTACCAACCCTACATCTGATAGAGGGCTAATATCCAAAATATACAAAGAACTCAAGAAGTTAGACTCTAGAGAACCAAAAAACCCTATTAAAAATGGGATACAGAGCTAAATAGAACATTCTCAACTGAGGAATTTTGAGTATCTGAGAAACACCTAAAGAAATGTTCAACATCCTTAGTCATCAGGGAAATGAAAATCAAAACAACCCCGAGATCCACCTCATAACAATCAGAATGGCTAAGATAAAAAACTCAGGCAACAACACATGCTGGGGAGGATGTAGAGAAAGAGGAACACTCCTCCATGACTGGTGGGCCTGCAAACTGGTAATACTACTTGGGAAAACAATCTAGCGGTTTCTCAGAAAATTGGAAATAGTTCTATGTGAAGACCCAGCTATACCACTCCTGAGCATATACCCAAAAGATGCTCCAACATATAACAAGGATATGTGCTCCAGTACATAGCAGTCTTATTTATAATAACCAGAAGATGGAAACAACCCAGAGGTTTAGTCTATTATCATCATGGTGGAAAACATGGCAGCATGTAGGCAGAGAGGATGCTGAAGTAGCTCAGAGTTCTACATCTTGGTTCGAAGGCAGCAAAAGTAGCCTTTGTACTGCATGAGGTGAAACTAGAGCATATATGAGACCTCCAAGACCAACTCCACAGTGACACCCTTTCTCGAATAAGGCCACACCTACTCCAACAAGGCCATATTTACCAAGGCCACACCTCCATAGTGGCTGTCCCTATGGGCCAAGCATTCAAACACTTGAGTCTATGGATGCCATTTCTACTCAAACTCCTACACAAAGTGAGAACATGGAGTCTGTATCTTAGAAGATAGATAGGTAGGCTCAGGAGACTTTTGTAAACTCTGGCTTTGTATACTAGTTTGACTTAGAACTCATAAGGCCCCTGCCTTTGGAACATTTATCAACCAACATGGATTATGATGGTCAACTATAACCACAGGTATTTTGACTGAGGCATAGGGCAGTGTGATGTATGTGGCCTTAGAGGAGGAAGAAGAGGATGGGCTTTTGGAATTCTATTGGGGTAAGAGGGTAGGCAATCTAGTTACCGCAGTGCCATTTCCTTTGAATAAGGAGCTAATTGAGTTGTTTGATGGATGTCACGTTATTTCAGTTTTAAGTGAGCATCCATGTCACATGTACATACATGTACAATCCATCACAGGCTTCCTCTTGTCACTCTGCCTCATTTATTCTCAACTCACCTCCATTTATCTCTGAAGCATCCCTTCCATAGGATGTTTCTGTTGTCCCATGGAACATCAGTTCAACCTCATGACCAAACACTGCTCACATTTTGCTTACTGGGTCACAATAAGATGGTATGTGTGCCTAGCTCTCTACCCATACTATGTCTGAAAGAGATGTCAGTGTTTCATGAAAAATGTCTCAGTCAGTTATGGTGAGTCACAACTGTAATCCGAGCTCTCTAAAGGAAAGTCTTGAGCCCAAGGCCAGCCTGGACTACTTACTGAGAGTATGTTTCAAAAAAAAAAAAAAAAGAAATATAAATGTCCTCTAAACCACCTCTTTGCAGAAGAAATGACTTGTGTAAAAAACAAACAAATAGGCAGTGGTAAGAACAGAACCAGAAAGCTATAGAATCTTTTGCCAGTTTCTTTGGAATGCCAAAGTTGAGTGGACAGAGATCTCTAACCCACTGTCCTTTAGTCTATCTTCAGATTCTGTTCTTTGCTTCACATGCCAGAACAGTTGTTCTGTATTCTCCTGTGCATCAAGATTCCTGAGACTTGTTCACCCGTGAGCAGGCACGCTTATTTCAGGTTAATGAGTGGGGCACAGGAACAATAAGAGGCTTCATTTGAAGAGGCATCTGTCTGCCTATGGAGGTTACAGAGGTGTGAGTAGTGATGCAACATGTGTGCACATGTGTGCAACTTGGAAAGGTATAGTTAGAGGGGCAGGAGAAACACTTCTCAGATGGAGAGACGTCTGGCTTGAACTCCCGTGTCTCAGTCTCCCAAGTGCTGGGATTCCAAGCTGGCTGTCTATGCCCCCCCACCCTTTGGTATATTCAGGAAACCAGAATTCAATAGTTAAATAAAACTTAAAATTAATCCAAGGTCAGGACCAGGAGGAAGCAGCAGGTTTTTGAAACAAGAGTATGTCAGAAATATTCTGATTTATCCATGCTGTTAGTGATCCTATGCCTCTCTTTAACCTGCACCTTTTAGGCCTGGGCTGACACTTCCTGGGCAGCGCCTCTGCCTTCAGTCTGGCCTGATTTCACCATCTTACCCTCAGTGTATTCTCAGACAGGCAGTGAAAATGTGGGTGTTTTTCCTGCTGGAGATGGAAACTGAGGCCACAACCCTTACCACTGAGCTGCTTCTCTAGCATGCCCCAACCATGTGTTTCCACTTTATTTTTTTAGACACGATCAACTTAGTGCCTAAGCTGGCATTAAATTCATTTTTGTGTCCTGAGTTTATAAACCTCCTGTTTCAGCCTCCCAAACTGCTGGGATTATAGGTTTGAATCATCAAGCCCAGCTTCATAGTGAAAATTTTCAATTGGATTTTTTGAGGAGCACAGTGAGGTGGCTCTGTAAACACATCAGGTTAAGCAGTGCCCTTCTAACACCTCTAGGCTGCTATTGCTTCTTGTTAAGCCTTTATTTATTCACACCCCAAATGTTGCCCCACTTTTGGACCCCTCACACACCTTCCTTCCAGACCATGGTGGGGATCATGTCCTTGCAGGATTAGGCACATCTTCTCCCTGTGAGGCCAGATAGGGCAGCCATCTGCTACAAATGTTTCAGGGGCCTTGCAATAGCCCATGTATGCATTTTGCTTGGTGGCTCTACTCTCTGGGCGCTCCCAGGAGTCCAGCTTAGTTGACACTTGGTTTTCCTGTGGGGTTGCTAACTCCTTGAGGGCCTTAATTTCTTCCCCAGGGGTTCTCAACTTCCATCCAATGTTTGTATATCTGCATCTGTTTCAGTTAGCTGCTGGGTAGAGCCTCTCAGAGGGTTGGTATGCTAGTTTCCTTCTGCAAGTACAGCAGCGCATTATTAATAGGGTAAGGGACTGGTGTCTGTATATGGTCTCAAAATGGACTGACTAAAAAAAATAGGTCATTCCTTCAGTATCTACTCCCTGCATTTTTTTTTTTTTTAGACTGGGCCAATTTTGGGTCAAAAACTTTGTTGGTGGGTTGGTGTTCCCATATTTCCTCTGGGGGTCTTGTCTGGCTACTAATAACAGTTATGCTAGGTTCTTGTTGGCAAGTATAGCAAAATATCATTAATAGTGTCACATGTGGGTTCTCTGTCATGTCTTGGGTCTCAAGCTGGGCCAGTCAGTAGCTGTTTATTACCTAAAATTCTGTCCACCTTTTTGCCCCTATATATTTTGTTGAAAGGAGAAATTGTGGGTCTAAAGTTTTGTGGTTGAGTTGATGACCTAATCTTTGCATTGGAAGGTTTTCTGGGTTGCAGGCAATGCTGGTTCAAGCTTCATATCTCTAGTTGTTAAGTCTTAGATAGGATCACCCACATAGAGTCCTGATCTGAGAGTTTCCAGTGTGCTAGGTTTCCAGCTCATCCCATAGGTGCATGCCCAATCCAGTTGTCTCTCCCAGTATTCTCCTTCTCTGTCCTCCCACAACCTCATCCCTTCTGTCTCCATCGTCAAACAATCCCTCATCCAGTCCCCTCCCTCCATCCATACCTGATATTTAATCTTGTCTCCATAGAATTCTAGCAGTCTCCTGCCTCCCTTGGGTCCTCTTTGTTACTTAGCTTCTTGAACCTGTGGTTTATTGCATGGTTATCTTGAACTTCATGGATAATATCCACCTATGAGCTAATATATATTATGCTTGTTTTTCAAGGTTTGGCATACTTCACTCAAGGTGATCTCTTGTAGTTCTATTTATTTGCCTGAAAATTCCATAATGTCATTGTTCTTAATGGTGGAGTATTACTAACTTGTGTAGATGTTGTGTAATTTTCTTTATCCACTCTTCCATTGAGGGATATGCACGCTGTTTCCAGTTCATGGCTATTACAAATAAAGCTGCTATGAGCACAGTTGAGCAAGTGTCTTTGTGGTTGGTAGAGCATCTTTTGAGTATATGTCCAAGAGTGGTACAGTTGGGTCTTGAGGTAGATCAACTCCCAATTTTCTGATAAATCATCAAATTGGTTTGTAAATTGATTGTACAAATTTGCACTCCCAGCCACCAGCAATGGAGGAGTGTTCTCCTTGCTCCAGATCTGCTCCAGCATGAGCTGTTGCTTGAGGTTTTGATCTTAGCCATTCTGACAGGTATAAGATGGGATCTCACAGTCATTCTGATTTTCAGTTCCCTCATGACTAAGGATGCTGAACATTCCATTAAGTGCTTCTATGTCATTAGAGATTCTTGTGTTGAGAATTCTCTTTAGATCTGTACCCAATTTTTAATTGGGTCATTTGGTTTGATGATGTCTACTTTCTTGAGTTGTCTACATATTTTGGATCTCAGCCCTCTGGGAAATGTGGAATTGGTGAAAATCTTTTCTTTCTGTAGGGTGCTATTTTGTGCATGTGACAGCTTCCTTTTTCTTACAGAATGTTTTCAGCTTCATGAGGTACTATTTTTTCATTGTTCTTCAAGACTAAGCTCTTGGTGTTCTGTTGAGGAAGCCTGTGACGATGCCTTTGAGGCCACTCCCTACTTTTTCTTCTATCAGACTGAGTGTATCCAGCTTTATGTTGTGGTCTTTGATACACTTGAACTTGAGTTTTGTATAGAGTGATAGATGTGGATCTATTGGCATTTTCCTACATGCAGATATCCAGTTAGAGCAGCAATCTTTGTTGAAGATGCTTTTTTCTCCATTGTGTACTATTGCCTGCTTTGTCGAAAATCAAGTGTCCATAGATGAGTCAGTTTAATTCTGGGTCTTTAATTTGCTTCCATTGTTGGAGTTCGTCAAAAGACCCTCACTCACAAAGACCACAGAAACCACCACCATTGCTGCAAACTGCATGAGGATTTTTATTGATCCAACATGTTGGGGACTCCCCTCCCAGCATGCAGGCCAGAGGAGAGACCCAGAACAAAGAAAGAACACACTTTTTATACCTTTGTAAGGGGCAGATTTGAACAACAGGGTTCTTATTGGTGTAGCAAGTAACCCTTTCAGGCATTGGTTGGTTTGTATAGTGACTAAGTAACCCTTTGGCCTAGTGACTCACTTTGCTTGCCCCCATGGTGGGTTATTATGATTTGGTCAGCAAAGTAATAGTGCATTTGAACTTATGGGTCAGTCACAGCTATTAATGTCACAGGGAATCCTAGCAAGGTCAGGGTGGTTTGTCATCTTTTTCAGAATTCAGTGTGGGGCGGGGTAGGGGGATTTCTCTGGGAGCTGCTATCTTGTTATGGTTATTTCTCTGATAACAGCTAATATTATTTTAGTAGCTGCAAACTTAATCATTTTGACCACTAAAACTATGTTTTTACATTTGTTTAGTCAGCTTCCTTATCTGGCTCAGTACTTGGCCTGCTAGTATAGTTTGGAAAGTCATTTTCGAAGGGGGAAGGTACTGGATGGTCTTGAATTCATTTTGGATATTATACCATTTATCAACTTTTCCGTATTTATGTCAGTACCATGTTCTGCTTTGGACAGCATTCCAAATGCTCTCTGCTTATGACAACCTTCTCTGGAGACCCCCAGACAGCTCACTCAGATAGCTCAGCCCTACCAATCCTAGGCACATTCTTTGATTTAAATATCAGTGCAGCAATGCAGTCATTTATCCCAGGTTCCCTTTGGTTATTTCATTACTCAGCATTCCACACCACAAGCCCCTGTTTCTTAGAAAAAGAAAGGAAGCACATGTTTTAAACATTGCAAATGAGTTCAGAGATCTGACAGCTTTTGTAAGAAGAAAAATACTGAACTTAGCTGAGTAGGATCCTGTCCTGGGATTACCACTCAGACCATGCCTGAACCTAAAATTGCTCTGTCCCAGGCTGACCTTGAACTCAAGAATCTGCCTGCCTTTGAATCTGCCTGCCTTTCTGAGCTCTTTCTGGCAAGCAGGGTCATAGTGGAGCTGCCTCTGCTCTTCTAGGTCTGTGGAGATCTTACCTTGTATCCTCATTCTCCTGCCACCCCCCAGACAGGGTTTCTCTGTGTAGCCCTGGCTGTCCTGGGACTCACTCTGTAAACCAAGCTGGCCTTAAACTCAGAAATCCATCTGCCTCTGCCTCCCAAGTGCTGGGATTAAAGGCATGCACCACCACTGCCCAGCCTCATTTTTTGAAAGTTGAGAATTTACATATTTTGAACTCATATTCTAAGAGTTCCATTCCACATCCTTAAAGGTTGTCCTCAAGGTCTCAGCATTCACCATTTTTACTTTGACATTAGACACATGCTTGTCTCCTAGACTTACTCTGTCTCTCATTATCATGAAATCATTAACCTTGTCAGGGAGAATATTTCCTGATGGAGGAACATGAGATAAAAAAATATATATATATATTTTCAATACAAACAAGCCCAGCAACCATCCATGCTGGTGGAGGCCGAAGCCCTGCTGGCTCTGTTCCAGGGGAAGGGACATATTATATCATATCATCATCCCTTCCACATTGCCAAGCAGGGCTTGAAACTCTGAGAAACACAGATGATATAGCAATTAGTTACAAAACTCTCCCAAAACAAGGCTTCTATGAGAGATTAGGGCAGTGCTTTGAAGCTACCATTACTTGGGACCTCAACAGACTGCAGTGCTCAGGAAGGCTTTGCACTCCTGAGGCTGCTGAGAGAGATATAAGCTAGGGTTCTCCCAAGAGCTCCATGATGCTCTGGAACACCAGCCCTCTGCTTGGCAGGAAGCACAGCTAGTGCTAAGCAAACCAGCAGGCTAACCTAGGCCCACTGTGCCTCATCCTGGTGCACAGTGAGAGGTGCTGGCCCAGCCAAGCAAAGCAGGGGACACGGGACAGAGTCTCCTGGGTGATGCCTGAAAATAAAGGCCTAAATCAGTGCAGAAACAAGGCAGGTTGGAGAAGCCTGGCCAGGGCCGGCAAAAGGCAGAACCCTGAGCTAGCTATGAAAACCTGGGGTAGGATAAACACAGCATAAAGCACAAATTAAAGAATCCCAGGAGTCCAAACTGATAAGGTACTGAGTTTAAAGAACAATAAAAGACATGACAAGCAAGGTTTAAAAAATCATAGAAAGAAATATTTAATTTAAAAGTAAGCAAATAAAGTCCTGAGGGAGATTTTGAGATTAAAAATGAAAAATGTTGGGGGGAGGGTATGGGGACTTTTGGGATAGCATTGGAAATGTAAATGAGGAAAATACCTAATAAAAAAAGGAAAAAAATAGACAAATATATTTTATTATTTAGAAATATTAAAAGTATTCTGGTTATAGAAATCATTACTATATACATATCTGTCATTTTAAAAATTTAGTATGCATATGTAAAATATGATATGATAAATTTTACCTAAAACATTATTAGACCTTATACATCCTTAAATATGATACTTAATAATTGCTGTATATTTAATCTAAGAACACTTCAGTATAATCCATTTCCAAATCAAACTGTTTGTTTACAAGTATTAAATAGTCACTAAATATAATTGAAGTCTAATGGTAATCAATTGAAAGGAAAATATGTACATTTAAAGTACAAAAAATTCAGGAATAATATCTAATTGTACAACCCAGCAGTGTAGGAAAAATAAATTTATCCTTTGACTTCTAATTAAAATGAAATTTAAAAGTGAAAAATAAAAGAAAATATTATCTATATTTGGGATGGAGGGAAGCACAATGTCAGAGTGCATCTTGATTCCATATCCTTATCAGCATAAGAATTGCTGGGCTTTTTTCCCAATAATTGAAGTTTTATATGACTTTTTTGGGAAATATCAGAATGAGAAGGACTTGGAGAAAGAAGATACTGAGAACTTAGATACTAGATTTGAATCCACAAACAGAGATTGACAAACATCTTTAAATCAAAATAGGCAACCATCAGAAGAATCCAATCTGGAACTTACAATAATATAAAAAACCATGGTTCTAGATGGGAAGAATCCACAAGAGTTTAAGAAATTAGGGTGGTCAACCAAAGAGTACACATGGTGGGACTCATGGCTCCAGGTGCATATGTAGCAGAGGATGGCCTAATTGGTCATCAATGGGAGGAGAGACCCTTGGTCCTGTGAAGGTTCTATGTCCCAGTGTAGGGGAATGCCAGGACCAGGAAGTGGGTGTGGGTGAGTTGGTGAGCAAGGGAACGGGGAGGAAATAGGGTTTCTTTTGGAGGGGAAACCAGGAAAGGGGATAACATTTGAAATGTAAATAAAGTAAATATCTAATAAAGAAAAAAACAAAGAAGTTATGGTGGCAGCCCATAGAAGAACAATATATTAAGAACCCAGATTCTGCTTATTGATGCCAACTTAAAGCAGTGCTACACAATGGATTGTGTGTTTCATTTTGTAGAGTTCAGAGAATTGAAATACACACACGTGTTGATATATCATATAGTTGATACATGTTTAGAGTTCTCTGAAATGTTCTAAGGAGAAGCTAATGGGAAGAGAGGAAGAGACTGACCGCCAAACATTAGATGGAGTTCAGAGTGTTATACAAAAGTTGGGAGAAGGATTGAGAGACCCAAAGATGAAAGAGACTACACAGGAAGACCAACACAGTCAACTAACCTGTACATTTGGGGCCTCCCTGAGAATGAATCACTAACTAAAGAGTGTAAGCTGTTCTGAAAACCATAGTATAGTGTAAAAACATCAAATAAACAATCCTACTAATAGAGAGGCTGAGATAGGAGAAGCATGATTTCAAGACCATTATGTGGCACACAGCAAGACCTGTCATGTACAAACAAGCAGAAAGTATATATGGAATGTACAATATTGGACTTATTTCTCCCATTACCAAATTAGAGAGAACACAGGATGACAGTAGACAAATTTCTAATTCCTCATATTTTTGAATTTCAATTGATTAGGATATGTTGGTAATATTGGTTTTCATATTAAGAGATATTAAGGAAAAGTGATTATTACTTCCTGTTAAATTTCTTGTTAGGGTGGAATTATGCTTGTGTAGGTTTGCTGAAAGATTACTTTCTTGCTTCTTCTAGGGTGTAGTTTCACTCCTTGTGTTGGTGTTTCCATCTATTATCCTTTGTAGGGCTGGATTTGTGGAAAGATATTGTGTAAATTTGTTTTTTTCATGGAATATCTTGTTTTCTCTGTCTATGGTAATTGAGAGTTTTGCTGGATATAGTAGCCTGGGCTGGCATTTGTGTTCTCTTAGGGTCTATATGACATCTGCACAGGATCTCCTAGCTTTCATAGTCTCTGGTGAGAAGTCTGCTGTAATTCTGATAGCTCTGCCTTTATATGTTACTTGACCTTTACCCCTTACTGCTTTTAACATTCTTTCTTTGTTTAGTGCATTTGGTGTTTTGACTATTATGTGACGAGAGGAATTTCTTTTTGGGTCCAATCTATTTGGAGTTCTGTAGGCTACTTGTATGTTCATGGGCATCTCTTTCTTTTGGTTAGGAAAATTTTCTTCTATAATTTTATTGAGGATATTTACTGGTCCTTTAATTTGGGAATCTTTACACTCTTCTATATCTATTATCCATAGGTTTGGTCTTCTCATTGTGTCCTGGATTTCTGGATGTTTTGGGTTAGGAGCTTTTTGCAATTTGCATTTTCTTTGACCGTTGTGTCAATGTTTTCTATCTTTCTTTCTTTCTTTCTTTCTTTCTTTCTTTCTTTCTTTCTTTCTTTCTTTCTTTCTTTCTTTCTTATCTTCAGTCATCTTTTCTTCTTTCTTTATTTCCTTCCTTCCTTCCTTCTTTCCTTTCTCTCTCGCTTTCTTTCGTTCTTTCATTCTTTCGTTCTTTCTTTTTTTGTCAGTGTTTTCTATGGTCTCTTCTGCACCTGAGATTCTCTCTTCTATCGATTGTATTCTGTTAGTGATGCTTGCATCTATGACTCCTGATCTCTTTCCTAAGGTTTCTAACTCCAGGGTTGTCTCCTTTTATGATTCCTTTATTGTTTCTAGTTCCATTTTTAGATCCTGGATGGTTTTGTTCTTTTCCTTTACCTGTTTGATTGTGTTTTTCTGTAACTCTTAAAGGGATTTTTGTGTTTCCTCTTTAAGGGCTTCTAGCTGTTTACCTGTGTTCTCCTGTATTTCTTTAAGGGAGTTATTTATGTCCTTCTTAATGTCCTCTATCATAATCATGAGAAGTGATTTTAGATCTGAATCTTGCTTTTCCGGTGTAGTAGGGTATCCAGGACTTGCTATGGTGGGAGAGTTTGGTTCTGATAATGCCAAGTAACCTTGGTTTCTGTTGCTTATGTTCTTATGCTTGCCTCCCATCATCTGGTTATCTCTAGTGCTACTTGCCCAGGCTTGGAGCCTGTCCTTCCTATGATTCTTGTTGTGTCAGAACTCCTCCAAGTCAAGCTGCCTCTGTGATCCTGTGATCCTGAGATTCTGTGTGTGTCTGAGCTTCTGGGAGTCAAGCTCCCTTTGGGACCTTGAGATCCTAGTGTGACCAAGCTCCTATGATCCTGTGATCCTCTGATCCTGGGCATGTTAGAGCCCCTTGGAGTGGAGCTATGCTGGGTGTTGTGGGGCTGGCTGCAGAGTTTGTGCCTAAGGTCTGCTCAGGGCACCGGCCCAGGCAGACAGTGATAATGTGTTGTAAAGTGAAAAAAATAAGTAAATTTTTAAAAAAGATCAGAACAGTGCATATATACGTATTATATATATATATATATATATATATATATATATATATATGTGTGTGTGTGTGTGTATGTGTGTGTGTATACATATACATATACACATACAAATACACATACACATACATCTTACATATGTACATTTAGGTGTACAAACACACACACATACACAAATAAAAACCCCTTTTTCACAATATGGTGTTACATAGATGTCTTTACACCATTTGTACACCTTGTACCCAAGGAAGCCAGAAGAACGCATCAGATTTCCTGGATCTGAAATTATGTGTAGTTCTGAGCCAACAGATGTGGATGCAGGGAACCAAACTTGGGCATACATCAAAATCAGTACTATTGAGAAAACTCTGCAGCTCCCAAATGTGCCATCATAATGCAGAGATGAAGACAGTTCATTGCTTCTTTTATCTTCTATCACTTGAAAGTGAAGAAAGTCTCAGATTCAAGAGATTTCTACTTCTCTGAAAATGAATTCTCCACTTTGCCTCATACTTTAATTGCTAACAAAAATCTCCTGAAGTCTGTAAAGGCACCAAAACTCGTTGTTGATCAGAGCCGAGGTCACCTATATTGCATTAGGAAAACTCCCATAACTTAAAAAAATTCTTTTTTTTTGTGGGGAGAGGAAGCTTGAGACAGGATTTCTTCACATAGCCATAGATGTTCTGAAACTCACTATGTGGACCAAGCTGGCCTAAAACTCAGAGAGATCTTCCTGCCACTGGTCCCCAAGTGGGGAGATTACGGCACGCACCACAATGTCTAGTTGTGATGTTTTTGAGATGGCCTATCTTTGAATCAGAAGATGAAAGCACAGTGTAAAATTTAAACAGAAACCATAACTGTTTTGAGGAAAAGTAACACTTTTTGAAATTCAACAATTTATAGATTTCAATTGGTAAACTATTTCCTATGTTCTCAATATTTTGGATTTTTTCTTTGTTATTTTCATTTTTAAAGTTTTAACTGTGTGAAGACATCTATTCATGGAGTGTATGCGGCAATCAGAGGAAGTGTTACTGGTGTCAAATACCAATTTCTTCTCTGTAAGTTCTCCAGATGAAACCTAGACATTCAAGTTCAGCTGAAAATTATCTCGCTGGACCTTATGTGTGTTTAACTGTTACTTATCTATGTGCTGGTGTGCAAGTGTGCATATGCCAGAGCCCAAATGTGGACAGGAGAAAAACACTTGTTAGAGTAATACGGGTCTCACAGAAACTGAATCAGATCATTAGGTTTGGCACCAACCAACTTTACCCACTGAGACTATATTTTGGCATTCATTTGTGTTTCTGAGAAAGTGTTATGAAAAAGTGTTTTGTCATCTGAAAAAACTGACAGGATCCCAAAATTTACAGCACGATAATATAATTTTTATAAGCAAAAGTATTTATTATTCAAATTAGCTTGTGCCTCTCTATCCCTAGATGACAATATGTTCACAGTCTGGAAAAGAGACGTTTTACTGATGTACTGTTTCTATTAGTTTTCTTCAAGCACTAGTGGGAAATAATTTGTGTGTGCAAGGCTGGCAACCTCACCTTGATCACCATATAAAGAGAGCCAAAAGAAGACCCCACAAGTTTGTCTTCCAGTCTATACATATTTGTCATGGCCTACAAACCCACAATCACATTACAAACACACACACACACACACACACACACACACACACACACACACACACATCCCCCCCCCAACCAAGCAAGATATGGTTTCAAAAAATAAATCATACTTCTTATATTATATAACATCTCTAGACAATTTTGTTAGGAAGTAATTTTTCAAGATGAAATGCCAATAATTGTATAACTGGGACATGAAGAAGGATGGAATGTCAAATAATATATACTTATTGTGGTGGTTTGAATAGGTATGACCTCCATACACTCTTGTTGGAGGAAGGGTGTCACTGTGTTGTTAGGCTTTGAAGTTTTATATGATCAAGCTATGCCCAGTGTGGCATCAGTCTCCTGCTGCCATCAGATCAAGATGTAGAATTATGGGTTCCCCCTGCACCATGATTTCATGCACACTGCCATGCTTCCTACCATGGTGATAATGGACTAAACCTATGATATTGTAAGCCATCTCCAATTAAGTGGTTTCCTGTATGAGTTGCCATGGTTATGGTGTGTCTTTACAGCAATAAAACCCTAGCATGGTACCTAGACATCGTTCTTACCATATTTTAGCAAAGAATGTGACTGATTTTTGCTCTGGTCCAAAGTGTCTACATGTGGCACAAAGTAAAGAGTTAGATAAGTTGCAATGGCATGGAAATCTCAAGAGCCCAGTATAAATCCTATCCTGTAGTTCCCTCTTATGAACAACATTTTGATGAAATAGAGGAAACTTCTCAAGGAAAGTAAAAAAAAAATGTATGATTCAAGGATTGAAGGGAAGCCAGGAAATAGAATGGAACTAATTCCTGTGTTCAAGGAGATGACCTGATTAAAGATATTAAATGGAGTTGAGAAAGTGGTGACCTCAGGGCAAAATTCCACTCAGTTAAACTTCCATCCTTGAAAAAATTAAAGAGCTTATGTCCATGTATGTTGGTATGTGCCTTCAATCCCAGAACATAGGAGACAGAGGCAAGCACATTTATGAATTCAAGGCCTGCCTGGTCTACAAAGCAAGTTCCAGGTAAAGAAAAGCTTAGGTCAAAGCATGGTGGTATACACCTTTGAGCAACTACAGTACTCATGAGACAGAGTCATGCAGATCTCTGAGGTCAAGGACGGTTTATAGAATAAGTTCTAGGACAAACAAGCTTAGAGAATGAAGAAAATTATGGAAAAAGTGAAACCTAATAAAGATGTTATAAGATAAGTGGGCCCCAGCAAGCAGCCTTGCTTCAGCCATATAGTTCTGGATTTAGAATCAAATATATAAATCTCTCTGTGACTAAGAAAAGCCACTGATGCAAGGAATCTGTCAGGGTTGTCCTGCATGAAGGCCCAGAGAAGCCAGCGTGTGAATGGGAATATAAAGTTCCCTCCTGCTACTTAGGAAAGATACTGAGGCCAGGTATGTGGCAAGGGTGTCCCTGCAGGCAGGGCCAGAGAGGCCATTGGGAAAAGCTGTGAAGGTGAAGCCTGGATTACCTTGGACATCCCAGGATACTAGAGATGCCAGAGCTATGGGACATCTGCTGAGGGAAGCTACTAACATTGGGGAACTAGCTCAAGAGAAAGAAGTGTGTTTCCATCACCAAAGCTGAAAAGAGTTGGAGATCTGAAGAGCATCAGACATGGAGATGCAGAGTTTGGAGTTTGCCAAACAGGTTTTTTGGTCTTCCTTTGGTCCACAATTTCTGCAATTTGGAGCACTAAAGTATATCCTGTGCTGTTATATGTTGGAAGTATGTGATCTGTGGTTTTCCTTTCATTCTATAATGGATTACACTTAAGAGATTGCATGAATCTTACAGCAGACTTTGAAAGTTTTTACTTTTAAACATTGTTGAGACTATGATAGACTATGGGAAGTATTTTATCTGTTTTTTTCATTTTATAGGGGATTACAGTTAAGATATTGCATGAATCTCAGAAGAGAGTTTGAACTTTGTACTTTTACATATTGGTGAGACTGTGATAGGCTGTGGGTCTTTCAAAGGCGGATAGAGGCATGTTGTATGCTTCACGCTCAGCAGGTCTGATGAAGGTGGGAGCAGAGGTAGCAGGAGAATGGAGGTTTTCTTGGGATATCAGGCTGCTCAGGGTATCTCTGCTCCAGAGGACCCATCAAGGATGAGTCGGGGAAGGGAAGCTCACCTGTATGGATCAGGCTCAGCAGGTCTGAGGAAAGGGGGAGGAAGATTATCTTGTCTGGCCTCAGTGGGAGAGGAAGCACCTAGCCTTGGAGAGATTTGAAGTGCCAAGGCAAGGGGATACACAGGGGTCCCCTACCCATTTAGAAGAGATATGCATGGGGGATAGGGGAAGAATTATGGGAGGGGTGACCAGGAGGGGGGCAGTAAGTGGGATGTAAAGTGAATAAGGAAAAAACAAAAAATATCTGAGAAAAACACAATTTTTCCAATAAAAGAAAAACTTATGTTGTATTGTGTTATGATGAAAAGCCTATGAGGACCAGGAAGTTGATGGGGTGGCATGATTAAGTATGGACCCCATATGCTTTTCCACAGGAATTCTCAGTATTAGGAGATTGCTAGAATATGTATGGCATCCATGTATTGGAGGAAGTGTGTCACTATGTAGGTGGGCTTTGAAGTCATATATGTTCAAGCTACAAGTAGTGTGGTGCACACAGTCTTCTTCTGCTACCTGGATTAAATATAGAATTCTCAGCTTTATCCGCAGCAACATGTATGTCTGCATGCTGCCATGCTTCCCACCATGATGATAATGGACTAAACATCAAAGAATGTAAGCCAGCATCAATTAAATGGTTTTTATTATAAGGGTTCTCTTGGTCATGCTGTCTGTCTCTTCACAAAAATGAAAGCCCTAAGAAAGACATCCATAGAATATCAACCAATGTTACAAGATATAAACATGAATGCTGACTATCCTACCTTAAAATATCTCTAACAAATACATGAAAATGCTGCTTTAAATACGTACATAAGGTATGTCATGTTTCTTATATTATCTTCTATTAAGAATTTTAACATGGGGGCTGGTGAGATGGCTCAGTGGGTAAGAGCACCTGACTGCTCTTCCGAAGGTCCAGAGTTCAAATCCCAGCAACCACATGGTGGCTCACAACCATCCACAACAAGATCTGGCGCCCTCTTCTGGAGTGTCTGAAGACAGCTATAGTGTACACACATAATAAATAAATATATCTTTAAAAAAAAGAATTTTAACATAAGCATTATTAAAATGTGTTGACAAAACAGCATACACTGGTAATGACTGGTATTCAGGAGGCTGACACATGAGAATCATGACTTGAAATGTAGCCCTGACTAATTATTGATATCCAAGCCAGGCTGGATAAAAACAACATCTCAATGGAATTCATGAAAACATGAAAAAAGAACCTAGTAACAACATCCTCCACCCTTTTGTAGACACACTGACTTGAAAAGTGTGATCACAGAAATGAAATGAACAATTGACCACTTAGATGATAGGAATCCCATTCTATACATTTTAGCAGAAAAATTCATATCAGCAAATGAAGGGCAATAAAAGAACAGAATTCACAGAAGGGTTATGAGAACCACCAAATAAACGTCAGTAAATGGATTTGCCACACACACAGTAAACTTCAATACTTAATCCAAAAGGTTCAAGATACAAATGGCAATGATGACCTCTAACATCACACTTGAGTAAACATGGTAAATAATTTTAAGAAGACAATGAAACAAGATCTTTGTCTTGAAACTGAAGAAAACTGTGATGTCTAACATCTTCAGCAAATTATTTACATGTATAGAGTTTTGCCTTGTATGAGTGCTTTTCTATTTCATGATGTCAAGATAATGTATAAAGGCTTTAAAATATTTAGAGGTCTAGGGTTGTGGCTCAGAAATTAAGACAAGTTCGTTCCCAGGGCCAACATCAAGTTTTTGACAACTTCCTTTATCCCTGCTACAAGAATATTAAGAGTCTAACCTTCTTGGTAACCAGCATGCACATACATGTACCCACAGAAAGACACACTAACAGCACATGAGTAAAATTAAAACAAACCACTAAACAAACAATTTACATTCATCACTGTTTTTCTCATGCAAACCTTCATTTGTGTAACCTAGATGATGAGGCACCTAAAGGCTTACTTACAAGGTTTTTTTTCCTCATGAGTTGGTTCATTTCCAACAAAGCAAGCATGTGGGCTTGAACTCAGAAAACCAACCCTTCTCAATTTGTGGTATCACTTGGAAAGACTTAGTAAATGCCACCCCTACTGGAGGAAACATGTCACTGTCTCTCCAGTATGTATTCTTTTATGACTTCAGAGATGACCTGTTGTGAAAGCTTTACTTCATTGTTGGATTCATAGGGGCTTTCTCCAGTATGTGTTCTCCATGGTTTCGATGATATTTGTGAACTACAAAGGTTTTACCACATTGATTTATAGGGTATTTATAGGGTTTCTTTCCAGTATTTTTTCTTTTATGCATTTGGAGACTATTGTGTCCTGAAAAGGCTTTACCACTTTGATTATATTCATAAGGTTTCTGTGCAGTATGTGTTCTTTTATGACTGTGTTGTGAAAACGGTATGGGTCCTAGCTTCCCCCTGCCTTTCAGGGAGGTCCGCTCCACCAAGCTCACACATTCCACCACCTCAGCTGGTAGCTAGTTCAGCAGCTCACAAGCCGCACACATGGTTCCTCCAGTGGCTGGGAGATCATCCACAACGACCACTTTCTGCTCGGGTTCTAAGGCATCTTTCTGGATTTCCAGCTCAGCCTTCTCATACTCCAGAGCATAGTAGGCTGACACAGTGGGGCTCCACAGCTTCCCGTGCTTCCAGATGAGGACACAGCCCATGCCAAGCTCTTGAGCTAGGAAAGGGCCAAAAAGGAAGCCCCTGGAGTCTAGATCTGCGATGTAGTCGATCTTGTATTGTGCGTGGACTTCAAGTGACTGGCCAGGAGGTGGATGGAGGCTCAGAAGAAGTACAGGGTGCGATATCCCTGAACAGCATGCCCGGGATGGGGAAGTCAGGGAAGCTGCCAATTCGCAGCGCCACCAGCTGCAACTCAGGTTCGGACATGGCTCCGTGTGAGTAGGAGGTCAAATACATACTTCTTTAGAGATATATTTGTATTATTCTGTTGATTTCCACACTTACTACATAACACAGAAGTTTTAAAGGAAACTGAAAAGGAGGTTCACCCTTGCCATTTCTGGGCCCTTTAAATAGGATATAGACTTGCATGAGAAATGTCTATTAACAGACATACGGACAGAGACAGACAGAACAACAGTACTGAGCACACATTAGAAAAACTGTAAAAATGATTACTAACTACAAAAAAGGATGGGCAAGCTGGGTATATTGGCTCATGCCTTTAATCCTATCCAGGAGGCAAACGCAGATGAATCTCATTAAGTTGGCAACCAGACTAGTATATGGAATAAGTTCAGGACAGCTTGAGGTAAATATAAAGAACCTGCATCCTGAATCCCCCCTTCAAACAGCCACATAAACAATAAAAGATAGGTAAAAACTCTGAAGGTCTCACTGAACTTCTTACAAAGACTTATGCATCCACTCCAGGTCTGTATTCATCTCCCAGTAGCCTGAGTGTCATTGTTTAAAGTGAAGGAATAAGAAAAAGTTACTAAAAGGGAATGCATGTTCAAACAGCTAGAGATGGTCAGATGAAAATATATGCAATGTATATGTAGATCATAAAAAACACATAGGGCAAGAGCAAGGAAACAGGAATTAACAGCACATGGACATACAGAGATACCCAAAGGGAGACTCTGCTGGAGATAGAAATCCTAGGAAAGAAATCAGGAACCATAGATGCGAGCATCAGCAATAGAATACAAGAGATGGAAGAGAGAATCTCAGGTGCAGAAGATTCCATAGAAAACATGGACACAACGATCAAAGAAAATGCAAAAATGCAAAAAGATTCTAATTCAAAACATCCAGGAAATCCAGGACACAATGAGAAGACCAAACCTAAGGATAATAGGTATAAATGAGAATGAAAATTTTCAACTTAAAGGGCCAGTAAATATCTTCAACAAAATTATAGAAGAAAACTTCCCTAACCTAAAGAGATGCCCATGAACATACAAGAAGCCTACAGAACTCCAAATAGACTGGACCAGAAAAGAAGTTCTTCCTGACACATAATAATCAGAACAACAAATACAATAAATAAGATTAGAATATTAAAAGCACTAAGGGAAAAAGGTCAAGTAACATATAAAGGCAGACCTATCAGAATTACACTAGACTTCTCACCAGAGACTATGAAAGCCAGAAGATGGGCTGGTGAGATGGCTCAGTGGGTAAAAGCACCGGACTGCTCTTCCGAAGGTCCCAGAGTTCAAATCCCAGCAACCACATGGTGGCTCACAACCATCTGTAATGAGATCTGACTCCCTCTTCTGGTGCATCTGAAGACAGCTACAGTGTACTTAGATATAATAAATACAAAAAAAAAAAAAAAAAAGAAAGCCAGAAGATCTTGGACAGATGTTATACAGACCCTAAGAGAACACAAATGCCAGCCCAGGCTACTATACCCAGCACAACTCTCAATTCCCATAGATAGAGAAACCAAAGTATTCCATGACAAAACCAAATTCATACAATATCTTTCCATGAATCCAGCTCTTCAAAGGAAAATAAAGGGAAAAATCCAACAGAAGGAAGGAAAGTATGCCCTAGAAAAAGCAAGAAAGTAATCCTTCAACAAACCTAAAAGAAGATAGTCTCAAGAACAGAATCCCAACCCTAACAACAAAAATAACAGGAAGCAACAATTACTTTTCCTTAATATCTCTTAATATCAATGGACTCAATTCCCCAATAAAAAGACATACACTAACAGACTGGCTACATAAACAGGACCCAACATTTTGCTGCATACAGGAAACCCATCTCAGGGACAAAGACAGACCCTACCTCAGAGTAAAAGGCTGGAAAACAATTTTCCAAGCAAATGGTCTGAAGAAACAAGCTGGAGTAGCCCTTCTAATATCGAATAAAATCAACTTCCAACCCAAAGTTATTAAAAAAGATAAGGAGGGGCACTTCATACTCATCAAAGGTAAATCTTCCAAGATGAGCTCTCAATTTAACTATCTATGCTCCAAATGCAAGGGCATCCATACTCATTAAAGAAACTATAGTAAAGCTCAAAGCACACATGCACCTCACTCAATAATACTGGGAGACTTCAACACCCCACTCTCATCAATGGGCAGATCTTGGAAACAGAAGCTAAACAGAGACACAGTGAAACTAACAGAATTTTTGGAACAAATGGATTTAACAGATATCTAGAGAACATTTTATTCTTAAAAAAATGTTATGCTTTCTTTCTCAGCACCTCATGGTAACTTCTCCAAAACTGACCATATAATTGGTCACAAAACAGGCCTCAACAGATACAAAATATTGAAATTATCCCATGCATCCTATCAGATCACCACGGACTAAGGCTGATCTTCAATAACAACATAAAATAATAGAAAGCCAACATTCATGTGGAAGCTGAACAATACTCTACTCAGCAATAACTTGGTCAAGAAAGAAATAAAGAAAGAAATTAAAGACTTTTTAGAGTTTAATGAAAATGAAGCCACAACATACCCAAATTTATGGGACACAATGAAAGCAATCCTAAGAGGAAAACTCATAGCTCTGAGTGCCGCCAAAAAGACACTAGAGAGAGCACACACTAGCAGCCTGACAGCACACCTAAAAGCTCTAGAGCAAAAGGAAGCAAATTCACTCAAGAGGAGTAGACAGCAGGAAATACTGTAGGAAATAATCAAAATCAGGGCTGAAACCAACCAAGTAGAAACAAAAGAATCAACCAAGCCAGGAGCTTTTTTTTTTTTTTTTTGAGAAAATCAACAAGGAAATCCAAAGCATCATCAGATCCTACTACAAAAGGCTATACTCAACCAAACTGGAAAACCTGGATGAAATGGACAATTTTCTACACAGATACCACGTACCAAAGCTAAATCAGGATCAGATTAATGATCTAAACAGTCCCATATCCCCTAAAGAAATATAAACAGTCTTTAATAGTCTCCCAACCAAAAAAGCCCAGGGCCAGATGGGTTTAGTGCAGAGTTCTATCAGACCTTCAAAGAAGACACAATTCCAATTCTCCTCAAACTATTTCACAAAATAGAAACAGAAGGTACTCTATCCAATTCATTCTATGAAGCCACAATTACTCTGATAACTAAACCACAGAAAGATCCAACAAAGAAAGAGAACTTCAGACCAATTTCCCTTATGGATATCGATGCAAAAATACTCAATAAAATTCTCGCAAACCGAATCCAAGAACACATCAAAATGATCATCCATAATGATCAAGTAGGCTTCATCCCAGGGATGCAGGGATGGTTTAATATATGGAAATCCATCAACGTAATCCACTATATAAACAAACTCAAAGACAAAACCACATGATCATCTCGTTAGATGCTGAGAAAGTATTTGACAAAATCCAACACCCATTCATGATACAAGTCTTGGAAAGATCAGGAATTCAAGACCCATACCTAAACATAATAAAAGCAATATACAGCAAACCAGTAGCCAACATCAAAGTAAATGGAAAGAAGCTGGAAGTAATCCCACTAAAATCAGGGACTAGACAAAGCTGTCCACTTTCTCCCTACCTATTCAATATAGTAGTTGAAGTCCTAGACAGAGCAATTAGATAACAAAAGGAGATCAAGGCGATACAAATTGGAAAGGAAGAAGTCAAGATATCACTTTTTGCAGATGATATGATAATATATATAAGTGACCCTAAAAATTTCATCAGAGAACTCTTAAACCTGATAAAGAGCTTCAATGCAGTAGCTGGATATAAAATTAACTCAAACAAATCAGTTTCCTTTCTCTACACAAAGGAAAAACAGGTTGAGAAAAAAATTAGGGAAACAACAAACACCCTTCACAATAGTCACAAATAATATAAAATACCTGGGTGTGACTGTAACTAAGGAAGTGAAAGATCTGTATGATAAGAACTTCAAATCTCTGAAGAAAGAAATAGAAGAATATCCCAGAAGATGGAAAGATCTCCTATGCTCATGGATTTGCAGTATTAATATAGTAAAAATGGCTATCTTGCCAAAAGCAATCTACAGATTCAATGCAATCCCTATCAAAATTCCAACTCAATTCTTCACCGAGTTTGAAAGGGCAATTTGCAAATTCATCTGGAATAACAAAAAACCTAGGATAGCAAAAAGTATTCTCAATAATAAAAGAACCTCTGGTGGAATCACTGTGCCTGATTTCAAGCTGTACTACAGAGCAATTGTGGTAAAAACTGCATGGTACTGGTACAGCAACAGACAGGTAGATCAATGGAATAGAATTGAAGACCCAGAAATGAACCCACACACCTATGGTCACTTGATCTTTGACAAGGGAGCTAAAACCATCCAGTGGAAAAAAGACAGCATTTTCAACAAATGGTGCTGGCACAACTGGTGGTTAGCATGTAGAAGAAAGCACATTGATCTATGTTTTTTTCAGTTTCTACATTTATTTTTTTTTCAATTTTTAAAATTAGGTATTTATTTCATTTACATTTCCAATGCTATCCTAAAAGTCCTAAAAGTCCCCCACATGCTCCCTCACCCACTCTCCCGCCCACCCACTCCCACTTCTTGGCCCTGGCGTTCCCCTGTACTGAGGCATAGAAAGTTTGCATGACCAATGGGCCTCTCTTTCCACTGATGGCCGACTAGGCCATCTTCTGATACATATGCAGCTAGAGACAGGAGCTCCGGGGGATACTGGTTAGTTCATATTGTTGTTCCACCTATAGGGTTGCAGATCAGTTTAGCTCCTTGGTTACTTTCTCTAGGTCCTCCATTGGGGGCCCTGTGATCCATCCAATAGCTGACTGTGAGCATCCACTTCTGTGTTTGTTAGGCCCCAGTATAGTCTCACAAGAGACAGCTATATCTGGGTCCTTTCAGCAAAATCTTGCTAGTGTATGCAATGGTGTTAGCATTTGGAAGCTGATTATGGGATGGATCCCCGGATATGGTAGTCTCTGGATGGTCCATTATTTTGTCTCAGCTCCAAACTTTGTCTCTGTAACTCCTTCCATGGGTGTTTTGTTGCCAATTCTAAGAAGGGGCAAAGTGTCCACACTTTGGTCTTCGTTCTTCTTGAGTTTCATGTGTTTAGCAAATTGTATCTTATATCTTGGGTATTCTAAGTTTCTGGGCTAATATCCACTTATCAGTGAGTACATACTGTGTGAGTTCTTTTTTTTTCATATTTTTTAATTGGGTATTTATTTCATTTACATTTCCAGTGCTATCCCAAAAGTCCCCCACACACTCCCACACCCACTCCCCTACCCACCCACTCCCACTTCTTGGCCCTGGCGTTCCCCTGTACTGAGGCATATAAAGTTTGCACGAACAATGGGCCTCTCTTTCCACTGATGGCTGACTAGGCCATCTTCTGATTCATATGCAGCTAGAGACACGAGCTGCGGGGTGGGGTGGAGGGGGGAGGTATTGGTTAGTTCATATTGTTATTCTACCTATAGGATTTCAGATCCCTTCAGCTCCTTGAGTACTTTCTCTACCTCCTCCATTGGGGGCCCTGTGATCCATCCAATAGCTGACTGTGAATATCCACTTCTGTGTTTGCCAGGCCCCAGCATAGTCTCACAAGAGACAGCCATATCTGGGTCCTTTTAGCAAAATCTTGCTAGTGTATGCAATGGTGTCAGCTTTTGGAAGCTGATTATGGGATGGATCCCCGGATATGGCAGTTTCTAGATGGTCCATCTTTTCGTCTCAGCTCCAAACTTTGTCTCTGTAACTCCTTCCATGGGTGTTTTGTTCCCAATTCTAAGAAGGGGCAAAGTGTCCACACTTTGGTCTTCGTTCTTGAGTTTCATGTGTTTAACAAATTGTATCTTCTATCTTGGGTATTCTAAATTTCTGGGCTAATATCCACTTATCAGTGAGTACATATTGTGCGAGTTCTTTTGTGATTGGGTTACCTCACTCAGGATGATGCCCTCCAGGTCCATCCATTTGCCTAGGAATTTCATAAATTCATTCTTTTTAATAGCTGAGTGGTACTCCATTGTGTAAATGTACCACATTTTTTGTATCCATTCCTCTGTTGAGGGGCATCTGGGTTCTTTCCAGCTTCTGGCTATTATAAATAAGGCTGCTATGAACATAGTGTAGCATGTGTCCTTCTTACTGGTTGTGACATCTTCTGGATATATGCCCTGGAGAGGTATTGCGGGATCCTCCGGTAGTACTATGTCCAATTTTCTGAGGAACCGCCAGACTGATTTCCAGAGTGGTTGTACAAGCTTGCAATCCCACCAACAATGAAGGAGTGTTCCTCTTTCTCCACATCCTCGCCAGCATCTGCAGTCACCTGAATTTTTGATCTTAGCCATTCTGACTGGTGTGAGATGGAATCTCAGGGTTGTTTTGATTTGCATTTCTCTGATGATTAAGGATGCTGAGCATTTTTTCAGGTGCTTCTCAGTCAGTTGGTATTCCTCAGGTGAGAATTCTTTGTTTAGCTCTGAGCCCCATTTTTTAATGGGGTTATTTGATTTTCTGGAGTCCACTTTCTTGAGTTCTTTATATATATTGGATATTAGTCCCCTATCTGATTTAGGATAGGTAAAGATCCTTTCCCAATCTGTTGGTGGCCTTTTTGTCTTATTGATGGTGTCTTTTGCCTTGCAGAAGCTTTGCAGTTTCATGAGAATTTCATGCAATTCTCAATCTTACAGCACAAGCCATTGCTGTTCTATTCAGGAATTTTTCCCCTGTGCCCACATCTTCGAGGCTTTTCCCCACTTTCTCCTCTATAAGTTTTAGTGTCTCTGGTTTTATGTGGAGTTCCTTAATCCACTTAGATTTGACCTTAGTACAAGGAGATAGGAATGGATCAATTCGCATTCTTCTACATGATAACCACCAGTTATCCAGCACCAGATAACCGCCAGCACCATTTGTTGAAAATGCTGTCTTTCTTCCACTGGATGGTTTTAGCTCCCTTGTCGAAGATCAAGTGACCATAGGTGTGTGGGTTCATTTCCATACCATGCACTTCTTTGTAGTTCTTCACTCTACTGTATATAGGAGCCACTCCATTAAGTCACTTACTCTCTACTCTATGAATGGACTCATCTACTGATATGAAAAATTAAAATCTCCTGACTTTTCCACATGAGAACTCACTGCATATTACTGCCAGGACTCTTAGTGAGCATATGAGCACATCTTCCATTGTATGGAGGAAAGGAACCACTGGGTCCTATATTCAGCTTGAATAGACATTCTGGAATCATGTTGAAGGTGCTAAAATATGTATTCTGTTGTCAACAGTGGATGATTTTCACTCTCCACATCCTCACCAATATTTGGTATTATCAGGTCTTTTCATATTGTCATTCTAGTACTCATCTAGAGGCCATTGCTTATAACCTTTGCTTGTATTGTCCGGAAAACTAATCACAGTGAATATCTTTCCTAGTCCTCTGTAGATCTTATCTCACACAGGACTTGTTTAAATTGCTCACTCATTTTTAACTTGGCCTGACTTTAACTGGAAATTTATGAGTTCCTTATTATGTGTGTGTGTATTCTGCAACTTCTTTACTAAATATGTGTATTGTAAATGTCTTTCTCCACTTACAGATTTGCCTTTTTACTTCTAATGGGGCTTTTTGAGAAAGAAAAACTCTTACTTATCAATATTTTCCCTTGGTAGTACATTTTAATCCCTGCCTGAGAATTATTTCTAAAAACCAATCAATCAATCAATCAATCAATCAATCAAATAGCATCAGCTCTGATGCCTGCCAAGAGGCTGGCTCTAACCCAACACACGCAGCTTTGCTTACCTCCAAAGAGGTGGGCCATTACCCAGCATATGCAGGTGAGACACTACCCCTACCTCTATACAATCCCCCAGTGTGCAGGGACTCCAGCAGCCTGCTTCCTTCCAGTCCAAACCTACACCAGCAACAATCACGGAGTACCCACAGCTCTGCATACCTGCCAAGAGGCCAGCTCTAACTGCCACCCCTACATACAAACAACTCTGCCTACCACTGAGGTGGCCTACTCAAACCTGAGACACATATCTTCACCTGTCTTCTGGGGGGCCTGCTTCAATCTAGGACACTCAGCCCTCCAACACCAGAGAGTACTAGATGACAAAAGGCAAGCCCAAAAATATAACCTACAGAAGCCAATGTAATATGGCATCATCAAAATGGAACTCTTCTATGACAGCAAGCACTGGGTATCCTAACACACCTGAAGAGCAAGACCTTAAATACCATCTCATGAAGATGATAGAGGCCTTGAAAGAGGGTATAAATATTTTCCTTAAAGAAATACAGGGAAACATATTCAAACACATAGAAGCCCCTAAAGAGGAAACAAATAACTTACACAAATACAGGAAAATACGAACAAGCAGGTAAAGCAAATGAATAAAATGGTCCACGATCTAAAAATGGAAATAGAAGCAATAAAGAAAGCACAAATAAAGGGAACCCTGGAGATGAAAATCCTATGAAAAAGAACAGGAACTAGACATACAATCATTACAGTAACACCAACGAGGCAGCTCACAACCATTTTCAAAGCCAATTATAGGCTATGCAAATCCTCTTGCATCTTCACAGGCCCAGACATGCACACAGAGCACACACATGCATGTAGGCAAGACATACATACACATGAAATAAACATAATTTATCTTTCAATAGTAATGGGTTTACAGGTATGTAATACACTTATGTACTAAGTTCATTCTTTGAAAGTATACAGTCTAGTAGTGCTTTCTTAGTATGTCATTAAAATTATGCACCCATCACTCTATTTGTTTTAAAAACATTTTTATCTTTGAGAAGAAACCTTAGCAATGTATTGAATCATTCCTGCATCCCTGGATGAAGTCTACTTGACCATGATGGGTGACGTTTTTAATGTGCTGCTGGATTTGTTTTGCGAGTCTTTTCTTGAGTATTTTTGCATCGATGTTTATAAAAGGAATTCTTCTGAAGTTCTCTTTCATTGTTCAGTGCTTCTTGGTTTAGGTATCAGGGTGACTGTTGCTAATACAATGAGTTGGGGAGTGTTCCTTATGTTTCTATTTTGTGGACTAGTTTGAGGAGTAT
Source organism: Mus caroli (assembly GCF_978045245.1). Classification (NCBI taxonomy): domain Eukaryota; kingdom Metazoa; phylum Chordata; class Mammalia; order Rodentia; family Muridae; genus Mus; species Mus caroli. Next base: position 57,745,649 of record NW_028227265.1, on the reverse strand, counting down.
TAGCTCTTGTCTGAAGTTCTGGTAGAATTCTGCACTAAAACCATCTGGTCCTGGGCTTTTTGGTTGTGAGACTTTTTTTTTTTTCTATACAATGGAGCTTATGTAGGTCATGGGGAGGGGAGTTAAGAGGGTAGCAGAGTCAGAGAAAGGCAGACAGAAGGAGAAAGTAGAGACATAGGGGCTGGCCATGGTCACATGAAGAGAGAGGGGAAGGGAGGGAGAGAGGGGGGCACAAGGGGCAAGAGGGAGGCAAGAGAGCAAGAGGGTAAGAGCTGGTTGTGAGACTTTTACTGCTTCTACTTCTTCAGGGATTATAGGACGGTGTAAATAGTTTACCTGGTCTTGATTTAACTTTGGTAAGTGGTATCTGTCTAGAAAAAACAGTCCATTTCATTAAGATTTTCCAACTTTGTGGATACAGGTTTTTCAATAAAACCTATTAATTCGTTGAATTTTCTGATTGTCTATTGTTATGTCTCCTTTATCATCTCTGATTTTGGTTATTTGGATACTGTCTCTATGCCTTTATTTTGGATAAAGGTTTGTCTATCTTGTTGATTTACTCAAAGAACCAGCTCTTGATTTGGTTGATCCTTTGTATAGCTCTTTTTCTATTTGGTTGATTTCAGCCCAGAGTTTGATTCATTCCTGCCATCTCCTCCTCTTGGGTGTATTTTCTTCTTCTTGTTCTAGAGCTTTCAGGTGTACTTTTAAATTTCTTGAATGAGGGCTTTTGGGGGAAGGTGTTGCACGGAGGGGGACCAGAAAAGGGGATAACATTTGAAATGTAAATAAAGAAAATATCCAATAAAAAATGAATTCAAGTCAATAAATCAAATAAGGAGTTTCATCAAACAACAACAACAATAACAGCAAGCCCACCATGTAGGCCCCTCCCTGAATGCAGGGCCTGAAGCCAGGTCTGGGCAATGATAAGTAATTTACATAGTCCTCTCCCCTCTGCATTTATCAATATTTGATGGCAGGCTTCAGCATGCTTTTGGTGGTAAGTCTTTCTGGAGCCCCATCTCATGTGACAGTGATGCAACAGAGGTCTCAGCAGGAGCTCACATCACAAGTCACCTCCTTCCTGAGGTCAAGGTGGCCTGTGATTGGCTGGGCAGCTGTGGTTGGAACCAGAGCATTATGTTGATGAATCCTAATGATTTTGGAAGACCTGGCAAGCCACCATGCAATTAGTAGCTTGTCCATGTCTGGGTGGGTTTCAGACAGAGGCAGGGATAGGATCAGGCAGGAAGCCAGCACATCCATGTGGATGTGGGTTTTACATGGGTCATCATCTCCAAGAGAAACCCACGGAGGGGCATTTAATTAAGTCCAGCAGCTGCTCAGACACCATAGTCACACCAGAGCAGTGCATGATGTCTCTTTACAGATTACAAGGAGGAGGGCACTCCCCAGTACAATAGCACAGGTGGCTGCCTGCACCCTCGGAACACCAGCCTCTGTGAAGTTCATCACTATCTGCATCCATTACACTGTGTCTTTGGCAGAGGCAACTCTGTCTGGTGACAGGGTCTGTTGGTAAATAAGGGTGTAGTGACATGTTCTGGGGGCCAGGGATATATATACAATGTCAGTTTCTGACCTCATCTCAGATAAATAGGAGGGTGAGACAAGGCAGGAGGGTCAATCTGCGGCTGCTTGGTGTCTCTGGTCTGGATTCCTAGTCCATAAATAACTCAGTGCCTTCAGGAGGCCAGACATGCTGGCTGCACCAGGAGCCTATGTAAAGGGTCACAGCTGACTGTGGAGCAGGCACTGTTGAACTCGACAGTTCTTCCTCTGATATGCAGATGTCCCCTGGCTTGGAGAGTCTTCCGGACATGGATTTATTATTCTATAGGAAAGAAGCCTGACATTCTGTTGACTCAGACCAAGGTACTTGTTTTAGGGTCAGAGACCTGAGCTTACTTCTCTGGATGTTGGCACCCAGACCTGGCTCACTCACATAGATGGGACCACCCCCAAGACCTTCTCAGGACACAGGGAGACCCTACAAGGGACTCCATTTCATGATCATTAACCTGGACTGGCCAGACCATTTACAGGTGGCTTGATCCATTCTCTCTACCTCTACCCATGGTAAGTTCAGCATAGTGGAGAGAGCTGGGGTTTTCCTTATTCACTGACAGCTATGTGCTCCTCTGGATGGACAGGTAGGGGAGAAGAGGGAGCTGGCAAAAATCTTGGAGTCAGGTGCCCTTCTCTGGTTCCCCATGCTGGTCCTGCGACACTGTGGGTCACTTCATGCTCTTGTGCTACATGCTCCTATTTATATTTCTTTTCTTTTCTTTTCTTTTTTCTTTCTTACTTCTTTTTTTCCAGTGGCATTGGTTTTTTTCTGGTCCAATATCTATTTACAAATTCAGACAGTGCTTAACAAAACTTTAGTTAGGTCACTGTACACTTTCCTGATAAAATGTGCATATTCAGCTTCCGTTTAGTTTTTTGTAGAACATGATTTTAATATTTTCAACTGTCAATATTCAACATAAAAAATAATTTTAAAGACATATTTTGTTGTTCTGTCTCCATTGTCATTTCTGATTTTATTAATTTGGATACTGTCTCTGTGCCTTCTTGTTAGTCTGCCTAAGGGTTTATCTATCTTGTTGATTTACTCAAAGAACCAGCTCCTGGTTTCGTTGATACTTTGTATAGCTCTTTTTCTTTCTATTTGGTTGATTTCAGCCCTGAGTTTGATTCATTCCTGCCATCATCTCTTCTTGGGTGTATTTTCTTGTTTTTGTTCTAGAGCTTTCAGTTGTACTGTCAAGCTGTAAGCTCTCTTCAGTTTCTACATGGAGGCACTTAGAGCTTTGAGTTTTCCTCTTACAACTGCATTCTGTGTCCAATAAGTTTTGGTGTGAAATGTCTTCATTTTCACTAACTTCTAAAGAGCCTTTAATTTCTTATTTCTTCCTTGACCAAGTTATCACTGAGTAGAGTGTTGTTCAGCTCCCATGTGTATGTGGGCTTTCTGTTCTTTGTTGTTGCTGTTGTTGTTGTTGTTATTTAAGACCAGCCTTTGTACATGGTGAACTGAGAGGGTGCATGAGATTATTTCAATCTTTTTGTGTCTGTTTATGCCTGTTTTGTGATTATTTATATAGTCAGTTTTGGAGAAAGTGCCATGAGGTACTGAGAAGAAGGTATGTTCTTTTGCTTTAGGATGAAATGTTCTATACATATCTGTTAGAACCATTTCTACTCTTAGTATCACTGTGCTTCTGTTTACATTCTGTTTCCATCATCAGTCCATTGCTAAGAGTATCCCACTATTATTGTGTGGGGTGTGATGTGTGCTTTGAACTTTAGCAAAGTTTCTTTTATGAATGTGGGTGCTTTTGCGTCTTGGAGCATAGATGTTCATAATTGAGACTTCATCTTGGTGGATTTTTCCTTTGGCCAGTATGAAGTGTCTTTCCTTGTCTTTTTTGATAACTTTTGGTTAAAAGTTGATTTTATTCAGTATTAGAATGGCTACTCCAGCTTCTTTCTTGGGACCAATTGCTTGGAAAATGGTTTTCCAACATTTTACTCTGAGGTAGTGTCTCTCTTTGTCACTGAGGTGTGTTTCCTGTAGGAAGCAAAATGCTGGATCCTCTTTATATATCTAGCCTGCTCACCTGTCTTTTGGGGGGAATTGAGTCCATTTATGGTAAGAGTTATTGATTAAAAGTAATTGTTAATTCCTGCTATTTTTGTTCTTAGAGGTGGAATTATGTTTCTGTTGCTATCTTCTTTTGGGTTTGTTGAAAGATTGCTTTCTTGCTTTTTCTAGGGTGTAGTTTCCCTCCTAGTTTTGGAGTTTTCCATCTATTATTCTTTGTACAAATGGTTTTATGGAAAGGTATGGTGTAAATTTGGTTTGTCATGGAATATCTTGGTTTCTCCATCAATGGTAATTGAGAGTTGTGCTGGGTATAGTAGCCTAGGCTGGCATTTGTGTTCTTTTTGGGACTATATGATATCTGCCTAGGATATTTCTAGCTTTCAGTCTCTGGTGAGAAGTCTGGTGTAATTCTGATAGGTCTGCCTTTATATGTTACTTGACCCTTTTCCCTTACTGCTTTTAATATTCTTTATATATTTAGTCCATTTGTTGTTCTGATCATTACGTGTCGGAAGTAATTTCTTTTCTGGTCCAATCTATTTGGAGTTCTGTAGGCTTCTTGTATGTTCATGGGCATCTCTTTCTTTAGGTTAGGCAAGTTTTCTCCTATAATTTTGTTGAAGATATTTACTGGCCCTTTAAGTTGGGAATCTTCACATTCTTCTATACCTATTATCCTTAAGTTTGATCCTTTCATTGTGTCCTGGATTTCCTGGATGTTTTGGATTAGGAACTTTTTGCATTTTGTATTTTCTTTGACTGTTGTGTCAATGTTTCCTATGGTCTTTTCTGCACCTGAGATTCTCTTCTCTAGTTCTTCTATTTTGTTGGTGATGCTTGCATCTATAACTCCTAACCACTTTCCTAGGTGCTCTATCTCCAAGGTTATCTCTTTGTGATTCCTTTATTGTTTCTCTTTCCATTTTTAGATCCTGGATGGTTTTGTTCAATTACTTCACCTGTTGGTTGTATTTTCCTGTAATTCTTTGAGGGACTTTTATGTTTCCTCTTTAAGGACTTCTGTTTACCTATGTTTTCCTGTATTTTTAAGGGAGTTATTTACATCCTTCTTAAAGTCCTCTATCATCATCATGAGATGTGATTTCAAATCAGAGTCTTGCTTTTCTGGTGTGTTGGGATATCCAGGGCTCACTGTAGTGGGAGAACTGGGTTCTGATGATGCCAAGTAGGCTTGGTTTCTGTTGCTTATGCTTTTGCCCTTGCCTCTTGACATCTGGTTATCTCTGGCGCTAGCTGGTTTCGCTGTCTCTGACTGTGGCTTATCCCTCCTGCAAGCCTGTGTGTCAGTACTCCTGGGAGAACAGGTCTCTCTTACAGGAATTTGGGTATGAAAAGCTGTGGCAAAGTGTCAGCTCCAGAATGTAGACAGAAACCAGAAGGACCTGTCCATGGCTGTTCCTCCATTCCTGTGTCATGAGGGTTCTGGGCAGGTCCCTCCAGTCTTAGCTGTGCTCACAGGAATGTCTGCACTCCAGTGCTACCTGCACTATCCCTGCAGTGTTTGGCTATCAGCTATGCATTTCTTATGGATGATTCTCAAGCTGTGGGCAATTCCTATGGATGATTGATAGGATATAGGTTTTTCCTCCAGATGGTTGCCAGGTTGGGGCTATGCCATGTGCATAACTAACAGGCTGTAGCTATTTCCTGTGGATGATTGATAGGTTATCAGATTTTCCTATGAAGACTGACAGGTTGAATGTATTTGCTATGGATAATTGACAAGCTGTAATTGTTATGTATGCCTGACAGGCTGTGGGAATTTCCTAAGGATAATTGACACGATGTGGGTATATCCTATGAATGATTGAAAGTCTGTGGGCATTTCCTGTGAATGATTAACAAGCTGTGGGCATATATTGTGGGTGAATGACAGGATTTGGGCATTTTCTATACATGACTGACAGGCTGTGGACATTTCCTATGGATGATTTGCAGGTAGCAGTCATTTACTATGGATGAGTGACAGGCTGTGGACGTATCCTGTGGATGACTGAAAGGCTGTGCATGTTTCCTATGTGTATTGAAAAGTTGTAGATGTGTACTATGTATGGTTGACAGGCTTTGGGTATTTCCTGTGAATGATTGACTGGGTGTAGGCATTTCCTATGGAAGATTAACCAATTGTGGACTTATCCTTTGGACGAGTGACAGGGTTGGTATGTGTTTACTGTGGATGATTGACAATCTGTGGCCAGGATATGTGGTTGATTGACAGGCTGTTGACATTGCCTATGAATGATTGACAGGTTTTGAGATATCTTATGAAAGATTGACAGGTTGTGGGTGTTTCCATTGGATGACTGACAGGCTACAGGAGTTTCCAATGCACAATTGACAGGCTTTGAGCACTTTTTTTTAATTATGTATTTTCCTCAATTACATTTCAAATGCTCTCCCAAAAGTCCCCCATACACTCCCCCCTACTTCCCTACCCACCCATTCCCATTTTTGGCCCTGGCGTTCCCCTGTACTGGGGCATATAAAGTTTGTGTGTCCAATGGGCCTCTCTTCCAGTGATGGCCGACTAGGCCATCTTTTGATACATATGCAGCTAGAGTCAAGAGCTCCGGGGTACTGGTCAGTTCAGAATGTTGTTCCACCTATAGGGTTGCAGATCCCTTTAGGTCCTTGGGTACTTTCTCTAGCTCCTCCATGGGGAGCTCTGTGATCCATCCAATAGCTGACTGTGAGCATCCACTTCTGTGTTTGCTAGGCCCTGGCATAGTCTCACAAGAGACAGCTATATCTGGGTCCTTTCAGCAAAATCTTGCTAGTGTATGCAATGGTGTCAGCGTTTGGAAGCTGATTATGGGGTGGATCCCTGAATATGGCAGTCTCTAGATGGTCCATTCTTTTGTCACAGCTCCAAACTTTGTCTCTGTAACTCCTTCCATGGGTGTTTTGTTCCCAGTTCAAAGAAGGGGCACAGTGTCCCCACTTTGGTCTTCATTCTTCATGAGTTTCATGCATTTAACAAATTGTATCTTATATCTTGGGTATCCTAAGTTTCGGGCTAATATCCACTTATCAGTGAGTACATATTGTGTGAGTTCCTTTGTGATTGTGTTACCTCACTCAGGATGATGCCCTCCAGGTCCATCCATTTGCCTAGGAATTTCATAAATTCATTCCTTTTAATAGCTGTGTAGTACTCCATTGTGTAAATGTACCACATTTTCTTTATCCATTCCTCTGTTGAGGGGCATCTGGGTTCTTTCCAGCTTCTGGCTATTATAAATAAGGCTGCTTTGAGCACTTTTTACGTTAAATTGATAGGTTTTGGGCATGTCCTGTGGATGATTATGAGCCTATGGCCATTTTTTTTGCATGATTGTCAGGCTGTAGGAATTTTCTGTGGATGACTGACAGGCTGCCACGCACTCTGGTGGAGTCAGCTTGACAGGCGAAAGCTTGAAAGTTATCTCATGAGGAAAAGAGTTTCACAGTAGCTCCCTCCTGGAGTCTGGCAAAAGCCACACTCTCCAGTTGGGTCAGTTTGACAAGCAGAAGCTTGGAAGCTGCCCACGAGGAAAAGAGTTTCACAGAAACTCCCTCCTGGAGTCTAGCGTCCCCTCTATTCCATAAATTAATTTTCCATTCCTGCATTAGTCTAGTGTATGGATGCACGTGCTCTCTATTTAGTATTACCCTATTACAAGTGCCTTTTAAGATTGAATTCTGACATAGCTAAAGCCTCCCCCAGTGTTCCAAGATCCCAGATAACAGCAAGGAGTTTAACCTATTCAGTAACTAATTAAGCATTACAATAGACAGAGCCATTAACTCAACTGGTCTGCAGGAAGAGCCTGGGAATCTCACTGAGATAAAAATCTTTAGTACAGGCTATATTCCATGCCAAGAGCAAGTTGATTCTCCAGATAAGATAAGAATGAGCAAGACCTAGGAATTTAGGGGTCTGTGATACTACATTATTCTTGAGGCCTGCCAAGAGTAATTACCCCCTGATACTTTTAACACTAAAGTGTGAAATTCTTGCCTGTCACTAGGCTGATCCTAGGCAGGGCTGATTATCTCTATTGCAAACATTTATCTAGTTCCTACAAATTCCTTTCGCAGTCATTTTTTGTATCTGGTAAATTTCAGTGTACCTTGTCTTTTGTGATTTGTAGCTCCTGATAATTCTCTGTAATATAAAATAGTCTAATGCTCGACCTGACATTACATTCAGATTCTACACAACCTCTCCTGTGTGCATCTGTTTGTCAATTAATCCTACTCTTTGTCCACCTGCCCGAGAGACCCGTTCCACGCAGACCCAGGGACCCAGAGGATCTGCGGCAACAGGCTGTGATTATTTCTTCTGGTTGACTCTCAGGATTTGTGAGTTGCTTGTAGATAACTGACAGGCTGGGGACGTTTCCAGTGAATGGTTGACAGGACTTGGGCACTTCTTATGGGTGACTGCCAGGCTGTGCACTTTTCCTATGGATAATTAACAGGCTATGGGGGGGTTGTTGCACAGATTTTGATAAGCTGTGTGTGTCCTGTGGATGATTGACAGGCTTTGGGTCTTGCGTAGGAATGACCTATAGATGCAATTCTACAGATCTCTTGAATCTATATAAATTTTTGATAACAAATGAAAACCTAAACCCTAAGTTATCATTACTTTGATTTTTTTCATTTCCACCTTTCTTTTGTTTTATGCCCATGAGTAGTGTTTCCATACCTCATTACCAGCAGGAGCACAACACACTCCTAAGGTAATAAAGTGTCCATGGTAATTCAGGTGCTAAATGTTAACAAAGCAGGACCTCATGCTTTGCCATAAAATGGTCAGTGTACCCCTGGACTCACACCAAAATTGGGTAAATATCCCTACAAAGTGATAACCTATGCCATTCATCAATTGGTAAAACACTTGCCCTGAAAACCCGAGAGAAGATGTGGGGATAAGGGGATCCCCAAACCTTACTTGCCTACAAGTCTGAGAGTCAGTGTACTTAAAGAGAATAAATCAAACACACCATGGTTTGGGTGAGTGAACATGTCTCCAAAACTGAGGGGCCATTGGGTGGAACACACAAGAGTCCCTGATGACCTGACTTCAGTCCCCAGAACCCATAATGTGGCAGAAGAGAACTGTCAAGTGGCAAGATCTCTGACCACCACACACTTAGCTCCCCATGTGTGGGACACGGGAAAATGAGAGGAAGACAGTGTCAGTCTCTATCCTTCACATGTGTATCAATGCACACACCACATGTGCACAAGGTGAGTATGGTGGAGCAGGGTCATGGCAACAGTTCAAAATGTCTTTGTTTGGTCCACTAGACAACACAAGACATATTGACCTATCTTTTCTTGGTGATATTTTTTGCATTAAAGTTGATAATAGACCTTATGATAAAACTTTCCGTAATATATATAACAGAGTATAAGTAACATAAATATTATGGAGAGATGGCTTGGCAGTTAAGAGCTCTAGTTTTGTCTCTAGTGCACTCAGTTTTGAGTGCTATTACCCACATGGTACCTCACAACTGTCCATAACTCCAATTCCAGGGCATTCCCCACTCAATTCTAGCACACAGTGCATAGAAAACACACAGCAGCAAAATACTCCTCTATATAAATCTACAAAAGTTAAGCACATACAATGAAGTAAAATGTATGTACTTTCTTTTACTAAGTCACATTAAAGTATCCGATACAGTACTTCAAAAGAGACAATGGTTAAGTATTTATAAACTAACTGAATTTTTTATTTTGCTTTCCTTATAGAAGGCCTAGGAGCTGATGTCATAAAGTGTGCATGTCTAGGTGCCCAGGACCCTAAAGGAGGTAAATGATGCAGTGAGGCTCAGTAAAAAGAGCCTAAGCGAAACAGAAAACAGACCTGACCAGGGGCACAAGCTCCTTCCGGTGAAGGAAGGATTTAGGATTGGTAAAGATCCTATCCCAGTCTGTTGGTGGCCATTTTGTCTTATTGACGGTGTCTTTTGCCTTATAGAAGCTTTGCAATTTTATGAGGTCTCATTTGTCAATTCTTGATCTTACAGCACAAGCCATTGCTGTTCTATTCAGGAACTGTTCACCTGTGCCCATATCTTTGAGGCTTATCCCCACGTTTGCCTCTATAATTTTCACTGTCTCTGGTTTTATGTGGAGTTCCTTGATCCACTTAGATTTGACCTTAGTTCAAGTAGATAGGAATGGATCAGTTTGCATTCATCTACATGTTAACCTCCAGTTGTGCCAGCACCATTTGTTGAAAATGCTGTCTTTTTCCACTGGATGGTTTTAGCTCCCTTGTCAAAGATAAAGTGACCATAGGTATGTGGGTTCATTTCTGGCTCTTCAATTCTATTGCATTGGTCTACTTCTCTGTACTGTACCAATACCATGCAGTTTTAATCACAATTGCTCTGTAGTACAGCTTTAGGTTAGGCATGGTGACTCCACCTGAGGTTCTTTTATCCTTGAGAAGAGTTTTTGCTGTCCTAGGTTTTTTGTTATTCCAGATGAATTTGCAGATTGCCCTTTCTAATTCGTTGAAGAATTGAGTTAGAATTTTGATGGGATTGCATTGAATCTGTATATTGCTTTTGACAAGATAGCCATTTTTAGTATATTGATCCTGCCAATCCATGAGCATATCAGGATTAGGAGTTCTCTGGTGGAATTTTTGGGGTCACTTACATATACTATCATATCATCTGCAAATGGTGATATTTTGACCTCTTCCTTTTCAATTTGTATAAGTGGCTATTATCCCAGAAAGTCAGAATACCGAAAATACAATTTGCAAAATACATGAAGCTCAAGAAGAAGGAAGACCAAAGTGTAGATACTTCGATCCTACTTAGCTGTGGGAACAAAATACCCATGGAAGGAGTTACAGAGACAAAGTTCAGAGTAGAGACTGAAGGAAGCACCATCCAGAGACTGCCCCACGTAGGGACCAATCTCATGAACAACAACCAAAAAGTAAAAAATAAAAACATAAAAAAAAACCATTTTCCCAGAAAATATCACATGGCACAACTGAGACTCCAATAAAACAATAATTTTTTGACTTCAGTCTTCTATCAGATAAAATATTTTATTTATATATAAAATTTATATATTTACATATATATAATAAGCTTCTTCCTCACTGACTTTGTCTAGGTATGTCAGTGTGTGTTGGAGTGTTCAGCTCCAGCAGCATCTAGAAGAAAAGCAAGAATTATCAATAGTATCACCAGGCACATCATTGGTGGCATTGTCAGGAGCAGCAGCAGCAGCAGTGTCATTATCATCAGGATCAATGTAATGAGAAACAGTGAGAAGGTGGAGGCTTGTTTATTAATTATATTCTCAGATGTTGCTTCCTTTGGAATGTTTGTTTCCAGGCTGATACTATCCTCACAAATCAGACTTCAGAAGAGCAGAGATAAATAGACACTAATGTTTAACAGGAAGATTTCTCTGCTTAGCCATTCAAAAAACACAAGGTTTTCAATGGGAGTGAAAAAAAATTTTCCTCATTCCAGGATGGGAGTCAACCAAGTACCATGGTAAGTTGTGTTGGTCTAAACTGGTTTTGTTAACTATGTGAAGTATTTTCATTAAGTTGGGAAAAGAAAACAATTTTTTCTGATTCTAGGTAATGCTTAAATAGCATGAAATGTATTAATCATGACTATTAGTACCAAAGAGATCTACTTTTCAATCTAAAATAAAAGTTCATCTATTTTAAGCAACCACTGTGGTCTACCTTACCCGGTTTATCATTTCTGTTGGAGGGAGGTCCTTGGCCATTTTCTTCATACCACGCTTGCCAAATTCGAATTCTCATCCATGCCATCGTTGATAACAAGAATGTAAGAAACCACATTGAGGGCATTACCAGCAGCAGTAGCTTATCTGGGTCCCAAGGAAAACCATGTTCCCAGACAGTGGATTCGCTATGGCTAGTGTGATCCACTGACTCTAAAGCGTCATAAAAAACTTCAGCTAGATCTTCATCTAGGTCAGGAACAGGACTGGGTTCCTCACCTGAAGAAAGAATAGCATACTTGTCTTATGCTCGAGACAATGTCAGAACATTCAGGTCAGTTCTTTCAATGGAATCTAGGGAATAGCAAGTGCAGGTACCAGGAGTAGGCTCTGGGTCACAATGGGGTGTGTCCCTTGCATGTTCCATGTAAAAATCTGAATCAGTTATGAAAACCAGCACAATGTCACTACCTGTTTCTGAGTCATATTTTTCATCAGATTCAGAACTGTTTACAGGACTTGGGGAAGGAATCTTCTCAACATGAGCAGGGGCACCACTATCAGGAGCAGGTTGTAAAGGAGTTGGTTCTATGTCAGCAGGAGCCCTGGTGTCATCAGCACAGGTGGAATGAGTTGGCTCACTGACTGCAGGGTCCCCACTGTCAGGAGCACACTGGGAAAGAGTTGGCTCAACATCAGCAGGAGCCCCATTGACAGCAGCACAGGTGGAAGAATTTGGTTCAGCATCAGCAGGAGCCCTGCTGTCAGCAGCACTTGTGGATTGAGTTGGCTCAATGTCATCAGGAGCCTCAAGCACATGAATGCTATGCTTCCTAGGAATGTGAAGGAAGATAGGTGGTTCATTTCCTCGCACCTATAAGGAAAATTGGCAATGTTACTTTTGATTTAAAGTTTCACTCGTTTTATTCATTTTATCACCTGTCTGCTAATCAGAATCTCAATTTATAGTCCCCAAAATGTTTCTGTATCCAGACCCACTTCATCACTAAGGACACTCTCTGATATTCAGAAACTTCTGCTTCATTTCTGCATGATGAGTAAAAGGCCCAGAGTATCTAGAAATCTTTAATGGGGACCTGCTTAGGGTTATGCTTTCCTTTCTTCTGCTCATTGCCACCTAACATCATCATTATGTGCAAAATGGAAAGATATAAAAAGAAAGGACAATATGTGTCCTCTCCTGTCTTTATGACCTGAATTTTAAATTCCAGCCAGATGAAGTGAATAGGACAGTGAGGTGCTTTGAGAACAAAATGAACCTCTCTCTTCTGCACTACACTAACCCTTCCCCAATGAATGATCTTCTACAGTTGTCCATTAGATACCTGGGATATCAGAACAGTGGAGCTGAATTGTGAATGCGTGAATAAAGTATTTCAATACCTACAGCAGAGGGAAATTGCTGAGTTCCATGTATGGATTCTATATAGGCCTTCTAAAATCTCACCTATTAACTCTATGTTGAAGTAACTTTTATGCACTAGGTGTAATTGTAATCTTTGATGCTTAATACCTCCATCTGAGTGATAACCTAGGCCTAGTCCTGGAAGCTTCTAGCCTCTGTGAAACTTAGCATAGGCCTATTCTGCAAAGTTCTCTTTCCTGTGTAGGTCAAGATGTGATCATTCTGCTGCTGCTTCAGTACCATGCCTGCTGCCTGAACCATGATGGTGATGTGTGCATCCAACTGGAACCATGAGCCCAACTTCAAACACACCCTTTCTTCTGGAAGTTGTCTTCTCATGGTCTTTTCTTACAGCCATAGAAAGTAACTAACATAACCATCATCTAGGTACAGACGGAGTGACTTCAAACATCGGAGGGATTCATTCCAAGCTGTGCAGGGGTTTTGCCCAGTGGACTTGGTCACAAAACAAGTGATCAAATTTCATAATGTGCCCTTCCGGTCCGGCCAGCACCTGGGTAGCTAGGGTGCAGAGTCGGCTGACATCTGCCAATTACCCACAACACCCACCACGGGATCTTAAGACCTCTGGTGAGTGGAACACAGCGTCTGCTCCAATCCAATCCTGCGGGACCTGAGACTGCATTAATTAGGGAAGCAGAAAACCCAGCCTGATCAGGGACACAAGCCCCTTCTGCTCCACACCAGCACAGGGGTACCTTGGGCGTGGAGTCTGCGGACACCCGTAAGGTATACACAGGACCCTCCACAGGATTTTAAGACCTCTGTGAGTGGATCACAACTTCTGCCAGGAAGCAGGTTTGAACACCAGATATTTGGGCACCTTCCCTGCAAGAGGAAAGCCTACCTGCAGAGAATACTCTGAGCACTGAAACTCAGGAGAGAGCTAGTCTCCCATGTCTGCTGATAGAGGCTAACATAAACACCTGAGGAACAAGATCTAACCAGAGACAACTACAACAACTAACTCCAGAGATTACCAGATGGCGAAAGGCAAGCATAAGAATCTTACTAACAGAAACCAAGACCACTGACCATCATCAGAACGCAACACTCCCACCCCACCCACTCCCGGGTACCTCAATACAGCCGAAAAACTAGACCCGGATTTAAAAGCATATCTCATGATGATGGTAGAGGATCAAGAAGGACTTTAATAACTCACTTAAAGAATTACAGGAGAATACTGCTAAACAGGTAGAAGACCTTAAAGAGGAAGCACAAAAATCCCTTAAAGTATTGCAAGAAAACACGACCAAACAGGTGATGGAATTGAATAAAACCATCCAAGACCTAAAAAGGGAAGTAGACACTATAAAGAAAACCCAAAGTGAGGCAACGCTGGAGATAGAAAACCTTGGAAAGAAATCTGGAACTATAGATGCAAGCATCAGCAACAGAATACAAGATATGGAAGAGAGAATCTCAGGTGCAGAAGATTCCATAGAGAACATCCGCACAACAATCAAAGAAAATACAAAATGCAAAAAGATCCTAACTCAAAACATCCAGGAAATCTAGGATACAATGAGAAGACCAAACCTACCGATAATAGGAATAGATGAGAATGAAGATTTTCTACTTAAAGGGCCAGCAAATATCTTCAACAAAATTATAGAAGAAAACTTCCCAAACCTAAAGAAAGAGATGCCCATGAACATACAAGAAGCCTACAGAACTCCAAATAGACTGGACCAGAAAAGAAATTCCTCCTGACACATTAGAACAACAAATGCACTAAATAAAGATAGAATAGTAAAAGCAGTAAGGGAAAAAGGTCAAGTAACATATAAAGGCAGGCCTATCAGAATTACACCAGGCTTTTCACCAGAGACTATGAAAGCCAGAAGATCCTGGACAGATGTTATACAAACACTAAGAAAACACAAATGCCAGCCCAGGTTACTATACCCAGCCAAACTCTCAATTACCATAGATGGAGAAACCAAAGTTTTCCACGACAAACCAAACTCACACATTATCTTTCCACGAATCCAGCCCTTTAAAGGATAATAATAGAAAAAAACCAATACAAGGACGGAAATCACGCCCTAGAAAAAGCAAGAAAGTAATCCCTCAACAAACCAAAAAGAAGATAGCCACAAAAACAGAATGCCAACTTTAAAAACAAAAATAATAGGAAGCAACAATTACTTTTCCTTAATATCTCTTAATATCAATGGACTCAATTCCCCAATAAAAAGACATAGACTAACAGAGTGACTACACAAACAGGACCCAACATTCTGCTGCTTACAGGAAACCCATCTCAGGGAAAAAGACAGACACTACCTCAGAGTGAAAGGCTGGAAAACAAATTTCCAAGCAAATGGTCTGAAGAAACAAGGTGGAGTAGCCATTCTAATATCTAATAAAATCGACTTCTAACCCAAAGTTATCAAAAAAGACAAGGAGGGACACTTCATACTCATTAAAGGTAAAATCCTCCAAGAGGAACTCTCAATTCTGAATAACAATGCTCCAAATGCAAGGGCAGCCACATTCATTAAAGAAACTTTAGTAAAGCTCAAAGCATATATTGAACCTCACACAATAATAGTGGGAGACTTCAACACACCACTTTCACCAATGGACAGATCATGGAAGCAGAGACTAAACAGGGACACAGTGAAACTAACAGAAGTGATGAAACAAATGGACTTAACACATATCTACAGAACAATTTATCCTAAAACAAAAGGATATACATTCTTCTCAGCACCTCATGGCACCTTCTCCAAAATTGACCATATAATTGGTCACAAAACAGGCCTCAACAGATATAAAAATATTGAAATCGTTCCATGCATCCTATCAGACCACCATGGACTAAGGTTGATCTTCAATAACAAAATAAATAATAGAAATCCAACACACATGTGGAAAATGAACAACACTCTTCTCAATGATACCTTGATCAAGGAAGGAATAAAGAAAGAAATTAAAGACTTTTTAGAGTTTAATGAAAATGAAGCCACAACATACCCAAACTTATGGGACACTATGAAAGCATTTCTAAGAGGGAAACTCATAGCTCTGAGTGCCTCCAAAAAGAAACTAGAGAGAGCACACACTAGCAGCTTGACAACATACCTAAAAGCTCTAGAAAAAAGGGAAGCAAATTCACCCAAGAGGAATAGAGGGCAGGAAATTATCAAACTCAGGGGCAAAATCAACCAAGTGGAAACAAGAAGAACTATTCAAAGAATCAACCAAACGAGGAGCTGGTTCTTTGAGAAAATCAACAAGATAGATAAACCCTTAGCCAGACTCACTAGAGGACACAGGGACAGCATCCTAATTAACAAAATCAGAAATGAAAAGGGAGACATAACAACAAACACTGAAGAAATCCAAAACACCATCAGATCCTTCTACAAAAGACTATACTCAACAAAACTGGAAAATCTGGATGAAATGGACAAATTTCTAGACAGATACCAGGTACCAAAGTTAAACCAGGATCAAGTTAACGATCTAAACAGTCCCATATCCCCTAAAGAAATAGAAACAGTCATTAATGGTCTCCCAACCAAAAAAAGCCCAGGACCAGATGGGTTTAGTGCAGAGTTCTATCAGACCTTCAAAGAAGATCTAATTCCAGTTCTGCACAAACTATTCTACAAAATAGAAGTAGAAGGTACTCTACCCAACTCATTCTATGAAGCCACAATTACTCTGATACCTAAACCACAGAAAAATCCAACAACAATAGAGAACTTCAGACCAATTTCCCTTATGAATATCGATGCAAAAATACTCAATAAAATTCTCACTAACCGAATCCAAGAACACATCAAAACAATTATCCATCCTGACCAAGTAGGTTTTATTCCAGGGATGCAGGGATGGTTTAATATACGGAAATCCATCAACGTAATCCATTATATAAACAAACTCAAAGACAAAACCCACATGATCATCTCGTTAGATGTGGAGAAAACATTTGACAAAATCCAGCACCCATTCATGATAAAAGTCTTGGAAAGATCAGGAATTTAAGGCCCATACCTAAACATGATAAAAGCAACCTACAGCAAACCAAGAGCCAACATCAAAGTAAATGGTGAGAAGCTGGAACCAATCCCACTAAAATCAGGGACTAGACAAGGCTGCCCACTTTCTCCCTACCTAAGTCCTAGCCAGAGCAATTCGACAACAAAAGGAGATCAAGGGGATACAAATTGGAAAAGAAGAAGTCAAAATATCACTTTTTGCAGATGATATGATAGTATATATAAGTGACCCTAAAAATTCCACCAGAGAACTACTAAACCTGATAAACAGCTTCAGTGAAGTAGCTGGATATAAAATTAACTCAAACAAGTCAATGGCCTTTCTGTACACAAAGGATAAACAAGCTGAGAAGGAAATTAGGGAAACAACACCCTTCTCAATAGTCACAAACAATATAAAATACCTTGGCGTGACTCTAACTATGGAAGTGAAAGATCTGTATGACAAGAACTTCAAGTCTCTGAAGAAAGAAATTAAAGATGATCTCAGAAGATGGAAAGACCTTCCATGCTCATGGATTGGCAGGATCAACATTGTAACAATGGCTATCTTGCCAAAAGCAATCTACAGATTCAATGCAATCCCCATCAAAATTCCAACTCAATTC
Organism: Mus caroli; assembly: GCF_978045245.1. Lineage (NCBI taxonomy): Eukaryota > Metazoa > Chordata > Mammalia > Rodentia > Muridae > Mus > Mus caroli. Next base: position 57,728,189 of record NW_028227265.1, on the reverse strand, counting down.
TTCAACGAATTAGAAAGGGCAATCTGCAAATTCATCTGGAACAACAAAAAACCTAGGATAGCAAAAACTCTTCTCAAGGATAAAAGAACCTCTGGTGGAATCACCATGCCTGACCTAAAGCTGTACTACAGAGAAATTGTGATAAAAACTGCCTGGTACTGGTATAGCAACAGACAGGTAGACCAATGGAATAGAATTGAAGACCCAGAAATGAACCCACACACCTATGGTCACTTGATCTTCGACAAGGGAGCTAAAACCATCCAGTGGAAAAAAGACAGCATTTTCAACAAATGGTGCTGGCACAACTGGAGGTTATCATGTAGAAGAATGCGAATTGATGCATTTCTATCTCCTTGTACTAAGGTCAAATCTAAGTGGATTAAGGAACTCCACATAAAACCAGAGACACTGAAACTTATAGAGGAGAAAGTAGGGAAAAGCCTCGAACATATGGGTACAGGGGAAGAATTCCTGAATACAACATCAAAGACTTGTGCAGTAAGATGGAGAATCGATAAATGGGACCTCATAAAGTTGCAAAGCTTCTGCAAGGCAAAAGACACCATCAATAAGACAAAAAGACCACCAACAGATTGGGAAAGGATCTTTACCTATCCTAAATCAGATAGGGGACTAATATCCAATATATATAAAGAACTCAAGAAGGTGGACTCCAGAAAATCAAATAACCCCATTAAAAATGGGGCTCAGAACTGAACAAAGAATTCTCACCTAAGGAATACCGAATGGAAGAGAAGTACCTGAAAAAATGTTCAACATCCTTAATCAAAAGGGTAATGCAAATCAAAACAACCCTGAGTTTCCACCTCACACCAGTCAGAATGGCTAAGATCAAAAATTCAGGTGACAGCAGATGCTGGCGAGGATATGGAGAAAAAGGAACACTCCTTCATTGTTGGTGGGATTGCAAGCTTGTACAACCACTCTGTAAATCAGTTTGGCAGTTCCTCAGAAAATTGGACATAATACTACCAGAGGATCCAGCAATACCTCTCCTGGGCATATATCCAGAAGATGTTCCAACCGGTAAGAAGGACACATGCTCCACTATGTTCATAGCAGCCTTATTTATATTAGCCAGAAGCTGGAAAGAACCCAGATGCCCCTCAAGAGAGGAATAGATACAGAAAATGTGGTACATTTACACAATGGAGTACTACTCAGCTATTAAAAGAAATGAATTTATGAAATTCCTAGGCAAATGGATGGACCTGGAGGGCATCATCCTGAGTGAGGTAACACAATCACAAAAGAACTCACACAATATGTACTCACTGATAAGTGGATATTAGCCCAAAACTTATGATACCCAAGATATAAGATATAATTTGCTAAATGCATGAAACTCAAGAAGAATGAAGACCAAAGTGTGGACACTGTGCCCCTTCTTAGAATTGGGAACAAAACACCCATGGAAGGAGTTACAGAGACAAAGTTTGGAGCTGGGACTAAAGGATGGACCATCTAGAGCCTGCCATATCCAGAGATCCATCCCATAATCAACCTCCAAACGCTGACACCATTGCATACACTAGCAAGATTTTGCTGAAAGGACCCAGAGATAGCTGTCTCTTGTGAGACTATGCCAGGGCCTAGCAAACACAAAAGTGGATGCTCACAGTCAGCTATTGAATGGATCACAGGGCCCCCAATGAAGGAGCTAGAGAAAGTACCCAAGGAGCTAAAGGGAACTGCAACCCTATAGGTGGAACAACATTATGAACTAACCAGTACCCCAGAGCTCTTAACTCTAGCTACATATGTATCAAAAGGTGGCCTAGGAGGTCATCACTGGAAAGAGAGGCCCATAGGACTTGCAAAGTTTATATGCCACAGTACAGGGGAATGCCAGGGCCAAGGTTTGGGAGTGGGTGGGTAGGGGAGTGGGGTGGGGAGAGTGTATTGGGGACTTTTTGGATAGCATTGGAAATGTAAATGAGGAAAATACCTAATAAAAAAATTAAAAAAAAATTGTCACAAATATTATAAAATACCTTGGCGTGACTCTAACTAAGGGAGTGAAAGATCTGTATGATAAGAACTTCAAGTCTCTGAAGAAAGAAATTAAAGAAGATCTCAGAAGATGGAAAGATCTCCAATGCTCATGGATTGGCAGGATCAACATTGTATAAATGGCTATCTTGCAAAAAGCAATCTCCAGATTCAATGAGATCTCCATCAAAATTCCAACTCATTTCTTCAACGAATTAGAAAGAACAATCTGCAAATTCATCTGGAATAACAAAACACCTAGTATAGCAAAAACTCTTCTCAAGGATAAAACAACCTCTGGTTCAATCACCATGCCTGACCTAAAGCTTTACTACAGAGCAGTTGTGATAAAAACGGCATGGTACTGGTATAACGACAGAAAAGTAGACCAATGGAATAGAAATGAAGACCCAGAAATGAACCCACACACCTATGGTCACTTGATCTTCAACAAGGGATCTAAAACTATTCAGTGAAAAAAAGACAGCATTTTCAACAAGTGGTGCTGGCACAATTGGTGGTTATCTTGTAGAAGAATGCAAATTAATCCATTCCTATCTCCTTGTACTAAGGTCAAATCTAAGTGGATCAAGGAGCTCCACATAAAACCATAGAAACTGAAACTTATAGAGGAGAATGTGGGGAGAAGCCTCGAAGATATTGGCACAGGGGAAAAATTCCTGAATAGAACAGCAATGGCTTGTGGTGTAAGATCAAGATTTGACAAATGGGACCGCATGAAACTGCAAAGCTTCTGTAAAGCAAAAGACACCGTCAATAAGACAAAAAGGCCACTAACAGACTGGGAAAGGATCTTTACCTATCCTAAATCAGATAGAGGACTAATATCCAATATATATAAAGAACTCAAGAAGATGGACTCCAGAAAATCAAATAACCCCATTAAAAATTGGGGCTCAGAGCTAAACAAATAATTCTCACCTGAGGAATACCCAACGGCTGAGAAACACGTGAAACAATGTTCAGCATCCTTAATCATCAGGGAAATGCAAATCAAAACAACCCTGAGATTCCTTCTCACACCAGTCAGAACGGCTAAGATCAAAAATTCAGGTGACAGCAGATGCTGGCGAGGATGTGGAGAAAGAGGAACACTCCTCCACTGTTGGTGGGACTGCAAGCTTGTACAACCACTCTGGAAATCAGTCTGGCGGTTTCTCAGAAAATCAGACATGGTACTACCGGAGGATCCTGCAATACTTCTCCTGGGCATATATCCAGAAGATATTCCAACTAGTAAGAAAGAAACATGCTCCACTATGTTTATAGCAGCCTTATTTATAATAGCCAGAAGCTGGAAAGAACCCAGATGCCCCTCAACAGAGGAATGGATACAAAAAATGTGGTACATTTACACAATGGAGAACTACTCAGCTATTAGAAAGAATGAATTTATGAAATTCCTAGGCAAATGGTTGGTTCTGGAGGGCATTATCCTGAGTGAGGTAACCCAATCACAAAAGAACTTAAATGATATGTACTCACTGATAAGTGGATATTAGCCCAGAAACTTAGAATAGCCAAGATATAAGTTACAATTTGCAAAACACATGAGACTCAAGAAGAACGAAGACCAAAGTGTGGACACTTTGCTCCTTCATAGAATTGGGAACAAAACACCCATGGAAGGAGTTACAGAGACAGATTTTGGACCTGAGACAAAAGGATGGACCATCTAGCGACTGCCATATCCAGGGATCCATCCCATAATCAGCCTCCAAACGATGACACCATTGCATACACTAGCAAGATTGTGCCAATAGGACCCTGATATTGCAGTCTCTAGTGAGACTATGCCGGGGCCGAGCAAACACATAAGTGGAAGCTCACAGTCAGCTATTGGATGGATCACAGAGCCCCCAATGGAGGAGCTAGAGAAAATACCCAAGGAGCTAAAGGGATCTGCAACCCTATAGGTGGAACAACATTATGAACTAACCAGTACCCCGGAGCTCTTGACTCTAAGCTGCATATATATCAAAAGATGGCCTAGTCGGCCATCACTGGAAAGAGAGGACCATTGGATTTGCAAACTTTATACAGGGGAATGCCAGGGCCAAAAAGTGGGAGTGGGTGGGTAGGGGGCTGGGGGGACAGTATGGGGGACTTTTGGGATAGCATTGGAAATGTAAATGAGGAAAATACCTAATTTTTTAAAAATGAAAAAAAATTCTATAATGATAGCTTAGATAGGCTACCCAGAGCACTCACTGATTCAACCAGATACATTTAGGAAATATGAATGTTGAAAGTGGATTTGATGCGGCATGGCAAATAAGGTCTCCACATATTTGTTGCTCCTTACACCTCCATGAAATTTATAACTTAGCAGCCTGCTTTTGCCCTTCAGTACCAGGTTTCATGATACTTACATGAAAAAGTCACACTCCAAAACATATTCTGCATCATCAAACAATATAACACAGAGAAGATTCAACAAAATAAGTTAAGAAGCACTGTTGATCAAAGGGAAAGGATGAGGAAGCATGCAATCTATGTGTCTTCAAACTGTTCAAATGTTAGAATTTAGTTCACTGGATTCACTGAGAATCATGGACTTGAAAACAGCAAAGCATGTGGAATTTTCAGACATAGGCACGCTTTCATATACCACGTGTTACAGGGCTCATTATCCCCTTCCTCATTGTGTAAATATGCTTGAGCCAGTTATTAAAGAAGAATGAAAGGACCATATGATGCAAAATTAAATTTCCAGGACATCTGCCACATTCATGAAGATAACACTGAAGATAAATGAGAGGACCCTGAAGAGATTTCCCTGAATTGTTAGTCACACAACAGGTGTATATAAACAGCATTTATTTACCAGTATACTTAAATTCATGATTCAAAATAATCTTTATCTTAGGGGTTTGTATACATGTGTTTACATTACTCTGCCTGTGTTATGCTTGCCTGTGTATCTCTCCCCTCCCTCTCTCTCTCTCTCTCTCTCTCTCTCTCTCTCTCTCTCTCTCTGTCTCTCTCTCTTGTGAGTTTCTTTTTTCTTTTTTTTCTTTTGGTTTTTCGAGACAGGGTTTCTCTGTATAGCCCTGGCTGTCCTGAAACTCACTTTGTAGACCAGGCTGGCCTCGAACTCAGAAATCCGCCTGCCTCTGCCTCCTGAGTGCTGGGATTAAAGGTGTGCGCCACCACGCCCGGCTCTTGTGTGTTTCTGTGTGTGTGTGTGTGTGTGTAGACTGGAGGGAAATTTCAGGAGCTGGCTCTCTTCTTCCACAGAGTTAGAAAGGGGCTCTGACCATTTCTGCTGCTCTGTATGGTCTAATCTGTCTAGCTTGTGAGTTTCAGGGCTGTTCTACTCTCTTAGCCTCCAATCTGGATTTAGGGGTGCAGAGATTACAGACTTTTTCCTTTTTTCAGGATGAAATTCAGCTTATTAGGCTTCCAAGGCAAGTGCATGAATCCACTGAGTCATCTGGTTGGTATATTTTATGTATATATACATGCATGAGTCCATGTATGTGTGTATGTATTTATACATATGTATGAATATATGAATATGTATATATACATATACATGATGTACATATTCATGATATACATATTCATGAATATACATGTATATACATGAATATGTATGTATATATATTATGCATTTATATTCTAGTTTTAAAATAAAGGGGAGATAGATAGAGAGAGAGAGAGAGAGAGAGAGATGTTGGTTGTTACCCGTTTAGAATGCAAATGAAATGGAGAAAAGTATGAATTTCTCATTGACATGAGAACTTTTCCTTAGTCCAAGCTACTTAGCATCTTTGCAACATGCCTGTGTCGTTGTCATCCCTGTCTGGCTGTACTTCTTCATAAAGACCTACATTGGGTATTCTCTTAGCATGCAATAGAGAACTATTATTATCTACCTCAGGTCCATTTTTTTTAATTTTATACTTATTTCACTGCAATTGCCACATAGGCTTCTGGGAAGTCTTCTGTTAGTTTGATTTTATGCAAGTTTAGTATCAGAAAATAGCGTCTATCTTTATTTCAATCACATAATTTATTTTTTGAAGAATGGAAACTACCTTTGGCTAGGTTGTGCCTGGCATATATCAGTGCTTTCATGATATTGTGGATCTAATAATTGGTATATAAAAGAAGTTGCTTCATTTCATGCCAACAGTAACTAATCTGTGGTTACCATATCCTTCACCATTATTATTTACGTTCTATATCATCATAAAAAACTCTATTTAGGGGAAAGGTGTTTGTAGTAGGAATGTTAGTTTTGAAAACTCTAACGGCTTTTCACTGAACTAGAAGATGATTGCCAAGTGAATTTCTGTGTTCAAAAATTACCTGAGTTCTACCTTCTTGCTTAGTTCTCTCTAGAACAAAATTTACTCAGGTTCATCACATATTGTAGCTAAATTTAATTTGGAAACTAAGTTGAACCAGGCTAAAAAGGAGGAACATTTGAGTTTGGTTTCTGACAATATTAAGTTCACAGTTTCTAATGATTTCACTGGGTGTAATAATTACCTCTAATCTGCCCCTTTCTTTTTTTTTTTTTTTTTTTTTGGTTTTTCGAGACAGGGTTTCTCTGTGTAGCCCTGGCTGTCCTGGAACTCACTTTGTAGACCAGGCTGGCCTCGAACTCAGAAATCCGCCTGCCTCTGCCTCCCGAGTGCTGGGATTAAAGGCGTGCGCCACCACGCCCGGCTGCCCCTTTCTTAATGGTCAATTTAGAGGGTTTACATTAAGATAATTAGCTAGTTGTTAACACTAGGCAGTGGAGGAAGTGGTGTGAGTAAGATCTGCAAACAGACCCTTGTATTTGCTTTATAACTTCTCAATGGGGATTAATGGGGATTAAAACAGAAAAGAGGGCTTTTTTTTTTTTTTTTTTTTTTTTTTTTACTTGCTTCTGTAGTTGCTGTGACAAAATGTCTGATGGGAAAGTAAGTCAGTAACTTCCAGCAAGGCAATGGGGTGTCCCATTTTGTGGTAGTATTCTATTGCTTCTCACATGCTGGTAGACCAGGAAACAAATAACACAGAACTGGTACCACAATTAGTCATAACCATGAAAACCTACCACTGACAACCTTGTGCTCCCTTGGCCATATTCCCGAATGTTGAACCCTCTCTCAAAGAGTGGGCAAGTATTCAAACCCAGGAGAACACATCTCTCTCTGTCTGAAGCTCCCACGCACTGGGTAACAGGTGTGTAATGTTATCAACACACGCACACGCTTACAGGCATGCACTCACACTCACACACACACACACTTTTTATATACTCTGTGTGTGTTTGTGTGTGTGTGTGTGTTCATGCTAAAGCATTTTCAGTCAATGTGTAAATCAGGGTCAGCGAGATGGCTAAGTAGATAAAGGTACTTGTCAGCATGACAAACAGCTTGAACTTGATGCCTGAGACTGAAATAGTGGAAGGAGAAGACTGACTCCTATTAGTCATCATTTGATACCCACAATTCACCTTGCCTTCCCCTACTTCCCATATCAATTACGAACAGGGTGTCCTTGACCTGACAGAGACCATCCTGCTTGCTTTATGAGTTCATGAATTAAAGGGGTGCCCAGCTTACCGAGCCTCCTATTGTGCACACCCTGCCTATTAGTCCTTTGGACTTCAATAGGTAAAATGTGAAGGCTGAGGCCTGGGTCCAGGAAGTTAAAAAATATCCTAAGACTGAATACTTATTGCCCCTTATGACACTTCTAATCATTTTCATATCAAACATATTCACTCTAGGAGCTGGAAAAGGGGGCTGAGGAGTTTTTAACAAGTATTGCTCTTGCCTAGCACCTGGGTTTGATTTGTAATACATAAACGTTTGCTGACCGACTAGGCCATCAAAAGATGGCCTAGTCAGTCATCACTGGAAAGAGAGGCCCATTGGACACACAAACATTATAATGCCCCAGTACAGGGGAACGCCAGGGCCAAAAAAAATGGGAATGGGTGGGTAGGGAAGTGGGGGGGAGGGTATGGGGGACTTTCTGGATAGCATTGGAAATATAATTGAGGAAAATACGTAATAAAAAATATTAAAAATTAAAAAAAAATGTTTGCTGACAAAATTCTGGAACATCAAGTCCAGGGGATGGAATAACCTCTTCTGATGTCTGTGGGAAGCACACACACATGGGACACAGACAGAATACACATGCAAAGCATTCACACACTTAAAGTCAGTTGATCTAAGAAGAGAAACACAAATATGTTCGTTGCTTCCATGTTGACTGTACCTCCTTCCAGGAGCCTGTATTATTTACTTTCTGTCATTTTATGAATTCTCCTCACTGTGTTACAAACATGCTCATTTTTTTTTTGTTTCTTTCTTGTTGTTTCCATAGTCTAATTTCCTAACACTTACATTTTAACACAGTGGTTCTCAACCTATCTGCCATGATCAATTAGAGGAGTTGAATAGAACAGGCTCACACAAGTTGCCTAGAACCATCTGAAAACCCTGATAGGACATTACGACTGATAACATTATCAAACCTACAGTTATGGAGTAGCAACAAAAACAATTTTGTCGTTGGGAGTCACCACAACATGAGGAACTCTATTAAAGAAAGGGTCACAGCATTAGGGAGGTAGGGAAGCACTGCCTAATACAGGGCCTGGCAAGGAGTGAGGATATGAAGGAGATGAGGGGAATGTTCCAGGCTAGGTTTCTCTTCCCTGACACTACTTGCAGTACTCAAGGCACAGGCACACACAGCCAACATTTCCCTTCATAACAAGCAAACATGTTACTTATCAAATGAGGGGGAATTACCATTAGGGATGGAGGGGAAATTACCATTAGGGATGCTTTTTCTTCACAAGTGTTAGGTATTGGCTCTCCCGGAGAACAAACATAAACTCCAGAACTCCAAAAACCCACAAAACGCTTTTGCATCCTCTTCAGTGGTCTAAGTAAAGTTTTGCTAGATTCTTCCTGCAAAGCAAAGGTAGAGAGTTAACTTTTTGTTTGGTTCTGAAATTAACTCTTTTGTTTTTGGGTGCATGCTTTCAAATCAACTTTACTTCTTAGAAATCACAGGGTATTGACACATGAAAAATAAAAACCATAATTAAACATGAAAGGTCTGCTATTATGCTTATCTATTTTCAAATTGCTAGGATATCATCAAGATGTAAAAATATTTAGGCTAGACTAGATTAAGAGAAAATCATGAAATGAGACACGGGACATTGTTCTTCCGGTTGAGACTAAGCTTAATTCATTATGTGCCAATTTTTCTACATTTTATATAAGATGATCATTAATATTGATGAAACCTCTTTTGGCAGTCTTTCTCCTCCATTGCTGGGGGGCATAAAATGCACATTTTCCCATTTGTAAATAAATGCCAGTTAAATTGCCACTGCTGTCCTTACCATAGTACCTGTGGAACTGCTTTATAGAGACACATTGGACCACTGAGTCACATTCAAAAATCATTAAAATGTCACTTATCATTCACACAGCACCTCAGTCTAGGGCTACAGGTTATACAGAAACAAGTTTCCTAAACTCCAGCATCTCATAGTGATAAAGTAGCCTCATACTGAATATGGAAGTATCTAAATAAAACACTACAACAGTTTAAGGGTTTGAATATGGCACAAAGAATATACATGTATATTTCAAAAATAGAAAAAGAAGAACTTATATGGAAGTATATAGCAATTGACTCTCTGCTTCTAGAAAAGCTGGCTAACTGGGGAAGGACAGTTATTGTTTAACTAGATGAAGAACTTTCAACATACCCTTATAAGAATCAAATAGAAAATGCTCTAATCTCTTCATAAGGCAAATTTGATGAACATAATTGCTAAATATCCACAATTTCTTCTCAGTCTAAACACAGATGAAAGAGAGAAACCAAAGAGAGGCTCTCATATATGATCCTGAAATAGGAGCGTCTAAGGGTAGATAAAACTATGGGCATTCTGCTGAGGGTAAAGGCACTTTGGAGATTCCTGGATCATTGAAATATCTGGACTTACTAAATGGTATTCTGGCCTATTATCACAGTCACATTTTTAAATCAGTCTAATGTGTATTCATTTCTGCAAACATTACTATGTCAAACATCAAACATCTTCTATTATGTGAGAACTGCACTCAGTTTTCCATTCCCTATGTCTTTTGAGTCCATTCTCATATTGGGCCACTACAACCCATAAGGACTTACTGCTCACTTGCAATTGATAGAAAGTTCCACATCTACAATATGGTTTTCTCTGAATCACCTTTCCTTATAAAACTGGGATAGTTAGAGTACTGTTGAATTAAGACAATTCATAAGAAAGTCGATTTCACAGAGAAGCATTTTACCTTGATACGGGAAGTATACCTGACATCTTCCACTTTTGAACACCTAGAAACAAAAATGGTACAATTGTCAGGGAGCTGTTAGAATGCAAATATGCAACCTTCTTTCAACCTTAGATTGTGGCTGGATCTCTTGTTCATGGATGAAAACCCCAGGCTAACTATCCAGTAAACTTTAGGGGATTCTCTGTCACCACCTCCAGTCTCACCATAGGGCCCCAGCATACAGCAGCACATGAGACCATCAGACCTCATGTGGATTCTGGGCATCCAAACTCTCATTCTCACACATGCATAGCAAGCACTTTATCCATTGGATCTTCGACCTAGCTATGGATCCTTTTCAGCATTTCATGCTGCAGGAGAGATATCATCAGTAATTTCAACATGGTTTGCTCTATAAATAATTATTCAGCTTGTGATTATAGAAAAGTAAAGAGCTGAAATAGTATCACATAGAGGCAAAGACAGTGTCAGGTTCTGAATGTTATATTTTCTACAGATTAATATATTATAAAATGCACACCACATTCTTACCACAGTGATGCTCTTCTTGTGATTTTCTCACTAACTACAAAAGAGGGAGGCAAAATTTGTCATTAAACAATGGTAGCCAGTGCCGAGCCTAATATTTTTGTGACCCTATATGCTTTGACACCATTTATGAAAAGCCTTTAAGATGAATATTGATTTGTCAGAATAAATATATTAGAACTCTTCCTTTCCACATTCTTGTATTTTTAAAATATGAAGAGAAAATTTTATCAAAAGTTACTATCTATAATAAATTGTGCAAAATACCTACAATCCTGAGCCCTATCAGACAAAAAAAGTATCATCTTAGCCTGAAGTGTTATCCCACAGTGAATTGTGTTGCCATTGCTGCTTTCTGTCTCTGCCCTAGGGATGCTGGCCCAACTCTAAGTGAGCGTACTCATCTTGGACAGAAGTGAAGGGACTTCTCCAAGTATTGACTTGAACTTCCTTCACTGAGGGGGAACATCCATTCCTAGCACAGGGAAGCTCAGTCTATGACTATGCAACATAGCCAAATAAGGAGACCCAAAGCCCTTTGCAAAGGATTTCCAGCTGCAAGTGTGACAAAGCCCTAGAGAGATCAGTGTGCTACTCTACTCTAGATCTTCTGAGGAAGATGCTAAAGGCCCTCAGTGCTAGCACTGGTCCCTAGCTCATGTGCAATGCAAAGAAGCTCAACATCAACTTCCATTGCCTCCCATGGCAAGAGATGCCAGAAATCCCCTTAGTAGCTATGCAAACTGAAGTATTACTCCAGGGAGGGAAGCATGGAAGAAGACCGGCCTGAGTAGGGCCACAGGCCTCTTCCGGTCTGACCAGCACCGGGGTAGCTAGGGCACAGGGTCGGCTGACACCCGCCAGCTACCCACAACACCCGCCCGCCACAGGATCTTGAGACTTCTGGTGAGTGGAACACAGCTTCTGCTCCAGTCCAATTGCACGGGACCTGAGACTGCTTTGGTTGGGGAGGCAGAAGACCGGCCTGAGTAGGGCCACAAGCCTCTTCCGGCCTGACCAGCACCGGGGTAGCTAGGGCGCAGGGTCAGCTGACACCCGCCAGCTACCCATGACACCCGCCACAGGATCTTAAGACTTCTGGTGAGTGGAACACAGCGTCTGCTCCAATCTTTAAACAGTGACAACGATAACAACTAACCCCAGAGATTACCAGATGGCGAAAGGTAAACGTAATAATCTTACTAACAGAAACCAAGACCACTCACCATCATCAGAACCCAGCACTCCCACTTCGCCCAGTCCAGGGCACCCCAACACACCGGAGAAGCTAGACCCGGATCAAAAAGCATTACTCATGATGATGGTAGAGGACAACAAGAAGGACTTTAATAACACACTTAAAGAAATACAGGAGAACACTGCTAAACAGGTAGAAGACATTAAAGAGGAAGCACAAAAATCCCTTAAAGAATTGCAGGAGAACACTGCTAAAAAGGTAGAAGACATAAAAGAGGAAGCACAAAAATCCCTTAAAGAATTGCAGGAGAACACTGCTAAACAGGTAGAAGACATTAAAGAGGAAGCACAAAAATCCCTTAAAGAATTGCAGGAAAACCAGACCAAACAGGTGATGGAATTGAATAAAACCATCCAAGACCTAAAAAGGGAAGTAGAGACAATGAAGAAAACCCAAATTGAGGCAACGCTGGAGATAGAAACCCTAGGAAAGAAATCTGGAACCATAGATGCAAGCATCAGCAACAGAATACATGAGATGGACTAGAGAATCTCAGGTGCAGAAGACTCCATAGAGAACATCGGCACTACAATCAAAGAAAATACAAAATGCAAAAAGATCCTAACTCAAAACATCCAGGAAATCCAGGACAAAATGAGAAGACCAAACCTACAGATAATAGGAGTAGATGAGAATGAAGATTTTCAACTCAAAGGGCCAGCAAATATCTTCAACAAAATTATAGAAGAAAACTTCCCAAACCTAAAAAAAGAGATGCCCATGAACATACAAGAAGCTTACAGAACTCCAAATAGACTGGACCAGAAAAGAAATTCCTTCTGACACATAATAATCAGAACAACAAATGCACTAAATAAAGATAGAATACTAAAAGCAGTAAGGGAAAAAGGTCAAGTAACATATAAAGGCAGAGCTATTAGAATTACACCGGATTTTTCACCAGAGACTATGAAAGCCAGAAGGGCCTGGACAGATGTTATACAGAAACTAAGAGAACACAATTTCCAGCCCAGGCTACTATACCCAGCCAAACTCTCAATTACCATAGATGGAGAAACCAAAGTTTTCCACGACAAAACCAAATTCACATATTATCTTTCCACGAATCCAGCCCTTCAAAGGATAATAACAGAAAAAAAAAACCAATACAAGGACGGAAACCACGTCCTAGAAAAAGCAAGAAGGTAATCCCTCAACAAACCTAAAAGAAGACAGCCACAAGAACAGAACACCAACTTTAACAACAAAAATAAAAGGAAACAACTATTACTTCTCCCTAATATCTCTTAATATCAATGGACTCAACTCCCCAATAAAAAGACATAGACTAACAGACTGGCTATAGAAACAGGACCCAACATTTTGCTGCTTACAGGAAACTCATCTCAGAGAAAAAGATAGACACTACCTCAGAATGAAAGGCTGGAAAACAATTTTCCAAGCAAATGGTAGGAAGAAACAAGCTGGAGTAGCCATTATAATATCTGATAAGATTGACTTCCAACCCAAAGTCATCAAAAAAGACAAGGAAGGGCACTTCATTCTCATCAAAGGTAAAATCCTCCAAGAGGAACTATCAATTCTGAATATCTATGCTCCAAATACAAGGGCAGCCACATTCATTAAAGATACTTTAGTAAAGCTCAAACCACACATTGCACCTCACACAATGATAGTGGGAGACTTCAACACACCACTTTCACCAATGGACAGATCATGGAAGCAGAGACTAAACAGGGACACAGTGAAACTAACAGAGGTTATGAAACAAATGGATCTGACAGATATACACAGAACATTTTATCCTAAAACAAAAGGATATACCTTCTTCTCAGAACCTCACGGTACCTTCTCCAAAATTGACCACATAATTGGTCACAAAACAAGCCTCAATATATACAAAAATATTGAAATTGTCCCATGCATCCTATCAGATCACCATGGACTAAGACTGATCTTCAATAACAAAATAAATAATAGAAAGCCAACACACATGTGGAAACTAAACAACACTCTTCTCAATGATACCTTGGTCAAGGAAGGAATAAAGAAAGAAATTAAGGACTTTCTGGAGTTTAATGAAAATGAAGCCACAGCATACCCAAACTTATGGGACACATTGAAAGCATTTCTAAGAGGAAAACTCATAGCTCTGAGTGCCTCCAAAAAGAAACTAGAGAGAGCACACATTAGCAGCTTGACAACACACCTAAAAGCTCTAGAATGAAAGGAAGCAAATTCACCCAAGAGGAGTAGACAGCAAGAAATAATCAAACTCAGGGGTGAAATCAACCAAGTGGAAACAAGAAGAACAATTCAAAGAATCAACCAATCGAGGAGCTGGTTCTTTGAGAAAATCAACAAGATAGATAAACCCTTAGCCAGACTCACTAGAGGGCATAGGGAAAGTATTCTAATTAAGAAAATCAGAAATGAAAAGGGAGACATAACAACAGATCCTGAAGAAATCCAAAACACCATCAGATCCTTCTACAAAAGGCTATACTCAACAAAACTGGGGAACCTGGATGAAATGGACAAGTTTCTAGACAGATACCAGGTACCAAAGTTAAATCAAGATCAGGTTAATGATCTAAACAGTCCCATTTCCCCTAAAGAAATAGAAGCGGTCATTAATAGTCTCCCAACCAAAAAAAGCCCAGGACCAGATGGGTTTAGTGCAGAGTTCTATCAAACCTTCAAAGAAGATCTAATCCCAGTTCTTCACAAACTATTCCACAAAATAGAATCAGAAGGTACTCTACCCAACTCATTCTATGAAGCCACAATTACTCTGATACCTAAACCACATAAAGACCCAACAAAGATAGAGAACTTCAGACCAATTTCCCTTATGAATATTGATGCAAAAATCCTCAATAAATTTCTCGCTAACCGAATTCAAGAACACATCAAAACAATCATCCATCCTGACCAAGTAGGTTTCATCCAAGGGATGCAAGGATGGTTCAACATACGAAAATCCATCAATGTAATCCATTATATAAACAAACTCAAAGACAAAAACCACATGATCATCTCGTTAGATGTAGAGAAAACATTTGACAAAATCCAGCACCCATTCATGATAAAAGTCTTGGAAAGATCAGGAATTTAAGGCCCATACCTAAACATGATAAAAGCAACCTACAGCAAACCAAGAGCCAACATCAAAGTAAATGGTGAGAAGCTGGAACCAATCCCAATAAAATCAGGGACTAGACAAGGCTGCCCACTCTCTCCCTACCTATTCAACATTGTACTTGAAGTCCTAGCCAGAGCAATTAGACAAGAAAAGGAGATCAAGGGAATACAAATCGGAAAAGAAGAAGTCAAAATATCGCTTTTTGCAGATGATATGATAGTATACATAAGTGACCCTAAAAATTCCACCAGAGAACTCCTAAGCCTGATAAATAGCTTCGGTGAAGTAGCTGGATATAAAATTAACTCAAGCAAGTCAATGGCCTTTCTGTACACAAAGGATAAACAGGCAGAGAAGGAAATTAGGGAAACAACACCCTTCTCAATAGTCACAAACAATATAAAATACCTTGGCGTGACTCTAACTAAGGAAGTGAAAGATCTGTATGACAAGAACTTCAAGTCCCTGAAGAAAGAAATTAAAGAAGATCTCAGAAGATGGAAAAACCTCCCATGCTCATGGATTGGCAGGATCAACATTGTAACAATGGCTATCTTGCCAAAAGCAATCTACAGATTCAATGCAATCCCCATCAAAATTCCAACTCAATTCTTCAATGAATTAGAAAGGGCAATCTGCAAATTCATCTGGAACAACAAAAAACCTAGGATAGCAAAAACTCTTCTCAAGGATAAAAGAACCTCTGGTGGAATCACCATGCCTGACCTAAAGCTGTACTACAGAGAAATTGTGATAAAACTGCATGGTACTGGTATAATGACAGACAAGTAGACCAATGGAGCAGAATTGAAGAACCTGAGATCAACCCACATACCTATGGTCACTTGATCTTTGACAAGGGAGCAAAAACCATCCAGTGGAAAAAAGACAGCATTTTCAACAAATGGTGCTGGCACAACTGGAGGTTATCATGTAGAAGAATGCGAATTGATCCATTCCTATCTCCTTGTACTAAGGTCAAATATAAGTGGATTAAGGAACTCCACATAAAACCAGAGACACTGAAACTTATAGAGGAGAAAGTAGGGAAAAGCCTCGAAGATATGGGTACAGGGGAAAAATTCCTGAATAGAACAGCAAAGGCTTGTGCTGTAAGATCGAGACTCGATAAATGGGACCTCATAAAGTTGCAAAGCTTCTGCAAGGCAAAAGACACCGTCAATAAGACAAAAAGACCACCAACAGATTGGGAAAGGATCTTTACCTATCCTAAATCAGATAGGGGACTAATATCCAATATATATAAAGAACTCAAGAAGGTGGACTCCAGAAAATCAAATAACCCCGTTAAAAAATGGGGCTCAGAACTGAACAAAGAATTCTCACCTGAGGAATACCGAATGGCAGAGAAGCACCTGAAAAAATGTTCAACATCCTTAATCATCAGGGAAATGCAACTCAAAACAACCCTGAGATTCCACCTCACACCAGTCAGAATGGCTAAGATCAAAAATTCAGGTGACAGCAGATGCTGGCGGGGATGTAGAGAAAGAGGAACACTCCTTCATTGTTGGTGGGATGGCAAGCTGGTACAACCACTCTGGAAATCAGTTTGGCGGTTCCTCAGAAAATTGGACATAATACTACCAGAGGATCCAGCAATACCTCTCCTGGGCATATATCCAGAAGATGTTCCAACCGGTAAGGAGGACACATGCTCCACTATGTTCATAGCAGCCTTATTTATAATAGCCAGAACCTGGAAAGAACCCAGATGCCCCTCAAGAGAGGAATGGATACAGAAAATGTGGAACATTTACACAATGGAGTACTACTCAGCTATTAAAAGGAATGAATTTATGAAATTCCTAGGCAAATGGATGGATCTGGAGGGCATCATCCTGAGTGAGGTAACATATTCACAAAGGAACTCACACAATATGTACTCACTGATAAGTGGATATTAGCCCAAAAACTTAGGATACCCAAGATATAAGATACAATTTGTTAAACGCATGAAACTCAAGAAGAACGAAGACCAAAGTGTGGACACTGTGCCCCTTCTTGGAATTGGGAACAAAACACCCATGGAAAGAGTTACAGAGATAAAGTTTGGAGCTGTGAATAAAGGATGGATCATCTAAAAACTGCCATATCCAGGGATCCATCCCATAATCAGCTTCCAAACGCTGACACCATTGCATACACTAGCATGATTTTGCTGAAAGGACCCAGAGATAGCTGTCTCTTGTGAGACAATGCCGGGGCCTATCAAACACAGAAGTGGATGCTCACAGTCAGCTATTGGATGGATCACAGGGCCCCCAATCGAGGAGCTAGAGAAAGTACCCAAGGAGCTAAAGGGAACTGCAACCCCATAGGTGGAACATTATTATGAACTAACCAGTACCCCAGAGCTCTTGACTTTAGCTGCATTTGTATCAAAAGATGGCCTAGTCGGCCATCATTGGAAAGAGAGGCTCATTGGACTTGCCAACTTTATATGCCCCAGTACAGGGGAATGCCAGGGCCAAGGGGTGGGGGTGGGTGGGTGGGGGACTGGGGGGGAGTGTATTGGGGAATTTTTGGATAGCATTGGAAATGTAATTGAGGAAAATACCTAATAAAAAAAAAGAGCACAACTCCCCCATTGTTGGTGGGATTGCAAGCTAGTAAAACTACTCTGGAAATCAGTTTGGAAAAAAAAAAAAAGTGAAAGCAAACATTTCTGCAATTGACTTTTTAAAAACCTCAGAATAAATGAATGGACCGTGTGGAACTTTTACATTTTCTAGGAAGTAAACACTTCTGACTTTAAGTTCGAGATGTACAAAGAATCATAAATTAGGAACGCGACCAAACGAACTCTAAAAGCAGTAAGATCTGTAACACTAATTTTTCATATTTGAAGGTGCAGATAAAGAATATAGGATTTTGGAAACAAAAAAAAAAGAAAAATTAATTCAAGTCAATAAATCAAATAAGGAGCTTCATAAAAAAGCAACAATAACAGCAAGCCCACCATGTAGGCCCCTCCCTGACTGCAGGGCCTGAGAGCCAGGCCTGGCCATTGATAAGTCATTTACATAGTCCTCTCCCTTCTGCCTTTATCAATATTTGGTGGCAGGCTTCAGCATGCTTTTGGTGGCAAGTCCTTCTGGAGCCCCTTCTCATGTGACAGTGATGTAACAGAGGTCTCAGCAGGAGGTCACATCACAAGTCACCTCCTTCCTGAGGTCAAGATGGCCTGTGATTGGCTGTGCAGCTGAGGCTGGAGCCAGGGCATTATGTTGATGAGTCCTAATGATGTGGGAAGGTATCATGCAATTAGTAGCCTGTTAATGTCTAGGTGGGTTCCAGACAGAGGCAGGGCTGGGATCAGGCAGGAGCAGGCACATCTAAGGGGACTGCTTTGCAGGTGGATGTGGGTTTTACATGGGTCATCATCTCCAAGAGAAACCCATGGAGGCCATTTAATTAAGTCCAGCAGCTGCTCAGAAACCACAGTCACACCAGAGCAGTGCATGATGTCTCTTTACAGGTTACAAGGAGGAGGGCACTCGCCACTACAATAGCAGAGGTGGCTGCCTGCACCTTCGGAACACCAGCCTCTGTCAAGTTCATCACTATCTGCATCCATTAAACTGTGTCTTTGGCAGTGAGGCAGCTCTGTCTGGTGACATGGTCTGTTGGTAAATAAGGGTGTAGTGATAGGTTCTGGGGGCCAGGGATGAATATACAATGTCAGTTTCTGACCTCATCTCAGATAAATAGGAGGGAGTGACAAGGCAGGAGGGTCAATCTGCGGCTGCTTGGTGTCTCTGGTCTGGATTCCTAGTCCATAAATAACTCAGTGCCTTCAGGAGGCCAGACATGCTGGCTGCACCAGGAGCCTATGTAAAGGGTCACAGCTGACTGTGGAGCAGGCACTGTTGACTTGACAGTTCTTTCTCTGATATACAGATGTCCCCTGGCTTGGAGAGTCTTCTGGACATGGATTTATTATTCTATAGGAAAGAAGCCTGATATTCTGTTGACTCAGACCAAGGTACTTGTTTGGGGGCCAGAGACCTGAGCTTACTTCTCTGGATGTTGGCACCCAGACCTGGCTCACTCACATAGATGGGACCACCCCAAGACCTTCTTGGGACACAGGGAGACACTACAAGGGACTCCATTTTATGCTCATTAACCTGGACTGGCCAGAGCATTCACAGGGGGCTTGATCTATTCTCTCTACTTCTACCTATAGTAAGTTAAGCATGGTGGAGAGATCTGGGGTTTTCCTTATTCACTGGCAGCTGTGTGCTCCCCCGAATGGGCGGGTGGGGGAGAAGAGGGAGCCGGCAAAAAATCTTGGAGTTAGGTGCTTGCTGGTCCTGTGACACTATGTGTCACTTCATACTCTTGTGCTAGATGCTCCTATCTACATTTGTTTTCTTTTATTTTCTTTTTTCTTTCTTCTTTCTTCCAGTGGCATTATCTTTTTTCTGGTCCAATATTTACTGGCAGATTCAGACAGTGCTTAATAAATCTTTAGTTAGGTCACTGTATACCTTCATGATAACATTTTCATATTTAGCTTCCATTTCTTTTTTGTAGAACATGATTTTAATATTTTCAACTGTTAATATTCAACAACAATCAAAACAATCATTTTAAGATATATTTCATTGTTATGTCTCCCTTTTCATTTCTGATTTTATTAATTTGGATACTGTCTCTGTGCCCTCTTGTTAGTCTAGTTAAGGGTTTATCTATCTTGTTGATTTTCTCAAAGAACCAGCTCCAGGTTTTGTTGATTCTTTGTATTGCTCTTTTTTCTTTTCTTTTTCTATTTGGTTGATTCAGCCCTGAGTTAGGTTCATTCCTGCGATGTGCCCCTCTTGGGTGCATTTACTTCTTTTTGTTCTAGAGCTTTCAGGTGTGCTGCCAAGCTGCTAGTGTAAGCTCTCTTCAGTTTCTTTTTGGAGGCACTTAGAACTATGAGTTTTCCTCTTACCATTGTATTCATTGTATCCCATAATTTTGGTATGATGTGTCTTCCTTTTCATTAAATTCTAAAAAGTATTTATTTTCTTTCTCTATTTCTTCCTTAACCAAGTTATCATTGAGTGGAGTGTTGTTCAGCTTCCATTTGTAGGTGTGCTTTCTGTTTTTTGTTGTTGCTGTTGTGGTTGTTGTTTTTGTTTTTGTTGTTATTTAAGACCAACATTAGTCCATGGTGGTCTGATAGAGTGCAGGGATTATTTCAATCCTCTTGTGTCTGTTGAGGCCTTTTTTGTGATCAATTATATGGTCAATTTTGGAGACGTACCGTGAGGTACTGAGAAGAAGGTATGTTCTTTTGCTTTAGTGTGCAATGTTCTATAAATATCTGTTAGATCCATTTAGTTCATGAGTTCTATTAATTTCACTGTGTCTGTTTAATTTGTGTTTCCATGATCTGTCCATTGCTGAGAGGGGGGTGTTGAAGTCTCTCACTATTATTGTGTGGGGTGTGATGTTTGTTTTGAGCTTTAGTAAAGGTTCTTTTATGAATTTAGGTGCCCTTGCATTTGGAGATAGGTGTTCAAAATTGAGAGTTCTTCTTGGTAGATTTTACCTTTGACCAGTATGAAGTGTCTTTCCTTATCTTTTTTGAAAACTTTTGGTTGAAATTTGATTTTATTCAATATTAGAATGGCTAGTCCAGCTGGTTTCTTGGGACCATTTGCTTGAAAAAAGGTTTTCCAACCTTGTACTCTGAGGTAGTGTCTGTCTTTGTACTGAAGTGCATTTCCTGCATGCGGCAAATGCTGGGTCCTGTTTACATATCCATCTGTTAGTATATGCCTTTTTGGGGAATTGAGTCCGTTGATATCAAGAGATATTAAGGAAGAGTGAGTGTTGCTTCCTGCTATTTTTGTTGTTAGATGTGGAACTATGTTTTTGTAACTATCTTCTAAACTCAAATTTGTTGAAAGATTAATTTTTTGTTTTTTCTAGGGTGTAGTGTTTCCCTCCTTGTGTTGGTGTTTTCCATCTATTATCCTTTGTAGTGGTGGATTTATGGAAAGATATTGTGAAAATTTGGTTTTGTCATGGAATATCTTGGTTTCTCCATCTATGGTAATTGGGAGTTTTGCTGGGTATAGTAGCCTGGGTTGGCATTTGTGTTCTCTTAGGGTCTGTATGACATCTGTCCAGGATTTTCTAGCTTTCATAATCTCTGGTGAGATGTCAAGTGTAATTCTAATAGCTCTGCCTTTATATGTTACTTGACCTTTTTCCCTTACTGCTTTTAATATTCTTTCTTTGTTTAGTGCATTTCGTGTTCTGATTATTATGTGACAGGAGGAATTTCTTTTCCGGTCCAATCTAGTTGGAGTTCTGTAGGCTACTTGTATGTTTTTCAGGTTAGGGAAGTTTTCTTCTATAATTTTGTTGAAGATATTTACTGGCCCTTTAAGTTGGGAATCTTCACTCTCTTCTATACCTATTATCCTTAGGTTTGGTCTTCTCATTGTGTCCTGGATTTCCTGGATGTTTTGGGTTAGGACCTTTTTGCATTTTGCATTCTCTTTAACTGTTGTGTCAATGTTTTCTATGGTATCTTCTGCACCTGAGATTCTCTCTTCTATCTCTTGTATTCTGTTGATGATGCTTGCATCTATGACTCCTGATCTCTCTCCTAGGTTTTCTAACTTCAGGAGTGTCTCCCTTTGTGATTTCCTTATTGTTTCTAGTTCCATTTTTAGATTTTGGATTGTTTTGTTCATTTCCTCCGCCTGTTTGTTTGTGCTTTCCTATAGTTCTTTAAGGGATTTTTGTGTTTCCTCTTTAAGGGCTTCTAGCTGTTTAACCTGTGTTCTCCTGTATTTCTTTAAGGGGGTTATTTATGTCCTTCTTAAAGTCCTCTATCAACATCATGAGAAGTGATTTTAGACCCGAATCTTGCTTTTCCAGTGTGATGGTATATCCGGACTTGCTATGGTAGAAGAATTGGATTCTGATGATGCCAAGTAGCCTTGGTTTCTGTTGCTTCTGTTCTTACATTTGCCTCCCGCCATGTGACTATCTCTAGTCCTACCTTCCCAAGCTATATCTGACTGGTGCCTGTCCTTCTTGTGATCCTGGTTATGTCAGAACTCCTCAGAGTTCAGCTGTCTCTGTGATGCTGTGATACCGGGGTCCTGTGATCCTGAAATCCTGGGTGTGTCAGAGTTCCTGGGAGTCAAGCTGCCTCTGAGACCCTGAGATCTTGGTGACCAAGCTTCTGGGATCCTGGGATCCTGGGATCCTATGGTCCTGGGTGTGTTAGAGTATCTGGGAATGGAGCTTCCTCTGGGTGTTTTGGGACTGACTGGCTGTTGAGTTTGCACCCAAGGTCTGCTAGGTCACCAGCCCAGACCAGAAAGCTGTTCCTAATATTTTGATGGTAACAGTGTTTCTCTCTCTCTCTCTCTCTCTCTCTCTCTCTCTCTCTCTCTCTCTCTCTCTCTCTCTCTTCTCTCTCTCTCTGTCTCTGTCTCTGTCTGTCTCTCTGTCTCTTCCTGTCTCCCTCTGTGTGTGTGTGTATGTGTGTGTGTGTGTGTGTGTGTGTTTCCCTTTCTTCCCATATGCAATTACTTATTTCCTGTGTTTTCTTGGTGTAGTTATCCTCCTTGGAATGGAGTTTTTCTTCTAGTATTTTCTATAAAACTTTGTGAATGGATATTATTTAAATTTAGTTTTGTCTTGAAATATCTTGTTTTTCTCATCTATGGTGATTGAGAGTTTTGCTGAGTATAGCAGTCTAGATTGCCATCTGTGGGTTTTTAAAGGCTTCAGGATTATCTGTCCAGGCCCTTCTAGCTTTTAGAGTCTGCTGAAAAGTCAGGCATAATTCCGATAAATCTGCCTTTGTATGTTACCTGGCCTTTTTCTCTTATACCTTTTAATTTTATTTCATTGTTCTACAGATTTAGTGTTTTAATTATAATATGGTATGAGGATTTTCTATTGTGGTTCAGTCTAATTGGTGTTCTGTAAGCTTCTTGTATGTTTATAGGCATCACTTTCTTTAGGTTGGAAAATCTTTCTTCTATGATTTTGTTGAAAATATTTTCTGATCCTTGGAGCTGGAACTCTTGACCTTCTTCTATTCCTATTATTCTTATGTTAGGCCTTTTCTTGATATCCTAAATTTCATGGGTGTTTTGTGTCAGGAATTTTGTAGATTTAACATTTTCTTTGACTGGTATATCAATTTCTTCTTTTGTATCTCCTATGCCTGAGAGTCTCTCTTCTATCTCTTGTATTCTGTTGCTTTCATCTGACGTTCCTGTTCTCTTCTCTAGGTTTTCCATCTGCAGGATACCCTCAGTTTGTGTTTTCTTAGTGCTTCATTTCCATTTTCAGGACTTGAACAAACAGTTTGTTTTTTCTTTCACCTGTTTAGTTGTATTTTCCTCTATTTCTTCGGAGGGATTTGTTTCTTCTTCAAGGGGCTCTACCTGTCTTGATTGTATTTTCCTATTTCTTTATGGGATTTATTCATTTCCTCTTTAAAAGCCTCTATCATTTTTATAAGATTGGATTTGTACTTCAGGTTGTGTGAAGATATTTAGAGCTTGCTGTCATAGGATCATTGTGCTCTGAAGGTGTCATATTGCTCTGGCTTTTGGTTGATTGTATTGTTTCCTGGGCCTTTAGTCATCTGGTTGCCCCTGGATGTTCCTTCTGTAGCAGGTATTGAGAGGGGACTAACCTCATTGAATTTGTGGTATGCTTCCAGTAGTATCCTTGAACTAGACAATGGAACACAAGAGACTGTGCAAGTCTCACAGCAGTTGAGTGTACCCATGGGGATAAGGCAGGAAGGGGATGGGAGAGAGGCTGCCAGACAATGGTAGTCCAGAGTGATGGCAGGCCACTCAGGGTGCGCCCCCAGAGAACATGGCTTGCAGGGGAAATCGGTACAGGAGTGAAATATAATTACATGTGTGGTTCCAGTTCAGAAAGTCAGGTGAAGGCTGACAGGGAGGTGCTTGGATAGTGGAGATCTGGGAACAGCAAACCATTTGGGGCAGCTGGGTGTCCCCCAAGAAGACTTGGGGGCAGTGGACATGGGTGCAGGAAGGGAATCTAACATATATGGTTCTGAATCAGCAGGTCTGGTGAAAGTGAGCAGAGAAGTCCCAGAAAATGGAAGTCCAAGGGATATTGCAGGCTGCTCAGGGTAGCCAGGCATGCCCCAGAGGACTTGGGGTCAGAAAAAACCTTTATCACAAATTTTAAGAGTTCTCTTCTATGGCCTCCTCTCTAGGCTCTAACTTGGGGTGGGGGTTGTCACAGAAACCTTCTATGTCCCTCTTTCTCAACTGTGAATGATGTCATCGATACCACTGCAGAAGTTTTCTTGTCCTTCACTCAGTGGGAACCCAAATCAAGGACTTCCGTATGGTTTCTTGCAACAGCACAGACCACGGATATCAACGTGGCCTCGGGCCGCCACTCTCTTCATGTATTTTCTTGAGACAGGAGTCCTATGTTAGTGTGACTGGCCTCAAGATCTTGTGCCTATTTTGTCAGCCTCTGCAAGGCTTGGGCTACAGGCAGTAACTGTCTGCTGCCATCCTGAATCTTTACAGTAGGCATCTCATCCCCTATAGAACTTGGAGTGTGAGGAGTCACAAAGCTTTGAGAAGGTGAACTGTTGTAGCCCTCACTGGACCTAGGCTAAGAGGAGACTGTGGCCTCCTGGGCTACTTCAGCTGTGCTGCTCTCTCCTGGGACCCCAAGCTGTGAGGAAACCCTAGACTCTGAGGAGATAGTGGTCTCCCACCCATACAGTCCACCCTTTAGGGGTGTTGAGAACACCCTGGCTTGGGGCTGCTATCACCATGCTCACCTCCACAAGCCTCCTCATCAACCACCTCTGCAGCTCCTGTGCAGCTCCTTAACCTCCTCTAACTGTGCATGCCCAATGATCCTAGCCAGAAGAGGCACAAAGAATAAGGGATGGGTGTTGAACACACTCCTGAATACTCATTAGGCCTAAGTGCCTCATGTGCTGACTTAGGCCCCTTGTCCCATTTGATGTGTGGCTTGTGGCACTTTTTGGAGGGTGGCACTTTCTGGTTGGAAGTGTCTTTGGTGGGAAGGGTCTGGAGTGGCTCACAGCAGAGAACTATCGAGGAGCATCCAGAGACTAGAGGTCTGCACATACCACACCTGCAGCTTTGCACAGGACAGTTGAGGGCCTCTGGTCTCACTGGTCTACTCCTGAGTGACAGAGGGAGAGCGTGGTAGCCTATTGCACACCTCCCATCTCATAGTCCTTGCTTCACTTTACCTCATCTCATCACACCTCAACCCACCTCACTTCACCTGGACCAGAAAACTTGTTTGGCAAAGACGAGATGGCCACCATTTCATGCTGCTTATTACAAAGTGGAGAAAATGGAAATGATCAGCAGGTATGTCACTTTCTCAACATCACACAGATACCTGTATGGGACAGCAACTCAAGTTAAGTCCATACTCAGGAAGAATAGAGGTAGATTTTACTCTGAAGAGCTGGCAAAGAAATATTGTTTACTCCCAGTGAGGTAGGGGTGCCTAATGATGTTGATTTTCTATCAGACTATTAGTTTGTCATTCCCGTAACTCAACATGGACAGAAGGTTACATCAGTTGGCCTGAACCCTCATCATTCCCCTGCACCAGTGATTTGGTAAACATTAGAACTATAGAATGACACAGTGGCTCCCAGATGACAAATAACAAAAGCAGAATTTGGAGTAATTTTATAATATTTAAAATAAAAACTGTTATTTGCAATAATTAACTCTTTTTTATTAGATATTTTCTTTATTTACATTTCAAATGCTATCCCGAAAGTGCCCTATACCCTCCTCCTGCCCTGTGAGAAGGGAAAGGGGGAAATGGTTTTGTGTTCAGAGAATCAGATATTTTTGGTCCTACTGTGAGGTTTCTCATGTTGTACCTCCTATGTCCTCAGCCATGGTCTCTTTCAGGAAAGAAGGTGTTGGTGAACCAGTTGCCAGGATAGAGAAATGATTTGGGACTGGGGAAATGTTAAAAGGGGGAATCAGATGCCATGTTCAACAAAATATCTCATCCAGAGCTTTGTTCTTGCAAACTTCCACTCAATATCACCATGACCACATGAAAGACACAAGTGCAATCTTTGAAAGGGGGGGAACTGCAAATACACCCAGGCCTCCTTTTCAGCTTCTAGAGAGGCAGTAGTGATACAAACTCAAATGTCATATACCTTGCAAATGCAAATTATGGAGACCTGACAATCGAGTTTAAGAAATACAGAGTGAGTTCCAGGACAGCCAGGGCTACACAGAGAAACCCTGTCTCAAAAAACCAAGAAAAAAAAATAAGAGAAAGGAAAGGAAAGGGAAAGGGAAAGGGAAAGGGGAAGGGGAAGGGGAAGGGGAAGGGGAAGGGGAAAAGGGGAAAAAGGGGGAAAAGGGGGGAAAGGGGGGAAAGGGGGGAAAGGGGGGGAAAGGGGGAAAGGGGGGGAAAGGGGGGAAAGGGGAAAAAAGAAAAATAAAAAGAAAGAAAAAAGAAAGGCATTTTATTTGGTGTGGTAGTTCATACCTCTGAACCTAGTAACTCAGAAATCTGAGGCAGAAGGATCATGAGTGGGCTGAGAGTAAGATCCTACCTGATATAAGAAAAAGTGGTAGAGATGTACCTCAGTTTTGTGTGCTTGCTTAGTGTGTGTTAATTAAGATCTCAGTCCCAATCCCAGAACAGAACAATCAAAAAATAAGTAGGAGGGAAAATAAGGGATGAAGCTAGGGAATTGTAGAAAGCCTATACATAGGGATCCTCACTACACTATGCCCAGGACTAGCAAACAACTGAGAACAACCTAAATATCCAGTAGTGGGAGGCTATTTAAATAAATAATGTCACAACAACAGTGTGGCATACAATTTTACCTTAAAATATAAATCACAAACACTGTGAAGCTTATCAAGTTTCCCTCTTCCATCTTCCATCGGGGTCTCTTTTGAAACAGAAACTATTCTTGAACCAATTGTCATTTATGAATAGAATATATGCATCTGTTGAAGACCATTGTTATAGTTAGGGTTCCCATTGTTGTGAAGAGACACCATGACCAAGGCAACTCTTATAAGAACAATGTTTAATTGGGGGTAGCTTATAGTTTCAGAGATTCAGTGCATTATCATCAAAGCATGGTTCAGAAGGAGGAGCTGGGAGTTCTTCATCTTCATCCATAGGAAGCCAGGAGAAGACTGTCTTCCAGGGGAGTAGGGAGAGGGTCTCAAAGGCACACTTCCTCCAACAAGGTCACACCCCCTAATAATGTCACTCACTAGGCCAAGCATATTCAAACCACCACAGCATGAATGTAAAAAAAGTAAATTAAAATATCATTTATTCAACAGGAAAAATATACATATTTACATGTGTTATGCAGGCATGCACTAAACTATAACCCGTGGTTATTTTCAAGAGGTGGAGATGGGATTAGGGAAGTTTTTTAGTTTCTATTTCTGGGAGGTTCTTGAGAGAACTGTATATTTTTATTATTCATCATGTAAAGTCACCAGGAAACAGGAAAAACTTCATCTCCAACTAAAGGTTCTTTAGAGAAGAAAGGTAACTGTATGCCATTTTCCCAAAGCAAATTCTATAGCCCAGCATTCTATGAGCCAGCCTCAAGTTGACAGTCACCTATAGGATGCATGCCCCAGTTCTGCTGTCCCACATTCTAACATTCATTAAGTAAACATTTCTGAGATATAATTTACAACGATTAAAATTCACCTGTTGCGTTGTCACACATACATACCTTTGTAAGTAACATCACAAGTTGCATAGACTCAGATACATAGATTGTTACACACTTATAGAATTTCTTTGAGATTGTATTTTTCTATGTAACTCGAGCAGGCCTAGTATTTACTTTGTAGATGAGATTGGCCTCAAACTCATGGCAGGTCTCCTGCTTCATCTTCTGAGTGCTTGAATTATAGGTATGTACCACCAAATCTGCCTGTTTCTACAACTTGAAATATTGTATGCTGTGGTGTAATCACCATCAAAATTAGGATGTAGGAGAGTTTTGCCCCTCCAAAGCTCTCTATTGTTGTCCTTTGTCATCAAACTCTCTAATGTTTAACCTCTGTCAACTGGTCCTCTCTTTTCTGTCCCTGTAGCTTACCTTTACCAATATGCCATATAAATAGACCCATAGATTTGGTAACCTTTTAAGATTGGTTTAGTTCACTGAACATAACACATTTGAGATTCTTCTATGATTTTATATGTATCAGTGCATTCAAACTTACTGATGGTGATTAGCTAGATGTATGGTTTGTTTTTCACTCACTCCTTGAAAAGATTTAAGGTTTTTTTTCCTGCATTAAACAATTAGAAGACAGAGCTGTTATGAGATGTATGAGGTTTTGTGTAAACATAGGTTTCCTTTCTATAGCTTCATTAGGAGGGGTATTACTAAGTGGTGAGGTTAATTTCTGTGTAACTTCAGAATAAGCTGCCATTGGTTCTCCATTTTCTCAGTGTTTCTTGGGGTTTGCAGCAAGAGTCAGAGACACCCTTAACTCCCACTTTTGGAAATAGTACAAGAACACCAAGCTACACAACCATAAGGTATACACAGAAAACTTAGCTCAGACCCATACAGAGTCTGTGTTTGTTTATTTAGTTTCTGTGAGCCCATTTGAGCCCTGATTAGTTGATTCTGTTAGCAATGTTCTCATGGCATGGAACTCCTCTAGCTCTTACAATCCTTCCTCCTCTTCTTCTATGGAGATCCCCTGATTCTGCATATTGTTTGGCTGTTGGTCTCTGTATCTGCACCCATTTAGTTGCTGAATGATGCTTGTGGTAATTTGAATAGGAATGCCCCCCATAGACACATGTGTTTGAATGTTTGGCCCATAGGAACTAGCGCTATTTGGAGATGTGACCTTGTTGGAGTAGGTGTGGCCCTGTTGGAGGAAGTATGTTAATATAAGAGTGGGCTTTGAGATCTCAGATGCTTAAGCCCAGGTTCTGGGACACAAAGTTCTTTTGCTGCTACTTGAGAGTCAAGATGTGTAACTCTCAGCTCTTTCTCCAGCATCATGTCTGCCTGCATGCTGCCATGCTTCCCTCCATGGTGATAGTGGACTAGACCTCTGAAACTATAAGCCAGACTCAAATGTTTTCTTTTATAAGAGTTGCTGTGGTCATGGTGTCTTTTCATAGCAGAAAAACCCTAACTAAGACAACACCCCTATGATGACCATTGGACTAGGCACTGACCTATGAGTATACCAGAATATTATTTAGTATCATTTAATTGACTTTTTTGCCAGTCATGTTTGCTTCTGCCCTGGGTCTCTGGGCTGACCTGCTTCTGGTTCCTGCCTCTCCAGTGTCACTCATAGGCTCCTTCTCATGGCACAGGTGAGAAGTTTGACTAATCTTGGGTTGGCCACTATCATAAGTTCTGTGCACATCTTTTTTTTTTTTTTTTCTGCAGCACTTTTATTTCTTTACACAATGACGTGTTGCTGGGGCCTAATGTTCTCATTGAACAGTAGAAAACCAAAATTTGTCATTTCTTAAAGAATTGAGTACAAAAAACCTTACATAAATTAAAAGGGTGAGTACATTTACAGGTGTCGATGCAAACGTTCCCAACTCAAGGCAAGTAACAACCCATGGTGGTCAGGAGGGAAGAAACCAGAACGCAAACTGGGTCCTAAGGCTCGGACTTTCCCACCCTGTTAGACTGGCAAGAAGGAGTGGTAACTGGTTCAGGAACCCTTGCCAGCCTCAGGAAATCCTGGAAGTCTGCTGTTGGTTAATACCCTGCACAGATCACTCCGTGGTGCTCACAGAGATCCACCAGGCTGGGGCTTTCTCGTCCACAGCGTGCTCTCCCCAGCCCCCAAGTGACTGAGCCACATGAACTAAGGACTAAATCAAGATATGCACAGGGTATTAAACATATACCAAGGGAGCAGTTAACTTGAATACAAGGTCAAAAATCAGCAACAAGTTCTACGATCCAGTGCTGATATCAGATACAAGCTTCAAGGACAAATTTCTTCTCAAAGGCTTATTCCAGTTTCATGAGGCTAGCATGAGGTGTATACATTTGCCAGGGCAAATCGATACTTCCATATCAGCTCATGCAGCAGATTCCTGGCACCTGCTCAGTCCATCTAGAAGCATTTGCGGTGGACAATGGAGGGGCCCGACTCATCATACTCCTGCTTGCTGATCCACATCTTCTGGAAGGTGGACAGTGAGGCCAGGATGGAGCCACCGATCCAGACTGAGTACTTGCGCTCAGGGGGAGCAATGATCTTAATCTTCATTGTGCTGGGTGCTAGGGCTGTGATCTCCTTCTGCATTCTGTCAGCAATGCCTGGGTACATGGTGGTACCACCAGATAGCACTGTATTGGCATACAGGTCTTTGCGGATATCCACATCACACTTCATGATAGAGTTGAAGGTGGTCTAATGGATACCACAGGACTCCATGCCCAGGAAGGAAGGCTGGAAGAGTGCCTCCGGACACCGGAACCGTTCATTGCCGATGGTGATCACCTGCCCATCGGGCAGCTCGTAACTCTTCTCCAAGGAGGAAGATGATGCAGCAGTAGCCATTTCTTGCTCAAAATTCAGGGCAACATAGCACAGCTTCTCCTTTATGTCACGAACAATTTCCCTCTCAGCAGTGGTGGTAAAGCTGTAGCCCCGTTCAGTCAGGATCTTCATGAGGTAGTCTGTCAGGTCCGGGCCAGCCAGGTCCAGACACAAGATGGCGTAGGGAAGGGCGTAGCCCTCATAGATGAGCACTGTGTGTGTGACCCCGTCACCAGAGTCCATGACAATGCCAGTGGTGTGCCCAGATGCATACAAGGACAGCACCGCCTGAATGGCCACGTATATGACTGGGGTATTAAAGGTTTCAAACATTATCTGCGTCATCTTCTCTCTGTTAGCTTTGGGGTTCAGGGGGGCCTCGGTCAGAAGCACCAGGTGCTCCTCAGGGGCCACACGCAGCTCATTGTAGAAGGTGTGGTGCCAGATCTCCATGTCGTCCCAGTTGGTGACAATGCCGTGTTCGATAGGGTACTTCAGGGTCAGGATACCCCACTTGCTCTGGGCCTCATCACCCACGTACGAGTTTTTCTGGCCCATGCCCACCATGACGCCCTGGTGTCGGGGGCGCCCTACGATGGAAGGGAACACGGCCCTGGGGGCGTCGTCGCCAGCAAAGCCGGCTTTGCACATGCCGGAGCCATCGTCAATGACGAGTGCGGCGATTTCTTCTTCCATTGCGATCAGCGAAGGACGCGGCGGCAGTGGCGACGGAGCAGCGGCAAGAAGCGCAGTGTAAGCCGGCGGAGTGTGAGACCTTCTGTGCACATCTTGTGGAAAGAATAGAATGTAGGTTAAAAGTTTTGTGGCTGGATTGATGTTCTACTCCCACTGCTAGGAGATTTGTCTAATTATAGAATATGGCCAATTCAGGCTCTGACCCCATATCCCCCATTATTATCAGACTTCACTAGAGTTACTCTCATAGATTCCAGGGTGGGTCTCATTGAACTAAATCTCTACATCACCCCCCTCAAAACACCCCCACAATTCCAGTCATCTCCCCTAGTACCCTCCCTATATCTCCCCTAGACCCCATCTAATCTCTCCTGGTTCCTTCCCACCCACCCCAAGTCTACCAGAAAAATCTATTTTGTTTCCCCTTCCCAGGGAGATATATATGTCCCCCTGAGAACTCTCTGGGTCTGTGAATTATAGCATATTTGTCATTTACTTAACATCGAATGCCCTCTTAGAAGTGAGTGCATACAATTTTTGCCTTTCTGGGTCTGGGATGATTTTTTTTTTTTATAGTTCCATCCATTTGCCCACAAATTTTTGTGATGTCATTGCTTTTAACAGCTGAATAAAACTCCATCGTGTAAATGTACCACATTTTCTTTAGCCATCTTTGATTGAGGAACATCTAGGTTGTTTCAAAATTCTGGCCATTATGAATAAAGTCACAATGAACATAGTTGAATAAGTGTCCTTGTGGTAGGATGGAGCATCCTTACATATATGCCCAAGACTGGTATAGCTGGGTCTTGATGTAGAATGGTTCTCAATTTTCTCTGGAACCAACATATTGATTTCCATATTGACTGTATAGTTTGCACTCCCAGAGCAAAGGAGGAATTTTCCCCTGCTCCACATCCTTGAACTGTCATTCAGGTTTTTACTCTGAAAGTAAAAGATGGAATATCAAAGTAGTTTTGATTTACATTTCCTTGATGGCTCAGGATGTTGAACATTTCTTTAAGTATTTCACAGACATTTGAAATTCCTCTGTCTAGAATTCTGTTTAGAGCTATACCTCATTTTTGAATTGGATATTTGGTTTGTTGATGTCTAGGTTCTTGAGTTCTTCATATATTTTGGATATTCACCTTCTGTCAGATGTGAGGTTGGTGAAAATCTTTCCCAATTCTATAGGTGGCCTTTTTGTCCTACTGACAGTGTCCTTTGTCTTACAGAAGATTTTCAGTTTCATAAGGTTCCACTTATTCATTGTTCAGAAAGTTGTCTCCTGTGCTAGTGAGTTCAAGGCTATTCCCCCCACTTTCTGTTAGGTTCAATGTATCTGGTTTTATATTAAGTTGTTTTATCTACTTAGATTCGAGTTTTGTACAGGATGATGAATATGAATCAATTTGCATTTTTCTACACAATGACATTCAGTTAGACCAACACCACTTGTTGAAGATGTTTTCCAATTTCTATTGTGTATTTCTGGCTTCTTTGTCCAAGATCAATTGTTCACAGGTGTGTGGATTTACATACTGAGTCTTCAATTTAATTCCATTGATCAGTTTATCTGTTTATAAGCCACTTCTGGTTTTTTTTTTTTTATTACTATAGCCCTGTAAACCAGGGGTGGGGCTACCTCCAGATGATCTTTTATTGTACAGGATTATTTTAGCTATCCTGTTTTTTTCCCATATTAAGTTGAATAGTGTCCTTTCAAGGTCAGTAAGAATTGAGTTTTGGGCTGCCTTGACTTGGCTCAGTGGGAGAGTATGTGCCTAACCCTGCAGATACTTGAGGTGCCAGGTTGGGAGATACCTGGGGAGGGCACTCTCTCAAAGAAGAAGTAGGGAGGGACTTGTGAAGGAAGACTGGTATGGGTGCAGCAATCAGATGTAAAATAAATTAATTATATAATGGGAAAAAAGAATTTTATTCGCATTTTGATGAGAATTGCATTGAACTGTAGTGTTATTTTGACTTCTTCCTTTCCAATTTGTATCCCTTTGACCTCCATTTGTTTTCTAATTGCTCTAGCTAGAACTTCAAGTACTATATTGAATAGATAGGGAGAGAGAGGACAGCCTTGTCTAAGTCCCTGATTTTAGTGGGATTGCTTCAAGTTTCTCTTCATTTAGTTTGATGATGCCTACTGGTTTGCAGTATATTGCTTTTACTACATTTAGGTATGGGCCTTGAATTCCTGATCTTTCCAAGACCTTTAACATGAAGGGATATTGTATTTTGTCAAATACTTTTCAGCATCTAATGAGATGATCACATATTTTTTTCTTTGAATTTGTTTATATACTGGATTACAGTGATGTATTTCCTTATATTGAACCAACCCTGCATCTCTGGGATCAAGCCTACTTGACATGGTGAATGATTGTTTTGATGTGTTCTTGGAGTCATTTTTTTGAGAATTTTATTATTTTTGCATCGATATTCATAGGGAAATTGACCTGGAGATCTCTTTCTTTATTAGGTCCTTCTGTGGTTTAGGTAGCAACGTAACTGTGGCTTGATAGAACAAATTAGGTAGTGTTTCTTCCATTTCTATTTTGTGAAATAGTTTGAAGAATATTTGGAATTGGGTCTTCTTTGAAGATATGATAGAATTCTGCACTAAAACCCTCTGGTCCTGTGATTTTTTTGGTTGGGAGACTTTTAATGACTGCTTCTATTTCATAAGGGGTTATCATACTGTACATGGTTAATCTGACCCTGATTTAACTTTGATACCTGAGATCTGTCTAGAAAATTATCCATTCCATCCAGATTTTCCAGTTTTGTTGAGTATAGGCTTTTGTAGTAGAATCTGATAATTTTTCTTAAATTTCTTTGCAGTCTGTTGTATGTCTTTTCGTTTCTCATTTGGTTATTTTGGATGCTATCTCTGTGCCCTATGGTTAGTCTGGTTAAGGGTTCATCTATCTTGTTGATTTTCTCAAAGAACCAGCTCCTGGTTTTGTTAATTCTTTGTGTAGTTCTTTTTGTTTCTGCTTGGTTGATTTCAGCCCTGAGTTTGATTATTTCCTGCTGTCTACTCCTCTTTGGTGTATTTGATTCTTTTTTTTTTTTTTTTTTTTTTTCCAGGCCTGATTTTTCAAGGGATGCCAGATACGCAGATTATATGGGCATTTCCCCGATTAAGCAAAACAAAACAGATCCAACTGAGCAGGCAGATGGAGCCCTAAACTGCTAGATATTTTTGAAATCTGCAGTTCAACCAGGTGAAGGAGCCTGTCACCCTGTGACTGGCAACAGAAGATTCCCAATCTTCTTTATTTATTTTGTTGGTTTTGTTTTTTGTTTGTTTGTTTTGGCTTTATGATTAACTAGAAACTTGGAAATTTTTACAAAAACAAGGACCATATAAAGGTGAAGTAGTTAGCGCACATGTGGAAGTAAACTAGTAGTATTTGCATTTTAATTCCCTTATAGGCAGCTTGAATCTGTTATAAATGCTAACATCTGTATACATATGACTATGGACTGCGAGTTTATGTACATAAACACGCATGAATGTTTATTTTTTAATCACTGATCATTGGTATTTGCTTTAAGAATATATTGTTGTCCCAGATTGGGTTTGAGTTTTGTGTTTTTTTTTTATTCATCATAACCATGGAATAGAAATTCACCCTTTGCCTGGAGTTGCTTTGTTTTGGTTTTTTTTTTTTAATATTTTTATTACATATTTTCCTCAATTACGTTTCCAATGCTATCCCAAAAGTCCCCCATAGCGCCCCCCACTTCCCTACCCACCCATTCCCATTCTTTTGGCCCTGGCATTCCCCTATATTGGGGCATATAAAGTTTGCAAGTCCAATGGGCCTCTCTTTCCATTGATGGCTGACTAGGCCATCTTTCGATACATATGCAGCTAGAGACAAGAGCTCCGGGGTTCTGGTTAGTACATCATGTTGTTCCAACAATAGGGTTGCAGATCCCTTTAGCTCCTTGGGTACTTTCTCTAGCTTCTCCATTGGGAGCCCTGTGATACATCCAATAGCTGACTGTGAACATCCACTCCTGTGTTTGCTAGGCCCCAGCATCGTCTCACAAGAGACAGCTATATTTGGGTCCTTTCAGCAAAATCTTGCTAGTGTATGCAATGGTGTCAGCGTTTAGAAGTTGATTATGGGATGGATCCCTGGATATGGCAATCTCTAAATGGTCCATCCTTTCATCACCGCTACAAACTTTGTCTCTGTAACTCCTTCCCTGGGTGTTTTGTTCCCAATTCTAAGAAGGTGCACAGTGTCCACACTTTGGTCTTCATTCTTCTTGAGTTTCATGCGTTTAGCAAATTGTATCTTAAATCTTGGGTATCCTAAGTTTTGGGCTAATATCCACTTATCAGTGAATACATATTGTGTGAGTTCTTTTGTGATTGTGTTACTTCACTCAAGATGATGCCCTCCAGGTCCATCCATTTGGCTAGGAATTTCATAAATTCATTCTTTTTAATAGCTGAGTAGTACTCCATTGTGTAAATGTACCATAATTTCTGTATCCATTCCTCTGTTGAGGGACATCTGGGTTCTTTCCAGCTTCTGGCTATTATAAATAGGGCTGCTATGAACATAGTGGAACATGTGTCCTTTTTACTGGTTGGGACATCTTCTGGATATATGCCCAGGAGAGGTATTGCTGGATCCTCCGGTAGTACTATGTCCAATTTTCTGAGGAACCGCCAGACTAATTTCCAGAGTGGTTGTACAAGCTTGCAATCCCACCAACAATGGAGGAGTGTTCCTCTTTCTCCACATCCTCGCCAGCAACTGCTGTCACCTGAATTTTTGATCTTAGCCATTCTGACTGGTGTGAGGTGGAATCTCAGGGTTGTTTTGATTTGCATTTCCCTGATGATTAAGGATGTTGAACATTTTTTCAGGTGTTTCTCTGCCATTCGGTATTCCTCCGGTGAGAATTCTTTGTTCAGTTCTGAGCCCCATTTTTTAATGGGGTTATTTGACTTTCTGGAGTCCACCTTCTTGAGTTCTTTATATATATTGGATATTAGTCCCTTATCTGATTTAGGATAGGTGAAGATCCTTTCCCAATCTGTTGGTGGTTTTTTTGTCTTATTGATGGTGTCTTTAGCCTTGCAGAAGCTTTGTAGTTTCATGAGGTCCCACTTGTCAATTCTCGATCTTACAGCACAAGCCATTACTGTTCTATTCAGGAATTTTTCCCCTGTGCCCATATCTTCAAGGCTTTTCCCCACTTTCTCCTCTATAAGTTTCAGTGTCTCTGGTTTTATGTGAAGTTCCTTGATCCACTTAGACTTGACCTTAGTACAAGGAGATAGGAATGGATCAATTCGCATTCTTCTACATGTTAACAACCAGTTGTGCCAGCACCATTTGTTGAAAATGCTGTCTTTCTTCCAAAGGATGTTTTTAGCTCCCTTGTCGAAGATCAAGTGACCATAGGTGTGTGGGTTCATTTCTGGGTCTTCAATTCTATTCCATTGGTCTATTTGTCTGTCACTATACCAGTACCATGCAGTTTTTATCACAATTGCTCTGTAGTAGAGCTTTAGGTCAGGCATGGTGATTCCACCAGAGGTTCTTTTATCCTTGAGAAGAGTTTTTGCTATCCTAGGTTTTTTGTTATTCCAGATGAATTTGCAGATTGCACTTTCTAATTCGTTGAAGAATTCATTTGGAATTTTGATGGGGATTGCATTGACTCTGTAGATTGCTTTTGGCAAGATAGCCATTTTTACAATGTTGATCCTGCCAATCCATGAGCATGGGAGATCTTTCCATCTTCTGAGATCTTCTATAATTTCTTTCTTCAGAGACTTGAAGTTTTTATCATACAGATCTTTCACTTCCTTAGTTAGAGTCACGCCAAGATATTTTATATTATTTGTGACTATTGAGAAGGGTGTTGTTTCCCTAATTTCTTTCTCAGCCTGTTTATTCTTTGTGTAGAGAAAGGCCATTGATTTGTTTGAGTTAATTTTATATCCAGCTACTTCACCGAAGCTGTTTATCAGGCTTAGGAGTTCTCTGGTGGAATTTTTAGGGTCACTTATATATACTATCATATCATCTGCAAAAAGTGATATTTTGACTTCATCTTTTCCAATTTGTATCCCTTTGATCTCCTTTTGTTGTCGAATTGCTCTGGCTAGGACTTCAAGTACAATGTTGAATAGGTATGGAGAAAGTGGACAGCCTTGTCTAGTCCCTGATTTTAGAGGGATTGCTTCAAGCTTCTGACCATTTACTTTGATGTTGGCTACTGGTTTGCTGTAGATTGCTTTTATCATGTTTAGGTATGGGCCTTGAATTCCTGATCTTTCCAAGACTTTTATCATGAATGGGTGTTGGATCTTGTCAAATGCTTTTTCCGCATCTAAGGAGATGACCATGTGGTTTTTGTCTTTGAGTTTGTTTATATACTGGATTACGTTGATGGATTTCCGTATATTGAACGATCCCTGCATCCCTGGGATGAAACCTACTTGGTCAGGATGGATGATTGTTTTGATGTGTTCTTGGATTCGGTTAGCAAGAATTTTATTGAGGATTTTTGCATCAATATTCATAAGGGATATTGGTCTGAAGTTTTCTATCTTTGTTGGGTCTTTTTGTGGTTTAGGTATCAGAGTAATTGTGGCTTCATAGAATGAGTTGGGTAGAGTACCTTCTGTTTCTATTTTGTGGAATAGTTTGTGAAGAACTGGGATTAGATCTTCTTTGAAGGTCTGATAGAACTCTGCACTAAACCCATCTGGTCCTGGGCTTTTTTTAGTTGGGAGACTATTAATGACTGCTTCTATTTCTTTGGGGGATATAGGGCTGTTTAGATCATTAACCTGATCTTGATTCAACTTTGGTACCTGGTATCTGTCTAGGAACTTCTCCATTTCATCCAGGTTCTCCAGTTTTGTTGAGTATAGCCTTTGGTAGAAGGATCTGATGGTGTTTTGGATGTCTTCAGGATCTGTTGTTATGTCTCCTTTTTCATTTCTGATTTTGTTAATTAGGATGCTTTCCCTGTGCCCTCTAGTGAGTCCGGCTAAGGGTTTATCTATCTTGTTGATTTTCTCAAAGAACCAGCTCCTTGATTGGTTGATTCTTTGAATAGTTTTTCTTGTTTCCACTTGGTTGATTTCGCCCCTGAGTTTGATTATTTCCTGCCGTCTACTCCTCTTGGGTGAATTTGCTTCCTTTTGTTCTAGTGCTTTTAGGTGTGTTGTCAAGCTGCTAATGTGTGCTCTTTCTAGTTTCCTTTTGGAGGCACTCAGAGCTATGAGTTTTCCTCTTAGAAATGCTTTCATTGCGTCCCATAAGTTTGGGTATGTTGTGGCTTCATTTTCATTGAACTCTAAAAAGTCCTTAATTTCTTTCTTTATTCCTTCCTTGACCAAGGTATCATTGAGAAGAGTGTTGTTCAGTTTCCACGTGAAGGTTGGCTTTCTATTATTTATTTTGTTATTGAAGATCAGCTTTAGTCCATGGTGATCTGATAGGATGCATGGGACAATTTCAATGTTTTTGTATCTGTTGAGTCCTGTTTTGTGCCCAATTACGTGGTCAATTTTGGAGAAGGTACCATGAGGTGCTGAGAAGAAGGTGTATCCTTTTGTTTTAGGGTAAAATGTTCTGTAGATATCTGCCAGATCCATTTGATCCATAACTTCTGTTAGTTTCACTGTGTCCCTGTTTAGTTTCTGTTTCCATGATCTGTCCATTGGTGAAAGTGGTGTGTTGAAGTCTCCCACTATTATTGTATGAGGTGCAATGTGTGCTTTGAGATTTACTAAAGTTTCTTTAATGAATGAGGCTGCCTTTGTGTTTGGAGCATAGATATTCAGGATTGATAGTTCCTCTTGGAGGATTTTACCTTTGATGAGTATGAAGTGCCCCTCCCTGTCTTTTTTGATGACTTTGGGTTGGAAGTCAATCTTATCTGATATTAGAATGGCTACTCCAGCTTGTTTCTTCAGACCATTTGCTTGGAAAATTGTTTTCCAGCCTTTCATTCTGAGGTAGTGTCTATCTTTTTCTCTGAGATGAGTTTCTTGTAAGCAGCAAAATGTTGGGTCTTGTTTGTGTAGCCAGTTTGTTAGTCTATGTCTTTTTATCGGGGAGTTGAGTCCATTGATATTAAGAGATATTAAGGAAAAGTAATTGTTGTTTCCTGTTATTTTTGTTGTTAAAGTTGGCATTCTGTTCTTGTGGCTGTCTTCTTTTAGGTTTGTTGAGGGATTACCTTCTTGTTGTTTCTAGGGCGTGGTTCCTGTCCTTGTATTGGTTTTTTTCTGTTATTATCCTTTGAAGGGCTGGATTCGTGGAGAGATAATGTGTGAATTTGGTTTTGTCGTGGAATACTTTGGTTTCTCCATCTATGTTAATTGAGAGTTTGGCTGGGTATAGTAGCCTGGGCTGGAATTTGTGTTCTTTTAGTGTCTGTATAACCTCTGTCCAGGATCTTCTGGCTTTCATAGTCTCTGGTGAAAAATCTGGTGTAATTCTGATAGGCTTGCCTTTATATGTTACTTGGCCTTTTTCTCTTACTGCTTTTAGTATTCTATCTTTATTTAGTGCATTTGTTGTTCTGATTATTATGTGTCGGGAGGTATTTCTTTTCTGGTCCAGCCTATTTGGAGTTCTGTAGGCTTCTTGTATGTTCATGGGCATCTCTTTCTTTAGATTTGGGAAGTTTTCTTCTATAATTTTGTTGAAGATGTTTGCTGGTCCTTTGAGTTGAAAATCTTCATTCTCATCCACTCCTATTATCCGTAGGTTTGGTCTTCTCATTGTGTCCTGTATTTCCTGGATGTTTTGAGTTAGGATCTTTTTGCATTTTCCATTTTCCTTGATTGTTGTGCCCATGTTCTCTATGGAATCTTCTGCACCTGAGATTCTCTCTTCCATCTCTTGTATTCTGTTGCTGATGCTTGCATCTATGGTTCCAGATTTCTTTCCTAGGGTTTCTATCTCCAGTGTTGCCTCATTTTGGGTTTTCTTTATTGTGTCTACTTCCCTTTTTAGGTCTAGTATGGTTTTGTTCATTTCCATCATCTGATTGGATGTGTTTTCCTGTTTCTCTTTAAGGACTTCTACCAGTTTGGTTGTGTTTTCCTGTTTTTCTTTAAGGACTTGTAACTCTTTAGCCATGTTCTCCTGTAGTTCTTTAAAGTCCTTCTTGATGTCCTCTACCATCATCATGAGATATGCTTTTAAATCCAGGTCTAGTTTTTCAGGTGTGTTGGGGTGCCCTGGACTGGGCGAAGTGGGAGTGCTGGGTCCTGATGATGGTGAGTGGTCTTGGTTTCTGTTAGTAGGATTCTTACCTTTACCTCTCGCCATCTGGTAATCTCTGGAGTTGTTATAGTTGTCTCTGTTCAGAGGTTGTTCTTCTGGGGATTCTGAGTATCCTCTGTCAGCAGACCTGGGAGACAGGCTCTCTCCTCTGAGTTTCAGTGGTTAGAGCACTCCCTGCTGACAAGCTTTCCTCTTAAAGGGAAGGTGTACAGATATCTGGGGTTTGGACCTCCTCCTGGCCGAAGAAGAAGGCAGAAAACAGGACCTTTCCCAGATGCTGTGTTGCTTTGGCAGGTCACAGAAGCTGTAGGCTTCTGTGGTACACACTCTCAGCTGTGCAGACTAAGTTCCTAAGTTCAGTGGAGTCCTGGATCCAAGATGTGCTCCCTGCTCCTGAGGCAGAGGGCTCCTGTGCAGGGCAGACCACTGTCTTCCAGCTAGGAGGGTGCCGGATGTCTGTGGCCCCAAAAGGGTGCTGCCTCAGCGGCTCTGTGGCTCCCGCCTGTCCCAGAAGCTGTCTGCCTCTGTGGTCCTCACTCTAACCTGTAGACTAAGTTCGGCGGAGTCCCGGAGCCAAGATGGCGCTCTCTGCAGGGCAGGTCTCTGTCCTCCGGCTGGGAGGGTGCCGGAAGTCTGCGGCCCCAAAAGGGTGCTGCCTCAGTGGCTCTGTGGCTCCCGCCTGTCCCAGAAGCTGTCTGCCTCTGTGGTCCTCACTCTAACCTGTAGACTAAGTTCGGCGGAGTCCCGGAGCCAAGATGGCGCTCTCTGCAGGGCAGGTCTCTGTCCTCCGGCTGGGAGGGTGCCGGAAGTCTGCGGCCCCAAAAGGGTGCTGCCTCAGCGGCTCTGTGGCTCCCGCCTGTCCCAGAAGCTGTCTGCCTCTGTGGTCCCCACTCTGACCTGTACAGACTAAGTTCGGCGGAGTCCCGGAGCCAAGATGGCGCTCCCTGCAGGGCAGGTCACTGTCCTCCGACTGGGAGGGTGCCGGATATCTGCGGCCCCTAAAGGGTGCTGCCTCAGCAGCTCTGTGGCTCCCGCCTGACCCAGAAGCCGTCTGCCCCCGTGGTCCCCACTCTGACCTGTACAGACTAAGCTCGGCGGAGTCCCGGAGCCAAGGTGGCGCTCCCTGCAGGGCAGGTCACTGTCCTCCGACTGGGAGGGTGCCGGATGTCTGTGGCCCCAAAAGGGTGCTGCCTCAGCGGCTCTGTGGCTCCCGCCTGTCCCAGAAGCTGTCTGCCTCTGTGGTCCTCACTCTAACCTGTAGACTAAGTTCGGCCGTATTTGATTCTTTTGTTCTACACCTTACAGATGTGCTGTTAAGCTGCTAGTGTAAGCTCTCTCAATATTCTCTATGGAGGCACTCAGAGCTATAAGTTTTCCTTTTAGAATTGCTTTCATTGTGCTGAGTTTCGTTCATGAGTTTGGGTATATTGTGTCTTCATTTTTGTTAAATTGTAAAAAGTCTTAATTTCTTTATTTCTTCCCTAATCAAGTTACCATTGAGTAAGTAGAGAGTTGTTCAGATTCCATGTGTATGTGAGTTTTCAGTAGTTTTTTTGTTGTTATTGAAGACCAGCCTGAGTCTATGGTGATCTGATAGGGTGCATGGGATAATTTTAATCTTTTTTTATTAATTGAGGCTTGTTTTGTGACTGATTATATAGTCATTGTTGGAGAAGGTACCATGAGGTGCTGAGAAGAAGGTGTATCCTTTTGTTTTAGTGAGAAGTGTTCTCTAGATATCTGTTAAATCTATTTGGTTCATAGCTTCTGTTAGTTTCACTGTATCTCTGTTTACTTTCTGTTTCCATGATCTGTCCATTGGTGAGAGTAGAGTGTTGAATTCTCCCTCTATTATTGTGTGAGGTTCAATGTAATATTTGTGCTGTAAAAATATTTCTTTAAAAAGTCTCGGTGCTTTTTGCCGCCATCTTGGTTCCATGATCTCCACACAAAATGCCCAGTGAAGCCACAGAAACCATCCCTGCTACAGAGCAGGAGTTGCCACAGCCTCAGGCTGAGACAGGATTGGGGAACAGAGTCTGACAGTAATGAGTCAGTGCCAGAGCTCGAGGAACAAGACTCCACACAGACAGCCACATAACAAGCCCAGCTGGCAGGCGATCTGAGATCAATGAAGAACCTGTTAGTAAAGCCAAGCAGAGTTGGAGTGAGAAGAAGGCAAGGAAGGCGATGTCCAAACTGGGTCTTCGACAGGTTACAGGGGTTACGAGAGTCACTATCCGAAAATCTAAAAATATCCTCTTTGTCATCACAAAACCAGATGTCTACAAGAGCCTAGCTTCAGACAACTACATAGTGTTTGGGGAAGTCAAGATTGAAGATTTGTCTCAGCAAGCGCAGTTAGCAGCTGCTGAGAAATTCAAAGTTCAAGGTGAAGCTGTTTCAAACATTCAGGAAAACACTCAGACTCCAACTGTCCAAGAGGAGAGGGAAGAAGAGGAGGTTGATTATCCCGTCCCGCGGGATTCAGTTATTCATGGATGCAAGGGGGACTGCAAACCTGGAAGGAAATGGGAGGAAGGGAAGGAGTAGTAGAGACCAAGAAGGGTGCCTATCAAGGTCTCCGTTTATTATGCTGAGGTGCCTCATTTTATAGCATACATTGCGGGGAATTAGGGAGGGGTCGAGGGGGAATTTTACAAAGAACAAAAAAGTGGACATCTGCTGACATGGGGGCCGAAGTCAGGCTCCAGGTGGCGGGTACTCTGCGTCTTATCTCCGGAACATAGATCCTCCTTGACAGCCTTGGGGTGTCAGGCAGGGCTCAGACATAACTCACGTCCTTGGATGGCATGGGAGTCAGGAAGAGATAGGGAAGAGGGGACTATAATTCAGCTTTTACAGCCTCAGGTGCCAGGAAGGGAACAGGGAGGAGGGAGTGATAACCAGCTCTTAGCACGAGGCCATTTGGCCTGTAAGGGTGGGAGATTGTGAAGGGCTCGCTTTCTCATGGGATGGTCTCTGACAGTTGATGAAACGGGTGTGGAAGTTAAGGACATAGAATTGGTCATGTCACAAGCAAACGTATCAAGAGCAAAGGCTGCTCGAGCCCTGAAAAACAACAGTAACGATATTGTAAATGCTATTGTGGAATTAACAATGTAACTATTTGACAGTGAAGACAAATCCCCCCTCCCCTTAACCCCCTTTTTGGTGTTTGAAAAGTGGAACTACGGCTTGTACTGTTTCTATCACTAATAAAGTTGTGGCTTCTTGTTGAAAAAAAAAAAAGTGTCG
The DNA here is from genome assembly GCF_978045245.1 of Mus caroli. Classification (NCBI taxonomy): domain Eukaryota; kingdom Metazoa; phylum Chordata; class Mammalia; order Rodentia; family Muridae; genus Mus; species Mus caroli. The sequence goes on along the minus strand of NW_028227265.1, from coordinate 57,684,075 downwards.
GTGCCCTTGCATTGCAGGCATAGATGTTCAGAATTCAGAGTTCATCTTGGTAGATCTTTCCTTTTGAGGAGTGTCCTTTCTCATCTTTTTTGATAACTTTTGGTTGAAAGTAGTTTTTACTCAAAATTAGGATGGCTACTTCAGCTTGTTTCTTGGGACCATTTGCTTGGAAAATTTTTTCCAGCCTTTTACTCAGAGGTAGTGTCTGTCTTTGTCACTGAGTCCTGTATGCGGCAAAATGCTGGATCCTATTTATCTACCCAGTCTGTTAATCTATGACTTTTTATGGGGGATCTCGGACCAGTGATGTTAAGAGATATTAAGTACCAGTTATTGTTGCTCCCTGTGATTTTTATTGTTAGAGGTGGCATTGTGTTTGTTTTAGAATCTTCTTTTGGACGTGTTGAAAGATTTATTTCTTGCTTTTTCTATGGTATAGTTTCCCTCCTTGTGTTGGAGGTTTCCATCTACTATCCTTTGTAGGGCTGGATTTATGGAAAGATATTGTGTAAATTTGGTTTTGTCATGGAATATTTTGGTTTATCCATCTATGGTAATTGAGAGTTTTTCAGGGTATAATAGCTTGCATGGCATTTTTGTTCTCTTAGGGTCTGCATGGCATCTGCCCAAGATCTTCTGGCTTTTACAGTCTCTGGTGAGAAGACTGGTGTAATTCTGATAGATCTGCCATTATATGTTACTTGACTTTTTCCCCTTTCTGCTTTTAATATTCTGTGTGTGTGTGTGTGTGTGTGTGTGTGTGTGTGCGCGCGCGCGCATTTGGTGTATTGATTATTAAGTGATAGGATAAATTTCTTTTCTGGCCCAGTCTATTTGGAGTTCTGTTGGCTTCTTGTATGTTCATGGTATCTCTTTAGTTTAGGGAAGTTGTCTCCTATAATTTTGTTGAAGATATTTACTGGCCCTTCCAACTGGAAGGATTGTGTACCTGGCTGCACCTTGGGTTCTGGTTCTTTGGGCACTGGGCAGGTGCTACTTGGGCCAGGTATTAGGGCAGTAGTGATGGTCTCACCTGTGAATTTAGATGTGTCAGTACTCTTGGGGTACAAGTCAACACTGCATGGAATTAGAGTGCAGAATGTTGTGTCACAGAGTAGCTCCTGGGAATTTTAATTTCTATATTCTGTCTTTTAGTTAGTTTAAATAAGGTTTTGTCTATCTGGTTGGTTTTCTCAACCAACTCTGTCTCATTGATTTTCTGTATTGTTCTTTGTTTTTATTTATTTTGTGCCATCTACTCCTCTTGGTTACGTTTGCTTCTTTTTCTCTGGAATGTTTAGGTGTGCTGTTAAATTTCAGGTGTGACATCTCTCAAACTTCTTTATGAAAGCACTCACTGCTACAAACTTTCTGCTTAGCACAACTTTCATTGTATCAAATAAGTTTGGACAAGTTGGGCAGTCATTTTCATTGAATTCTAGGGAGTCTTTAGCCTCTTTCTTCCTTGACCCAGAAGTCATTCAGTAGAGCAGTTCAGTTTCCATGTTTGTATGCTTTCTGTTCTTTCAGTTATCCTTCAATTCCAGCTTTAACCCGTGGTTGTTTGATAGGATACAGGGCATTATTTCAGTTTTCTTGTATCTATTCAGACTGGTTTTGTCACCAAGTACATGGTGAATTTTGGAGAAAGTTCCATGAGATGCTGAGAAGAAAGTGTATTCTTTTGTGTTTAGATAAAATGTTCGGTAGATGTGTTAGGTACATTTGGTACAAGATGTTTATTAGCACCAGTGTTTCTCTGTTTAGTTTATGTCTGGCTAACCTGTCCTTTAGTAAGAGTAGGGTATTGAAGTCTTCCACTATCAATGTGTGAGAGTTAATGTGTGATTTAAGCTATAGTATAATTTTCTTTACAAATGTGGGTGCCCTTGCATTTGAGGCATATGTATTAAAAATCTAAAGAACATCTTTGTAGATCTTTCCTTTGATAGGCATAAAGTGTCCTTCTGTCTCTATTGATTAATTTTGGTTTGAGTCTATTCTATTACATATTAGAATGGCTAGATTAACTTGGCTTTTAGGTCCACTTGCTTGGAAAATCTTTTTCCAATCCTTTACTCTGAGAGAATGTCTAATTCCTGTTAATTTGGTGGTGGTGGTAGTGATGGTGATGGCAGCAGTGGTGGGAGGGGGAAGGGTTGGTGATGTTAGATGTGTGTGTGTGTGTGTGTGTGTATGTGTGTGTGTTTCTCTTCTGTTGGTTTTTGTAGTGTGAGAATATTTATCTCCTGTGTTTTCATAGATGTAACTCAAGTTTCCTTGGATCATAATCTGTGGGGTTGGAGTTTTGATTTTTATCATGAAATATATTGTTTTCTGTATCTATAGTGATTGAAAGTTTTGCTTGACATAGTTTGGAATGGCATCTGTGGTTTCTTACAGTCTGCCAGATATCTTTTCAGCTCCTTCTGGTTTTTATAGTCTTTCTGTTAAGAAGTCAGGTATAATTCAAATAGGTCTGCATTTATATGTTACTTGGCCTTTTCTCCATGTAGCTTTTAATATTCTCTCTTTGTTCTGTATAGCTAGCATTTTTATTATTATGCAGAAAGGGGACTTTCTTTTCTGGTGCTTTTTCTTTGATGTTCTATAATCTTGTACTTTTATAGACATCTCTTTCTTTAGGTTAGGGACGTTTTCTTCTATGATTTTGTTGAAGGTATTTTCTGGGCCTTTGAGCTGAGAATCTTCTCCTTTTTCTATTCCTATTATTCTTGTGTTTGGTTTTTTCATAGTTTTTCAAATTTCCTCGATAGTGTGTCGGGGATCTTTTAGGTATAACATTTTCTTTGACTGATATATCAATTTCTTCTATCATATTGTCTATACCCAAGATTCTCTCTTCTGTCTGTTCTTTTGATGATGCTTAAATCTGTACTTCCTACTCACTTACCTAAATTTTCCATCTCCAGAATTCTCTGTTTGTGTTTTCTCTATTGCTTCTATTTTCTTTTTTAAATCATTAATTTATTCATTTTTTACATTCCATATTTATTCCCCTCCATCCACCCTCCAACTGTTCCACATCCCATACCTCCTCCCCACACCCCTCTCTCCACCCCACCTGACCTCTAAACTCCCTGGAGCTTCCAGTCTCTTGAGGGTTAGGTGCATCATTTTCAGGTCTTGAACAGGTTTATTCATTTCTTTCACCTATTTGATTTTTTTCTTGGCTTTCTTTAAGGAATGTATTCTTCCACTCCAATTGTTTTTGTGTTTTCCTGGCTTTTTTTATGGATTTATACACTTCCTATTTTTAAGGATAGCTATCATCTTCATAAGGTTGATTTTAAGGTTGTTTTCTTGTACTTCAGCTGTGTTTGAACATTCAGGGCTTGCTGCAGTAGGATAACAGGGCTCTAGTGGGGACATACTGCCCTGGATGCTGCTGATTGCACTCTTAGACTTTGGAGTAATTGGAGTTTTAGGTGCCAGTCTCTGAGGTTGTCTTTGTTATACGGATTGTTTCCCCCCTTGGTTTCTGTTTCTTCTCTGGTCTTCTTGCCTGAGTGGCCTGTGGTTCTGGTGGCCAGTGAGCTCTCTGGTCTCGTAGTTGTCTCTGCTGGAGTTATGGTAGCCTGGGTGACCTCTGTGATTGTGGGTACCTGTGTGGTCTCTGGGGTCCTAGGGTTCTTGGAACTTGTGTTGCCTCTGGTAAAACAGAGCCCTGGTCAAGAATTGGATGATGTGGGAAGGGGGGTATTGGGGAATGCTGGAGAGCTCTGAGGAGGTTTCAGTGGTCTGTGGGCAGGGTCTTACCTGGGGTTCTTGGTATCAGTGTGGCCTCTTCTAGAGCTGGGGCTGGGGGTACCACTGAAGTTGTAGGCTGGGACATGGTCAAAATAAGTCATTTTACAGGAGTCGCTGGACTGATCAGATTGACAAACTATCTAAAGGGAGTCTAAGCAAGAATGACAAATCTGTTCCCTCTCCGGTGGCTTATAGGATGTTATTTTTCACATGGTCTGCTTGTTTCAAGGATAGAATATGATCTGTGCTATCAACAAAATGGAAGCATGTCTTTGAGTTTAAAACAAACTAAAATGTCATGATGAGTGATCAAATGCAATGAGTGATCCTGCTGGACATAGTAAGGATGTTACAACTGAGAGGAGCTCTAAGTTAAATTCCTCAACATTTATGATACAATATATGCTACAGAGTTTTTGAAGTATTTGCAATTTTCAAATATTAAAAAAGATAACATGGCACCTCTCCATTTTTATATCATGTACAACCATTATAGTTCATGGTTGATGATTCATACTCATTGACTTTTAACTTAATACAATGCTAGGAAAGAAAATTCCAGTAAGGAGTTGAGGTGGAGACCAGTAGCAGAATACTTACTTACTTAGCTTGTACTAGGCCTTCACATTATTCCTAGCACTTACACACATTCTCTCTCTCTCTCTCTCTCTCTCTCTCTCTCTCTCTCTCTCTCTGACACACACAACACACACACACACACACAAAACTGTGGTTTGTCCAGCATATCAAATGATGGCCTCTGTAAAGTCAGCTCTTTTGTATAAAATAGAGTCTCACTACAAAGCCCTGGGTGGTTATGTAAAACAATCTAGCCTTGAACACAGAGATCTTCTTCCCTCTGCCTCCTAGTGCTGGGATAAATGGCAAACACCACCACACTCAGCTTTAAAATGGCTTTTAAGATGTTTAACTAATACAAGTTCTATATTTCTTTTTTTTTCTATATTTCTTTAGATTACAGCATGGTGTTTTGATATATGTATGCACTGTGAAACAATTTAATTAAGTTCATTAACATATCCATTACTTCACATTGTCAACAACTGTGGTGAGTACATTTAAGAAGTCCCTATCTAACCTTTGGAAGTTCTGAATATGTTACAATGTATGAAAGCAAAATATTAAAGATACCTATGAAATTAAGGCTGCATTAGATGGACCTTCAAAAATAGATTTTTCCTACAGTATCTAGGTTGGCCATATATAATAACAAGGTTGTTTGTAAGTGCAGTAAGGAGACAGAGAGGGAGTATCAAAGTGATTTAGTTTGAAAGATTCAACCAGCTATTCTTTTCTTTGAAGGAGGAAAAAATTGTCAACCAAAGAAGACAGGAAGTTTCTAGAGGCTAAAACAGAAAAATGAACATGGATTTTCTGCTATAGCTTCAGAAAGTCCAACCAACAACTTGATTTCAGTGGTTGGAAGTGAGAGCTGATAGGTTTTGTCTTGCCCATTTGCAGAGTTGTCCACGGGGTTTAATACCTCATCGCCTATTGAACTGAGGACTTAGTTGCTTGCTCACTCTTGACCAGACACTTCTCTCTGCTCCGTGTGCCATTTTCCAGGACAGCTCAGAACATTGTAACTGTCTTTACCAAGAAAGAGGGAATAAAGAAGCCAGTATGCCCACAGCCTAATCTTGCAGTACTTTTTGTCTCACCCAGATTTTGAAATGTATAATTTACAAACAAATGTTGCATGTTTTATGGGGTACAGCATACTTAATACAGATGTGCATTGTTAAATAAGTGAATTGCTCTTATTAATACACCTCTCATTTCATATATTTAAGAGAGAGTTGAAGATATACCCTCAGTGACCTCCAATATCCAATATAGTATTATTACAAGTAGTCACCATACTGTACATCTCAAAAGTGATTCTTAGGTCCAACCCCATGCTTAAGAAAAGAAAATGAAATGAGGGGGTGTAACACAGACACAACCTACCATAGGATCATTTCCAAAATGTAAAAAACAAAATGTATATTGAATAACTAATCCTTCTGACTTAGTTGTGGTTAGCTTACAGGTTCAGAGGTTCAGTCTATTATCATCAAGGCAGGAAGCATGGCAGTATCCAAGCCGGCATGGAACTAGAGTTGCTGAAAGTTCTACATCTTGTTCCAAAGACAAATAGGAGAATACTGAAATCCTCATGGCTAGGAGGAGTGTCTCAAAGCCCACCCCCACAGTGACACACTTCCTCCAACAAGGCCACATCTACCCCAACAAGGCAATAACTCCTAATAGTGCCATTCCCTGAACCAAGCAAATGCAAACCACCACATTCCACTCCCTGTCCCCCCATAGGCTAGTTCAAACTATGGGGGCCATACATAATCATAGCACAATGGAAAATACATTTAGTCCAACTTCAAAAGTCTGATAGTCTATAACCGTCTCAACAATGTTAAAATCCAAAGTTCAAAGTCTCTTCTGAGATTCATCCAATCACTTAACTGTAATTTCTTATGAAATCAAAATTCTAAAAAGCAGATCACATACCTCCAACATCATGCAGGATATACATTGCCATTCCAAAATGTCATGGTGAGGAAATGGTGAGCCAAAGAAAGACAGAAAACCAGCTGGGCAAACTCCAAATATCCACATCTCCATGTCCAATGTCAAAGGGTTCTTTAGATCTCCAACTCCTTTCATCCTGTTGACTGCTGTTGGCAGATCTGGCATTACAAAATAACAAACTTCATTCTCTTGGGCTGGTTCCACTCCCTGTTAGAAGCTTTCCTCAGCAGGAATCCCGTGGCACTGGCATCGTTGGCTTCTTGGGATCTTCAACTCAACTTCAACTTTACAACTTCTTGTTTCATTGTCTGGAATACACACAGACCTTCTGCACTCTCCAAAGGGCTGGCATCACTTCTCTAGCTCTTCCCTCTATAGCACTCTAGGTCAAGTTTACTCCACTCCATTGTTGCTGCTGCTCTTGGTGATCATCACATGGTATTGGCATCTCCAATATTCTGGGGTCTTCCGCTGCAACTAGGCTTCACCAATAGCCTCTCATAGTCTCTCTTCATGGTGCCAAGCCTCAACTTTTTGCATGACCCTTTCAGTCCTGAGCCAACTACAATGGAGGCACCTTCACCAATGGCCTTCCCAGGCCTCTCACAGCTCCAAGCCTCAGCTGTTCTCCATGATCCCTTCATGCCTTCAAAACTAGTACCACCTCAGTAATTCTTACACATTACCAAGACCATCTGAAACATGAGGTACAACCTTGGCTATCTCTGGAACACAGCTTCTTTGTGCTCTCAGAAACACTTCCCAGAAGATTTCACCTCAGTGGCACTGGTCTTTTCTTAGTCACCCCTAATTTCTTAGCTCCACCTAACCAGCATCAGTTGTCCAAGTTGTCTCTTCTATTCTTGACTCTAAAGCCAAAGCCAAGTGGTTGAATCTGCCGAGTCTTGCTGTTTGCTGGGGCTGGAACATGCCCCCTTGTTCTTTTACATCCCTAACCACTCAAAACAACAAATGCACAAAACAAAGAAAGAATATTAAAAAACAGTAAGGGGAAAAGATCAAGTAACCTACAAAGGAAGACCTATCAGAATTACGCCAGACTTCTCACCAGAGACTGTAAAATCCTGAGTAGATCTCATACAGACCCTAAGAGAACAAAAATGCCAGCAAAACTCTCAAACTACTATACCCAGCAAAACTCTCAATTACCATAGATGGATAAACCAAGATATTCCATGACAAAACCAAATGTATACAGTATCTTTCCACAAATCCAGCCCTACAAAGGATAATAAATGGAAAACACCAACATAAGGAGGGAAATCCTAGAAAGTAATCTTTCAACAAACTCAAAAGAAGATAACCACATAAACATAATTCCACCTCTAACAACAAAAATAACAGGAAGCAACAATTACCTTTCCTTAATATCTTTAACATCAGTGGACTCAATTCCTGTAATAAAAAGATATAGACTAACAGACTAGATAAGTCTGTGGCTCCAGGTAGAGAGCACAACAGTTACATGGTATAACAGGATGGCTGCTCTAGGCTGTGAGCTTGACAAGTAAAACCTACCTGCTTCATATAGGCAGATATTAGTGAATGTTTGAATTGCTTTAAAGGTGGTATAAAGATATAATGCTCTAATAAGTCTTAAAGAATACTCATATTCTTTTTAATGTGGACTCCACAGGAATTTTGGGTTAAAATCCTGGTTTGACAAGCTCCCTGCTTATAAGCAGGTAAAAAAAAAAAGTGTGAATCGATTGTTTTAAAGATGGTATAATAAGGTCTGCAAGATAACTAACTCATATTCTTTGAAAGTAGGCTCCATGGGAATTTTGGGTTGATTATCTTGACATGATGGATTAGAAAAAAGGCCTGAAAATAGGCTTTTACAATAAGCACAAGGTTTTTTAGGATAGCAGGGAGATTGTATGAAAACAATTGTTTTAGGGAAGATTTGAAGTCCTGCAAGATAACTTATATTCTTTGAATGTGGACTCTACAGAAATTTTGGGTTAATTTCCTGGCAATACAAAATAGAAAAGGCCTAAAAAAAGGTCAGTATTTTAGTTTACTTAATATGTTTTAGATTGTTTTAATTTTCAAAATAGGTGTGATTTTGAGTTTTGTGGTTATATTATTCCTCTGGGAGAGAGGTCAAATAAAAGTTTTTCTGGTCACTGGCCCAAGGATCTGCTGATTTGGGAGGAAGGTTTTGTCTTTGTGTTTTTAGATGAGGTGATTCGTGTGTACACACCTTCCAGAGCTCTATGGATCAACTATGACAAAGGGACACCCCCCACCACCACAGGAGGACTAGATTCCAGAGAATCAAACAAAAAAGATATCTCGATGATACTAAAACTTTGTTCTGAGATTTGTGTATTACAGAATACAACATTGGTTAGTCTCATCAGCAGACATGCTGAACTGGCCTGCTTTGAACTCCTGATCTCTTGGACTTTCAGCCAGATCCAGTCAGGACACAGACATCAGAGACTAAAACAATCATTGATGTGGCCTTCTTAAGGCCAACCAACTCCCCATTTTCCCTAAACCCCCCCCCCACTTCAAAGGTATCTCAATGCCCATATTCAGCTTGAAGAAGTTATGAAGAGTCATCGCCCAGTTCTCTGGACTAGAGGGTCCTAGAGGTGGTTATTCTAGTTGTCTTTCTGGGGAATTTTGAAATGGTCATAATTGGAACAGGGAGGAAATAGCTAGATTGATTGTGTAACCATAATTGCATTTGGTAGAAATCTTTACAATAGTTATTAAGTTAAAGTCATAATTTCATATTTTAGTGCAGAATTTATTTTGATTCAGAATCAAGGTTATCATTGGTATAAACTTCTTTTTTTATTTTTTTATACTCCATATTTTATTCCACCCCACCCCCCCATCCACCCTCCGACTGTGGATCCCATACCTCCTCCCCACCCCCTGTCTCCACGTGGATGTCCCTACCCCCCACCCCACCTAAACTCTAAATTCCCTGGGGCCTCCAGTCTCTTGAGGGTTAGGTGCATTATCTCTGAATGAACACAGACCCAGAAGTCTTCTACTGTATATGTGTTGGAGGCCTCGTATCAGCTGGTGTATGCAGTCTGTTCAGTGGTCCAGTGTTTGAGAGATCTCTGGGGTCCAAATTAATTGAGACTGCTGGTCTTCCTACAGGATCGTCCTTCTCCTCAGCTTCTTTCAGCCTTTCCTCATTCAACAACAGGGATCAGCTTCTTCTGTCCATTGGTTGGGTATAAGTATCTGCACCTGACTCTTTCAGCTGCTTCTTGGGTCTTTTGGAGGGCAGTCATGATAAGTCTCTTTTTTGTGAACACTCCACAGCCTCAGTAATAGTGTCAGGCCTTGGGACTTCCCCTTGAGCTGGATCCCACTTTAGTCCTGTTGCTGGACCTTTTTTTCCCTCTCCATTTCCATCCCTGTAATTCTTTCAGACAAGAACAATTATGGGTCAGAGATGTGACTGTGAGATGGCAACCCCATCCCTCACGTGATGTCCTGTCTTCCTGTTGGAGGTGGGCTCTTTAAGTTCCCTCTCCCTACCGTTAGGCATTTCAGCTAAGGTCCCTCCCTTTGAGTCTTGAGAGTCTCTCACCTCCCTGGTCTCTGGTGCATTCTGGAGGGTCCCCACAACTCCCTATTTCCTGAGGTTGCCTGTTTCCCCAGGAGGTAAGGGGAACTACAATCCAGAAATGGAGGGCACACCTATGATACAAATTTTGAGGCTGAAGACTCAAGCTTCTGACCAAGATCTTGACATGGAGATCTTGAGCCACAGTGGCTGTGAAAATCTTAGGCCCAGGCAAGGTAATACATACCTTTAGTCCCAGAAAACTGAGGCAAGCAGATCTCTGAGTTCAAGGCCAGCCTGGAACAAAGCAAGTTCCAAATCTAGGCATGGTAGTACACACGTTTAATCTGGGCCATACCTCCTGCTGGAGCCCTACAAAAGGACATTGAAAGAAGGCTCTTTGCCTGCTTACACTTACTTACTTGCCAGCACAACTGTTGGAACCTACTTCTTCAGGATCCCAGCCTATACAGAAGACCAGCTGACACACCCAGCCTTGTGAGACTGAGCAACTAATAGAGCCTTGGACTTCCCATTCCCAGCTGCCCATTGTTGGGTTAGTTAGACTACCAACTGTAAGACATTACAATAAATTCCCTTAAGATATAGAGACAATCCATAAGTTCTGTGAGTCTAGAGAACCCTAATATAGGAAGCCACATTTCTAATATTATACTTAGGAGTATTTTGCCTGCATATATGTCTGTGTACCACATACCTGCCTTCTCTAGCAGAGGTCAGAAGGTAGTTGTTAAGAGCTCCTGGAACCGGACTTGATACATTCTGTGTGAGCTGGGAAATGAATCCAGGTCCTCTGGAAGATCAGCCAGTGCTCTTAATCGCTGAGCCATCTCTCCAGGCCCATTACACCTTTCGTAATGCTACTGTTCAATTTATACTAAAAATCTTTTTAAACTTTAGTCTTGCTTCATACTGATTCAGCCTAAAAATTTTCTGCAGCAACGTGTGTGTGTGTGTGTGTGTGTGTGTGTGTGTGTCCTGGCTTTGCCTGAATGGAGGTCTCGAGTAGGTGGTAAACACTTTCTGCTTCTCCGGAAAATACATCTGTTCTCTGAGGAAGGGCTGTCTCTGTGAGACACTAAGTCATCTCCAGAAATCGGCAACCAGAAAGGTCTATAGAGGACAGGTAGAAACGGATTCTCTCTCAGGAAAGCCAGGAGATTTCTGCTTTAATGGAATTTATCTACCAATCTGGGCTGGTCTTCAACAAGAAAAGAAACCTAGCTAGAAAGGGTTATGGTTGGAACATGTCGTTTTGGTTCTCCTCAGTCCGGTAGGGAATCGCTTATTCTGTTCCTCAATAGCTGAACACTCATCAAAAGGCAGAAAGCGATATGAACTGTCCAGTGAAGACAGTCGGAGAGCAGAGCAGAAGTTCCTCATCCACCATCCTTTTTCCGTGAGCCAGGATTGTCGCAGGATTGCATTGTCGTGGCAGCTGAGGTAGTAGGGGTCGCCAACCGGGGAGCCTTGATGAAGGCCTTGAGCTGTCAGAACCTGGGGACCGGCGGGCACAGCGGAAGTCCCTCCCCTGCCCTTTCATTTTTCGGGTGCTGTCACACCCGCAGAGCTGTACGAGCTCAAGAGAACCTCCCTAGCCATGTGACACTTTAGCAGGAACAGTTTTGAGAGCCGCAAGGATGCGCGGGACAGACGCAGGGTCCGCTGCGCCGCGTGCGTCTGCTGGCCCTTCAGAAGCTCCTGCGGACAAGGCGGAAGTGCCTCTGCCGCCCGCTCCCTTCCGGCGCGGTGCTGTCCGGTCAGCTGAGAACCCGAGGTGACTGATCCTCCGTGGCCGGGAGACGGGCGAGCCCAGGAGTCGCCGCGGGGCCGCTGGAGGCCCTGGGCGCAGACATGGTGAGCCCTGGGTGAGCGAGGCGGATAGGCAGGCCTGCTGGGAAGCCCTTGGTCCCCTGCTCCCAGGGTGGCGGGACCCCGGCGTCTTCTTCACCTTCGCCTCTGCAGGTCTGCACCTGGGACTTCTGAGTGCGCGGTGCAGAGAGCCGAGGGGCTCCAGGCTCTGGGCCAGGGATCCACCAGTACTCAGGTTCCTGAGAACCTCTGATGGTCTTTAGAAACAACATCAAAAATCGATGAATTTGCTTTCCCCACCCCCATCCCAGTACTTCTTAGGCCTAAACGTCCCTAAATGTTTAGATATTTACCGTTTGACAAACTCATTAAAAGAGGGTATCCTAGTACACAAGTAGTTGGGGCGGGAGAAATAACAAATGTTTTGTCCTAGAAATGATGTGGGCATTGATCTAAAGTGGAATGAAGGGCAAATTCTATTTCAAAGGAGAATTGCAATAGAGGGGAAGCCCCAAGTATAAGATGTGCTAGCACCTCCGGGGTACTGGGAAAAAAAGGAGAGAAACTTAAGGAAACATTGCTTGGTAAGGATTTTGTTTTTACTGATGAGATTATTGTTTTGAAGCAAAAGTGGGCCTTTAGTTAGTTTCTACCCTGCTGAGTAATCGGTTTTAAAAAAATTGATAGATATTTTAAGGACAGGAGAAAAGGTTCCTCAAGAAGAGAAAGCATTGTGAGATGGCCTGTAGTCGGTGCTATGTATCAAAGGGTAAATGGAAAGAAGGAAAATAAGGTATGTGGAGATCCCCAAGTGAAATGTCTTGTCCACTAAGAGTTCCTCTACTCAGTTTCTGTAGTGATATATTTTATGAGCTATGCCTATGTACTAAGATGGTCTCTAAGCTTACGGACAGTTTGACCTGTCTTTGGGTTCCTTTGTGAACTGTGAGGGAATCAGGCTTCCTGGTTTTCTAATGTATGCGCTTAAAGCTATAGACTCCTTTCATATAGGACTCTGTTTTTAATGTGTTCCCGAAGGTTTTGTTGTTTTTTCATTTTGATATTGTTCCAGGAATTTTGGTTTCTTTCTTTATTTCCTCTTTAGCCCATTCATCATTCAGTACTAAGTTGCTTAATTTCTGTGAGTTTTCGTGATTACTAGAGACTTGTTTGCAGTTATTTTTAAGTTCCATTGCACAGTGGACAGGTAAGACCCATAAGTTATTTCAGCCTTTCAGAATTTGTTAAGCTTTGTCTTATGCCCCAAGATATGATCTATTTTTGAGAAGCCTCCATGAACTGCTCAGTAGAATGTATATTCTTTCATATTTGGGTGGAATATTGATGTTTCTCTAGTTCTTATCCAGATAACTTGTCTATTGGACACAGTCAGGTAGTAAAATGACCTAATACTGGATTAGTGTTAATCTGTGTCTTTAATTCCACTAGTATGCTTTTTTAAGATACACATACACACACATATGAGTGTATAGTCTGCATATAAGAATACATACCATGCATGTCTGATGCCTGTGAAGGTCAGAAAAGGGCATTCCATGGAACTGTAGGTGTGTCAACTTGAAACATAGTGGAGTTATCACAGAGAAAGGAACCTCCCTTGAGGAAATGTCTCCATGAGATCCAGCTGTAAGGCATTTTCTCAATTAGTGATCAAGGGGGGAGGGCCCAGCCCATTGTGAGTGGTGCCATCCCTGATCTGGTTGTCCTGGATTCTATAAGAAAGCAAGCTAAGCAAGCCAGGGGAAGCAATCCAGTAAGCAGCACCCCTCTGTGGGCTCTGCATCAGCTCCTGCCTCCAAGTTCCTGCCCTGTGTGAGTTCCTATCCTGACTTCCTTTGGTGATTAACAGCAATGTGGAAGTTTAAGCTGAATAAACCCTTTCCTCCCCAACTTGCTTCTTGGTCATGGTGTTTTTGTTTTGTTTTGTTTTGTTTTTGTTTTTTGGTTTTTTTTTTTTTTTGGTTTTTCGAGACAGGGTTTCTCTGTGTAGCCCTGGCTGTCCTGGAACTCACTTTGTAGACCAGGCTGGCCTCGAACTCAGAAATCCGCCTGCCTCTGCCTCCCGAGTGCTGGGATTAAAGGCGTGCGCCACCACGCCCGGCTGGTCATGGTGTTTTGTGCAGGAATACAAACCCTGACTAAGACAGAAGTCAAAGGACAGTCTTTGTTGTCCACTACTGCATATTCCAGGCTAACTGGCCCATCAGATTCCAGGGATTCTCCTGGCTTTACATGCCACCTTGTCATAGGAGTTCCTAGACCTTGGACACTGAACCACAAGATTTGTTTTGCTCTGCTGGACGTTGGTTATGTGCTTTGATTTTATTGTAATTATGCCTTTGGTTCTACCTGTTTCAAGTAAGAAAGCATTTAAACTTTATTTTTTATTTTTTTGGATTCCGCAGTTAAAATTATAAATATGCCTTACCATCTCTGGCTCTGCTTGAATTCTGGCAGTTCAAACTCAGGCTTACACAGTGGATGCTTTATGTGCTGAGCCATCTCCTAGACCCTTCCATGAATTTTTTTTCTTTCCTTATATATCCCTCTACTCTTCCCTGTTCCCTTCCCACCTTCCTTCTCCCCCACATCCATTCCTCTTCCAGAAAATATCTGGCTTCCCAGGGACATCAACCAAACACAGCATGCAAAACAAGATACAGTAAGACTAGGCACAAATTCTCATCTTGTCAAGGCTGACTGAGGCAACCCAGTAGGAGGAAATGGGTCCCAAAATCTGGCAACAGTCAGAGACACACCTGCTCCCACTGTTCAGGGTCTCACAAACCACCAAGCTAACAGCTATAACATATATGCAGAGGAGTTAGTGCAAACCCATGCAGGCTCTGTGATTTCTGCTTCAATCTCTGTGAGCCCCTATAAGCCCTACTTAGTTGATTCTGTGGGCTGTGTTCTTTTGGTATCTCCAACCCCTCTGGCTCCTATAATTCTTCCCTTCTACCTTGGGGTTCCCTTAACTCGAAAATGAACATCTCCAATTTGGGCTCTCTGCCTGATGTTTGGCTTCAAAACTCTGTATCTGTTCTCATCAGCTGCCAGCATGCCTCGGGCTGGCTCTGTCAGAGTCCCTCAACCCGGGGGAGAAATCAGGGTCCCAGTACTCAGTTGGGCAAGGAGTTGGTGAGTGACAGACACAAACACCAGAGAATGTTAGATCTGAATGTAATTTCTCAAAGTGGGCATCAGACTTATAATACAAAAGAAAAACAAGGACATTAGGTGATACATTAGCCAAGGTTACAGTATATGTCAGATGCATAATGACTCTTTACAGAGAAATGCATACATAAAAGCTAACAGAGATCAGGCAGTGTTTACAACTGAGATAAGATCAGCCCTATCTAAAGTCAGCTATTCTTAGGAGCCAGGTGAAAGGGCTATACACCCAGGTGCTATTCTAATCTATTGTTTAACCCACCTCCAGGGGTCCCTTAGTAAATACCTAATTATGCTGTTCCTCTGGGCCTAGTGAAAAACATGCACCAGGGGAGTTCTGTTCTACTAAGCTTTTCTTGAATAATACAATACTCTAGTTCCTCCTTAAACCACAACCCACCTTCTTTCTACTATTATGTAATGTAGTCTGCCATACATGACTGTAATGAGAATTCTAAGTTTACTTTGTTGAA
The DNA here is from genome assembly GCF_978045245.1 of Mus caroli. Taxonomy (NCBI): domain Eukaryota; kingdom Metazoa; phylum Chordata; class Mammalia; order Rodentia; family Muridae; genus Mus; species Mus caroli. Next base: position 57,668,688 of record NW_028227265.1, on the reverse strand, counting down.
CTAGCCCTGAGATTTCTAGTTCTTACCCATTAAACGGCAATGCCTGATTTATTTCACTATCTCTCTGGAGGGATTTCACCTGAATAAGTAACATTCTTAAGAAATTCCAAGCCCAGAGTCGGCTCAATGACTGCCTAGGACATTGGGACACTGGTGAAGGCCAGGAAGCAATGTTCAATCTAACTTAGTTATTTGTCAGATCATTCCATGGGGGCACCTATAATAAAACAATACTGAAAGAAAGCATGCAAGACCCTCCACACTATCGCAAGGACAAATCTGGACCACTTCTGTGCTACGGGATGCCAGAGACTCTCCACAAGACCAGTTTCCTTGAAACTTTGTGCCTCAGGACTGCAGCCAAGCTTTTGGACTTGTCACGCAGACTTTACTGGAGTAAGTGTGGCACCAGAGGAGGTCTCATTGATTATAATTAACCAGGCACCAACCATGATCTATTCTTAACCAATCTGTTAATGTGATTTTTAACTAGTGGAGTATGTTAATTAGCTTTGCATTCATATTACAATATACTTGAGAAAAGCAACTGAAGGTTTTTGTGATAGTTAAGTCTCCTAGTTAGCTTGACATAATTTGAAATCACCTAGGACACATACCACAGAGTGTCTCTGCGAGTGTTTGCAGAAAAGTAACGAAGGAATTCCCACTCTAAATCTCTGTGGTACCAGTCTCAGTTTCTTTTCAGGTTGTTATCATGAAGTACACTGATGACATAATATAAGAACAGAAGGGTTTAACTCACAATTCAAGATACAATTCTTCCTGATGGAGAAGTCAAGGAAGCAGGAACATGAAGCAGCAGGTCATATTACATCTGAAGTCAGAAGAAAAATGTAGTGAATACATGCTATGTCCTGCTCATTTTCTCCATTTCGTACAGTCTAGAATACACTAACCAGGGGATGGTCTCACCAACAATTAAAATGAATCATCTCACATCAGTTAACACCATCAAGATAAATCCCTACAGGTGTGCCAAGATGCCTATCCACCAGGTTATTCAACACTAACCATTACATATAAACATATAAACATTTATTCAGTCTGGGATCCCAGGCTGAATAAAAAAGGAAAAAGGAAGAATTCAAGTGGAAACCAGCATTCCCTGCTCTGCTTTCTGATCTCCACTGATTTGGATGCTGCATAATCCTATTCCCATGAATTCTGCCATGACCTTCCCCAGGTGATAGGCTCTACCCTTTCAAGATATGATCCAAAGTAAATCTTACTTCTCATGAATTGCTATCTGTCACAGTAATGAGAAAAGTAATTTATACAAAGTTGAGAGGTTTATTTTATGTCATGGTTCAGATAATTCATTCTGTTGTCTCTTGGCTCCATTGCTTTGGATCTGTGGTGAGGCAGAACATTGTGACCTTGTGAACTAGGATTGGATGAGGACACTCACCCTCATAATCTGTTGTAAAAATATGCAAGTTTAATGCAGCTGCTGTTAACACTTGTCTGCACTGGTAGTAGTATTTTGTGGGGAAAATGGTGAAGACTTGTACACTAGTAGAAATTGTAAGTTCCAGCAGGATAGTTGGTATGTGTTGTTGTTGTTGTTGTTGTGTTGCTTCAAAGATAATGTGGGGATTTTTATGTTTGCGAGTACAGTTATGAATGTAAAATAGGAGTGTGGTGACTCGGATATATATTGAACATTTAGAGAACATTCAGAGATTTTCAGTGTTGTGTGTTTCATCTTTTCTTCTGGAAATATCTTGGCTATTTTAGGGCTCTGTGAGCTTTGAAGATGTGGCTGTAAACTTCACTGTGGAGGAATGGGCTTTACTAGATCCTTCCCAAAAGAAGCTGCACAAAGATGTCATGGAGGAGACCTTCAGGAACCTGGCTGCTATAGGTATGATTGCGATCGTACCTTTTCTTGGTCAATAAGACTGTAAGTTGGTCTTGCTCAAAAATGTTGCTCCATGATTTGTAATATGGGAAGGTAAATTTGGTGGCTTTATCAGGCATGGTCATGTTATTCCATGAGTCTATGTAGAATCTGGTATTTTTTTCCTATTATGACTAAATCAGATTTCTCTGGGTCTATATTCTAGGAAAAACACAAGACCAGAACATAGATGAGGACCATAGATATTCTAGAAGAAATCAAAGGTAACTTTACCAACTCAGGATGATGTAGCTCAACAATCTGGAAATGGCCAGTAGGTGTTTTGTTTTGTTTTGTTTTGGGCCAGTAGTTTTTAAAATCAAGACAACTATCCCAATAAGCCCAACTTCAAGTTGATGTAATTTAAAGCATTTCTCTCCAAAAAAAAGTGCATATAGAATTGGAAATATTTACAGTATTGACATGATGGTGTAAGTGATACTTTCTAATGGTTTTATGTACACAAACTTGTATCAAAGCACAAAGTTAATAAAAAAATAATGTGTGTACCTTTCTTTAAGCTTTGAGTATGGAATACAGAGAAAATATAAAGCAATTTTATGTTTATTCTGAGAACAGTCTTCAAGATATTTTATGTATATAAAAATTTTTAAAATAGAAAATAGTTTTTGCTTCAGTATTTTGCATGAGGAATACTCAAGTACTTGGATATAGCAGCAAATATGAACCCAGCTATTAGAAGTTGAATTTGAAGGTAGCCCATGCATCATAGCAAGAGATTGACCTCAAAAATAGATAAGACTTAGATATTCATTGTTTCCAAAATAGTTAACCTACTAGAGGTATTAAGAAGTCTCATATGATTAGGCTAGTAAAATGCTTCATCAGGTAAAGGCATTCACTGCCAAATTTGACCTGAGTTCAATCCTTGGGACCCATATAGTAGAAGAGAGCCAACTCTTAAAAGCTGTCCTCCTGCCGGGCAGTGGTGGCACATGCTTTTAATCCCAGCACTTGGGGGGCAGAGGCAGGTGGATATCTGCCTGAGTTTGAGGCCAGCCTGGTCTACAGAGTGAGTTTCAGGACAGCCAGGGATACACAGAGAAACCCTGTCTTGAAAAAACAAACAAACAAAAAAGAAAACACAACTGTTTCCTACTTCCATATGCCCACCATAGCATGTACACACACAATTAGTAAATAAACAAATGTTAACACAAAAAGAAATCCTATATGAATATAATGCCTTAATATTACCTGTCTTCACATCCTGTAGAACCTTCAATCATATTAATAAATTCTCAGAAATTCTGCTTGTAGAGAATTTATAAATTTATTGATATGCTTTCCTTTTTTTATTTTAATTTTAAACAGAAATGACGTTGTGGAAAGACTGTTGGAGCATAGCAAAGGTACTGAAAGTAAAGAAATCTTCAGACAGATTCCAAACACCATTGTGAACAGGAAAATTTCTCATAGAACAATGCTTAGTGAAAACCCTGTGTACAAGGACAACATGCTCATTAGTCAGTCATCTCTTACTGCATCTGTGCCTCTTCAGACTCCACACAAACCTCATGAATATGAACCACATGGAGAGAACCTCTATAAATTTGGAGAATGTGAGAAAGCCTTCATTTATCCAGAATGCTTTCTGAAGCCTGAAGACAGTGACACTAGAAAGAGATCCTATGAGTTGAACCAGTGTGAGGAAATCTTCAAAAGTAATGATTACATTCAAATACGTGTGAATGATGAAACTAGAGAAGAAATATGTATAGATAAGCAGCATTATAATGCCTTTACTTATCCTGATTTTCTTCAGTATGTTGAAAAGGTCCACACTGGAAAGAAACCCTATGCATGTAAACAATGTGGGAAAACCTTTTCTTTTTTGAGTAACATTAAAAGACATGAACGGACTCACTCTGGAGAGAAACCATACAGGTGTAATATATGTGATAAAGCCTTCACTTGTTCAACTAACTTTCAAGAACATGAAAGAACTCATACTGGAGAGAAACCCTATTTATGTACACAATGTGGTAAGTCCTTTTCTTTTCTGAGTAACATTCGAAGACATGAACGGACTCATACTGGAGAAAAACCATACAGATGTAATGCCTGTGGTAAGGCTTTCAGTTACTTGACAAACTTTCAAGACCATGAAAGAACTCATACTGGAGAAAAACCTTACGTGTGTACACAGTGTGGGAAAGCTTTCACTTACTACTATTCATTTCAGACACATAAACGATGTCACACTGGTGAAAAGCCCTATGTATGTAAGCAATGTGGGAAAGCCTTCAGTTACTACAATTCCATTCAAACACATAAACGTTGTCACACTGGAGAAAAGCCCTATGTATGTAAGCTTTGTACTAAAGCCTTTACTACTCTCAGTTCTCTTCGATATCATGAGAGGATTCACAGTGGTGAGAAGCCCCATGTATGTTTGCAATGTGGGAAAGGTTTCAATTCTTCCAGTACCCTTCGAATACATGAAAGGACTCACACTGGAGAGAAACCCTATAAATGTAAGAAGTGTGGAAAAGTCTTTAGTGTGGAGAGTTCCCTCCGATGCCATGAAAGGATTCACAGTGGGGAGAAGCCCTATGTGTGTAAGCAATGTGGAAAAGCCTTCACTCGTCATACCTCCCTTCGATGCCATGAAAGGATTCACTGTGGGGAGAAACCCTATATGTGTAAGCAATGTGGGAAAGGTTTTATTTCTTCCAGTAACTTTCGAAAACATGAATGGACTCATTCTGGAGAGAAACTCTGTGTATGTAAACTATGTGGTAAAGCCTTCACTGGACATAGTTCACTTCAACGCCATGAAAGAATTCACAGTGGAGAAAAACCCTATGTATGTAAGCATTGTGGGAAAGATTTCTCTTCTTTGAGTGGCTGTCAAAGACATGAACAAATTCACACTGGTGAGAAACCCTATGTATGTAAGAATTGTGGGAAAGCCTTTACTAATCCCAGTACCCTTCGAAATCATGAAAGGATTCACAGTGGTGAAAAACCCTATGTATGTGAACAGTGTGGGAAGGGTTTCATTTCTTTTAGTAAGTTTAGAATACATGAACGGATTCACACTGGAGAAAAACCATATAAGTGTAAGCAATGTGGGAAAGCCTTCACTGGTCACAGTTCCCTTCGACGTCATGAAAGGATTCACAGTGGAGAGAAACCTTTTGTATGTAAACACTGTGGGAAATCCTTTTATACTTTAAGTGATTGTCAAAGACATGAACAGATCCACACTGGTGAGAAACCTTTCATTTGCAAGCAATGTGGGAAAGCTTTTACCCGGTCCAGTTCCCTTAAAATACATGAGAAGACTCACAGTAGAAATCCCTAAGTGTAGAACACGGAAAGGCATTCTTAGCATGACAATGCATAGGGCAGAGACCCAGGGCCATGTTGTCTGTAGGAATGCCTCTAGTCATCTTGATGGCATTCAAGTATGTAGTAGTTCATAGCATAGTGAGAAGCTCCAACATGAAGTCAATAGAGACACATACCTTAAATGGATGTATAGAGAAGTCTTCAGTTGGCTAACCTCTGAGAAAGTACCCAATATCAAGTTGTATATCAAAATTATCAAAACAGTTTACAAAGATTTATGAAAATTCCTTGAGTAATCAAATTCATTAATTCTTTTTAAGATCCCTGTGAATAAACACTAACTGGTCAATAATTCAGAAGATAAATCACTAGAATGTTTACTTCTAATTTTGACTCTTGTAAATAAATTTTCAGATGACCTAATCTCTAAGTGTCTTTAAGCAGTAAGGCATGAATTTAATGGGTTGTGTCTTTACAAGTCATGTACATTTCCTCTTTCTGTGTTGGATTCAAATGAGATGTATTCCTAATATGTTTTAGAGTAATGTTAATGAGCTGTTGAAAAATGGAATTTTATTTTTAGGCTTTCTCTATTGACATCATATGGGAACTTCTTATCTTTGATATTTTTGTATTTGTCTTGTTTTTGTTTTGTTGGATTTTCATTTGAGTCAGGGTTTTTCTGTGTAGCCCTGGCTACCCTGGAGCTGGTTCCTTAGACCAGACTGGCATAAAACTTGGAGATATATCCATCTCTGCTTCCCAAGTGCTGGGAATAAAGGTGTGTGCCACCATGCTGGGCTTTATCTTTGATGTTTATGCTGTATCTTTTCTATTCTTCTCATTGTTACTGCCAAATACTTGAAACAACTTAAGGGGAGGAGGGGAGAATTTCTTCCCTTCAGCTCACAGTTCATTATGGCAAGGAAGTCATCAAGTACAGGAGTTTATATCATTTTGTGGACACTAGAAACTAGTATGCATTATAAGAAGGACCAGTAGACCATTTCACAAGCACAGCTTTTCCCAATGACTTACTCCCTCCAATTATGTCATACCTCCTGCATATCACCTCTCCCAACTGTACCTCATGAACTAGCAGAGGGAGTCCTCTGGCTAGTATAGAGCCCTGTTGAGCTAATCATTTCTGGAAGTGACAAGGGATAGTTGTGTTACTTTAACCCTAGCATTGCACAGTGAAGTCCAGTTGATTTCTCAGATCAGATGGCATTTTGTATTTGATGTTTTATAGTTTGATATATGTTTTCTTGAAGATTTTGCACACTATACTTCTGAAAGTTCTGAACTATTTTGGCCAATTTACAGATTATCAAATGAAAAGATATCTGCAAATATCCTACCATAATCATAAGTTAGATAGCATATATACCTGCTGATATCTACCTTTAATGTCAAGTCATTGTTGTGTGCTTACAAATAGTGCTTACCCTCTATTCCTGAGTTAATCTCAGGTCAGGCTTGTGTTGTAACTTTGCTTTGTTACTTGTGTTTTACTCATACACATAGTTTAAGTGCCTTTTTACCAGAGACTGCAGGGACCTTACTTTTTGTGGATTAATATCTAATGAATTATGCAACCAACTCTGTCTGTAACCATAAGTGGCCATGTATTTTTGTCATTAAAATCACTTTCCCCCTTTTATTCTGTTTTGTTTTTTTAGACAAGCTCTTACTCTGAACCCAGGTGAGCCTGTAATTCACTCTTATTTCAAGGATAACAGGCCCAAGCCATTACATCATGCTTGAAAGTCATTCTTGTTTAAATTTCTGAAGGATTTGTTTTAGAGGGATCACTTGGTACTGAACATGAAATATCCCCCATACCACACTGATATCAAACATACTAAGGCACATGCCTGGCTACACTGTAGGTGTGAGCATAAATCTTTAGCACTTGGTATTTCTTACCCAGAAGGCTGCAATTGTGCAATAAAGAGAAACATAAGTCATGAGAAGAACTCGGTACAATTAATAAGGGCAGTAGTGGTTCTTTTCCATGTTTCAAAAGTACAGTTTCACCAAGAAGTATATAGTAGGTTGAAAATACAGTTGATACACTTAAGTTCGAACTCCAGAGCTAAGTTCAGTCCAGCTTCAGTATGTTCAGACCATTTCTATTAATCTATAGTTGAATAAAAGTGTAAAGCGATGGCTTTTATAGTATGTTGAATATATCATATGGTTCACCAAATACGTGTATTGAATGGCATCAGTTTATGTGCTCCCGAATCGGTGGTGGCTTACTATGCTGCTTGATACTATCCAACCAGCATCATGAGAAACTGTACTTGTATATCTCAACTTCAAATTGACCTCATCTTGAAAAGTGAAGATATCTTCTGTTGTGTGTTTTATCCCCAGCATCTTTACATGAAAAAGTCAATAGCAAAACCATCATGAGTCAATGATCACCTTTGCCTCAATTCAAATGTGTAATCCAGCTGTCCCCTGCATGTATATATACACTGCTTATATCTCCTGGGATTGTATTGCTTACTTTTGTATTGCTGTGATAAATCAGATGGAAGAACAACTTAAGGGAGGTCTCGGTTCATTGACTCAAAGAAGGCATGATACTACAGAAGTTAGGATCTTGCAGTGATATGTCTTAGTCATTGCTCTTCTATTGCTATGATGAGGCACCATGACCATGGCAAGTCTTTTTTTGTTTTTTTGTTTGTTTGTTTGTTTGTTTGTTTTGTTTGTTTGTTTTTTTGTTTTTTTGGTTTTTTTGAGACAGGTTTCTCTGTGTAGCCCTGGCTCTCCTGGAACTCACTCTGTAGACCAGGCTGACCTGGTCTCAGAAATCTGCCTGCCTCTGCCTCCCAAGTGCTAGGATTAAAGGTGTGTGCCACCACTGCCGGCAACCATGGCAACTCTTATAAAAGAAAACATTTAGCTGGAGACTTGCTTACAGTTTCAGAGGGTTAGGCCGTTGTTGTGGGGAGCATGGTAGCACACTTAGTTCAGCAGGTATCCTATGCCCTTATTTGAAAGTGTTGTACTAGGAGAGAAGCCCAGTTGTGAGTATAAGCATCTGGAGATGTTTGTAGAGGATGTAGAGATGTTTTTCATGGGAACTACTGAGATGCCTCAGTGAGTAAGAGCACTCATGCATAAGCATGAGGAACTGGCTTTGGATCCCAGGGCCCATGTAACAAGTTCAACCTAGTCTCATGCTTTCCTGTAACCCCAACTCTGAGGCAAGTGGAGAGGAAGATAGCAGGGGCCTGCTGGCTACCCACTTAATAGAAAAAATGCAAGCTCTAGGTTCACAGAGAGACCTCACTTTGAAGGAATAAAGTAAACAGTGATATAGGAGGATCCCAGTTCCCTCCTCTGGCCTCCAGATGTGCATCCGTGGGTATAAGCACATGAAGATGCATATGCCACACACACAATGTCTAAGTTACCTTTCTACTGCTGTAACAAAACACCATGTCAAAGGCAACTTATGAAAGAAAGAAATTAACTGGGCTGTTTCTGAGAGTAAGAGTCTATAGTGATGGGGCAAAAGCATGGAGGCAGAACAGTTGAGGACTCATTTTTTATTCCAAGTAGAAGGCAGAGAGAGAAGGAACAATGTAAATGGCAAGAACCTCTTGAAACCACAAATCCAGCCCCCAGTGACACACCTCGTCCAAAAAGAGCCACACCTCCTAATGCTTCCCAAACCTTTCCTCAACTGGGGACTAAATACTCAAATATATGAGCCTATGGGGGCATTCTTGTTCACCAGAGAGGGGAAGGTCATAAAACACAAGGGTTTTCTTGGTAGAAGGAACCAGCAGTATAAAGAACTTGATAACTCAGTGGTAAAGGAATGACCTATGTTTGATCTCCAGGACTCATTTGGTGGGACTAGAGAACTGACTCCATACAAATGCCCTCTGACCTCCACACCCACACTATGGTGTGCATGCACACAATTTTTATTTTCTAATTTTTAAAGAGATTTACAGAGGAGGAGTGTACTGGCTAGTTTTGTGTCAACTTGACACAGCTGGAGTTACCACAGAGAAAGAGCTTCAGTTGAGGAAATGCCTCCATGAGATACAACTGTAAGGCATTTTCTCAGTGATCAAGGGGGAAAGGCCCCTTGTGGGTGGGACCATCTCTGGGCTGGTAGTCTTGGTTCTATAAGAGAGCAGGCTGAGCAAGCCAGGGGAAGCAAGCCAGTAAAGAACATCCCTCCATGGCCTCTGCATCAGCTCCTGCTTCCTGACCTGTTTGAGTTCCAGTCCTGACTTCCTTGGTGATAAACAGCAGTATGGAATTGTGAGCTGAATAAACCCTTTCCTCCCCAACTTGCTTCTTGGTCATGATGTTTGTGCAGGAATAGAAACCCTGACTAAGACAAGGAATTAGTGGAATTTAGTAAGTTCAGCTCTTAGACCCTGTCTTAGTCAGGGTTCCTACTACTGTGGAAAAAATCACCATGACCAAAAACCAATTTGGGGAGGAAAGGGTTTATTGCTTACTCTTTCACATGACAGTCAGTCTATCCCAGAGAAACTCAAGCAGGGAAGGAACCTGGAGACAGGAACTGAAAAAGAAACCATGGCAGAACACTGTTTACTGGCTTTTTCCTTATGGCTTGCTCAGCCTGCTTTCTTATATACTTCAGGACCACTTGCCCAGGGGTGGCACTGCCCACAGTGGGATGGGTACAAACACATGAATCACAAATTAAAAAAATACACCCCCCCACACACACACACCATGCTTGCCTGCAAGCCATTCTCAATAAAGCATTTTCTCAGTTAAGAGTCCCTCTTCCCAAATAAATATAGCTTTTGTCAAATTGACATAAAAAACTCACCAACATAGATTGTAAAAATTTCCCCTGTGGTCAGCCTCGCCTTAGAGGTGGAGTTTTGTACTTAGTGTTGTTAGAACTGCAGGCCTGGGAGAAAGAAGTTTATAGAAGAAATTCTACCTAATATTTTGTCTTTACTGATGAGTTGAGGCAACCATTTCTAAGGTGACATGTAGGCATCTGGATAGTCTCTCACAAATCAAGGGCACAAAAGAGACAGCTGGGTTTCATCATTTTAAGTGACAATGGACAGATTTTTATCTTATTGATTAAGAACATGGGCTATTATTTCAGAGCATCTGGGTCTGAGTCCCACCACTGTCGGAAACTAAAAAGGGGGGCCCTTGGGGAAGAGGGGGAATGAGAAAACCCACACCCCTCCAGAGTTTTACCTATTCTCTGGTCTGTCAGGCATGGGAGGGCTGCTATCTACCTTCCACTCATCCCCGGGTGAGCATCTAAACCTCTGACCCACTCTTCAGGGGGTGGGGGTGGCAAAGGGCAGCCCTACCTGAGAGTCCAGGAGCTACTTTGCTAAAACCCTGAGGTTATGGGAGAGAGGGATGAGGGAAGAGGTTTCCAATACCAGAGAGAGTGAGTGCAGCCTTGATGAGCAGAGACAGTCTATGGTTTTAAAGCTTTATTGTAGAAAGGCAGGGGGAAAGAGAGAAGGTAGAAAGAGAGAGGAGAGAGAGAAGGCTAGAGAGAAAGAGAGTAAGAGGGAGAGAGGAGAGGAGAAAAGACAAAGAGAGAAGGGGTGAGAGCAAGGGGTAAGAGGTAAGAGAATGAGAAGAGATTGAGGTGGGGGCCTAACAGCCCCCTTTAAAGTATGCTTTCTTATCTTTTTGTTGCTAGGTAACTGGGGAGGAATTTAGCCTGAAGGTCAAAAGCTTGGATCATTGCCTACCTGACTTCTAGCCATGCTTCTCTTGTGGGAGCTGTGAGGGGTGGTAACTTAGGCAGGAGCCAGAGTTCTAGGAGCATGAGGGACTGCCTACCTGTCATGAAAGTGAATTATCACCCTTCAGGGTTCAGACCTCAGCTCAACTGGAGACAAGACTGCAATTCCCCACACACCACCACATGGGGCCTCACAGTTATCTGCAATTCCAGGGGGTCCAACACTCTCTTCTAGATTCTGCAGGCACCAGGGGAAGCAACCATACATATAAAAATAATTTTTGTATTATTTTATTTCTTTACATCTCGTGTGTTGCCCCCTTCCTGTCCCCCCTCACAGAATTCTTTCTCCTCCATCTCCCATTCCGGTTGCCTCTGAGAGGGTGCCCACTTGGGCATCCCCCATACCTGGAGCATCATGTCTCTACAGGATTAAGAGCATCCTCTCCCCATGAGGCCAGACAAGGCAGTCCTCAGCTACATATTCTCCAGGGGCCTTGGACTAGCCCATGTGTGCTTTTTGGTTGGTGGTGTAGTCTCTGAGAGCTCCCGAGTTCCAGGTGAGCTGACACACTTGGTCTTCTTATAGGTTTACCATCCCCTTCAGTTCCTTCAATTCTTCCCCTAATTCTTCCATAGGGGACCAGACCTCAGTCCAATGCCTGGCTGGAAGTATCTGCATCTGTCTCAGTCAGCTGATAAGTAGAGCCTCTCAGAGGACAGCCATGCTAGGCTCCTGTCTGCAAGCACAACATGTCATCAGTAGTGTCAGAGTTTGGTTCCCACCCATGGGATGGATCCCAAGTTGGGCCAGTCACTGATTGGCTATTCATTCAGTCCCTGCTCCATTTCTTGGCCATTCAAGATTCCTCAGTTAAGAATTCTTTGAGGCATTGCATTGAATCTGTTGATTGCTATTGGTGAGATAGCCATTTTTACTATGTTAATCCTGCCAATCCATGAGCATGGGAGATCTTTCCATCTTCTGAGATGTTCTTCGATTTCTTTCTTCGGAGACTTGAAGTTCTTGTCATACAGATCTTTCAATTGCATGGTTAGAATCACACCAAGATATTTTATATTATTTGTGACTATTGTGAAGGGTGTCATTTTCCTAATGTCTTTTTTAGCATGTTTATCCTTTGAGTAGAGGAAGGTTTACTGATTTGAGATAATTTTATATCCAGCAACTAACTTTGCTGAAGTTGTTTATCAGCGGAAGAATTATCTGGTGGAATTTTTGGGGTCACTTATGTATACTATCATACTTAAGTATACTATCTTCTGCAAATAGTGATATTCTGACGTCTTGCTTTCCAATTTGTATCTCTTTAACCTCCTTTTGTTGTCTAATTGCTCTGGCTAGAGCTTCTAATACTATATTGAATAGATAAGGAGAGAGTGGACAGTCTTGTCTAGTTCCTGATTTTAGTGGGATTGCTTCAAGTTTCTCTCCATTTAGGTTGATGTTGGCTATTGGTTTGCTATATGCTGCTTTTACTATGTTTAGGTATGGGCCTTGAATTCCTGATCATTCCAAGACTTTTAACATGAACAGCTGTTGTATTTTCTTGAGTGCTTTTTCAACATCTAATGAGATCATCATGTGTTTTTTTTTTTCCCTTTGAGTTTGTTTATATAGTGGTTTACATTGATGGATTTTCATATGTTGAACCATCTCTGCATCCCTGGGATGAAGCCTACTTGATCATGGTGAGTTATTGTTTTGATGTGTTCTTGGATTCAGTTTGCAAGAATTTTGAGTATTTTTGCATCAATATTCATAAGGGAAATTGGTCTAAAGTTCTCTTTCTTGTTGAGTCATTGTGTGGTTTTGGTATAAACATAACTATGGCTTCATAGAATGAAGTAGGTAGTGTTCCTTCTGTTTCTATTTTGTGGAAGAGAATTGGCATTAGTTCCTCTTTGAAGGTCTGACAGAATTCTGCACTAAATCCATTCATTCATTCATTCATTCATTCATTAATTTTTTATTACGTATTTTCCTCAATTACATTTCCAATGATATCCCAAAAAGTCCCCCATACACCCCCCACTTCCCTACCCACCCATTCCCATTCTTTTGGCCCTGGTATTCCCCTGTATTGGGGCATATAAAGTTTGCAAGTCCAATGGGCCTCTCTTTCCAGTGATGGCTGATTAGGCCATCTTTCGATACATATGCAGCTAGAGACAAGAGCTCTGGGGTACTGGTTAGTTCATCATGTTGTTCCAACTATAGGGTTGCAGATCCCTTTAGCTCCTTGGGTACTTTCTCTAGCTTCTCCATTGGGAGCCCTGTGATCCATCCAATAGCTGACTGTGAGCATCCACTTCTGTGTTTGCTAGGCCCCGGCATAGTCTCACAAGAGACAGCTATATTTGGGTCCTTTCAGCAAAATCTTGCTAGTGTATGCAATGGTGTCAGCATTTGGAAGCTGATTATGGGATGGATCCCTGGATATGGCAGTCTCTAGATGGTCCATCCTTTCATCACAGCTCCAAACTTTGTCTCTGTAACTCCTTCCATGGGTGTTTTGTTCCCAATTCTAAGAAGGGGCACAGTGTCCACACTTTGGTCTTCATTCTTCTTGAGTTTCATGCGTTTAGCAAATTGTATCTTATATCTTGGGTATCCTAAGTTTTGGGCTAATATCCACTTATCAGTGAATACATATTGTGTGAGTTCCTTTGTGATTGTGTTACCTCACTCAAGATGATGCCCTCCAGGTCCATCCATTTGGCCAGGAATTTCATAAATTCATTCTTTTTAATAGCTGAGTAGTACTCCATTGTGTAAATGTACCATATTTTCTGAATCCATTCCTCTGTTGAGGGGCATCTGGGTTCTTTCCAGCTTCTGGCTATTATAAATAAGGCTGCTATGAACATAGTGGAGCATGTGTCCTTCTTACTGGTTTGGACATCTTCTGGATATATGCCCAGGAGAGGTATTGCTGGATCCTCCGGTAGTACTATGTCCAATTTTCTGAGGAACCGCCAGACTAATTTCCAGAGTGGTTGTACAAGCTTGCAATCCCACCAACAATGGAGGAGTGTTCCTCTTTCTCTACATCCTTGGCAGTATCTGCTGTCACCTGAATTTTTTATCTTAGCCATTCTGACTGGTGTGAGGTGGAATTTCAGGGTTGTTTTGATTTGCATTTCCCTGATGATTAAGGATGTTGAACATTTTTTCAGGTGCTTCTCTGCCATTCGGTATTCCTCAGGTGAGAATTCTTTGTTCAGTTCTAAGCCCCATTTTTTAATGGGGTTATTTGATTTTCTGGAATCCACCTTCTTCAGTTCTTTATATATATTGGATATTAGTCCCTTGTCTGATTTAGGATAGGTAAAGAATCTTTCCCAATCTGTTGGTGGTCTTTTTGTCTTATTGATGGTGTCTTTTGCCTTGCAGAAGCTTTGCAGTTTCATGAGGTCCCACTTGTCAATTCTCGATCTTACAGCACAAGCCATTTCTGTTCTATTCAAGAATTTTTCCCCTGTGCCCATATCTTCAAGGCTTTTCCCCACTTTCTCCTCTATAAATTTCAGTGTCTCTGGTTTTATGTGAAGTTCCTTGATCCACTTAGATTTGACCTTAGTACAAGGAGATAGGAATGGATCAATTTGCATTCTTCTACATGATAACAACCAGTTGTGCCAGCACCATTTGTTGAAAATGCTGTCTTTCTTCCACTGGATGGTTTTAGCTCCCTTGTCGAAGATCAAGTGACCATAGGTGTGTGGGTTCATTTCTGGGTCTTCAATTCTATTCCATTGGTCTACTTCTCTGTCACTATACCAGTACCATGCAGTTTTTATCACAATTGCTGTGTAGTAAAGCTTTAGGTCAGGCATGGTGATTCCACCAGAGGTTCTTTTATCCTTGAGAAGAGTTTTTGCTATCCTAGGTTTTTTGTTATTCCAGATGAATTTGCAGATTGCACTTTCTAATTCCTTGAAGAATTGAGTTGGAATTTTGATGGGGATTGCATTGAATCTGTAGATTGCTTTTGGCAAGATAGCCATTTTTACAATGTTGATCCTGCCAATCCATGAGCATGGGAGATCTTTCCATCATCTGAGATCTTCTATAATTTCTTTCTTCAGAGACTTGAAGCTTTTATTATACAGATCTTTCACTTCCTTAGTTAGAGTCACGCCAAGATATTTTATATTATTTATGACTATTGAGAAGAGTGTTGTTTCCCTAATTTCTTTCTCAGCCTGTTTATTCTTTGTGTAGAGAAAGGCCATTGACTTGTTTGAGTTAATTTTATATCCAGCTACTTCACCGAAGCTGTTTATCAGGCTTAGGAGTTCTCTGGTGGAATTTTTAGGGTCACTTATGTATACTATCATATCATCTGCAAAAAGTGATATTTTGACTTCATCTTTTCCAATTTGTATCCCTTTGATCTCCTTTTGTTGTCGAATTGCTCTGGCTAGGACTTCAAGTACAATGTTGAATAGGTATGGAGAGAGTGGACAGCCTTGTCTAGTCCCTGATTTTAGTGGGATTGCTTCAAGCTTCTCACCATTTACTTTGATGTTGGCTACTGGTTTGCTGTAGATTGCTTTTATCATGTTTATGTATGGGCCTTGAATTCCTGATCTTTCCAAGACTTTTATCATGAATGGGTGTTGGATCTTGTCAAATGTTTTTTCCGCATCTAATGAGATGATCATGTGGTTTTTGTCTTTGAGTTTGTTTATATACTGGATTACGTTGATGGATTCCCGTATATTGAACCATCCCTGCATCCCTGGGATGAAACCTACTTGGTCAGGATGGATGATTGTTTTGATGTGTTCTTGGATTCGGTTAGCAAGAACTTTATTGAGGATTTTTGCATCAATATTCATAAGGGATATTGGTCTGAAGTTTTCTATCTTTGTTGGGTCTTTTTGTGGTTTAGGTATCAGAGTAATTGTGGCTTCATAGAATGAGTTGGGTAGAGTACCTTCTGTTTCTATTTTGTGGAATAGTTTGTGAAGAACTGGGATTAGATCTTCTTTGAAGGTCTGATAGAACTCTGCACTAAACCCATCTGGTCCTGGGCTTTTTTTGGTTGGGAAACTATTAATGACTGCTTCTATTTCTTTGGGGGATATAGGGCTGTTTAGATCATTAACCTGATCTTGATTCAACTTTGGTACCTGGTATCTGTCTAGAAACTTCTCCATTTCATCCAGGTTCTCCAGTTTTGTTGAGTATAGCCTTTGGTAGAAGGATCTGATGGTGTTTTGGATGTCTTCAGGATCTGTTGTTATGTCTCCTTTTTCATTTCTGATTTTGTTAATTAGGATGCTTTCCCTGTGCCCTCTAGTGAGTCTGGCTAAGGGTTTATCTATCTTGTTGATTTTCTCAAAGAACCAGCTCCTTGATTGGTTGATTCTTTGAATAGTTCTTCTTGTTTCCACTTGGTTGATTTCCCCCCTGAGTTTGATTATTTCCTGCCGTCTACTCCTCTTGGGTGAATTTGCTTCCTTTTGTTCTAGAGCTTTTAGGTGTGTTGTCAAGCTGCTAATGTGTGCTCTCTCTAGTTTCTTTTTGGAGGCACTAAGAGCTATGAGTTTTCCTCTTAGAAATGCTTTCATTGCGTCCCATAAGTTTGGGTATGTTGTGGCTTCATTTTCATTGAACTCTAAAAAGTCCTTAATTTCTTTCTTTATTCCTTCCTTGATCAAGGTATCATTGAGAAGTGTGTTGTTCAGTTTCCACGTGAATGTTGGATTTCTATTATTTATTTTGTTATTGAAGATCAGCCTTAGTCCATGGTGATCTGATAGGATGCATGGGACAATTTCAATATTATTGTATCTGTTGAGGCCTGTTTTATGACCAATTATGTGGTCAATTTTGGAGAAGGTACCATGAGGTGCTGAGAAGAAGGTATATCCTTTTGTTTTAGGATAGAATGTTTTGTAGATATCTGCCAGATCCATTTGATTCATAACTTCTGTTAGTTTCACTGTGTCCCTGTTTAGTTTCTGTTTCCATGATCTGTCCATTGGTGAAAGTGGTGTGTTGAAGTCTCCCACTATTATTGTGTGAGGTGCAATGTGTGCCTTGAGCTTTACTAAAGTTTCTTTAATGAATGTGGCTGCCTTTGTATTTGGAGCATAGATATTCAGAATTGATAGTTCCTCTTGGAGGATTTTACCTTTGATGAGTATGAAGTGCCCCTCCCTGTCTTTTTTGATGACTTTGGGTTGGAAGTCAATCTTATCAGATATTAGAATGGCTACTCCAGCTTGTTTCTCCATACCATTTGCTTGGAAAATTGTTTTCCAGCCTTTCATTCTGAGGTAGTGTCTATCTTTTTCCTCTGAGATGAGTTTCCTGTAAGCAGCAAAATGTTGGGTCTTGTTTGTGTAGCCAGTTTGTTAGTCTATGTCTTTTTATTGGGGAGTTGAGTCCATTGATATTAAGAGATATTAAGGAAAAATAATTGTTGGTTCCTGTTATTTTTGTTGTTAAAGTTGGCATTCTGTTCTTGTGGCTGTCTTCTTTTAGGTTTGTTGAGGGATTACCTTCTTGTTTTTTCTATGGCGTGGTTCCCGTCCTTGTTTTGGTTTTTTTCTGTTATTATCCTTTGAAGGGCTGGATTCGTGGAAAGATAATGTGTGAATTTGGTTTTGTCGTGGAATACTTTGGTTTCTCCATCTATATTAATTGAGAGTTTGGCTGGGTATAGTAGCCTGGGCTGGAATTTGTGTTCTTTTAGTGTCTGTATAACATCTGTCCAGGATCTTCTGGCTTTCATAGTCTCTGGTGAAAAATCTGGTGTAATTCTGATAGGCTTGCCTTTATATGTTACTTGGCCTTTTTCTCTTACTGCTTTTAGTATTCTATCTTTATTTAGTGCATTTGTTGTTCTGATTATTATGTGTCGGGAGGTATTTCTTTTCTGGTCCAGCCTATTTGGAGTTCTGTAGGCTTCTTGTATGTTCATGGGCATCTCTTTCTTTAGATTTGGGAAGTTTTCTTCTATAATTTTGTTGAAGATGTTTGCTGGTCCTTTGAGTTGAAAATCTTCATTCTCATCCACTCCTATTATCCGTAGGTTTGGTCTTCTCATTGTGTCCTGTATTTCTTGGATGTTTTGAGTTAGGATCTTTTTGCGTTTTACATTTTCCTTGATTGTTGTGCCGATGTTCTCTATGGAATCTTCTGCACCTGAGATTCTCTCTTCCATCTCTTGTATTCTGTTGCTGATGTTCGTATCTATGGTTCCAGATTTCTTTCCTAGGGTTTCTATCTCCAGTGTTGCCTCATTTTGGGTTTTCTTTATTGTGTCTACTTCCCTTTTTAGGTCTAGTATGGTTTTGTTCATTTCCATCATCTGTTTGGATGTGTTTTCCTGTTTTTCTTTAAGGACTTCTACCTGTTTGATTGTGTTATCCTGTTTTTCTTTAAGGACTTCTACCTGTTTGATTGTGTTATCCTGTTTTTCTTTAAGGACTTGTAACTCTTTAGCCATGTTCTCCTGTAATTCTTTAAGTGAGTTATTAAAGTCCTTCTTGATGTCCTCTACCATCATTATGAGATATGCTTTTAAATCCAGGTCTAGCTTTTCGGGTGTGTTGGGGTGCCCTGGACTGGGCAAAGTGGGAGTGCTGGGTTCTGATGATGGTGAGTGGTCTTGGTTTCTGTTAGTAAGATTCTTACGTTTACCTTTTGCCATCTAGTAATCTCTGGAGTTAGTTGTTATAGTTATCTCTGTTTAGAGATTGTTCTTCTGGTGATTCTGATTACTGTCTATCAGTAGACCTGGGAGACAGGCTCTCTCCTCTGAGTTTCAGTGGTTAGAGCACTCTCTGCTGGCAAGCTCTCCTCTTACAGGGAAGGTGCACAGATATCTGGTGTTTGGACCTCCTCCTGGCCGAAGAAGGCCCAAAACAGGACCTTTCCCAGATGCTGTGTTGCTTTGGCAGGTCACAGAAGCTGTCAGCTTCTGTGGTGCACACTCTCACCTGTGCAGACTAAGTTCATCAGTTCGGCGGAGTCCCGGATCCAAGATGGCGCTCCCTGCTCCTGAGGCAGAGGGCTCCCGTGTCGGGCGGATTCCTGTCCTCCTCCGGCTGGGAGGGTGGCCGGATGTCTGCGGCACGAAATGGGTGCTGCCTCAGAGGCCCTGTGGCTCCTGCCTGTCCCGGAAGCTGTCTGCCTCTGTGGTGCACACTCTCACCTGTGCAGACTAAGTTCCTAAGTTCGGCGGAGTCCCGGAGCCAAGATGGTGCTCCCTGCTCCTGAGGCAGAGGGCTCCTCATTCATTAATTTTTATTTTAAACTAGACAGCTCTGGAAATGGCTAACTCTGGAGTGCTTGTCTTTGTTCCAATTAGGTAAGGATTCTTTATCGTGTCACTGTAATATCCAAAATAAATTCAAAACTACCTAGTACCTTCCCCCTTCTAAAGGACTTTCCAAACTGTACTAGCAGGCCAAGTACAGAGCCAGATTAAAGAAGCTGGCTGGCTAAACAAATATAGAAACAGAGTTTTAAAGGTCAAAATGACTAAGCTTACAGCTGCCAAAACAAGATTAACAATGCCCCTGCCCTGCCTTACACTAAAAACCACAAGGACAGACAAAATGAGAGTCACCCTATATAAATCAACCAATGTCCAAAAACGTTATTGGCTACACCAATTAAAACAAGTCAAACTACCCTGGTGCCTAGATCCGGCCCTTACAAAGGTAATAAAAAGTGTGTTCCTTCTTTGCTCTGGGTCTCTCCTCTGGCCTGGTGCTGAGAGGGTGTTCCCCAACATGTTGGGTAAGTAAAATCCTCATGCGTTTTGCAAAGATGGCGGTCTCTGTGGTCTTTGTAAGGGTCTTTTGACAAACTACAACATCACAAGGGGCTCTGTGTATGGTCAAGAGCACCAGTGGGATGTTCCTTAACTCCATTTTCCTTTCTGGTGCCATAGTCGCTAAACTGTATGGTCAGCTCAGGGAGTGCTGTATTGTTCTACCCTGCAGTGTGACATTGACCCTCCCCAAAAGTTATGAGATAAGTGATCCAATCAAGACTGGGATCAGGCAAAGCGGAAGAGCATCACCGCCATCTTTCTTCCTGGTGCTACCATAGTTGCGACTCTGTTCTGTCAGTTGAGTGCCAAATTGTTCAGCTTCAGTTTTCTCATGACCGTCAAAACCAGTATCAGAGTCAGGTTGCGGGAGGCCGGGAGAACAGAGCGGAAGTTCTTCACCCGCCATCTTTCTTCCTGGCAACGCCATTGTCACTGCTCTCTCAGTCCAGTCCGCTGAGGGAGTTTGGGGTCGCTGGACCTCAGGCGGCTGTAGGACCGCTCCACCCTGGAGCCGCGTGAGGCTGCTTGAGGTCCGGAGCTCAGCTATGGTGAGCATCGGGGATGCGGGGCGTGCAGTCCCTCGGTACGGGAACCGCGGCAAAGACTGCAGCTGCGCGCGCGACTCCTGGACTGCGCGGCCGGCTGTGTTGGCGGTACGGGAGCCGCGCGGGGGCGATGTGCCGCAGCTTTGTTTCGCCTAGTAGAACCTGATTTCCCAGTCTTTCCGGTCCTTGGGAAGCGGATTCTGCAATCCTTGAATGTCTTCTCCATCCAAATGCTTTTGTTGTTGCTGCTTGATTGACAACTGAAATCCCTCGGTTCCCAGGCCCGCCCCCACATTGCCAAACTCACTGGGCCACAGGTCCCTGTGAGCAACATGGGGGTGCAAGGAGTGTGGCCATCTGTGATGCTGTTGGGCGATTTGTAGGGATTCAGCTTCTTTAATGCTGAGACATGACTTTATTTGAAAAGACTGTTAGAAATAGGGAGAAGGCCCGAGATAAAAAGTGTGAAACGTGTCAAGAGGTGGCTAGAAGAGAAGGGCTTTGCTTGGAGGGATATGTCAACAGTATTAAGGTACGGGTTTGATCGTGCTTAATAGTGTTTTGTCTTTTCTGAGCAGCTAACCACTTTCAGACAACAAGTGAACAATTTGTGAATTGGTTTTTCTCTAGGATCAGAGTCTAGTTTCAAACATCATGTAGAAATCCAGCATTAACACCATTATTTTATTGGTTATTCTGTGCTTTCTCTGATATATATTTTTGGCACCTTTGTTGAGAATCAGTTGGCCGAACGTATGGGCTTATTTTTATTTTCTTTTTTCCAATGAACTGTACATCAGTATTTATGACACTACTCTGTCGGGTTTTGCTTCGTTCTGTTCTGTTCTGCTTTGTTTATTTTCACTACAGACCTGCACAGTGTGCTCTTTTTTTGCTGAGGATATCTTGGGGTCTCCCGGGTCTGTTGCACTGTCATAGCAGTTTTAAGAACTGTTTCTAGTTGTGTGTAAAATGTGATTATTTAATGGAAACTTCATTGAATCTGAATTATGACTTTGAATCATTTTAGCAATATTGATTCTCCTAATCCATGATCATGGTAGTCTTTTCTTTTCTAGTGTCTGGCTTTTCTAGTGTCGTGTTTAATTTCTTTCTTATTTTTCTTTTTTATTGAAAAAAATTCACACAATATATTCTGATTACACTTCTCCTCTCCCCCAACTCCTCCCCAATCTCTCCACCTCTCTGCCCACCCAACTCCAAACCCTCTCTTTCTTTCTCTTTATTTCTTTCTTCAGTGACCTAAAGCTGCCTTTGTAGAACATTTTCTCATCATCATTTAACTTGGGCATTTTAGTTTATGTGTATATGCATTATGCCTTTCTGACAGTGTATCTCTGAGATAGTTCATTACTTGCTGAGAGAAAATATACTGGCATTGTGTGCCGATTTTGTACCCTTGCTAAATACTTTATAATATAAGCCTTTTTGGTGTAATCTTTTGGACTCTCCTTAGTTTTCTCAGATATGTGTTACTTTTGTTTGTTTGTTTGTTTGGTTGGTTGGTTGGTTGGTTGGTTGGTTTTTTCGAGACAGGGTTTCTCTGTGTAGCCCTGGCTGTCCTGGCACTCACTTTGTAGACCAGGCTGGCCTCGAACTCAGAAATCTGCCTGCCTCTGCCTCCTGAATGCTGGGATTAAAAGTGTGTGCCACCACACCCGGCTTATACCCTTTTTTGTTCTTGTTGTTACTTTTTACACAGACAGTATAACTGTGTACCCCTGGCTGACCTGGAACTCTTAACTCTGCTTTCTTAGCCTCCCACATACTGGGACTCCTGGTGTACACTACAGTAACAGGTTTGGGTTTTCCTCTTTAGGTATTGAAACAAAGATGGTTTGACTTCCTCCTTTCTGATTTATGTACATGCTATTGCCTTTGCTTGCATAATTCTCCAGCTAATAGTTTAATACTGTATTCAAGAAGAGTAGTGAAGAGTCACTTAGTGGGTTTTGGTTTTTTTATGGTTTTTGAGACAATGCATTCAGGTTTTGCCCCCTTCATTTAGAATGTTATTACTCATGTGTGTCTGTCATACAGACCTTTACTATGTTAATGTATGATTCTCCTGTGCCTACTAGATTCTGAGCTCTTATCATGACATGGTATTTAATATTATCAAAGACTGTCTTGCATCTAAGGTCAGTTATGCGATTTTTAATTCTTGATTTTGTCTTTTCCATTTCAGTATAAAATTTGATTTCTATTCATGGGAAAGGGAAAAATGTGAGCATGTTTCCAAGTAAAGATTTCCTTTCGTTTATTTCTATTATCATATATACATTCTACAGAGCAGTTTATTGTCATATATACATTCTACAGAGCAGTTTATTATCATATATACATTCTACAGAGCAGTTTGGCTACATTTTTGTTTTCCTCTAATAGTTTCACAGTACAAGCCTTCTAAGTCCCCATCACTGGTGTGTGCCACCATGGCCAACTTTGTATGTGAGCACTAGGGATCAGAAATTAGTTCTTTATGTTTAGGTGGCGAGCAGGTTACAAACTAAGCTGTCTTCCTGGACTTAGATTTCTTAATAGTTTTTCAAAATTAAGTATTTTGTAAGTTGACTATTTTTGATCTTGTACAATGCAAGAAAGCATTTCAGAGTGTTTTTTGGTTTGGGGGCGGGTGTTTGGTTGGTTGCTCTGTTAGTTGGCTTTTTAAAATGTATTTTGATTTGCTAATGCCTTATCACCTAATAGGTGATGTATTTTGGAGAAGCTTTCATCTGATGCTGAGAAGAGCATGTGTTCTGCACTTGTTTGATAGAGTGAAAGGAGTAAAAGGCTGTTAGGTGCATGATCTATGATGCTGTTTAACTCTGAAGTTCCTCAGTTGATCTGATTCTCTCTCTCTCTCTCTATTTCTGGGTAATCTATTTGTGATATCAGGGTAATGAAGCCACATAACGTTATTTTGTTTAGACATTTTTGCTCAGTATTCTTGTTTTGAAAAATGTTCAGCTCATTCAGTTCACATTCTTTATGTGATATACTCTTTATTTATATGTAGATATCTTTTGGGTTAGTAGTCAACTGGATAAAGATATATTGAGAAACACTTATATTAACTCAATATATCTGATCTTCTTCTAGCAATGCCATTCCCTTCATTTATATTTACCTTAGCATTTTTGAGAGAAAAAAATAAAATATTTTTGCATTATCATAGTAGGTTATTCTTCATAGTTTTTTCAAAATATTTAAGATTGCCTATAAGATACCAAGTACAAGCTTTCCAAAGTTTTCTATGAGCAGTCAAAGAGGATGTGCACAGTTTTCTAAGAAAGAAGTTGGGAGATGAAGTCATAGTCCTATATTATCTGTCATATCAGGTTATTGGAGACTGTTCTTCTAGATTGTATTTTCTTTCTGATCAAATAGGATCCGTTTGATAAGCATATCAGAAGCTTGCAGACATTTAGAAAGACAATGGGAAAGAAAGACAAGTAGTGTATTGCTATCATAAACTAGAACACTGAACCCCTCTCCACAAGTATGCTGGTGAAATCCATCCAGCTTCCAGGTTCCAGACCCCCAGGGGATGTTGATTTTTTTTTTAATGCATGTACATGGTTGCATATGTTTGCCCAAGTACAAATGCACATTTGTACATTATGCATGCATGTAAATGGAAATCGGAATGACACCTTGGATGTCATCCCTTGGGAATCTTGTGCATCAGGCTTTTTGCCTGAAGCCTACCAATTGTCCTAGATTGGCTAACAACTATGTACCAAGAATCCACGTGTCTCCACCTCCCCAATACTGGCATTATAAGTGTGTCCCACCATGCCCAGCAATTGTATATGGGTTAGTGGAGGTTGGAGGTGTATAACTCAGGATCTCTCACTTGAGAGTCAAGCATTTTTCCAAGCCCCATTTTTAAGCATTTTTAAGATTAGTCTCCAGATAGCTGATGCTAACTCTATTATGGATACTGACTGTTTTGTTTTGTTTTTAAAGACAGAGCCAGAAATGTACTATATAAGACTGGCCTTAACTCAAGGAGACCTTCCTGCCTTTTCCTTCCTAGTGCTGGGATTAAAGGCATGGGCTGCTATGCCTAGCCTAGTACAATTTTTTTATGACAGGTGCAACAGAACCAGTACAGACTTTACTGGGATGACCCAACAGCATTACAGGCATCTGCTTTTGCCTTATAATGAAGTTGCAGTCTCACTTTAGAATTGCATTGTTAAGGAGTATTAACTAGAACTCTGATGAACATTACCTAGATTGAACATTTAAACAACACAGCATTCTGTAAACATCCTGTGCATTGAGTCTAGCTCTCCAATGCTGAGTCTCACCCTTCCTCCTGAAAATACTGTGTTTTTAGGAGTCTGTATCTTTTGAGGATGTGGCTGTGAACTTCACTGCGGAGGAGTGGGCTTTACTGAATTCTTCCCAAAAGAGGCTACACAGAGATGTGATGCAGGAAACCTTCAGGAACTTGGCTGCCATAGGTAAGGGTAAGATCACTACCTTGTTTAGTCCATGAGAAAAAAAATTATTTTTGCTGATCAAGATTTGTGCAAGCTCCATGATTTGTACAATAACAGAAATTTTGATGAATAAACCAGTCATGATCTTATACCAGAAACCTACTTAGAATCTAATGTTTTTCTATAGTGTTATATTAATTCAAAGTGATTTTTCTGGATCTACATTCTAGCAAAAAAGCAAGAAGACTGGATCCTTGAAGATAGCTCTGAAAATTTAAGAAAAATTCCTCCCATTTCAGTTCAGACTGACTATAAACTATGTGAGAGTCAAGAATGCACAGAGAAACCAGGCACATGTAAGAAGTGTGGGAAATTCTTTAGTTCTCCCCAAAGTTTTCTGGAACATATGAAGACTCACAATGAAGAGAAAACTTACAAATATAAGCAAACTGAAGACAGTTTTAGCAGACACAGTTTTGTTCAGGGGCATGAAAGAATGCATGCTACGGAAAAGCCCTGTGTTTTAAAACAAAGTGGGAAAGACTCTTTGACTCTTGCTGGTATTCAACAGCACATAATAACACATAATGGAGACGAGCCATATATATGTAAAGTATGTGGTAAAGCCTTTTACTCTTCCAGTTCTTTCTTGACACATAAAAGAACTCACACTGGAGAACAGCTTTATATATGTAAGCAATGCGGCAAAACCTTCACTTATTCCAGTGGCCTTCGTCGCCATGAAAGGACCCATAGTGGAGAGAAACCCTATGAATGCAAGCAATTTCTGAAAGTCTTTCCTTCTTTGAGGAAGGTTGAAAGTCAGGAACAAACTCACAATGGAATAAAATACATATGTAATCAGTGTGGGATAGCCTTCAGTGATCACTGTTCCCTTCAGTGCCATGAAAAGATTCATAGTTTAGAGAAACCCTATGTATACAAGCAATGTGGGAAGACATTCACTTGTTCTAGTGCCTTGCGAAGACATGAACGAATTCATACTGGAGTGAAACCCTATGAATGCAAGGTTTGTGGGAAAGCCTTCATTGATTGCAGTTCTCTTCAGTGTCATGAAAGGATTCATAGTGGAGAGAAACCTTATGTATGTAAGCTGTGTGGGAAAGCGTTCAGTCGTCAGGGCTCTCTGAAGTGTCATGAAAGAATTCATAGTGGAGAGAAACCCTATGCATGTAAGCAGTGTGGGAAAGCCTTCATGCACCACAATGCTCTTCGATACCATGAACAGATTCACAGGGGAGAGAAGGCCTATGGCTGTAAGCAGTGTGGGAAAGCCTTTGTGTTGAGCAGCGCACTGAAAAAACACGAGCGGATACATAGTGGATTGAAACCTTGTCTATGCAGGGTGTGTGGGAAAGCCTTCACGTTTCACAGTTCCCTCCATTGCCATGAAAGGACTCATACTGGGGAGAAACCCTATGTGTGTAAGCAGTGTGGGAAAGCCTTTATGTATCACAGTTCTCTCCGTTGCCATGAAAATATACACAGTGCAGAGAAACCCTATGTGTGTAAGCTGTGTGGGACAGCCTTCACTTATCACAGTTCTCTTCAACGCCATGAAAGAATCCACAGAGGGGAGAAACCATATGTATGTAAATTCTGTGCGAAAGCCTTCACTGATCACAGTTCCCTACGATGCCATGAAAGAATTCACACGGGAGAGAAACCGTATGTATGTAAACAGTGTGGGAAATCCTACAGTACTCATGGTTCCCTTAGATACCATGAAAAGGTGCACTGTGTGTAAGCCACGTTGGAAGACCTTCTCCTCTTTGAATAAGTTTTAATTTCATTAACTCAAAAGAAAAACAAACAAACAAACCATGTGGATATAAGCTATGTGAATAAGCCTTAGCATGTTCTGGTTCCCTTAAAAAAAAAAAGAATGGAGACACAGTGGAAACTTATCTCTAAATATAAACTAAAGGAAAGCTCCAGATCTCTCTAGCAAACATGATGGCATAATGAATTTAACTTGTATCAATGTAAAGCATGTGAGATTATCTCTACTTGTCTCAGTTCACTTCTCAAAAACCACTATGGAGATGAGGAGATGTCTCAGTTTGTATAGTCTCATGCCATAGAAGCATGAGATCCTGGGTTTAAATCCTCAGCACCCATATAAAAGCCAGACATGATGGCATATCCCTGTAATCCAGTGGTAGGGAGGCAGAGACAAAAGAGACCCTGAGGCTTGCTGGTTAGCTGGTCCATGATGGCAATGCACATGTATGGAGTTTCCTGTGGAAGCCTAAACTTGGAATGGAATTAGACCAACTTTATTTCCAGTTTCTTCTAAAACTGCCCACTGACTAGCTTTAGGATTAACTCCTGCATCAATATTCTTCAAATCACTGGACAACTTTGGGCATCAAGTCAGTTCAGGTCTAATAAGAGAGTTCTCAAAAAATAAAGTGGAGAATGATTAAGGAAGACACCCAACACACAAAAGTCTGGATTTTCCTACTAGGCTCTTGTCATTACATCAATCTTTGGCCTCTGTGCAAGTACAGTGTGTACCCACACATATGAACACTCATCCACACAATCATGCACACCACACACAAAAAAGAACACACCATATCAAGAACCTCCATTAGAAGAAACATGTAAGTCTTCAGTTGTCCAGTATATCAAAATACACAGTCAAAACCTTATAAATTTGGTAGAACTGTCTTTTGTAGCATATAATGTCAAAGTCTGATGCAATACGATTCTGTTAACACAACTAATGTGAAGAGCCTGGTATAAAATAATTTGTGTAGAATGCTTTAGAAATTGCACAGTTTAGAGGAGGGCTTGTCAGTGGCACATTTGTAGGTAGATCTGAATAATACAGTGTGCTCATTTTATTCTTAAAAATAAATGTTTTAGTGAAATTATTTAATAAGATTTACTTAGTTGCATGTGCTTAATCTATAGTTTCACTGTTAGTAAATTAATTTAAACATTGAATTGAAATGTCTTTCTAATATGTGAACAGTTTTAATTTTTGTGTATTTTTTAAATAATTGTGTCTAATGAACCTATAAAAATGTTTAATTGGGCTGGGAAAGTGACTCAATGGAAAATCATCAGGACTGAGGTCATATCCCCAGTACCCATGTAAAAAGCCACATGTAGCCAAAACATGCCTGTAACATCATTGTTGAAAGTGGGGATGGTGCTGGAAGATTATTGTGACTTGCTGACAAGCTCCAAGACTAGTGCAAGACTATGTCACAGCAAAGATGCAGAGGCAGTAGAAGAGGATGCTTGATGATGTCCTCTGGCTTCCACTCATGCAAGCTAGGTGCTCTCACAAAAGGCATTTAATAGTCTGGATTTCCCTACTAGACTCTTGTCATGGAATACATATATATATTCAGAACAAATGACTTTTTTTTTTTTATTCAAGACAGGGTTTCTCTGTATCCCTGGCTGTCCTGGAACTCACTTTGTAGACCAGGCTGACCTCGAACTCAGAAATCTGCCTGCCTCTGCCTCCCAAGTGCTGGGATTAAAGGCGTGCGCCACCACAAATGACTTTTAAAGTGGATTTAATTATTTTTCACTTTTTTTTGCCTTAAGAAAATCAATTACTTTATTTTTTCTCAAATACACAGAAAATTAGTCTGAGGAGAGGTTTCGTGACATAAATTATATAAAGTATATACAAAAATCTAAGAAGGGCAGGATAGAAGCCCCACTGCCTAGGTCCTGCCCATCAGAGGGGAAGCCAGGTCTTTGATAGTTTTGGAGTTCAGGTGAGGGATTCTGACCTTCAGGAGTCTGCTGCTGGCATACTTGACAGTAATGAACTTGGTGAGATTTTCATTGACTTTCACGTTCTTGGCCAAGTGCTTCGTGACTTCCGGTGCTTCACTCTCCATGTATCCTGTGTAATACTGCTGCTTTAAATTGCGTTTTCCTTGGCCCAGCACCATCCAAGAGAGGCAGGAAGCAGCAGCTGCAGCAGGAGTGTCAGCTCCATCGGATACTTGGCTAAAGTGTGTTGTTCAACATCGACCTCCCTGGCGTTTGAGGCTCACCTTAAGAAGTAGAATGGTGAAGTCCAGCCCAACTCCAAATTCAGCTCTTTCAAAATCAGTTTCCATTTCTCAGATTTGGAAACTGGAGTAAGCATTGTCTAAGATATAAACAAAGTCTTCAGTACTCAGAGAAAGCATCATATTTGGAAGCCAAAAGGAGAGCTGTGATCCCAACCAGCTGCAGCTTCTTCCCGCAGATCAGCTGAACATGTAGGAACTGGTCCATGATGGCAATGCACATGTATGGAGTTTCCTGTAGAAGCCTAAACTTGGAATGGACTTAGACCAACTTTATTTCCAGTTTCTTCTAAAACTGCCTGCTGGTTAGTCATATAGCTTTAGGATTAACTCCTGCATCAATATTCTTCAAATCACTGGTCACCTTTGGGCATCAGAGTAGCAACATGAGCGCCACCCTGGAAAGTGTAGATGAGGCATAGCCACTCTGGTCCACAGCACCACCAGGAGTTTTATTCTTGGCTTTTAATATTTTCTCCAAATAAGAATTCTGTACATATTTTATAGTTTTAACTATTTTCAACAGTATGTGTGTGTGTGTGTGTGTGATTTTTTATAAATATTGACAACCTATCTGCAAAATAACCATAAAAAAATCAACTTTACATTTTTCAAATTTTTCCTTTCATCAGAGTCATTATTGCCCAAATGCTGATGAAAATTCCTTATGTAATGGGATCTTACTAATTAATGCTCTATTCCTATGTAAATTTTATCATATTTATGTTACAGCTTTTTATCATAGTTTTCCCTTCACTTTTCTTACCAAAAGAGACATCCCACTGGTTTAAGCAATGATCACATCAAATGTAACAGATTACAGTAATGAATCTATCTACATACCATATCTGATCTGTTCATCAGAAATATCATTTTATTTTATTATTTTGTGTTTGTGTGGCATGTGTGAGCACAGTGGGTGTGGTCCATGCGTAGATGTCTGTGCCTGTGTTCCTTTGGAGGCCAGAGGAGGATGTCCTTCTGCCCCACTTTTTGCCTTAATCCCTTGACACTATGTCTCTCCCTGAACTAAGAGCTAGGCTAATAATCATCCCTTGATGTTGCGTCTGTAGGTAATGTTTAGGTAAATTGCCATAGTAGAACCCTAAGAAGGGTCCTGCATAGCTCTGAAGTGCAGTAAAGGTCTCACTGCACAGAAGTAATTTCCAAACATCTCTTGCTTGACAGTGTTGTAAAGCAGGAGCATAGAAGCAAGCACAAACCATGTAGCTGCTCTAATCATAGTGTAGATGTAGAACATACTATTTGCAAATAAGAGTACTTCTATTTTTGAGACAAGAGAGTGGGTGAACCAAGGTTGAAACACCCACTCAGAGCTATCAAGAAAAGTAGGTATTAGCAGGTGACAGCATACAGAAGCTGAGGTGTGTATCAATCTTCGTGGAAACTCACTGTGTAAACAAAGCTTTCATTGTGGGCCTAACGTCAGCTAGTGTTCTCAGCACTGGCACACATAAACACAAGGATAGATGATAAATTTGTTATGCTAATTAGCAAATGTGATATCAATTAGCCATCTTTTAATATTACAGTCAGTTCATATAAGCCTTTAGTCTACATGTGATCCTGTTTATGTATGAAAATCCTCTTGCCTGGGGAAGGAGGGGCACAGTGAAGTTGAGTGCTTGCTTTACATATATATGAGGCTTGAGTTTGGTCCCCAGCACCCACATAAAAAAGCTGAGCTTAGCCACAAACACTGGTGATGTCAGTAGAGAGGGCCAGACCCAGAAGATGACTGGGCTTCCTGTCTCCCCCTCTCTCTAGATTTAGTGAAACCCTTTCTCAGGAGAATAAGATGGAGAAAGAGAATGACACCTGATGTCCTCCTCTGGCTTCTATGCACCCACAAGTGTGCAGGCATATAAGCACATACCACACACATAAGAAAAGATGTTTTAATTCTGGATTCTAAAGACAAGAAAGATGCCTAGAGATGGTACTACCCACAGTGGATTGGGCCCTCCTACATTAGTTAGCAAGAAAATGATGCACAGACATGACATGCCCACTATTGGGTGGCAGAAATTGCTCAGTTGAGATTTCCTCTTCTCAGGGGTGTCAAATTGACAACTGAAGCTACCCTATGACAACTAGGCAGTCTCAGTCAAGGTTGGTCCTACCCACCATTGTCTGGACTTCAGCCTAGTCCTGAAAAGTAAACTTATAAGTCATAAATCCCCTTCTGACTGGCACCTTTTTGTTCTCCAAATTTAAGATTCTTGGGGAAATTGCTATTTCTTAAGGTTCGTTATTTCATTAGTCTGGTAGATTATAACACACATGTCACTTAAATATCTTCATTCCTGTGAGGCTGGTTATAGAGGCTGAAAGGGTCCACCATACAGGAGGAAGTAAAGTGCTCACTCTGGGAAGAGTCTTAGTCAGGGCTCTATTCCTGCACAAACATCATGACCAAGAAGCAAGCTGGGGAGGAAAGGGTTTATTCGGCTTACATTTCCATACTGCTGTTCATCACCAAAGGAAGTCAGGACTGGAACTCAAGCAGGTCAGAAAGCAGGAGCTGATGCAGAGGCCATGGAGGGATGTTCTTTACTGGCTTGCTTTTCCTGGCTTGCTCAGCCTGCTCTCTTATAGAACCCAAGACTACCAGCCCAGGGATGGCACCACCCACAAGGGGCCTTTCCCCCTTGATCACTAAATGAGAAAATGCCTTACAGTTGGGTCTCATGGAGGCATCTCCTCAACTGAAGCTCCTTTCTCTGTGATAACTCCAGTTATGTCAAGTTGACACAAAACTAGCCAGTACAATTGACCCCGTGTCAACTTGACACACAAACACATCACTAGTAAGCCTCAACCCTTACATTCTTATTCATCCCCAAGGTCTAAATAACTTTAAAAGTCCCACAGTCTTTACATATTCTTAAATTTTCAATCTCTTTAAAATATCCATCTCTTTTAAAATCCAAAGTCTTTTTACAATTAAAAGTCTCGTAACTTGTGGGCTCCACTAAAACAGTTTCTTCCTTCAAGAGGGAAAATATCAGAGCACAGTCACAATCAAAAGCAAAAATCAATCTCCAACCGTCCAGTGTCTGGGATCCAACTCATGATCTTCTGGGCTCCTCCAAGGGCTTGGGTCACTTCTCCAGCCATGCCCTTTGTAGCACACACGTCGTCCTCTAGGCTCCAGATGCCTGTCCTCCATTGCTGCTGCTCTTGGTAGTCATCTCATGGTACTGGCATCTCCAAAACACTGCGTTCTGAAATGGTTACTCCCTGAATGAAAATTTTTGACATGAAGGCTGTTTGGTATGGTTGAAGAGGTTCATTGTAGACAGGAGGAACACTACAGCCAAAGAAATCTAGAAGGGTCCAGACTGAACTGGACTGTGAGAGGAGAGGTTGCCAAAAGCAGGAGAGGAGAGAATGGGGAAAGAGGACCAAGAGAGATCCAGGAAACAAAAGATAACAAGATCAGAGGCTGGGGGAAAGGAAGCCCAGCCTCAGGCAGTGGAGGTTTAGGGTAGGGAGTAAGGTGAGAAGTGCTGGGAGAGCTGACCAGAGGCTGCTTTATCTGTTAATAGGCACCTCAGCCATTTGTCCAGGGATTCTGTGAGACCTAACACCCCTCAAGGTGGGCCCTAGTGGCTGGTTTTTACCAGCCTGCTCCTTTAGGCCCAATCTTGTAACTTTTATGCAGCTCTCTCTTGGACAGATTTAAGCAGTGAGCTGTGCTGTGACAGTTCTCTATAGTACCTGGCTCGTCCTTGCTCCCGTTCAGGTACACTATGCTGAAACAAATCAAGTGATATGAAAGTTCCTGCCCCCTAAAAGTTTTTTTTTTTTTTTTAAATCAGACCTTTTTATTCTGGGGAGTAGTCTGAGACACCTTAGGAAGATAGATAGCTCTGGGATTTGGTCCAGACAATGAAAGCTGTATCTGAGGCTCTTCTGCTCTCCCCTCCCCTTCTCAAGGTTAGTCTGTCCACCTCTGCCTGCCCCTCATCTCCTCTACCTCCTTCCCCCCATCACCTCCTCCCAGACCCGCCTGCCAGGCTTTGAATGGAAGCCTGCCCCTTCTTTTTTTTTTTTTTTTTGTTTTTTGTTTTTTGTTTTTTTTGAGACAGGGTTTCTTTGTATAGCTCTGGCTGACCTGGAACTCACTTTGTAGACCAGGCTGGCCTCAAACTCAGAAATCTGCCTGCCTCTGCCTCCCAAGTGCTGGGATTAAAGGCGTGCACCACCACACCCGGTCCCTGCCCCTTCTTTTAAGTCCTTTTTTGTTGGTTGGTTGGTTGCTTGGTTTTTTTGGTTTGGTTTGGTTTGGTTTGGTTTGGTTTGGTTTGGTTTGGTTTGGTTTGGTTTGGTTTTTTCGAGACGGGGTTTCTCTGTATAGCCCTGGCTGTCCTGGAACTCACTTTGTAGACCAGGCTGGCCTCGAACTCAGAAATCTGCCTGCCTCTGCCTCCCGAGTGCTGGGATTAAAGGCGTGTGCCACGAAAGTACAGTTTTTTAATGTTGTCATTAGCATGTATTAATTACACGAAAAGTTTCATAACATTTTCATTCATGTATCTTGTTTATAATCATACACACACAGACCTTTACCTGCTCTTTTCCCTCTCGAATTCTTTCATCTTTTATGTCTTTGTGTGTCCCAATGAATCTCATTAGTGTTGTTGACAGGAGAGGGAGTGGTTGTGTCAGTAAGAGGGAGGGAGAATAAATTTATTCTGTCACTTAGGCTTCGGGGACTGGATCTGTGGGCCCAGCAATGAGGGCCAAAGGAGCGGCAGGTAGGGTGCCGAGAGGCAGCGCCTTGTCCGCCACCTCCCTTCCTGGC
This sequence comes from Mus caroli, assembly GCF_978045245.1. Classification (NCBI taxonomy): domain Eukaryota; kingdom Metazoa; phylum Chordata; class Mammalia; order Rodentia; family Muridae; genus Mus; species Mus caroli. The sequence continues at coordinate 57,634,963 of NW_028227265.1, read as the reverse complement.
GGTTCTCAGCAACCAACTGTGGGAGTCCCGGACGCTTTAGCGTCCTTGGCTGTATGACGCCATACCCTAGGAAAGGTCCGGAGGTCCGCCGGAAACTCCCGGTACCGACGCCAGCTTGTGAGCTGACCAATCAGCAGCGCCGGCGGGAGGAGCGGAAGTTCCTCACCCGCCATCTTTCTTGCTGGCGTTCCCCTCCTCACAGCTCTCAGCTGAGGAAGTCTAAGTTGCTGAGTCCCCGCGGCCGTGTGAGTGACTGTTCCGGAGCCTCTGTGGAGCCGCGGCAGGCCGGGGCACAGACATGGTGAGCCAGGCGAGTGGCGGGGCTGTGCGCGACTCCCTTGATCCCGGGCGGCGGGATCCGGGTGCTGCGCCGGGGGCCGAAGGGCGGCTGCGCACTGTCGCCTGCGGCTCCAGAAAAGCTGCTTTTCCCCTTAGGGAAAGTCAGTCGAAAGCGGGATTCCGAGGCTGGATGATGTGGAGCCGAGCTGGAAGTTTAGGAGGCAGTTCTTGCGAGTGAGACTTTACGCCCCGCCATGCACGGAGGCCAGGGGAGGTCACCCGGTGTCCTGCTTTGTCACGGCCCGCCTTATTCCTGTGAGACAGGGTTTCTTAGTGAACCTGTGGCTAGGCTGCCTGCTAGCAAGCTCCAGCGATCCTCCGGGCTCTGTCCCCATATCTGGCTATTACTTGGGTGTTTTTTATTTGCACTCGGGTTCTCACCCTTGCTCAGCGAGCACTCTTACACACCGAGTTATCTCTCCAGGCCCGAGAAACATGTTTAATATAGATCTTAAGCGCAGAGATTAATGGAAGTGATCCTGGGAAGACTGAGACATACCGAGGTGTGAGTGAGCTTCTCAGGGGACAGTCACAGTTCTTTTCCATGGGTACATGCGGCTCTCGCATTTAGGATTGTAATATCCTCTTGGTAGATTATCTCTTTATATAGAGTATGACGTGACTATCTTTATCCCTTCTGACTTAAGGTCGGAGGAAGAACTTTCCAATTTTCGTCAACTCTGTGAGTATGGTACTTGAGGGTTTTCAAGTTTATCTTCTACTCTTGGGTTAAATACTGCTCTTACCTCTGCTCCTTTTTCCAGTAATAAATGTTTTTTTGGAAACGGCTGGACTTTAAGTCCTGGTCAAGTTCAAATCATAGTGAATTGCAAACGTATCGGTTTCTTTCTTTGTTTTGGTTTGGGTTTTTTTGTTTGTTTGTTTTGCTTTGTTGTTTGTTTGTTTTGGGGGTTTTGTTGTTGTTGTTGTTGTTTGTTTTTGTTTTGAGACTAGATCTTACATATCCTAGGCTGTTGATAAACTTAGTTTATAGCCAAGCTTGACTTTGAGTTTCTGATATTCTTATGTCCACCTTCCAAGTGCTGGGATTCTATGAGCACATCACTAACTCCTGGTTTTGCAGCAATGAAATTTAAACCCAGGGCCTCATGCATGCTAGACAAGTATCTACCGTATACCAACTGAGCTACAGCCTCAGCTCTATATCAAATTTTATTCCTGAGTAACTTTTCTGTGATCAGCACTTAATATTATTTAATTGACTGAACTTTGTCCTCATGGTATATAGTGGGATCCACTTAGTATTTATTTGACTATTAATTATCAAGTGGCTATGTCTTTCTTTACATGTGGTTTAAATATTTTAGTAATTTTTCCATCTTTATTGATGTGTTGGTTTAGTTTATACTGAGCACACTCATCCTTCTCGATTTCTTGTATTGCAGATATTTTCCTTCTAGTTTATTGTCTTAGCACCCCATTAATTGATATTTTTAAATTTGTCAAGACATTTAACTACTTCTTTCCTCCTTTCAAATACAGAGTTTTACATTAAAATTTTATAAATCATAGGGCTCCCTCCCTCCCTCCTTTCATAGGCACTACAGGAGCCCAAACCAGATGTGCATAACTAGTCAGGTATAAAACCAAGCTCCCCTTACAAACAGACTAGAATAAGAATTTCCCTGAGGGATAGGAAACAGTAGTTATCTTCTCAGGGAAATTGAAGATCCTGGATGCTGCCAGTCAAAGAGTTGAAAACCCGTCCATTGTGGTGGCATATGCTTTTTTTAGTCCCAGCTCTGCAGGCGGAAACAGGCAGATCTCTGTCATTTGCAGACTTGCCCTGTCTATGTAGCGTTCCAGGCCAAGACTACATAGTAAGATTGTTTCTGAAAAGAGAGAATAAGGGTTGACACTGGGAGCTGAGTGCAGGATGACTTATATAGCTGTCCTCTGTGTGGGCTGTGACTACTCAGGACAGGGGAATGTTGATACAACAATCTGTCTTGATGCTGCTGCCTGTCCATCCCTCAGTAATAAACAGAATAAAAGTCATTTGTATGACAACGGGGAAGATAGAGTCAAGGTGGTAATCTAAAGTAGGCAACAGTCCTGCTCTGGTTTGGTGTGATTGTCCATATACTTGCTCTTTAATTTACTGAACTCCCACATTGGTCCCTTATAGTAATTTTTTTTTTGTACCAGAAAAGTAAACACATTTGGAATCAGAGTCACTTTTCTTTTTCTATTTTTCATGTATGTAAAAATACGTGTGCTTGAGAAAGCCCACTTTTACACCCTCTTCATTAAAGCGGGTCTTAAAGCCAGGGCTCACTGAAATGGATAGTGGTGCTAGGTAGCTTGCTTGCTTTAGAGACCTTGTGTCTCCAACTTCCTAGGCTGTAATTACAAGCAGGCCATTGTACCTACCCATCATTTACTGGGTCTCAGAGATCTAAACTGACAAGCACTTAACTGCTAAGCCATCTGCCCAGACAAACATATGGAATTTTTTAGTATGTTGGGTGCCTTCTAGGATGACTGGATTCTTGGAGATTCCAATATGGTACAGATATTGGAGCCCACACACCTGGAAACACTGAGATTCATGCATTGATTCTGGTCACAGGTACTATGGAAGAGAAGCATCCTGCATGTAGTACCTTCAGCACTTCAAGTGACATTCCAAGCATTCCTACAAATGAAGGAAAAATTCACATAGTCGACAGTGTTAAATACAGAAAGGGAAGCAGCAGGTGGGAAAAATCACATATTTACCCTCTAGGAGTAAGTTCTATTAGGATAAAGGACCTCAGACTAGGATTGGACCTTCATTGGGCAGAGTATTAGAAAGGAACAAGTACATTATGATGGAAGTGGGGGTCAGAAAAGAGAGCCTTCAGAGAAAACCCTTAATAAAGGAAACTATGGCTTTTCTATCCTGTTGGTGTAGCAGTAATCTCTACACCATGTCATTCAATTTGAGATAGCCTACTAACAATACGGAATGTCCAGGTAATGATTGGGACTATAAATTAGAGGCTGTGAAAACCGAACCACACCAGGCAGTGGTGGTGCACGCCTTTAATCCCAGCACTTGGGAGGCAGAGGCAGGTGGATCTCTTGAGTTCGAGGCCAGCCTGGTCTACAGAGTGAGTTCCAGGACAGCCATATTGGAGAAAGGAGAAAGGAGAGAGGCCAGCCATGGCCACATGGAGAGAGGGGAGAAGGGAGAGAAAGAGAGAAGGAGGGATAGAGAGTAGGAAAGGTGAGGGCTTAATGACAACAAAACAGCTTCTTAACACTGCCCTGGGGGAAAGCTAGATGAGGGTGGCCTGATGTCTTTAGGCTGTGGGATCTGGACTCTTAAAATAACTAGTATCTTAAAGGGACAGGATGAATATAAGAGGCTAACAATAGCCAGATACCCATGGATATTCTTCTCTAGCTCTACCCCAAGTCCTCTTTGTATCTCTTGCATTTGTTTTTTCTTTTCTGTAGACGTTTCTTCCCATCTCATCATTGCTGTTCCTGATGTCACAGGGTTCACTAACCCCAAAAGAGCTTCCTGTGCAGTAACCTGAGAAGCTTCTAAGTCACAAGGATTTTACTTCCTGCTGAACAGAATTGGCTGTTCACATATATATATATACACACACACACACATGTGTGTGTGTATCCTGCATGCCAGAAGAGGGCAACAGATCTCATAATAGATAGTTCTGAATATCCATGTAGTTCCTGGGAGTTGTACTTAGGACCTCTGGATGAGCAGCATGTGCTCTTAACCTCTGAGTCATCTCTCCAGCCCTGGCCACAGCTTTCTTGACCCATGTAGACTTCATGACTGCCAAATCTAGCATAATCCACCAAGGATACATCATGGCCTGGATCCTGGGTCCCTTTCCTCTCTTAAGTGTGGAAATTATATCTGGGAGAGATCACACTAGCTGGCCAGAACTGCAGTCAGGCCAGAGGCAGCTCCTAAAGCCACAGGCCAGCTCCATCCAGCTTTGTTGCCATCTTACACACCCCTGCTCTCCTTGATTCATTCATTCATTCCCTACATTCCCTACCCTCACCTCACTGGCTTGCTCTTTCCAGGAGAGAGATCACTACAAAGCTTTGTCTAGTTTGAAATTCCCTATGTAGATCAAGCCATGACTTTGAACTCACACAGTCAGCCTGCCTCTGCCTCCCACCTCTGGGATTAAAGACATTCAGTATCACAACTTGTTTTTTATTATAAAAAAATTCTCTGTTGTGTCCTAAAGACTTGACTGACTTCAAAGCTTAAAGTTTTATTGTTTTCATTTAATTATACAGTGAGTTGGTTACTAAACATGAAATATATGAATGTAATACAGTATCCAATTAGATATCAGTTTGTTGTTGACCCACATATATTAAAGTTTTGTCGAGGTCTGCCAGCATTCAGCAGTACCTGTTCAATCATCAGTCTGCTTCGTGTATGTGTACTGTATAACTCAGCATCCACTGTGTTAGAAAGTCTTCTTAGGCCGGGCGTGGTGGCGCACGCCTTTAATCCCAGCACTCGGGAGGCAGAGGCAGGCGGATTTCTGAGTTCGAGGCCAGCCTGGTCTACAAAGTGAGTTCCAGGACAGCCAGGGCTACACAGAGAAACCCTGTCTCGAAAAAACAAACAAACAAAAAAAAACAAAACAGAAAGTCTTCTTAGAAATTCTTCTCTGCTATGCTTTAAAATATGCATTTTAATGATAATTACTCTATTGTGCTATAGAACACTTTCTTTAATTTTATGTATCATTTAATTCATTTTGAACTATTGGATATTGTTCATACTTCCAAATGTTGCTTTTTAGTGTAATCATAGAAAATGTATATTTTTCAGGGAACATGTTGTTTCAACAGGTGTAAAGATGTGTCTATAGAAGAAACTCATTAAAGACATGTCCCAGGGAGATTGGAAGACTGTCTTTACTGAGCATCTAAAACTAGTACTAGCATTCAGAGCAGATGCTAGTAAAGCAAATACAAGAAGTGTTTTGGCAAAACAAGCTCCTCTTGGCAGTTAAAGTGATGAGACCTGTCATCTAGACACAAGTGAAAGAGATGGTACATGCAATGAAAACTTAGGGATGACTCAGCAACTTATCACAAGTCACCAGATGTCATTGTTCTGTTAGTTCTTCAATACAGTGTTCAAATCTAGCACCAAAAAAGTTGTTTGATAAGGGAGAATAACTTAACAATCAACTCACAAAATAAATGTCAGGCATTCTCAGCATCATGAGCATTTCCTATGAATTGAGTATGAGTCCTGAGTGCTGCCAAGTTTCACCTTGCTCCTGAAAACATATATGGTTTGTTTTAGGAGTCAGTGACTTTTGAGGATGTGGCTGTGAACTTCACCCTGGAGGAGTGGACTTTGCTGAATCCTTCACAGGAAAATCTTTACAGAGCAGTGATGAGAGAAACCATCAGGAACCTGCATGATATAGGTATGGGGGATAGAATTGTAGGCATATATTTTTCACAGCTTACTTTAATAAAAGGTTCAACTTCCCCTCTAGCCTGCCACCCACCAAAGACAGTGGAAAAGAGAAGCTATTAGGATATGGGGGAAGAAAGTGGATCTGTTTAGAGATGGGGGGGGGGGGGGGCGGAATTCCATCTTCACTGTTCTCAGTCTAGTCCACTACCAAACATCAAACACTTGGCAGACACCACACATGAATCAGTGAGGGCAGTTCAATCCAGAAGAAATTGTGAGGCTCATCAGTCAGCCCAAGTTCACAGGAGCGGCAAGAAGCTGCGTGAACCTCACAGGTTCTTTGGTGAGTTTTACCTCTATGAAGTCACCATAAGCAAAGATCAGCAACGCAGTGTAAGGTAAGCAAATACATGCATGTCGGCAGTGAAGACTAGCGAGGAGGAGTGAAGGGAACCAGTGTTCGACCTCCCACTGTTTGTGGTGTCATATTTATATTCCTTCTAAACATCATGTGTCCTTTCATTTGTTTGCTATAGCAAAACATCCTTTCACCTGTGTCCCCTTCAGCAAAACATTCTTTCACCTGTTTGCTCCAGCAAAACATCATTATATCCTGAGTCTCAAAAGAAACCAGAAATTTCCACTTTATATAATTTCCTCTTTCAGAGAACAGTATCCACTGCCTATCAATGCTGTTCTATGACTTAGGGTATGAAAATGGAGTATTTAGATGAATCAACTTGGTATGGTCACAGTGTAACAGGAACTTGAGTCATATTTTGCATAATAATTCATAATGGGTTTTCTGGGTCTACTTTTAGGACAGAAATTGGGAGAACAGAACACTGAAAATGCATACAAAAATCCTGGGGGAAATCTAAGGTAATTTGCACTCACAAGAAAAAGTAATACTTCTCAGGAAACTTGGAATTGCAAAAAAATATTTCAAACAAACAAACAAAACAAAGTAAGCCAAGCTTCAAAGTGATTTACTTTCAAAATATCTTTAAATATACCTACTGACTGAGCATCTGTAATTCAGAATTTTAAATATGAATTTACGTATAAACATGATACCACAAATGATACTTTCTGATGTTTTAATGTTATACAAACTTCGTTTCATACCCAAAATTATTAAAGAGATTTTTGAATGCAAGGTATGTTTGTATTTAGGTTTCACCTCATATATGTTCTAAGACTTTAAACTCTTAACATATTTGTTCTTTGTGTTTTGGATGAGGAATGCTTAAGCTAACAGATTTTCTTTCTTTTTTCCTTTTTTTTCTTTTTGGAATTTTTTTGGGGGGTGTTGGTTTTTTTAATTAATTTTTTTTTTTTACTTCATCGTTTTACATCTGCTCACTGACCCCTTCTAGTTACCCCCTCTCACAATCCTTCCCCCATTCCCTTCTCCCCTTCTCTGAGCAGGTTTCACCCCCCCCCCCAGTGTCCCTACACTCTGGCACCTCAAGTTTCTGTGAGTCTAGGTGTTTCCTTTCCCATTGAGGCCAGACAAGGCAGCCCAACTAAAAGAACATATCCCACAGACAACAGCTTTTGGGATAGCCCCCATTCCAGTTGTTCAGAACCCACAAGAAGACCAAGCTACACATCTGCTACATATGTACAGAAAAGCCCAGGTCTAATCCATATATGGTTTTTGATTGGTGGTTCAGTCTCTGAAAGGCCCAAGAGTCCAGGTTAGGTCTGTTGGTCTACCTGTGGAGTTCCTATCCCCTTCAGGGCTATGCAATCCTTCCACCTATTCTTTCATAAGAGTCTCCAAACTTCATCCACTGCTTGGCTGTAAGTGTCTATATCTGACCGAGTCAACTGCTAGGTGGAGCCTCTCAGAGGACAACTTGCTCCTGTCTGCAAGCATAACAGAGTATCATTAATAATGTCAGGGATTGGTGCTTGCCTAAGATTGGTTTCAAGTTGGGCTGGTTATTGGTTGGCCATTCCATCAGTCTCTGCTCCATCCCCCAGTGCCTACATTTCTTGTAGACAGGATAAATTTTGAGTTGAAATGTGTGTGGGTTGGTGTCTCTATCACTCCCCTGGAATTCCTGCCTGGCTACAGAATGTAGATGTGGCCTCTTCAGGTTCCATATCCCCAATGTAGTGAGTCATAGCTAAATTCACCCCCATTGATTCTTGGGTGCTTCCCTTATCCCAGGCCTCTGTCTCATCATGGAGATGCACCCTACCTCCTCACCCCAGTCAGTTGCAGATTTCCATTCACTTTCATGGCCATCTAAGCCTGTCCTTCCCCACGCATGATCCTGAAACCCCCATTCCCCTCCCCATGCTGCTTCCTTCCAGTTTCCTCCTTCTGTATGCCTCTTATGACTATTTTCCCCCCTTCTAAGTGAGATTCAAGCTTTCTCACTTGGACCTTCCTTCTTGTTTAGCTTCTTTGGGTATGTGTATCTGACTTTTATGGCTGATATCCACTTATAAGTGAGTATATACCATGCATGTCCTTTTGGGACTGGGTTACCTCACTCGGGATGATATTCTCAAGTTCTATCCATTTACCTGCAAAATTCATGATGTATTTGTTTTTGTTGTTGTTTTTTGGTTTGTTTGTTTGGTTTGGTTTGGTTTGGTTTTTGGTTTTTAAAGATTTATTTATTATTATATGTAAGTACACCACTGTAGCTGTCTTCAGACATTCCAGAAGAGGGCGTCAGTTCTCATTATGGATGGTTGTGAGCCACCATGTGGTTGCTGGGATTTGAACTAAGGACCTTTGGAAGAGCAGTCAGTGCTCTTACCCGCTGAGCCATCTCACCAGCCCCGATGTCTTTGTTTTTAATAGCTATTTTTAATAGTATTTCATTATGCAGATGTATTACATTTTCTTTATCCGTGCTTGAGGTGAGGGACATCTAGGTTGTTTCCAGTTTCTGGCTGTTAGAAATAAAGCTGCTCTGAACATAGTTAAGCAAGTGTCTTTGTGGGATGTTGGAGCATCTCTTAGGCGTATGCCTAGGAGTGCTATAGCTGGGTCTTGAGGTAGAACTATTCCCAGTTTTCTGAGAAACTACCAAATTGATTTCCAAAGTATTTGTACAACTTGTACAAGGTTGTTTGTTTGTTTGGTGGTAGTGGTAGTTTTTGTTTTGTTTTGTTTGAGACAGAGTTTCTCTGTGTAGCCCTGGCTGTCCTAGAACTCACTGTAGACTAGGCTGGCCTTAGAAATCCACCTTCCCCTGCCCTGAGTGAGGTAACCCAGTCCCAAAAGAACATGCATAGTATGTACTCACTTATAAGTGAATGTTAGCCATAAAATACAGGCACCAAAGACCTAAGGAAGCTACACAAGAAGGAAGGCCCAAGCAAGGAACTTTGAATCTCACTTAGAATTGAACTTAGAAATGTGCCTGCCCCTGCCCCTGCCCCTGCCCCTGCCCCTGCCCCTGCCCCTGCCCCTGCCCCTGCTCCTACTGGGATTAAAGGCATGCACTATCACTCTCTGGCTGTAACATAGATTTTTTTCAATGTTTACAAAATAGTTAACTTTGGGGAAAATACTGAGAAACCCCACATGATTACCACTGCTTTGACTAGTGGTAATTAAGCTGTCTTACTGAGTCTTCACTCCGTTTTGTACCGTTTATGTAGAATGTAAAGCTTACACTTTTCCTGATAATGTAAGAAAGTAAGTTTTCTACCTTTAAACAAGTGTAAAATCATTTCGTATGTTCTACACTTTTGTTACAGATACCAAGCGGTAGAGAAGCTTTGTGAGTATGAAGAAGATAGTCAATGGGAAGAAATCTTCAGTGAGATTCCAGATCCTGTGGTGAGCCAGAAAACTGGAGAAAAGCCCTGTGAAAGCCATGTGTATGGAGAAGATATCACTGGTCATTCATCTCTAAATGTGTCCCTCAGAGGTCAGACTAGATGCAAAATACATGAGTATAAAGAACACGGAGAGAAGCCATGTAAATGTAAAGACAGTGGAGTGGCTTTTGGTTCTCCACAAAGCTTTCTGAAGCATGAACAAATTTACACACAAGAGAGACCCTATGCCTGTAAACAGTGTGACAAAGCCTTTAAGTATCTCAGTTCTCTTCAAAATCATAAAAGGATCCATACTAGAGAAAGAAACCATGCGTGTAAACAATGTGGGAAATCTTTTAAGAGACAGAGTAATGTTCAAGCCCATGAGAGAAATCACACTGGAGAGAAACCCTATGTGTGTAAGCACTGTGGGAAAGCCTATACTTCCTACAGTACCCTTCGAGCACATGAAAGAAGTCACACAGGAGAGAAACCCTATGTGTGTAAGCATTGTGGGAAAGCCTATACTTCCTACAGTACCCTTCGAGCACATGAAAGAAGTCACACAGGAGAGAAACCCTATGTGTGTAAGCACTGTGGGAAAGCCTATACTACCTATAATACCCTTCGAGCACATGAAAGAAGTCACACAGGAGAGAAACCCTATGTGTGTAAGCATTGTGGGAAAGCCTATACTTCCTACAGTACCCTTCGAGCACATGAAAGAAGTCACACAGGAGAAAAACCCTATGTGTGTAAGCATTGTGGGAAAGCATTCACTCAATCTAGCTACCTTCGAATACATAAAAGAACTCACACAGGAGAGAAACCCTACATCTGTAAGCAATGTGGGAAAGCCTTTGCTCGTTCTAGCCACCTGCAAATACATAAAAGAAGTCATACAGGAGAAAAACCGTATGTATGTAAGCAGTGTGGGAAAGCCTTTGCTCAATCCAGTTACCTTCACATACATCAAAGAAGTCACACTGGAGAGAAACCTTACTTATGTAAGCAGTGTGGGAAAGCCTTCACTCGTTCTAGCCACCTGCAAATACATAAAATAACTCATACTGGAGAGAAACCCTACTCATGTAAGCTTTGTGGGAAAGCCTTTACTCATTCTAATTACCTTCAGATACATAAAAGAATTCACACAGGAGAAAAACCTTATGTGTGTAAGGAGTGTGGGAAAGCCTTTGCTCGTTCCACTTCCCTTCACATACATGAAGGAACTCATAGTGGAGAGAAACCTTATGTATGCAAACAATGTGGGAAAGCCTTCACTTTGTCCAGTTCTCTTCGAAGGCATGATGTAGTTCATTCAGAAGAGAAACCCTATATTTGTAAGTGTTGTGGGAAAACCTTTGGTTGTTACAGTAGTGTTCAGAAACATGAAAAGACTCATAGAGAAAACAGACTCTGTTAGTGTAATAAATGTGGGGAAACTTAGTTGCTCCGATTCCTTTCAAATACATGACATAGCTGACACTGGAAAGAAACCCAAGGTTTGTATCCATTATGGGATGCTTTCATTGACCTTAGTTCTTTTTGATAACCATGGAAGGATTCACACTGGAGAAAAACTTCTGGATATAATACAGAAAAATGTTCACTTATTCCACTTCTTTAACAAACATGGAAAAACTTACACTGGAGAGAAATCCTAAATATAAAATGTGGAAACACTTCATTATCACTTGACCTAAAATTCATGAAAATAAGTAATCCATAGCATGAGGAAATGTTTTAGATCCATTTGCAAATGCAAGATAACAGTATGGAGAGAAAACCCTTGACTAAAAATGATATACCAAAAATAGGCTCTTCAGATGGCCCACATGCAACAATGCACATGGAATCGGAAGATTGAGTATGAAAAACACAGCAGTTTTCTGTTTTCCTGTGTGCGATGGCATATACCTATAATTCCAGTACTTGGGAAGTGTAAAACTAAAGATCAAGAGTTTTAAGTTCTGGGCTGTGTTGTCTACCTGATAAAAGAAATTTTTGTGTGTTATTTTTCTTTATTCTTAATTTCAATCGTATATACAATGAGTTATGAGCATATTATTCCATTTTCTCCAGCCCATTAAATCCAGTTACTGCTGCTCATGTGTACATGAGCATAGCTACTTCCTCAGAAGCTGTCAACTGTCAGCAACTCCTCAGTAAGGGGTGAAGGTTCAAGATCATAAACCCCATCAATGCTAGAATTTTGGCTGTCTTAACCCAATGTAGGTTAGTAGTAATCACAAATGTAGTAATCACAAATACTACAAATTCATGGATATAATAGCCATATAGTGAACAAAAGACTGCATTTCACACTACCCCCATCCTCTGACTTGTATTCTTTCTACCTCCTAGAAAATTGTTTTAATAAAGTTTGATTGTTCTCTTGGTTAGTGTTCTATTGCTGTGAAGAGACACCATGATTTAATTGGGGTTTGGTTACAGGTTCAGAGGTTTAGTCCATTATCACCATGAGGTACATGGTTGAGAATATGGTGGCATGCAGGAAGACATAGTGCTGGAAATATAGCTGAGAGTTCTACATTGGGATCCACAGGCAGCAGGAAGAGGCATTGGCTTAAAGTTCACCTGGAAATGTCAAGGACTGTTGAAATCCTAAACCCAACCCCAGTGACACACCTCTAATCCTTACCAAGCTTCTTCACTAACTGGGAGCCAAGTCTTTATGTAAGCTTATGGGGACCATTTTTATTCATACTGCCACAATATTCTTTTTCATGGAAGAAATACTTAGAGGGATGACAACATAGCACAGTGGAAGAGTCTATCATGATTGTCCGGCAGCACACACACACACATGTTCTTGGGCACTATTAAAACCAAGAGCCTCTAGTTCTCCTTAACTGCCTTGAAATCAGGTAACAGCCTCCCAGTGCAGTCTTATTATTTAGGACAAATGTAGCTGACCTTTGTGGATTCTTTTTCCACCCTTTATTCTTTCTCTTCCCCCAACCCCAGTTTTGCCCCTATCACTGGATAGAAAGGATAGGAGAGAGAGATCCCTGAATCTAATTTCTTTTTGTTTGTAGCCAATCTTTGCTACTTTGTGAGTTCTTTTTCCCACCCTTTACCCTTCTCCCATCACTAGATAGAAGAGAAAGGATAAAGGAGAGGCATTAATTCTTGTTTGAGCACAACTATGAACAAGCCACAACCAAACCCCCTGAATAACCACCAACCCCACCTGTTAGGGCTCTAGCATTTATATACTCTCTGAAAAAATTTAGAGTTCCAAATTCAAACAATCACAGAAACTAGCTACACTTGGCAAAACTATGCCTCTGTTAGAACACACAGCAAACCATACCTGCTATGGAGTAGCCCCATATTCCCCACACCTGAATTATAATGAAAATATTCTATAATATTCTTGTTTTTTTAAAGCACACCTGGGATTAAAACAAAGACAAATATGATTTAAAAAGAAAAGAAACCAAATTTCCAGAATTCTCACTACAGACAAAGGTTTAAATCTGAGAAAATAGTAACATTAGGTTCTATCCATTCATCATTTCTATTTTAACTTTGGGGACTGGAGAAATGGCTCAATGGTAAGAGTGCATAGTGCTCACAGAGTATCCAAGTTGAGGTCGTTGTACCCATATTAGGGCACATAACCTATAATGGGGTACATCACCCTATGCTGGCTTCTGTGGACAGCTGCATGCACCATACAGACAAGCATATGTGTAGACGATTAAAAAGTACTTTTAAATAGTGTTGAAATGTCTGTATAAAAAGGATATTGTCGACACAATCAAAGAAAATGCAAAAAAGATCCTAACTCAAAACATCCAGGAAATCCAGGACACAATGAGAAGACCAAACCTACGGATAATAGGAGTAGATGAGAATAAAGATTTTCAACTTAAAGGGCCAGCAAATATCTTCAACAAAATTATAGAAGAAAACTTCCCAAACCTAAAGAAAGAGATGCCCATGAACATACAAGAAGCCTACAGAACTCCAAATAGACTGGACCAGAAAAGAAATTCCTCCCAACACAAAATAATCAGAACAACAAATATACTAAATAAAGGCAGACTATTAAGAGCAGTAAGGGAAATAGGTCAAGTAACATATAAAGGCAGGCCTATTAGAATTACTCCAGACTTCTCACCAGAGGCTATGAAAGCCAGAAGATCCTGGACAGATGTTATACAGACACTAAGGGAACACAAATGCTAGCCCAGGCTACTATACCCAGCAAAACTCCCAATTACCATAGATGGTGAAACCAAAAAATTCCATGACAAAACCAAATTCACACAAAACCTTTCCACGAATCCAGCCCTTCAAAGGATAATAACGGGAAAACATCAATACAAGGATGGAAACTATGCCCTAGAAAAAGCAAGAAAGTAATCCTTCAACAAACCTAAAAGAAGACAGCCACAAGAACAGAATCATTCAGTCTGGTGGTTCCTCAGAAAACTGGACATAGTACTACCGGAGGATCTAGCAATACTTCTCCTGGGCATATATCCAGATGTTCCAACTGGTAATAAGAACATATGCTCCACTATGTTCATAGCAGCCTTATTTATAATAGCCAGAAGCTGGAAAGAACCTAGATGTCCCTCAACAGAGGAATGGATACAGAAAATGTGGTACATTTACACAATGGAGTACTACTCAGCTATTAAAAACAATTTATGAAATTCCTAGGCAAGTGGATGGATCTGGAGGGTATCATCCTGAGCGAGGTAACCCAATCACAAACTCAAATGATATGCACTCACTGATAAGTAGATTTTAGCCCAGAAACTTAGAATACCCAAGATACAACTTGCAAAACACATGAAACTCAAGAAGAAGGAAGAGCAAAGTGTGGACAATTCGCCCCTTCTTAGAATTGGGAACAAAACACCCATGGAAGGAGTTACAGGGACAAAGTTTGGAGCTGAGACAAAAGGATGGACCATCCAGACACTGCCCCACCCAGGGGTCCATCCCATAATCAGCCACCAAACGCAGACACTATTGCATACGCCAGCAAGATTTTTGCTGAAGGGACCCTGATATAGCTGTCTCTTGTGAGGCTAAGCCAGTGCCTGGCAAACTACAGAAGTGGATGCTCACAAGTCAGCTATTGGATGGAACACAGGGCCCCCAATGGAGGAGCTAGAGAAAGTACCCAAGGAGCTGAAGGGGTCTGCAACCCTATAGGTGGAACAACAATATGAACTAACCAGTACCCCCAAAGCTCGTGTCTCTAGCTGCATTTTTAGCAGAAGATTGGCCTAGTTGGCCATCATTGGGAAGAGAGGCCCCTTGGTCTTGCAAACTGTATATCCCCCAGTACAGGGGAAACACCATGGCCAAGAAGTGGGAGTGGATGGGTAGGGGAGTTGGGGGGAGGGTATAGGGGACTTTTGGGATAGCATTTGACATGTAAATGAAGTAAATACCTAATAAAGAATTGGAGGAAAAAAAAAGAATATTGTCTATGAAAGCAGTCTTTATGATAAGTTTTGTTAGTTCTGCCAAATTTTTTGACTTTCAACAAATGACCAACTTCAACCTGACCATAGTGAGGGGCTCTTTTTTTTTATCCTTAATTTTTCTTTTTATTTTTTTAAAGATTTATTTATTTTATGTATCTGAGTACACTGTAGCTGTCTTCAGACACACCAGAAGAGGGCATCAGATCTCGTTACAGAGGGTTGTGAGCCACCATGTGGTTGCTGGGAATTGAACTCAGGACCTCTGGAAGAGCAGTCCGTGCTCTTAACTGCTGAGCCAGCTCACCAGCCCCTTTTCTTATCTTCTTATCCTGATTCATAGACAGTAATGAGACTGAGCCCTGAGCTTGTGAGGTCTCTGCTAAGTGTCTAATGACTGCAATTGTGAGACACCAGGTTGATTTTTGGAAACCAGTAGATATTCACTGAGCATACTTTTGTGTCTAAAATAATGTCAGAAATATAACAAGAGTCAGAACCTTCAGGTGAATCTGAATGGCATTTTTTTCCTATGGTGAAAAATGAGACCACAAGTTAGTAACATTTTTTTTTCACTGGCAGAAATAAAAGCACACACAGGGTTCCTGGCTGCTTAGATTTTCCTCATTTCCTGGGTTTAAGATATCCTGTATTATATCTGTAGAGTGACAGTGAAGGTTGCCTGAACCAATAGGCCATTCTTCAGTGATACGTACTTGGGGCGGGGGGGGGGGGGAGGCGCAGAGATGGCAAAAATAAAGAAAATAGGAAAGTTAGGATCAAGAGATCTTGCCGACATGATGGCTCATACAAAGCAAGTTTATTAAGAAATACAGTGTCTTACACTGTTTTCAGAGGGGAAATGGGACAAAGAAGAAATTATCACACAATAGGTTGGAGTCAGCAGGAAGCTAATCATGCAAAGTTGCACAAAAGGAACGCAAGCTATCCCAAATGCATCACCAAGCATTCAGCAGACTTGGGACTGATAGCTACAGGCCATTATGGGAAATGCAACCATCCATTGCATTCATTTCTAGAATAAGCATTCCAACACCAATGAGAGTGGAAGTGAGAGGCCAAATCTTTTAAATTCAGACTCCATTTTAGAGAACCTGACCTAAGTTTAAACTCAGGCAAACCAACAGGCCTGTACCTATCATTAGTTTCCACACTGGCCCCAACAAAACCTGAGCCTAGCTTTAGTCTCTAAGCTAAGCCCCCAACAAGACCTGTGTCTCCAGGTTATACCTCCAACCAGACCAGCATCTCCAGGTTATTCCCCTAACAAACCTGCACCCCCAGGTTACAAGCCCACCCCCTGCCTAATGACTACTAATTCAGAGAGAAGCAAAAATTAAGTTTATGATATGAGTCCCTGCACCAGCCTATTATATTAAAGGCCATAGTAACATCCCAATTAGATCCTTGTACACTCACCTTCCACTTGTTGCTTACTATAAAGTCTTGACCAGATAGACATTCGAGGTTCCTCATCACCAAAACCTTCCTGCATGACATTGGTGCACTGAGAGCCCAAGATAGCTCGATTAAAAAGACCCTATTGTGATTACATTGGATTGGCTCTTGTCTGTTTTGGGGGGATCACTACACTTCCCTGGCATCACAGAAGAGAGATGTCATTGATGGACTGAAGCTAGAATAGTTCCTGAAGGCTTTGATCCTGGGTCCGGGGTAGGAGATCAAGCAGAATTTGATGAAGCACATGTGGTTGTTAAGGGCAACCTGCTGACTTCTATTTCTCCAGGTCATTCTGTTCCAGGTAGCAAGTGAAGTCATGCTTGGCAATGGGCAGGGCAAGCAGTGTTTTAAGTAAGTCACTAAATAAATCAGTAAGTGTCCAATAATTGGTCTTTTCTATCTTAACACTGGAAAGTGAGCTGTCTTCTTCTAGAAGAGTAGCCAGGCTTGGTTCTGGGACGCCGCTGAACTTAGGAACTTAGTCTGCACAGGTGAGAGTGTGCACCACAGAGGCAGACAGCTTCTGGGACAGGCGGGAGCCACAGAGCCACTGAGGCAGCACCCTTTTGGGGCCGCAGACATCCGGCACCCTCCCAGCCGGAGGACAGTGGTCCGCCCTGCACGGAAGCCCTCTGCCTCAGGAGCAGGGAGCGCCATCTTGGTTCCGGGACTCCTCCGAACTTAGGAACTTAGTCTGCACAGGTGAGAGTGTGCACCACAGAAGCTGACAGCATCTGTGACCTGCCAAAGCAACACAGCATCTGGCAATGGTCCTGTTTTGAGCCTTCTTCTTCGGCCAGGAGGAGGTCCAAACACCAGATATCTGTGCACCTTCCCTGTAAGAGGAGAGCTTGCCAGCAGAGAGTGCTCTAACCACTGAAACTCAGAGGAGAGAGCCTGTCTCCCAGGTCTGCTGATAGACGGTAATCAGAATCACCAGAAGAACAATCTCTAAACAGAGACAACTATAGCAACTAACTCCAGAGATTACCAGATGGCGAAAGGTAAACATAAGAATCTTACTAACAGAAACCAAGACCACTCACCATCATCAGAACCCAGCACTCCCACTTCGCCCAGTCCAGGGCACCCCAACACACCCGAAAAGCTAGACCTGGATTTAAAAGCATATCTCATGATGATGGTAGAGGACATCAAGAAGAACTTTAATAACTCACTTAAAGAAATACAGGAGAACACTGCTAAACAAGTAGAAGACATTAAAGAGGAAGCACAAAAATCCCTTCAAGAATTGCAGGAAAACATAACCAAACAGGTAGAAGACATTAAAGAGGAAACACAAAAATCCCTTAAAGAACTGCAGGAAAACATAACCAAACAGGTGATGGAATTGAATAAAACCATCCAAGACCTAAAAAGAGAAGTAGACACAATAAAGAAAACCCAAAGTGAGGCAACGCTGGAGATAGAAACCCTAGGAAAGAAATCTGGAACCATAGATGCGAGCATCAGCAACAGAATACAAGAGATGGAAGAGAGAATCTCAGGTGCAGAAGATTCCATAGAGAACATCGGCACAACAATCAAAGAAAATGGAAAATGCAAAAAGATCCTAACTCAAAACATCCAGGAAATCCAGGACACAATGAGAAGACCAAACCTACGGATAATAGGAGTGGATGAGAAAGATTTTCAACTCAAAGGACCAGCAAACATCTTCAACAAAATTATGGAAGAAAACTTCCCAAATCTAAAGAAAGAGATGCCCATGAACATACAAGAAGCCTACAGAACTCCAAATAGACTGGACCAGAAAAGAAATACCTCCCGACACATAATAATCAGAACAACAAATGCACTAAATAAAGATAGAATACTAAAAGCAGTAAGAGAAAAAGGCCAAGTAACATATAAAGGCAAGGCTATCAGAATTACACCAGATTTTTCACCAGAGACTATGAAAGCCAGAAGATCCTGGACAGATGTTATACAGACACTAAAAGAACACAAATTCCAGCCCAGGCTACTATACCCAACCAAACTCTCAATTAACATAGATGGAGAAACCAAAGTATTCCACAACAAAACCAAATTCACACATTATCTCTCCACAAATTCAGCCCTTCAAAGGATAATAACAGAAAAAAACCAAAACAAGGACAGGAACCACACCCTAGAAAAAACAAAAAGGTAATCCCTCAACAAACCTAAAAGAAGACAGCCACAAGAACAGAATGCCAACTTTAACAACAAAAATAACAGGAAGAAACAATTACTTTTCCTTAATATCTCTTAATATCAATGGACTCAACTCCCCAATAAAAAGACATAGACTAACAAACTGGCTACACAAACAAGACCCAACATTTTGCTGCTTACAGGAAACTCATCTCAGAGAAAAAGATAGACACTACCTCAGAATGAAAGGCTGGAAAACAATTTTCCAAGCAAATGGTATGAAGAAACAAGCTGGAGTAGCCATTATAATATCTGATAAGATTGACTTCCAACCCAAAGTCATCAAAAAAGACAGGGAGGGGCACTTCATACTCATCAAAGGTAAAATCCTCCAAGAGGAACTATCAATTCTGAATATCTATGCTCCAAATACAAAGGCAGCCACATTCATTAAAGATACTTTAGTAAAGCTCAAAGCACACATTGCACCTCACACAATAATAGTGGGAGACTTCAACACCACTTTCACCAATGGACAGATCATGGAAACAGAAACTAAACAGGGACACAGTGAAACTAACAGAAGTTATGAATCAAATGGATCTGGCAGATATCTACAGAACATTCTATCCTAAAACAAAAGAATATACCTTCTTCTCAGCACCTCATGGTACCTTCTCCAAAATTGACCACATAATTGGTCACAAAACAGGCCTTAACAAATACAAAAATATTGAAATTTTCCCATGCATCCTATCAGATCACCATGGACTAAGGCTGATCTTCAATAACAAAATAAATAATAGAAAGCCAACATTCACGTGGAAACTGAACAACACTCTTCTATATGATACCTTGGTCAAGGAAGGAATAAAGAAAGAAATTAAGGACTTTTTAGAGTTCAATGAAAATGAAGCCACAACATACCCAAACTTATGGGACGCAATGAAAGCATTTCTAAGAGGAAAACTCATAGCGCTGAGTGCCTCCAAAAAGAAACTAAAGAGAGCACACATTAGCAGCTTGACAACACACCTAAAAGCCTAGAACAAAAGGAAGCAAATTCACCCAAGAGGAGTAGACAGTAGACGGCAGGAAATAATCAAACTCAGGGGCAAAATCAACCAAGTGGAAACAAGAAGAACTATTCAAAGAATCAACCAATCAAGGAGCTGGTTCTTTGAGAAAATCAACAAGATAGATAAACCCTTAGCCAGACTCACTAGAGGGCACAGGGAAAGCATTCTAATTAACAAAATCAGAAATGAAAAAGGAGACATAACAACAGATCCTGAAGACATCCAAAACACCATCAGATCCTTCTACAAAAGGCTATACACAACAAAACTGGAGAACCTGGATGAAATGGAGAAGTTTCTAGACAGATACCAGGTACCAAAGTTGAATCAAGATCAGGTTAATGATCTAAACAGCCCTATATCCCCCAAAGAAATAGAAGCAGTCATTAATAGTTTCCCAACCAAAAAAAGCCCAGGACCAGATGGGTTTAGTGCAGAGTTCTATCAGACCTTCAAAGAAGATCTAATCCCAGTTCTTCACAAACTATTCCACAAAATAGAAACAGAAGGTACTCTACCCAACTCATTCTATGAAGCCACAATTACTCTGATACCTAAACCACAAAAAGACCCAACAAAGATAGAAAACTTCAGACCAATATCCCTTATGAATATTGATGCAAAAATCCTCAATAAAGTTCTTGCTAACCGAATCCAAGAACACATCAAAACAATCATCCATCCTGACCAAGTAGGTTTCATCCCAGGGATGCAGGGATGGTTCAATATACGGAAATCCATCAACGTAATCCAGTATATAAACAAACTCAAAGACAAAAACCACATGGTCATCTCGTTAGATGCAGAAAAAGCATTTGACAAGATCCAACACCCATTCATGATAAAAGTCTTGGAAAGATCAGGAATTCAAGGCCCATACCTAAACATGATAAAAGCAATCTACAGCAAACCAGTAGCCAACATCAAAGTAAATGGTGAGAAGCTTGAAGCAATCCCTCTAAAATCAGGGACTAGACAAGGCTGTCCACTTTCTCCATACCTATTCAACATTGTACTTGAAGTCCTAGCCAGAGCAATTCGACAACAAAAGGGGATCAAAGGGATACAAATTGGAAAAGATGAAGTCAAAATATCACTTTTTGCAGATGATATGATAGTATATATAAGTGACCCTAAAAATTCCACCAGAGAACTCCTAAGCCTGATAAACAGCTTCGGTGAAGTAGCTGGATATAAAATTAACTCAAACAAATCAATGGCCTTTCTCTACACAAAGAATAAACAGGCTGAGAAAGAAATTAGGGAAACAACACCCTTCTCAATAGTCACAAATAATATTAAATATCTTGGCGTGACTCTAACTAAGGAAGTGAAAGATCTGTATAATAAAAACTTCAAGTCTCTGAAGAAAGAAATTATAGAAGATCTCAGAAGATGGAAAGATCTCCCATGCTCATGGATGGCAGGATCAACATTGTAAAAATGGATATCTTGCCAAAAGCAATCTACAGATTCAATGCAATCCCCATCAATATTCCAACTCAATTCTTCAATGAATTAGAAAGTGCAATCTGCAAATTCATCTGGAATAACAAAAAAACCTAGGATAGCAAAAACTCTTCTCAAGGATAAAAGAACCTCTGGTGGAATCACCATGCCGGACCTAAAGCTTTACTACAGAGCAATTGTGATAAAAACTGCATGGTACTGGTATAGTGACAGACAAATAGACCAATGGAATAGAATTGAAGACCCAGAAATGAACCCACACACCTATGGTCACTTGATCTTTGACAAGGGAGCTAAAACCATCCAGTGGAAGAAAGACAGCATTTTCAACAAATGGTGCTGGCACAACTGGTTGTTATCATGTAGAAGAATGCGAATTGATCCATTCCTATCTCCTTGTACTAAGGTCAAGTCTAAGTGGATCAAGGAACTTCACATAAAACCAGAGACACTGAAACTTATAGAGGAGAAAGTGGGGAAAAGCCTTGAAGATATGGGCACAGGGGAAAAATTCTTGAATAGAACAGCAATGGCTTGTGCTGTAAGATCAAGAATTTACAAGTGGGACCTCATGAAACTGCAAAGCTTCTGCAAGGCAAAAGACACCATCAATAAGACAAAAAAACCACCAACAGAGTGGGAAAGAATCTTTACCTATCCTAAATCAGATATGGGACTAATATCCAATATATATAAAGAACTCAAGAAGGTGGACTCCAGAAAATCAAATAACCCCATTAAAAAATGGGGCTCAGAACTGAACAAAGAATTCTCACCTGAAGAATACTGAATGGCAGAGAAGCACCTGAAAAAATGTTCAACATCCTTAATCATCAGGGAAATGCAAATCAAAACAACCCTGAGATTCCACCTCACACCAGTCAGAATGGCTAAGATCAAAAATTCAGGTGACAGCAGATGCTGGCGAGGATGTGGAGAAAGAGGAACACTCCTCCATTGTTGGTGGGATTGCAAGCTTGTACAACCACTCTGGAAATCAGTCTGGTGTTTCCTCAGAAAATTGGACATAGTACTACCGGAGGATCCAGAAATACCTCTCCTGGGCATATATCCAGAAGATGTCCCAACCGGTAAGAAGGACACATGATCCAGTATGTTCATAGCAGCCTTATTTATAATAGCCAGAAGCTGGAAAGAACCCAGATGCCCCTCAACAGAGGAATGGATACAGAAAATATGGTACATTTACACAATGGAGTACTACTCAGCTATTAAAAAGAATGAATTTATGAAATTCCTAGCCAAATGGATGGACCTGGAGGGCATCATCTTGAGTGAGGTAACACAATCACAAAGGAACTCACACAATATGTATTCACTGATAAGTGGATATTAGCCCAAAACTTAGGATACCCAAGATATAAGATACAATTTGCTAAACGCATGAAACTCAAGAAGAATGAAGACCAAAGTGTGGACACTGTGCCCCTTCTTAGAATTGGGAACAAAACACCCAGGGAAGGAGTTACAGAGACAAAGTTTGGAGCTGTGATGAAAGGATGGACCATCTAGAGACTGCCATATCCAGGGATCCATCCCATAATCAGCTTCCAAACGCTGACACCATTGCATACACTAGCAAGATTTTGCTGAAAGGACCCAGATATAGCTGTCTCTTGTGAGACTATTCCAGGGCCTAGCAAACACAGGAGTGGATGCTCACAGTCAGCTATTGGATGGATCACAGGGCTCCCAATGGATAAGCTAGAGAAAGTAACCAAGGAGCTAAAGGGATCTGCAACCCTATAGGGGGAACAACATGATGAACTAACCAGTACCCCAGAGCTCTTGTCTCTAGCTGCATATGTATCGAAAGATGGCCTAATCAGCCATCACTGGAAAGAGAGGCCCATTGGACACACAAACTTTATATGCCCCAATACAGGGGAATGCCAGGGCCAAAAGAATGGGAATGGGTGGGTAGGGAAGTGGAAGGGGGGTATGGGGGACTTTTGGGATAGCATTGGAAATGTAATTGAGGAAAATACGTAATAAAAAATATTAAAAATTAAAAAAAAAAGAGTATCCAGTTACTCTTAACCACTGAGCCATCTCTCCAGCCCCTGAATCATTCTTATAGGAGCTACTACTTATCTTTAACTGCAGATCCTGGCCTCCTCTGGTGTGGCAGCTCTTCCAGTTTCTCCAGACTACCTTTTGTTGGCAGTACAATGATGTCAGACATTTGACTTTTTTCCACTATTTGCAGTGTGAGATCATTGGTGTTGTACTTAGGGTATCTTTTCCAAAACACACTTCAAAATTTCACTAATTGTTCAATGAAGACGTGGGTCAATTGTCCACACCATCCCTTGACTTCTAGACCAGGCTGAACCTATTCATTAATGGTACAGATCCTATCCCATGGACACCTGAAAGGGTGACCTGACTATGGTGAGCTCTGGCTCTGGAGCTGGAATGAAGCAGCTCAGCTGTCTTGCCAGTCATCACAGTGTTGCAGAATATTTGATCAGGCTGTGACCCTGGAGTTTATTTACTTAAAAAAAAATGTTTCTAGTCTTGGTGTGGCTCAGCCCCTACCTCACATCTTTAATCCCTCTGGCTGGAATTCAGATGAACCCTTAGGACACACCTTTAATTCCAAACAATGAAGGTAAAGTGTGTTTGTAGAAGGAAGCACCCATGTGATATCTAATTAAGTGGCAGACAAAGTGACAAAGCAGAGTAAGACTTGATAGAATTGGAAATGCCCAATTCTCTTCTTTTTCTTTCTTTCTTTTCTTTTTTCCTTTTTTTTTTTTGTTTTTTGTTTTTTTTTTTTTTTTTTTGTTTTTCGAGACAGGGTTTCTCTGTATAGCCCTGGCTGTCCTGGAACTCACTTTGTAGACCAGGCTGGCCTCGAACTCAGAAATCCGCCTGCCTCTGCCTCCCAAGTGCTGGGATTAAAGGCGTGCGCCACCACCGCCCGGCTAGAAATGCCCAATTCTCAAGAGAACAGTGGGGAAAGGGAAGCAACTTGAGGTACAGTGCAGAGAGAAATGGGAGTCAGCTTTACCAGGAGAGTTTTACAGAGACAAGTTGAAGAGAGAATGAGCCAGAGAATGAGAACAAGCCAGACTATTAGAACATTTTGCCAGAGTTAGTTTTGTAAGGGTCTGAGAGTCACTGAAGAATGAGACCCTGGACTCAAATAGTATGCAAAAGCAGTGTTTATTCAACAGAATTTCCTGCAAGCAGGGTTCTCCCATTTGAGAATGGGGACAAGGTATGCTTTGTAGGGTCAATTTAAAGCCTGTTAGGGTAAGAGTAGGTAACTTTTATCTACTTTCTCTTGATTGGTTGGCTGTATCTCCAGGGTGCCTTTGTGATTGGTTAGAGCTCTAGGGACTTTTCAAGATGGCAAGGCATCCTAGGATTGGTACCTGCAGATGTGGGTGGCTGACCAATGGTTCCAGGATCCAGGTTCTCATTTCTGGGAAACAGAAACTTACACCTAGTCTCTCAAACTGCCAGTTTGCAGCCTGTTGTAGAGTCAGCCTGGCTTTAGCTAACTCAGTTCTCTCAGTTTGAGGCCAAGCAAAGCAATTCAGGAGAAGCCCAGAGAGGGCAGATTGAATCAGTCAGCTTGGAGAGGAGTTTGACCAGAACAGCTGAGTTAAATCAGCCAGAACTCAGAAAGAGCTAGAAAGATTCGTGAACTTATTCAGCAGTAAGTCTCAGAGTCTAAAAGCATTCTAGGCCTAGATAAGATTGTATGGAGACTAGTAGCTTCTGTGACTAGGTCTAGGTTAGCAGACAGGGGCACTTATTCTTGGAGATGAAAATTCAGGCAAATAAAAAATATGTTTACACCACAACAGTCCTGGAGTGCCCCTTTACATTCGTGGCATTTTTCCTTTTTCTTACTATTCCCTGTCACCCTCCTTAATTTTATTCATTTTTAACCTATGTCTTAGTCCAAGTCACTTATATTATCCTTTTCTATATATAATGGAGATGTAGTAGTTGGCATTAATTGATTTTAGAGCATCCCTGTTCATGGTTTGCTTTGTGTGCTGAACAGCTTCTCTGCCCTCTAGCGTACACACAACCACCAATCAAATACCGACACTACTTTGTAAACGAATCTAGTCTGTTTTAAAAATACTTTTAGCTTTAAAGACTAAGAATTAATAATTATGAATTGTGTGTATTGGTATGTACGTTTGTGCACGTGAATGAAGGTGCCCACAGATTCAGAGGTTATCAAATCCCTTGGAGTTACAGAGCTGTGAACCTCCAGATGTGGTGCAGGGAACGGAACTGCAGTCCTCTGCAAGAGCAGCAAGCTCTTTTATCCAGTGAGCCATCGCTGCAGCCCAAGATTTTATCTTTTATATATTTAATTTGCATATACAAGAAGGTATGTTTGGACATGAAAGCACAGCCTGCAGAGGCCAGAAAAGGGGCTATTATTTTTACTTTTATAATGATTATTAATAATGCCAAGTCTAATCAATGCTGGCCATATGCATGTGGGTGTGAGGACACTCACTGGGGAGCAGGGTAATGGGTAGCCTGCCAGCAGCCACATCACTAACAAAAAGTGACTCTTTCTCCCTCAGTAGCCATCATCTGCAGTACTTCCTCCAGCTGTGGTAGGCCTTAGCATCCTCTTCCTCCATCCATGCTGAAATTTGAATTGACTTGATCTTGTGCAGGTCTTGTGTAGGTAAAGATAGTTGGTATGAATTGATGTGTGCAGCCATGTCATGTCCAAAAGACATAGTTTCACACTCTCATCTGAAAGATCAAGATCAAAGAAACCATGAATACTAAAATGAGGAACAAGAAAGGACTCAGCTTATTTAGGAAGCAGAGTGCAAAGTCTTTATTCTTAGCCATATTATGCTCTTCCAGCTCTGATTGCAAAATGCATAGTGCATAAGATACCGATCTATAATGTTTGCTTTTTCCTTACTGGACAAAGATCTGCTTTTTATATGTTGCTAAACTGAACCTTTCCCAGAAGATAAATGTGAAGAACATGACGTCTAGCCATGGAAATACTTGTTAGAGTGTGAAAGCAGTTTTCTGCCAGAACTCTGCAAACATCCTCTTGCTTTCAAGGGACATCAGGCAAGTGCGTTGTCCTGGGCTGACATCAGCTCAGCAAACTTTCACTTCTTTTTGTTTAGTCATATTTTGTAACATAATGTTAAATACAGCTGCTCAATGTTTTTTCTTGATATCAGAGGAATATTTTTCCAGACTATTAAAAATAACAAAAACAAGCAAACAAGCAATGTAGACTTTACAGGATAGAAGGAGGTTGCAATCTGAAGTTGATTAAATGGATTTAAATTCCCCAGCCATCAGCAACACCCTCCAATAATGTATCATCAGTCTATGTATTTGTTCTGTAAATGTAATATCAGGCTGTAATTTCAATATTTCCTAAGCCATATTACCATGGTTTAATAAATGTTTTCTAACCTTACCCTAAGGGCTCATTCCAATGCACAGTAGTAACATAGATTGAGTCCCATTCCAATCACATCCTAGTGATGATTGTCTTTGTAAGCTAACAAAGTCATCACCTATTATAACCACATCCAATTCTAGGTCATCACACAGCATCTTATTTATATGTCTCTGAGTGTTCCATAATTTTTCTGAATCAGAATGTCATTTTTGACTCTAGTGTACATTCTGAATGCTCTGATGCAGGGCTGCTCCAGCAGTAGCAGCAGTGACAGTAATAGCAACAATTCCCAACACAGTGGCAGTAATTAGTCCAATCATTCTTTTAGTCCTTTTCTTCATGTGATCCAATATATGATAAAGCATAGATGTGGAAGGGGATTCTTCCCAGGCTCAATCCATCTGTACAAGCATCCAAACACCAGTCCAGGCTCAAAAAGTGCATAAATGTTCTGGGAGCTCAAATTAACAGGAGAACTGGCATTTAAGCATGTATATAAAGGAAAACTGGAACAAGTCACATATTCTTCAGATTGTCTTCATGTAGTTTCTCCACCCATAAAGAAATAAGGAAGGTGAACACATGACATAATATTGTAAAATACATTTTTCATAAAAGAGAACATAGTATCACTGTTAGTATTTTTCCATTTGTTTCTACTATAAAAGCCTATACTCACTGTAGTGGCTATTCCTGGTTGTCAACTTGACTATATTTGGAATGAACTACAATCCAGAATTGGAAGCCTCACCAGTGACCCTTATCTGGAGGCTTGGAGATCCTTATCTGGATCTTGGTATGGAGATCTTGAGCCATAGTGGCTATGGATTAATCTGGGCTACACCTTCTGCTGGAGACAATATAAGGACATTGGAAGAAGGGAGTCTAGCTCTTGCTCCTTCGCCTGCTTGCTGTGTGAGACTGAGTAACTGCTAGATCCTTGGACTTCCATTCACAGCTGTAACTGAACCATTGTTGGGAATTGGGCTGCCGACTGTAAGTCATCAATACATTCTTTTACTATATAGAGACTATCCATAAGTTCTGTGACTCTAGAGAACCCTGACTAATACACTCACCAAAACTGGAAAATCTGGATGAAATAGACAATTTTCTAGACAGATACCAGGTACCAAAATTAAATCAGGATCAGATAAACCATCTAAACAGTCCCATAACGCCTAAAGAAATAGAAGTAGTCATTAAAAGTCCCCCCCCCCGCAAAGAAAAGCTCAGGACAAGATGGGTTTAGTGCAGAATTCTATCAGACCTTCAAAGAAGACCTAATACCAATACTCTTCAAACTATCCCACAAAATAACAGAAGGAATACTACCCAATTCGTTCTATGAAGCCACAGTTACACTTATACCTAAACCACACAAAGGTCCAACAACAACAAAAAAAAGAACTTCAGACCAATTTCACTTATGCATATTGAATAAAAAATAATAAAATTCTCACAAATTGAACCCAAGAACACATCAAAACCATCATCCATCATGATCAGGTGGGCTTCAACCCAGAGATGCAGGGATGGTTCAATATATGGAAATCCACCAACACAATCCACTACATAAACAATCTCAGAAAAAACACATGATCATTTCATGCTGAGAAAGCTTTTGACAAAATTCAACACCCCTTCATGATAAAAGTCTTGGAAAGATCAGGAATTCAAGGCCCATACCTACACACAGTAAAAGCAATATACAGCAAACCAGTAGACAACATCAAACTAAATGGAGAGAAACGAAGCAATTCCACTAAAATCAGGAACGAGACAAGGCTGCCCACTCTCTCCCTACCTATTCAATATAGTACTCGAACTCGTAGCCAGAGCAATTAGACAACAAAAGGAGATCAAAAGGACACAAATTGGACAGCAAGAAGTCAAAATATCACTATTTGCAGATGATATGACCCCAAAATTTTTACCAGAGAACTCCTAAAGTTGATAAACAACTTCAACAAAGTGACTGGATATAAAATCAACTCAAACAAATCAGTGGCCTTCTCTACTCAAAGGATAAATGGGAGGGGGGGCCTGGTGAGATGCCTCAGCAGTTAAGAGCATCAACTGCTCTTCCAAAGGTCCCGAGTTCAAATCCTAGCAACCACATGGTGGCGCAACCACATGGTGGCTCATAACCATCCATAACGAAATCTGATGCTCTCTTCTGGAGTGTCTGAAAACAGCTACAGTGTGCTTACATATAATAAATAAATAAATAAATAAATAAATAAATAAATAAATAAATATTTTTTTAAAAAGGATAAATGGGCTGAGAAAGAAATTAGGGAAACAACACCCTTGAAAATAGTCACAAATAATATAAAATATCTTTGTGTGACTTTGACCAAACAAGTGAAATATCTGTATGACAAGAACTTAAAGTCTTTGAAGAAAGAAATAGAAAAATACCTCAGAAGATGGAAAGATCTCCCATGATCATGGATTTGCAGGATTAATATAGTAACTGGCCATATTGCCAAAAGCGATCTACAGATTCAATGCAATGCCCCATAAAAATTCCAACTCAATTCTTCATAGAGTTAGAAAGAGCAATTTGCAAATTTATCTGGAATAACAAAAACAAAAAACAAAAAACCCAGGATAGTGAAAACTATTCTCAAAAATACAAGAACTCCTGGGGCAATCACCATCCCTGACCTCAAGCTGTATTACAGAGCAGTAGTGATAAAAAAAAAAAAACTGTATAGTATTTGTACAGAGATAGGCAGGTAGATCAATGGAATATAATTGAAGACCCAGAAATGAACCCACACATATGGTCATTTGATTTTTGACAAAGGAGCTAAAACCACCCAGTGGAATAAAGACAGCCTTTTCAACAAATAGTGGTGGCTCAACTGGCAGTCAGCATGTAGAAATCAATCAAATCAATCCATTCCTATTTCCTTTTACAAAACTCAAGTCCAAGTAGATCAAGGACCTTCATATAAAACCAGATACACAGAAACTAATAGAAAAGGAAGTGGGTAAGAGCCCTGAGAGCATGGGCAAAGGGGAAATTTTCCTGAACAGAACACCAATGGCTTATGCTCTAAGATCAAGAATCAAAAAATGGGACCTCATAAAATTGCAAAACTTCTGTAAGGCAAAGGACACTGTCAATAGGACAAAGCAGCAATCAACAGATTGGGAAAAGATCTTTACCAACCCTACATCCAATAGAGGACTAATATTCAATATATACAAAAAACTCAAAAAGTTAGATTTCAGAGAACCAAATACCCCTATTAAAAATGGGGTACACAGCTAAACAAAGAATTCTCAACTGAAGAATATCGACTGGCTGAGAAGCACCTAAAAAAAAAAATGTTCAACATCTTTTGTCATCAGGGAGATGCAAATCAAAAGGACCCTGAAATTCCACCTCACACCAGTCAGAATGACTAAGATCAAAATCTGAGGTGACAGCAGATGCTGGCAAGGATGTGGAGAAAGAGGAATGCTTCTCCATTGTTGATGGGATTGCAAGCTGGTACGACCACTCTGGAAATTGAACATAGTATTACCTGAGGACCCAGCTATACCACTCTTAGGCATATACCCAGAAGATGCTCCACTATGTTCATAGAAGCTGAATTTATAATAGGCAGAAGCTGGAAAGAACCCAGATGTCCCTCAACAGAGGAATGAATACAGAAAATGTGGTACATTTACACAATGGAATACTACTCAGCTAAAACAATGACTTTATGATATTCACAAGCAAGTGAATGGAACTAGAAAATAACATCCTGAGTGAGGTAACCCAGACACAAAAGAACACACATGGCATGCACTCAATAATAAGTAGATATTAGGCCAAAAGTTTGGAATACCCAAGATACAATTCACAGACCACATGAAGCTCAAGAAGAAGAAAGACCAAAGTGAGGATACTTCGATCCTTCTTAGAAGAGGGAACAAAATATCCATGGGAGGAGATGCAGAGACAGAGTGTGGAGTAGGGACTGAAGGCATGACCATCCAGAGTCTGCCCCACCTGAGAATCCATACTATATACAGTTAACAAACCCAGACACTATTGTGGATGTCAACAAGTGCTTGCTGACAGGATCCTGATATAGCTGTCTCCTGAGAGGCTCTGCCAGTGCTTTACAAAAACAGAGGTAGATGCTCGCAGCCAACCATTGGACTGAGCACAGGATTCCCGATGGAGGAGCTAGAGAAAGAACACAAGGAGCTGAAGGGGTTTGCAGCCCCATAGGAGGAACAATAGTATGAACCAATCAATACCCCTAGAGCTCCCAGGGACTAAACCACCAGCCAAAGAGTACACAAGCCACATATGTAGCAGAGGATGGCCTTGTCAGACATCAATGGGAGGAGAGGTCCTTGGTCCTGTGAAGGCTCAATGCCTTAATGTAGAGGAATGCCAGGACAGGGAAGCAGGAGTGGGTGGGTTGGTGAGCAGAGGGAGGGGGGATTATGGGATAGGGGGTTTTGGTGGGAAACCAGGAAAGGGATAACATTTGAAATGTAAATAAAGAAAATGTCTAATAATAAAAATAAAAGTAATATGAGAGAGAAAGAGAGAGAGAGTAAAAGGAAGCTGGAGAACTATTATGATTTGCAGTGTCACTATACTGCAACTTTGTCAAGCAGCAGTGGTCACCAAGTGATCTATGCCACACCCCATTGTGGGTGGTGCCATCCCTGGGCCAGTGGCCTTGGGTTCTGTAAGATAGCAGGCTGAGCAAGCCAGTACGAAGTACCTTCCATGGCCTGCATCAGCTCCTGCCTTGACCTTCCTGCCCTGCTTGAATTCCTTCCATGATGCACTACAGGACAGGTGTGTAAGCCAAATAAACCCTTTCCTCCTCAACTTGCTTTTGGTCATGGTCTTTCATTTCACCAATGATAAAATAACTAAGACACCATATGAAACCCTATTTGTACAACTACTTTCAACGAATGGATGATCTTCCTCATTTGCATATATTGCCCAGGTACAGGACAAGACCTTGGCTTATGTTAGCAGCTACAGTTGCTGAGACTACCACAGCTGAGAAAAACATGCCCATCTTCTCAAATATGAGGCCAAATTTAAAAGCTGTGTTTACCAACTGTGGATACCATCTCTTTCTGAAAGAGTACTTATTAAAAAATGACTCAGTGAGATTCTCTTTTAGGTGTTATTTAGATGCCGACTTTAACTGACTTCTCTTACAAAGCTTCCAAGTGCATATTCCTTATGCAGAAACCTCGTGTAACAAAGAATTGATTACATCTGCATTATCCTTCTGCAGGACTCTGGTAAATGTTTCAGCCAGTTGTACAGTTGCATTCACCACACTAAACAAAACTATCATGGAGAGCCAGATCAACCCAAGATTTTCTCAGAGGCTCTAATGAAAGGACAAATGGAACATTAGTTCTGCTTCCTTGTCTAGGAATGGATTTGGCAATACTTGTCTGAGGCTGGAGTTAATGCCTCACGGGAGTCATGGTTGTGGTCTCTGGGGACCCAGCTCTTTCCCCTGGGCTGTGGTTCTCAGTCCTTAATCAGCTATGTCTGAGGTATCCCATGTCAACATTGACATAGCTCTCTGCTGACTGTGGCTATTTTCTCCCTGCAAATAGTATATAGGATGCTGCACTCATTAATAAACCAATTAGGCATAAGTCATCATCTTATGCAAGACCTCCTGGTCCCAACTATTGCTTTTGTCTTCTTTATTTCTCGTCCCTGGTCCTCCCATTTCACTTCTCACCATACAGGACTCTGATTCCTGCAGATTCAGATGATACTATGTTTACTGGCTAATTTTGTGTCAACTTGACACAGCTGGAGTTATCACAGAGAAAGGAGCTTCAGTTGAGGAAATGCCTCCATGAAATCCAACTGTAAGGCATTTTCTCAATTAGTGATCAAGGGGGAAAGGCCCCTTGTGGGTGGGACCATCTCTGGGCTTGTAGTCTTGGTTCTATAAGAGAGCAGGCTGAGCAAGCCATGTGAAGCAAGCCAGTAAGGAACATCCCTCAATGGCCTCTGCATCAGCTCCTGCTTCCTGACCTGCTTGAGTTCCAGTCCTGACTTCCTTGGTAATGAACAGCAGTATGGAAGTGTAAACCAAATAAACCCTTTCTCCCCAACTTGTTTCTTGGTCATGATGTTTGTGGAGGAATAGAAACTCTGACTAAGACACTATGTTTTTGTTGTTGTTGTTGTTTTGGTTTGGTCTGTTTTTTTGTCTTTTTATTTATTCATTCATTTATTTTTAAATTTATTTATTTTTTTACACTCCATATTTTATGCCCTCCACCTCCAACCCACCTTCCGACTGTTCCACATCCCATACCTTCTCCCCACCACCCCCTGTCTCCACGTGGATGTCCCTACCCCCACCCCACCTGACTACTAAACTCCCGAAGCCTCCAGTCTCTTGAAGGTTAAGTGCATCTTCTTCTCTGGATGAACACAGACCCGGAAGTCCTCTACTGTATGTGTGTTGGTGGCCGCATATCAGTTGGTGTATGCTGTCTGTTTGGTGGTCCAGTGTTTGAGAGTCTCTGGGTTCCAGATTAATTAAGACTGCTGGTCCACAGGATCGCCCTTCTCAGCTTCTTTCAGCCTTCTCTAATTCAACAACAGGGGTCAGCTGCTTCTGTCCATTGGTTGGGTGTAAATATCTGCATCTGACTTTTTTTTTTTTTTTTTTTTTTTTTTTGGTTTTTAGAGACAAGGTTTCTCTGTATAACCTTGGTTGTCTTGGAACTCACTCTGTAGACCAGGCTGGCCTCGAACTCAGAAATCCGCCCGCCTCTGCCTCCCAAGTGCTGGGATTAAAGGCGTGGACCACCACACTCCAAGCATCTGACTCTTTCAACTGCTTGTTGGGTCTTTTGGAGCACAGACATGAAAGCTCCCTTTTTGTGAGTGCTCCATAGCCTCAGTAATAGTGTCAGGCCTTGGGACCTCCCCTTGAGCTGGATCCTACTTTGGGCCTGTCGGTGGACCTTCTTTTCCTCAGGCTCCTCTCCATTTCCATCCCTGGAATTCTTTCAGACAGGAACAATTATGGGTCAGAAATATGACTGTGGGATGGCAACCCCATCACTCACTTGATGTCCTGTCTTCCTGCTGGAGGTGGGTTCTATAAGTTCCCTCTCCCTACTGCCAGGCATTTCATCTAGGATCCCTCCTTTTGAGTCCTGAGATTCTCTGACCTCCCAGGTCTCTGGTGCGTTCTGGAGGGTCCCCCCCAACCTCCTATTTCCCAAGGTTGACAATTTCCATTCTTTCTGCTGGCCCTCAGGGCTTCAGTCATTTTCCCTCACCCAATACCAGATCAGGTTCCCCTCTCCCCCCCTTCTCACTTCCCTTCCCCTTTCCACTTTCCTTCCCACCCTCTTCCAGGTCCCTCCCTCCCTCCCCACTCAGATCATACTATGTTAATTGTGGTGTTAAACCCTTAATGCTCTTCACAAGGTTGTAACAGAGGCGACTTACTGGCCAGTTCTGAACTTATGAAAAATGTCTTTAGCTCTTACACCAAAGATACACAAAAGCCTTACATCCTCTAATCGGCCACAAAAACCATCAGCCTCACTAGCACTTATGACACAGCCTGCCAAAGTTCCTCTAGACAGTTTGAATAAGGAATAAAGACACAACCCTGTCCTATTTTTTTAAACTATGCTTTCAGTAGGAAATATTCTAACAGTCTCATTGCTGTATGTTAGTTGCGACTTCACTCATTATATATACTCCAAGGATACAGTGTCATCACACAGCAGCTTTATATTTTGGATCTTTGACATCTGCTAAGTTGTACTATGGCCCATTAGATGGACACTCCTATGACACACCGTTCTACATCACCTCTTATCAGCTCAATACAGTTTCAGAGAGATTTGTATCCCAAAATCTCTATAAGCTATTCAGTCAACTTCAAAGAGACCAAGGGCTATATAGAGAAACCCGAGAGGAGAGAGAGAGAGAGAGAGAGAGAGAGAGAGAGAGAGAGAGAGAGAACGAGAACAGTAGGTAGGGCACCCAGTTCATCCTTCTTACTGCTCTGGGCAGCATTTCAGGACTCAGATCTAAAATAGCTGGACTGAGAGTTTCCTTTCATCCGTTAATCTATCTGTTTCACCAGCTCTCAGGAAACCTTAAAGAAATTTCAGATCTGCTTAACATCCTTGAGGACCAGTTCCATTCTCCAGCTGCTGCAGTGCTCTAGAATTAAAGAGAACTAGTGCTAAGGATGAGCTTGGTGCCCTTCTCCACAAAAGGTGCTTCTGCCGCACCTACCATTCCTGACCAGCTAAAGATGAGGCTCAAAGATGCAGGGACTAGACAAAACTTCAATGACAAGGCTCCTCAATGTATAACATTCAAGTTCCTTCCCACTCTGGCTACTCACCTCGGTCACTCTTCCCTTCGTGTTATCTCATGGTTACACTGTCAGTCAGCCTTTAGGTGATTTATTTATTGGAGTCTCCCCCTTAAAGAAACCAGACTCCCCCCACCCCCGACCCAAAGAGAAATGTTCTATGCAAATTCTCACCCTACAATATATTTGTTCACTCCTGACACATCTACTAGAAACTCTTTTAGGCACTGTGGAGGAGTTCTGGCTTCATCCCCTTGACTGCAGACCAGACATAATCCTTTATATTGTCCTCTATTTATTTCTGTCCCCTTCCTTTTATAGTGTCTTCTACTTCTCTGGCTCACTTTGGTGAGGCATGTCTAGCAGTGGGACTAGTCATGCCTAGAAACATTTTCTACTTTGCTTGTAATACAGGCTTCCCACACTGCCATCTTAGTTCCCTCCTGTTAGGGCACTCCTGAATCTATAACCTTTTCAAGCAAAATATCCTTTGCTGTAGCCACAACCCTTCTATGCTTCCCCCTTTCCCCAGTTAGATCATAATACAGTTTACCATCTGGTCTCCATGGGTCTTGAATGCAGAGGTGGAAGGATCCCTCCCATAAGCATAAAAATTTTGCAACTTGCTTTTAATAAAGGTTCAACTCTCCTATAGCCTACTACCCATCAAAGGTAGTAGAAGAGAAAATTTATTAGGATATAGGGGAAGTGAGCCTTCATCAGTAGTTCTTTGGGGGCAAGCTTGATCTTCTTGGGCAGCAGTTCAGTCCTGTAGCAAACACCAAATACAATTTAGCAGCTGCATACCAGTCCTCTAAGCAGGCAGACACCAGGCATGAACTAGCAGCTACAGTCCAGTCCTTTCAGCAAGCAGACACCAGGCAGCTGTAGTTCAATCCTGAAGAAATCACCAGGTTTACCAACCATCCTGAGGCAAGGCCATGAAAGAGGCTACTTCTGCAGGACCTCATGAGCAGCTTTTGGGTGAGTTTCTCTCAATGGCAGCATTATCACAAGTTGATCTCAATAAGGCTATGTAAGGTGAACCAATACATGTGTGTCTTTAGGGAAGAATAGGGGGGTGGAGCAAACCAAACCAAGGCTCAGTGCTAGTCTTTCACTGTCTGTGGGATCATATTTATACTCCTTCATTAAGTGTCCTTTCATGTGACTGTTATATCCAAGCATCCTGTGTGCCCCAGCAAAACATCATTTAGCATAACTAACTTTCCAAAGAACTGAAAGTTTCCACTTCACCCTCCTGAATGTAAAGATGAGAGGGGGTTAAGATAGCCTAGATCTGTCTCATGGTATTTGCAAGACCAATGTGGGCAGCCTCCATAAGTTTCTGGCCAAGCTCTGGGGCACAGGGGATGAATGGTAGTGATGAGGGTTAGGAGAGTTTTATTATTACATTATTGCAGTTTGAAGAATCCAGTGTGCCTGCTGCGGTTTGGTCTGTTGCTATGTATTACAATGCCAATTGTAATGCTAATGCAGGGTTCTGAAGACCTGGTTGATCCAGAGGAGAAAGAGTACACACCTAGACCCAAGTGACACTATGTGACTTTGCCCTCAAATTATTTCTGATTGGTAAATAAAGATGCTTACAGCCTATAGCTGGGCAGAATTGAGATAGGTGGGACTTGGTGTTCCCAGCCTTAGGGTGGGAGGAGAGCACGAGGAGAGAGAGAAGAAGGTGGAGAGAGGAGAAGCCACCATGGGGTAAGAATCTTAAATAATGGCTAATTGGAGTCAAGAGCAGCCCAGATGAAACATGACAAATTATATAATGAGATTATTAGCTGGGAAATAGACATAATAGCACAGAGGAAAGCTACCTGTCCAGCTCTTGTGCTGATTAAGGCTTATTATAAATAATAAAAGTTGTGCGTCTTTTATCCAGGAACTGAATGATCATAGGCAGGGTAGAATCCCCGATTGAGATGAAATACTTTCTACAACATGTGCCCACAGTGTATGTCCCTGAGCAATTAAAACAGTCTGCAATGCTGAAGATGGAAATGTGGGAAAGGAAAGGGGTAGCAGTGATATTTGGCTCACAAAGCAGTTGACAAAGGGTAACAAAGGAGAGGTGATAATGTGATGGGTGAAGCCACAAGTGGTGGCTATGAGCTTGATCTGGGAGGGATGCAGAGCCAGCATTCTCCAAAGTGCCAGGCAGTAATATTTAGTAGCTGATATGTGAAGGTTAAGGTCTAAAACAAGAGATGGAGTAAATATGAGGACAGGAAGGTGTGATCACTTAGGGAGGTAAGAGACTTGATGAGTATTAGATCACACCTTCTATTTTTTCTTATACCAAGATGCTGGGAGAGTAGGGAACATCATCTTTGTATTTTGATTGTGCCTGCTGTGCACCAGATGAGCAGGTCATAATACAGTTTGCCAGTGACACCCTCCTCCCATCTGGTGTCCCATGGGTCTTAAATGTAGAAGTATAAAAATCTGTCCTGTATGTAAACATGAGGAAGGAGGATTAAGATGGTACAGATCTGCCTTATGATATTTGCAGGACCAATGTGCACAACCTTCATAAATTGCCAGCCAAGACAGAGACCAAAGCCTAGCCAAGTAGATACATGCTGTCCTGGAACCCCTGGGGACTCACAGTCCAAGTGAGTCGGGTAGAAAGGTGAATGTCCAGGTCAGTCCAAGTAAAGGCAAAGATATTTTGTGACTGGGGATCAAGAGGAGTAGAAAAGAAGTCTAGAACAGAGAGTGAGAGGTGCCTGAGAGATGGTGGAGAGAAGAGGATAGGTTTGGTACTGCAAGATAAAGAGAAACTACCACAGAGTTAATGAGTCAGAGATCCTGATCCAAGTGATAGGTTCCTTTGAGTTTTTTAACCACGAGTATGGGAGTATTAAAGGGGGAAGATGTGAGACACAAAAAGGTTTTTTCTTAAGAAAATAAGAGGTTTAAGTCCCCTGAGAGGAGCAATGGGCCTAGGTGATGTAATTGGAAAGGTTTTATAATTGGATGGTGAGAGAAGACTGATGTCTGGCTATAGAGAGGTTATGGATATCCCATACTTGGGGATCCACCTGGGAGGCCAGTAGGGGAAAGGTATGTCAGATCACATGATTTGGAGGAGAAAGAGGAGAGTAACAACTGGCAAGTCTGAGGCCAAGCAGATGGGAAAGCAAAAGAGAAGCCCCCACTTTGACTTAGGAGGTCCCTTCTCAGCAAGGGAAAGGGCAGGTGAGTACCAGTAGGAAGGAGAGGGTAGGGGATACCACTAAAGATACAACTGAGTGGTAGGTTTGGTAAAGATGTTACTCTACCCCAACAATAGGGGAACAGGAAGAAGTGGATCCCCAAAATTCTATCAGGACCAAGTAAGTATCCAGAAGGAAGGAGATGGGTCAGTCTGATACTATAATAACTACCCAAGGCTCCCTGTCAGAGATTCCAGTGGTTGGGCCAAGGGAACCCAGGCTCCCTCATTCATCCATAGCCAGACCGAGAAAGTTGGCTGGAGAGTGATTTAGGTATGATATCCCCACACTGAGAGAGACACAGGGACAGTGGATAGCCCAACGTCTCTTTTGATGGCAACTTGGACATGGTCAGGATGATTTACAAGAGTTCAGGCAGGCCTGGAGCCCAGTGACCTTTTTAACCACTTTTGAAACAAGGGAGTCCCAGCAATGCTGTGGCCAACTGGAAAGCCTTAGCCCTCCAGCTTTTTGTTTTTTGTTTTCAGGCTCTTTCATCTCTCTCAGGACTAAGACTTCTGCCTATAGAGTCAGGAGTGCCATTTCTAGATGTTTAAGTTTGTTTAAGTTTAAGTTAGATCTGACATACCTTTTCCCCTGCTGGCCTCCCAGGTGGATCCCCAAGTATGGGATATCCTAGCCCTAAATCAGAGAAACTCTGGGAGAAGTAGGTCTGAAGTTGTTTTACATCTGGGGTCTCAGGATCTAGATTGGTATTCTATAAAAATCCCTTTGTAAGACAGGAATTGAGACAAGTTTCTATGTTTGCCCCTGATGACTTCTTTCGATAAACCAGACTCGGATGTGAGCAACAGTCCGACAGGAACAGGGAGAAGGATCAGTAGGCAGAGATTCGGTGAGTGACAGACACGACACAAGGCTGGAGCTGAATGTGTCTTTACTGAATCAAAGCAGCAGATTATATCGACCAAAAATTAGCAATGATTACAGAATATTAGATCAGGTGGTTACATAAAGGTCAGACAGAATTCTAAGAAAAAGCTTTAATAATTCATGTGAACCTCAAGCACTTAAAGACAGACATTGAGATAGTCATCCCTGGCCTGCGGCTTTTCCTTTCTGTTCCCTGGTTTCAGCTGGCACAGTATCTTTTCATTCTATGCCTCTGCTCAAAGACCTGACCATCTTTTTTATACCAACCCAAAAATCCATTCTTTTGCACTCTCTTCTGAATGCCATCCTTCATCCCTAGATTGGAGTACCTCTAATCAGTAACTATGTATCTTAAACAATTGTTCCTGCTGTTCTTCACTTAACAAGCACCAAAGAGGGTGAGACCTTCCTAACCTCTCCAAGAAAGGCAGACTAAACCAAGAGACAAGTTTACTTCTATCTTGTCTCCATTCCTGTAAGCTCCTGTATACGGAAGAGGGTCATCAGTGGGTTGTGGAATTTTATAATCTTTCCCCTGGGATTTCAGAGGCATCCACAACTTGTTTCCTATAACATAAACTAGACCCTTTGGAGTCATAATAGTGACTGTCTCCTTCCTGGGAACACTACTTTCATTTGCCCTTTCTTGGAAAAGAGTCTTTTCAGGAGTTTTAGCCATGGTTTGTTAAGTAGTCATGCACAAAGAAGAAACAAGATGAGGAAGAAATTGGCTATCCTGAGGGCAAACTTGTCCCCAAGGAACTCAATGCCCCTTATTAGCCGGAAGTAGCCTAGAGATAATGTTGCCCCCTTTC
Source organism: Mus caroli (assembly GCF_978045245.1). Taxonomy (NCBI): domain Eukaryota; kingdom Metazoa; phylum Chordata; class Mammalia; order Rodentia; family Muridae; genus Mus; species Mus caroli. The sequence goes on along the minus strand of NW_028227265.1, from coordinate 57,594,973 downwards.
CCTTATATCCTTTTCTCTCTCTACCTAGTGTTAGGGGGTTGATAGGGTGAAAAAAAATCGTATGTAAAGGAGTGGAAGAAAGAAGAACCTACAAATTAGCAAAGACAGCTTCAGTAGAGATTTTTCTAAAAGGTATCCCCAGGGGAAATGAGAGGGTATGAATGACACCATCCCCATAGATGAGCAAGAGATCACAGTTGCATCTGTCAAGGGCAACCCCAAGACTCAGAGAGGACCAAGAGAAGACCAACCGATAAGTAGGTCATCATCACACTTGATCGCCTGAGGAGACTCAGTACCTGAAACTAAAGCCAGGGGTGAAGCTCAGGAAGGAGGTCTCATCTGCAGGACAGGGTTGGGGGAAAGGGCCAACCATAGCCTTAAAGACTGGGCCTGGTGTTATCTCTGCAGTTTCCACTCCTCAGGGAGACTGCTGCCCTTCAGATGTTCTTAGAACAAGCCCCAGACCTTAGGAGCATGGAGACCACTGACTTCGTGATGGAGTTGACATTTGGGTCTGTAAAACTCAGCACATAGACAGCACCACCTGCCAATCAAAGCCTATAGTTCTGGGAAAGTCTCTAAATGTACAAACCTTGGTTTTTGGCTTCTATAGTTTTGCTTCTGACTCATTGATCTTGTTAACTGAAGCATGTTGACCTGGAATATGGTTTTCGTGTTTAAAAGCTCACCCTGAGAAAAGCCCTCAGTACTACAATAGGATCCTTAACATCCAGTGTAGTTGCCAACCAGTTAATAAAGCCATTCTGTTGGCTTAAACCATGTCCAAGCAATCTTCTCTGGCTAATATCCCACAACATTCTGATTAAAGAACAATTTCGCTTCTGTAGTTGCCTATCTACTTTCTAATTATTTCCAAGTCACCTCTACCAGTCCCAATTGAACAGGGAACCTTATCAGTAATGCTACACAAAAGGAACACAGGATATCTGAAATACATCACAGACCAAGCACACAGTGGCCTTAGAAATGATAACCACAGCCCTGGGTTGTGGGGGTGGGGTGGGGTTACAGAAGGGACGGAGGGGTTGGAGGTGAGGGTCTTCCTCGCTGCTCTGGCCACAACCCGGATCTTGTCAAGTCTGACCCTGGCCTTGTCCTATCATCTGGCCTTAGATTTAGAAAGCTTTACATTGGCTAGCCCCACAACAAGTTTTATAGTAGCCGGCCTTGAACTCCAAATCCTCTTCCCTCCATCTCCCCTATGCTGGGATGGCAGGTTGTGTCATCACACCCAATTTTCCACGAATAAATCTGGCTTTTCTTGTGTCCTTTTTGTAAACAAGGTCTCCTGCAGCCCAGGTTAACCTCTCACTAAACAGTCTAGGATTAGCCCGCAACTCTAACTCACTCGTTTACCTTCAACCAAGCGCACAAGCCCAGCCAGACCTGAGCCTGCTGTGGAGTGCCTCTGCGAACCCCAGCCCTGAGCAGCAGTTTCCGGACTATACTGAAGGCGATGGGTCGCTGGTCCTGTCTATCAGGGACTCCGGAGCCAATCGGAATCGCGCATAGCAGAGCCGTCCAATCAGCAGCGGGCAGCCTCTCGTAAACCGGGCGCCGCCATTTTCGGCGCTGTCCTTGGCAGCTTAGCAATGCGCATGGTACGCGGCAGTGACACCCGGCACAGTGCTGCTCAGGCAAGACGAGAGTGCACCATGGTGAGTGCATCTCGGAGACGCGGGTGGGAGCGGAGGGCAGAGGAGTGGCGGGCTCTGCGCAGTCGGAAGCTCGGAACTTGCCGGGAGTTTGCAAACCGATTCTGGTGCCCTTTTCCAGAGCCCACAGCCGAACCGCAATGTAAAAGGGGAATCATCATGTATGCTTGTGTTCAGGGGTAAAATGGAAAGGACTACGGAGGGTCCCCACGGAGTTAATTTCCTCTTTGGGCTGGTTTTGTTGTTGTTTTTTTGTTTTTTTGAGACAGGGTTTCTCTGTGTAGCCCTGGCTGTCCTGGAACTCACTCTGTAGACCAGGCTGGCCTGGAACTCAGAAATCCACCTGCCTCTGCCTCCCGAGTGCTGGGATTAAAGGCGTGTGCCACCACTCCCGGCTTGTGTTCTTTTTGATGTTTTAAATTTACACTTATTTATCGAGGTGGGGCCCATGGGGCAGTAGAGTCTGGCCTCTCCTTCCACTTTGTGGAACCTGGAGAACGCCAAGTCTAAGGCTTGGCAGTAAGCGCCTTTTCAGCTGAACCATCCCACCAGCCCCTTCTTTCTTTTTCCTTTACTACCTTTTATAAAGATGCATTTCCTATGTGAATATTCACAACCACCGGCCGCGGAGAACTGGGTTCCTGAGAAGAAAGCTGGGGCTGGATGGGAAGGACAGACGAGAGAGGAATGAAATAAAGACAGAGTTTCTGAGCAAGGCCCAGTGTTTAAATCTTGAGTCTGATTTTTAAAGGGAGGAAACCCATCCCCCACTTTGCCAGGATCTCATCAGGAAAACAGGCTCAGCTGGTAGTGGCTTCTTGCAGGAAGCTGCAGCTGAAGCTTCTCCTACGTCAGAAGACTCCACCCCAGGTGGGCTAGCCAGCAGTGGCCAACAACGTCTGACTTAGCCTGCTCGAGGCTGGGGGAAGGGCACAAACCTGGTGGGACCATGTGTTTCTAGGATTCGAGAAAAGCAACATATATATGAGCGTTTGTCCCCAACAACAACAACAAAAATCACATCATCTTGGAAAAATTTCCCTTAAGTTACTGTAGGTTTCTCCTTTTCCTGGTACACCACAAACAGAAGAGGTGAGGGTGAGAGGCCCACTGTAACCCCCAGCTGACCAGTACTACTTCTTAACTTGTGTCTGGACCCTGTAGCAGCTGTCCTGCTTGTGGGCAGAAACAAGGACCCAGTCCCACAACAGAAGTGACACCTTGAGAGCAATGGAAGGATAAATAATACAGAGCATATTAGCAGAAAAAACACAGCTCTCGCTTGCCTCAACAAGGAAGACAGGCATAGTTTATTGAGTGGCCATGACTGGAACCCCCAAACAACCCTCTATGTCCCATTGTGGAAATAGTTACGTGAGTGGTGGTGGAGGCCTTTAATCCTAGCACTAAAGAGGCAGAAGCAGACAGATACTGATTTTGAGGCCAGCCTGATCTACAGAGTAAGTTCCAGGACAGCCGGGGCTACACAGAGAAACCGTGTCTCAAAAAACAACAAAAAAAAAACCCCAAAACATAATGAATCTAAACAGCTTCTATAAGGCAAAGGACACTGTCAATAGGACAAATCAGCAACCTACAGATTGGGAAAACTCAGAAATCCCCCTGCCTCTGCCTCCCAAGTGCTGGGATTAAAGTGTGCCACCACGCCCGGCGCTTTTTAGATTCATGAGGTCGAATTTGTCAATTGTTATTCTTAGAGTCTGAGCCATTGGTGTGCGGTTCAGGAAATTTCCCCCTGTGCCAATGTGTTTGAGTCTATTTCCCACTTTCTCTTCTATTAGATTCAATGATTTGGGTTTTATGTGGAGGTCCTTGATACACTTGGACTTGAGCTTTGTGTAAGGTGATAAATATGAGTCTATTTGCATTTTTCTATGTGCACACCACCAGTTAGACCAGCACCATTTGATAATGTGCTTTCCTTTTTCCACTGTTTGGTTTTGGCTTCTTTGTTAAAGATCAGGTGACCGTAGGTATGTGGGTTTATTTCTGATTCTTCAGTTCTATCCCATTGATTGGCCTGTCTTTCTCTGTACAAGCACCATGTGGTTTTTATCACTATTGCTCTATAGTACAGCTTGAGGTCAGGGGTAGTGATTCCCCTAGGAGTTCTTTAATTGTTGAGAATTGTTTTGGCTATCCTGGGTTTTTTGGTTTTCCATATGAAGTTGAGAATTACTCTTTCCATGTCTGAAGAATTGTATTGAAGTTTGATGGAGCAATACATTATACGTGTAGATTACTTTTGATAAGATGGCCATTTTCACTATGTTAATCCTACTGATCCATGAGCATGGAAGCTCTTTCCATCTTCTGAGTCTTCAATTTCTTTCTTCAGGAACTTGAAGATCTTGTCCTACAAGCAAGAATTTATACTTGCTTGGTTAGAGTTACACCAAGATATTTTTTATTATTTTGGCTATTGTGAAGGATGTTGTTTCCCTAATTTCTTCCTCAGCCTGTTTGTATAAAGAACTGCTGCTGATTTGTTAGAGTTAATTTTATATCTAGCCACTTTGCCGAAGTTGGTTATCAGTATAGAAATTCTCTGGTAGATTTTGGGGGTCACATATGTATGCTATCATATCATTCACAAATAGTGAAACTTTGACTTCTTCCTTTCCAATTTGTATCCCCTTGATATCCTTTTGTTTTCTAATTGCTCTAGCTAGAATTTCAAGTACTATATTGAATAGATAGGGGGAGAGTGGCCATCCTTTTCCCTGATTTTAGTGGGCTTGCTTCAAGTTTCTCTCCATTTAATTTGATGTTGGCTGTTGGTTTGCTGTATATTGCTTTTATTATGTCTAGGTATGTGCAATGAATTCCTGATCTCTCCAAGACTTTAAACATGAAGGGGTGTTGTATTTTGTCAAAGGCTTTTTCAGCATCTCATGAGATGATCATGCAATTATTTTCTTTGAGTTTGTTTATATAGTGGATTACATTCATGGATTTTCTTTTTTTTTTTTTTTTTTGATTTATTTATTTATTATATGTAAGTACACTGTAGCTGTCTTCAGACACTCCAGAAGAGGGCGCCAGATCTCGTTGTAGATGGTTGTGAGCCACCATGTGGTTGCTGGGATTTGAACTCTGGACCTTCGGAAGAGCAGTCGGGTGCTCTTACCCACTGAGCCATCTCACCAGCCCCCGGATTTTCTTTTTATATTGAACTATCCCTGCATCCCTAGGATGAAGCCTACTTGAGCATGGTGAATAATCATTTTTTTGATGTGTTCTTGAGTTCAGTTTGCTAGAATTTTATTGAGTATTTTTGCATCAATATTCATAAGTGAAATTAGTCTGAAAGTCTCTTCCTTTGTTGGGTCTTTGTGTAGTTTAAGTATCAGAGTAATTGTGGCTTCATAGAATGATTTAGGTAGTGTTTCTTCTGTTTCTAGTTTGTGGAATAGTTTGAGGAGTATTGGTATTAGCTCTTCTTTGAAGTTCTGGTAGAATTCTGTACTAATACCATCTGGTCCTGGACTTTTTTTTGTTGGGAGGTTCTTAATGACTTCTATTTCCTTAGGGGTTGTGGGATTGTTTAGATAGTTTACCTGATCTTGATTTAACCTTGGTGTGTATAATATCTGTCTAGAAAATCATCATTTCCAAGAAGCAGTTTTGTTGATTCTTTGTATTTTCTTTGTTTCTAATTGGTTAACTTCAGCTCTGAGTTTGGCTGTTTCCTGCCTTCTCCTCCTCTTGGGTGTGCTTGCTTCTTTTTGTTCTAGGACTTTCAGGTGTGCTGTTAAGTTGCTAGTATAGGATCTTCCCAATTTCTTTAGGTAGGTGCTTAGTACTATGAATTTTCCTCTTAGCGCTGTTTTCATTGTGTTCCATGAGTTTGGATATGCTGTGCCTTCACCTTCATTAATTTCTAGAGAGTCTTTCTTTATTTCTTCCCTGACCCAGAGTTTTAGTAGGAAGTTGTTCAGTTTCCACGCATTTGAGGGCTTTCTGTTGTTCTTGTTGTAATTGAGATCCAGCCTAAGTCCATGGTGATCTGATAGGATGCATGGGATTATTTCAATCTTCTTGTATCTGTTGAGGCTTGTTTTGTGTCCAATTATATGGTCAGTTTTAGAAAAGGCTCCATGAGGTGCAGAGAAGGTGGTGTATTCTTTTGTTTTGGGGTGGACTGTTCTGTAGATATCTGTTAAATCCATTTGGTTCATAACTTCTGTTAGTTTCACTGAAGTTTCTCTGTTTAGTTTCTGTTTCAGTGATCTCTCCATTGGTGAGAGTGGGTTGTTGAAATCCCCCACTATTATTGTGTGAGGTTCAATGTGTGTTTTGAGCTTTAGTAAAGTTTCTTTTATGACTGTGAGTGCCCTTGCATTTGTCGGCCTAGATGTTCAGAGTTGAGGGTTCATCTTGGTGGATTTTTACTTTGAATATGAAGTGTCCTTCCTTATCTCTTTTGGTTCAAGGCTATTTTATTGGATATTAAAATGGCAACTCCAGCTTGTTTCTTGGGAACATTTCTTGGAAAACTTTTTTCCAGGCTTTTACTTTGAGGTAGTGTCTGTCTTTATGGCAGAAATGTTTTTCTTGATGCAGCAAAATAATGAATCCTGTTTGCATATCCAGTCTGTTATCCTGTGTCTCTTTATTGGAGAATTGAGTCCATTACTGTTGAGAGATATTAAAGACCAGTGATGGTTAGTTCCTATTATTTTTGGTGTTGGAGGTGATATTATGGGTGTGTGAGTTTTCTTTTTTTTTTTGTTGTTGTGAAATGATTAATTTCTTGTGTTTCCTTGGGTGTAATTACCCTCCTTATGTTAAAGTTTTCCTTCTAGTGTCTGGTGTATGGCTGGATTAGTAGAAAGATATTGTTTAAATTTGGTTTTGTCATGGAATATCTTGGTTTCTCCATCTTTGACTGAGAGTTTTCCTGGATATAATACCCTGGGCTGGCATATGTCATCTCTTAGGGTCTGCATGACATCTGTCCCAGATCTTCTGGCTTTTAGCATCTCTCTTTAGAAGTCTGGTGAGGGAGAACCTGTAGAGACCATATCCAGAGGTTAGTCAAGGCCCCCAACTGGGGGATGGGGCCACCCACTCATCTCCAAATTTTTAACCCAGAATTGCTCCTGTCTACAGGAAATATGGGGACAAAATGTGGAGCAGAGACTGAAGGAAAGGCCATCCAGAGACTGCCCCACCTGGGGATCCATCCCATATACCAAACTCAGACACTATTGCAGATGCAAAGAAGTGCTTGTTGACAGGAGCCTGTTATAACTGTCTCCTGAGAGGTTCTGCCAGAACCTGACAAATACAGGGGCAGACCAACCAGACCACCAGGCACAACCAACCACTGGACTGAGCATGGAGACCCCAGTGGAGGAGTTAGAGAAAGGGCTAAAGGAGCTGAAGAGGTTTGCAACCCCATAGAAAGAACAACAATATCAACCAACCAGACCCCCCAGAGCTCCCAGGGACTAAAATACTAACCAAAGAGTACACATGGAGTGACCCATGGCTCTAGCCACATATGTAGCAGAGGATGGCATTGTCTGGCCTCAGTGGGAGGAGAGAGAGACCCTTGGTCCTGTGAAGGCTCGATTCCCCAGTGTAGGGGAATGCCAGGGCAGTGAGGTGGGAGTTGGTGGGTGGGTGGGGTAGCACTCTCATAGAAGCAGGGGGAGGGTGTATGGTATAGGGAGTTCTGGAGGATAAACTGGGAAAGGGGATCACATTTGAAATGTTAATAATAAAATATCCAATATAAAAAAAAGAAGTCCTGTGTGATTCTGATAGATCTGTCTTTATATTTTACTTGGCCTTTTTCCCTTACAGATTTTAATATTCTTTCTTTGTTCTGTACATTTAGTGGTTTTATTATTATATGGCAAGAGGATTTTCTTTTCTGGTCCAATCTGTTTGGTGTTCTGTAGGCTTCTTTTATGTTTATGGCCCTCTCTTTAGGTTAGGGAAGTTTTCTTATATGGTTTTGTTGAAGATGTTTTCTGGCCCTTTAAGCTGGGAATCTTCAACCTCTTCTGCTCCTATTATTCTTAGGTTTGATCTTTTCATCATGTCCTGAATTTCCTGGATGTTTTGAGTTACGTGTTTTTTGGACTTTGTATTTTCTTTGACAATTGTGTCAATATCTTCTATGGTATCTTCTATGCCTGAGATTCTCTCTTCTATCTCTTATATTCTGTTGTGATGCTTACATCTGTAACTCCTGATCTCTTTCGTAGATTTTCCATCTCCAGGGTTGCCTCCATTTGTGATTTCTTTATTGTTTCTATTTCTATTTTTTAGGTATCAGACAGTTTTGTTCAATTCTTTCATCAGTTTAACTATATTTTCCTGTATTTTTTAAGGGATTTATTTGTTTCCTTTTTAAGGTCTTCTATCTGTTTGCCTGTGTTTTCCTGTATTTCTTTAAGAGAGTTATTCATATCTTCCTTAAAGGTGTCTATCATCTTCATGAGATGAGATTTTTAGGTCAGAATCATGCTCTTCAAATGTGTTAGGGTATCCAGGGCTTGCTTTAGTAGGAGAACTGGGTTCTGATAGTGCCAAATTATATTCTTGTACTTGCCTTTTGCCATCTGGTTATCTCTGGAGTTAATTGGCCTGGGTGGTTTGGACTGGAGCAGACCTCCTGAGAGGTAGGTAGTGCTGTCTTTGGTTAGGGCAGTCTTCCTGTGCCCTGTGTCCTTGTGTTCCTGGTTATGGCAGACCTCCTGAGAAACGGGTAGCCTGTGGAGGCCAGGGGGAGGGAAGCCATCTCACCTATATGCCACAGGTTCCAGTGGAGGTGCAGACCGGAATTTAAGAAACATTTTCTTGTTTAGCTTTTGTTGGGTCCAAACTCCTGTTCCAATAATTACGCAGCAGAAGTCCTCCTACCTCCTGAGGCAACTCTCCCACTCCATCCTTATAGTCACCCTCTTCTACCCATCCCTCTTCTCCTCAAGAAATCCCTTCACATCCATGCTGTCATTATTTTATTGTAATTATGTGTATGTGTGTGAGTTTGTATGTCTCTCTGTGCACATGAGTGCAAGTGCCTGTAGAGGCCAAGGGTGTCAGATTCCCTTGGATCTGGCATTAGAGACAGTTTTAAACCACTCGGGGTGGGAGCTGGGATCTGTAAGAGCTGTAAATGCTCTTATCTGATGAGCCAGCTCTTCTCTCCAGTCTCTCCTTGTCTTCTTTTGTATGTGAGTGGCAGGCATGGTAGCTTAGGTCTATGATCCCAGCACTTTGGGAAGTAAAGGCAGAAAGATCAAGAATTCAAGACCAGACTCAGCATTAGCTACATAAGGCACCATCTTCAAATTACACATTGATACATGGTGGCTCACAACTGTTTGTAACTCTTTCTGGCATCTGCAGGTACCAAGCATGCATATGACACATAGAGCATATGTGCAGGCAAAACACCCATACATGTAAAGTTTGTTAAAGTAAAAGGGGAAGAGCACATTGAAGAAAGCAAATTTATTCCTATTAAGCCAGGAATGGTGGTGTGTCCCTGAGTCCCCAGCACTGGGGAAGCAGAGGCCAGCAGATGAAGTTCAAGGGCACCCTGGGTTACATGAGACCTTGGCCAGCAAAACACAGGGGAAAGGCATGGCCTGAGTGTGATCTCACTACTAGGAAGTAGAAGCAGGAGGGTCAGGAGTCCAAGGCCGCCCTTAGGCTGCTTAGGACCAGTCTGAGTTACATGGAAATTGTCTCAATAACAACAAGATGATAGATAGATAGATAGATAGATAGATAGATAGATAGATAGATAGATAGATAAGCTGGGCAGTGGTAGTACAAGCCTTTAATCCAAGCACTGGGGGAGGAGGGAGGGTGAGTGCAGAGAGTCAGTCTCCAAGTTCGAGGACAGCCAGGGCTACACCGAGAAACCCTGTCTCAAAACAACAACAATAAATATGAAAATAAAGTGATGAATGGAGGTCTTGACCTTACTTGAAAGGCATGGAGGAAGGGAAGCCTGCACTGAAGTAAGTCAGCTACACACATACTGGTTGTGCTTGTGTGCATACTTGCACACCGGTACCAACAGGCCAAAAGAGGACATTGGATCCCCTGGAATTGGAGTTACTGGTGGTTGCTGTTAGGGTTCAGGAATCGGCACACAAACCATATACATACAGATCTCAGTTAAGCAAAAATAGTTTATCGAACACACACCCTGATCGATCAAGACCACAAAAAAGGACTCCAGAGCCTAATTGTACCAATCTGTTCTTATGGAAGGCTTTTTATAGGAAAAACCAAGTTCAGAGGTACCCACAGAGTCTAGAAGAGGGTGTTAGAACCCTTAGAGCTAAAATTACAGGCAGTTGTGAGGCACCTGTTATGAGTGCTGGGAACTGACCTGGGTCCTCTACAAGAGTGCTCTCAACTGCTGAACCATCTCTCTATCTATCCCCTTTCTTCTTATGTGTATGAATGTTGGTCTGCATGTATGTATAGGCATCATGTACATGCCTGGTGTCTCCCAAGGCCAGAATAGCACATCAGATCCTCTGGAATCGCACTTAAAGATAGTCGTGAGCTGCCACATGGTTGCCAGAAACCAAACATAGGTCCTTTGCAAGAGGTCTGAATGCTAACTGCTAAACATCTCTCCAGCCAGTTTCCCTCCCCTCCTTCCTCCTCTCTTTCCCCCTCCTGCCTTCCATCCTTTCCTTCTTTTCTATCTCTTTAAGACTTATATCTCTATTTTATGTGTTTGGTCTGTATGCATGCATGTACATACACCAGGTGCATGCCTAAATCTCACAGAGTTCTGAAGAGCAATGGATCCCCTGGAGCTAGAGGTAGTGGTGAGCCACCACATGGGTTCTGGGAATCGAACCCAGGTTACCTAAAAGAACAAGTGCTTTTAACTGCTGAGCTATCTCTCCACCCACCTATACCTTTAATTTGATGTCTGCAGGGGGCGGGGAGTGACAGTGATAAGCAGCTTTACCTGCTGAGACCTCTCACCTGCCTCAGGTTCATCTGTGGTAGCACCAAGTCCCCAGGCTTACTCTCATGACCCTTTCAGTGGGGTTCCAGGTACCAGTGGGGCCAGACAAGAAATGCATCTAACCTTCAGAATATGGGCTCCCTTGTGAACTGAAAGTGACACCAGCTGCTTTCCTGGGTGAATTTCCTCTGTAGAACTTTTGTTTTAGTCAGCACGCGTGTGTCTGTGTCTGTGTCTGTTTTATATATAAGTGCATTGCCTAGGAAGGCCAGAAAAGGATGCTAGATACTTTGGAGGTGGAATTATAAGAGGTTGTGACCCACCCAGTCTGAACACTGCAAATTGCCTTGCGTCCTCTGGAAAAACAGCAAGTGCTCTTAGGAGCAGAGCCATCCCCGTCCACTGTTACCCACCACTCGGCTGTGTTGTTAAAATAACCCGGTTTTGAAACGTACCCCTAAGGGTTTGCAATTTCATGGACAGCTAACTGCCTTAGCATTGTTTCATCTCTTGTAGTTTTCCTCAAGCTTCTGCATACTTAGTCTGCAGTTAATTTAGGTAGTCCATCCTCCTTTCAGTTAGTGCTAGAAGTACATGTTTCTCCTTGCAATTTTTTTTTTTAAGGAAAGGGGGTTTATTTCAGCTCAGTTCCAATTTCCAGTTCATCATGGTGGGAGAGCCACAGCTGCAGGATCATGAAGGAGCTTATCACCTTTGAAATGATTGGCTTTTATTTGTTTCTATGTGCTATGTGTATACAGGTGGCCTTGGAGGGCAGAAGAGGGCATTGGATCCCCTGGAATGGAGTTACAAGTGGCTGTAAATTACCTGAAATGGATGCTGGGGGCTGAACTTGGGTCCTCTGCAAGTGCATCAAGTGTTCTTATTCAAGAGCTACCTCTTCTTCTTGTTTTGTAGTCATATTTTAAAGTATTTCTATAATTTTGAGATCAAGTGGTAGGCCAAGAGATGGAGGCTGTTTGTATAACATTGAACTGACACTTGAATATAGTTATAAGCTAAAGCATACTTGGGAATATGTATACACTATAGAATAGTTAATACATTAATTCATATGTATAACTTTCCATGGTGGCAATACTTAAAACTTAATCTCATAGTGGTTGTGTAGCGCTAATGCATTGTTATTTATTAAAAGGTGCATTTGTTTGGGGGAGTTAGCCATACCATTTGTGTGGAGGTCAGTGAACAATTTACAGGAGTCATTTCTCTCCTTCTACCATGTGTCCTTGAGGGATTGAGCTTAGGTCACGAGGCTTGGTAGCAATCACCCACTGAGCCATCTCAGATGCCATCAGAGATGCTCGGGGACTGTCTTGGGAATTTGTATTAACTCCTTCAGCACCCTAGACAATAGCTTTGTATTAGGTCAAGTTCTGCAGCCCCTGTGTAGATGTTAAGGTCCAGGTGGATGTCCAGGCAGACAAAGGTGCTTGTTGCCAAGCCTTAGCATCTCAGTTTGATCCCTGAGACCCTCGTGGTAAAAGGACAGAACTGCTTCCTGTGAATTGTACTCTTGTAATCATTCATGCTTACTTACAAGGCCAAGGTCACATGATACTGTCTTGAGGAATTAAGCCAGGCTGATTAGAAGGGTCACAGCAACATTGAGGCTGTGACAATTTTATTGAGAGCCCTCAGACTTTTTATACTTTGACTTCCAAGGGAACATACAGAGAAACACAAACTGGCCTGAATGTTTCAGTGCTTGAGGGAGTATGTATGTCTCTCTCTCAGGAACTAGAAGGCACATTGTACCCCAGGAACCATGGACTGGAACCTGAAAAACTTATGATACATGCTTCTTAGTGCAACTAGACTAGACCAACTCCATGGTTCCCTGCATCCTCTGACCTCTGCTTCTGTGTTACCAGTACATACTGTATACATCATTGCCTTCTGTGTACCTGTTCTTCTCAGCTTTGACTGTCAACTTGCTACAGTATGGAGTCATCTGAAAGAGAGTCTCAATTGAGGGATTGCTCAGATGAGACTGGCATGTGGTCATGTCTGTGAGCAATTGTCTTGGTTGGTAATTGATATAGGAGGCCCCAATTGTTACTGTGGACAATAACATTCCCTGGAGAAATAGTCCTAGGCTATGTAAAAATGCTAGCTGAGTATGAGCCTTCACAAGTGAGCCAACACTGTTCCTCTGTGGTTTCTGTTCCAAATCCCTGCTTCAGTCTGTGTGCAGGTTCCCTCACTGATGGACTGTGACCTGGAAATGTAAGCCAAATAAACCATCTTAGTTACTTTTCTGTTACTGTGAAGAGATACCATGAGCAAGGCAACTTACAGAGATTAATTGGGAACATGGTTACAGTTTCAGAGAGTCCATGGCCATGGTTTCAGGGAGCATGGTGGCAAGCAGCCAGGCAGGCAGACATAACACTGGAGTAGTAGCTGAAAGCTTACATTTATCCACAAGTGTGAAGCAGAGCACACTGGTACTGGCATAGGCTTTCCAAGTGATGGCTGTGGACGACTCCTCTGGAACTGTAACCAAGTCCCCAAGTGAATGCTTTCCTAGTTGACACATCTCCATTTTCATTCGAACCATGTACATTCTTTCCTCACCTAAGTTTCTTTTGGTCAGAGTTATCACAGCAACAGAAATCTATTTGTTGCTTAAAATCACAGTTGCAGTATGGGAGAAAGTGCAGACAGTGCATCTGATTACCTGGTCCTGGAACTGACTGAAGTCAGCGTTATCTTCTAAGCCTGATATCAATGGAGAAGAAATATCAGCTGCTGCCAGTCTCCTTATCTGTAGTAACGTATGGGATGTTTCAGGCCTCGGTGACCTTTGAGGACGTGGCTGTGCGCTTTACCCAAGAAGAGTGGGCTTTGCTGGATCCTTCCCAGAAGATTCTCTATGGAGATGTGATGCAGGAAACCTATAGGAATTTGACTTCTGTAGGTGAGCCTGATACCCTGGCTTCACTCACTGTTGCTAAGTGCTGATTTGGAATGAAGATGGGTGCACCATGGTCAGTCAGGGTTGGCCTCTAAACATCTAATGGTTGCACTAAACATCTAATGATCTTGTTATACTTTTTTTTCTTGTTCATTGATTTTTTTTAAATTGTTCTGTATCTGTATTTTAGGCATAAACTGGGAATGCTGGGATTTGGAAGCTTATTTCAGAAGTCTAGAGAGAAATTTGAGGTAATGAATACCCTCTAAGAGGTAGCTGTGTCCCACAAGAGAATCATTGGATATCAGGAAAATATTAAAAATAGCACAAAATCAGACCTTTTTTGCTTGTTTTAAACGCTAAGCTCTGAAAATGAATGCTTATATGTGCTGTGGATATTTGAGGTCTACAGAATACTTTATGTAGGAACAACATTCCAGCTGGGGCAAGATACCATGCAAACCTGGCAACCTAATTTTGATCCCTGAAGGCTTTAAATATAAAAGATTTCTTAAGATATTTTGATCCCTTGAAGTCTTTAAGTATAAAAGATTTAAGATAATTCAGATAAATACTGTTTCAGTACTAGCCATTGTAGCTAGAGATAGCTCATTGGTACTTGCTGCTTTTAAAGAGTGCCCAAGTTTGGTCCCCAGCACGCACATCAGGCAGTTAACAATTGCCTCCAGTTTCAGAGCTCACAGCATCCTCTTGTGGCCTTTGTTGCATGTGCACACACATGTACAGACACATATACACTGACTTACTTTTCACTTACTGTAAAGAGACATATTCTTTGCCAAAATATCACTAAAATGATCTCTGGCTTAGTTTCTGTTTTGTCTGAAACCTCTTGAGCTGGTCCTCCATCGTCCACTTTCTCTCAGTTGTCTTCCAACCTCCTACTAGGATGGTCATAAGCCCTACTTACAGCCTTCAACCACTTTCCTAATCCAGAGTCAGATTTGTCACAGCAGTGCCTGTTCCTGGTACCAACTGCTGCCTTAGTTACATTTTATGGCTATGAAGATACCACAATCAAAGAACTGATTAAAAAAAGAAAACGTCTACTTGAGGGCTTGCTTTAGTTTTACAGGATGAATACATGACCTCACTGTGGGGAGCTCAGCAGGCATCAGATAGGCATGGTGCAGAAAGCAGTAGCTGAAAGCTTATGTCTGATCCACAGGTACATGGTAGAGAAAGGAAGGCTGAGTCTGGCACAGGCTTTGAAACTTCAAAGCCCCCTCCCTACTCGAAGTAGATGCCTCCAACAAAGTCACACCCAATCCTTCCTAAACAGTGCACCAACTAGTGACCAGTCATTCAAATACGTGAGCCTGTGGTACTCATTCTCACTCAAACTAACACATGCACATCATTTAAAACACACACACACACACACACACACACACACACCTAAATCTTAAAAAGTAATAATAGTAGCTGTGGTCTAGCTGTCTTTCAGACCCTTAAATCCACTTACGTTAAAACTTCTCTTCAGTAGCATGCCCTACATGGCTCTGCCCAGGAGCTCTGATGGGGCTGCAGGGAAGTGAGGAAAGGATAGCTATGTAAAGGAAAGCTGGAGGTGGGTGGGCCGCATGCACTCTGATGGAGTGGCACCATCTGTGCAACAACTAGAACCTGAGCACTTCTGTTATGTACACCACAGAGCTAGTCTCTGGAGGTAGCAGTCCAGGCTACAGTCGCTAGTCTTTACACACACTGGTCAGTTATCTGTAAACACTTGTACAGACAGTCAACATTCGCATTCAGACAGAGCACGGCATTGCTATTCTTATTAGTCAGACAGCCATGCCCATATCAGCACATACACTCACTTAGAATGTTATCCCCTCCTTACATATTCACTCTGGGCTTCCTCATCTGCCCACCCTTCAAAGCATAAAAGCCACACTGCCTTGTGAATGGTCCCAATGTAAATCTAATATCTACTCACAAATATAAAATCATTAATAAGCAAACTCTTAAGGTTGTATTTCTCAATTTTTACAGAGTCCAATTGGTAAAGAGAGACTGTGAACTTAAAAACAATGACCCATGTGGAGAAACGGTTGCCCAGCCAAAGCTTCCTGAATGTCACACTGCCAGTCAGTCATCCCTGAAGAGGCACACTACATCCAGCTCTAAATACAGACCATGTGACTATCAGAAATATGTAAAGAAATACTATGAATGTAAAGTATGTGATAAAGCCTTTACGTGCCTTGGCTCCCTTAAAAAACATAAAAAGACCCACGCTGGAGGGAAACCATATAAATGTAAGTATTGTGAGAAAGCCTTCAGTTACCGGCACTGTGCTGAAAGGCATATGCTAACTCACAGTGTAGACAGGCATAAATGCATGGTATGTAGAGAAGCATTCCCTAATGCTGTTGCCCTTAGGGAACATAAAACAATTCACTCTGGAGAGATACCTGAATGTAAGGAATGTGGAAGAATGTTCTGGACTGCCAGTTCTCTAGATATGCATAAAAGGCTTCATACAACAGAAAAACTTTATGAATGTAAACACTGCGGGAAAGCATTCATGAGATACTGTTCTTTTCGACTGCATAAAAGGACTCACACTGGGGAGAAACCTTATGAATGTAAGCAATGTGGGAAAACCTTCAGACATTCCAGCCATGTTCAAGCACACAAGCGAATTCACACTGGAGAGAAACCTTATGAATGTATGCAGTGCGGAAAGACATTCACTTCTGGCCACTGTGCCAGAAGACATTTAGGGACTCACAGTGGCGCCTGGCCTTACAAATGTGAAGTGTGTGGGAAAGCTTATCCCTATGTCTATTCCCTTCGAAACCACAAAAAAAGCCACAACGAAGAAAAACTTTATGAATGTAAACAATGTGGGAAAGCCTTTAAATACATTTCTTCCTTACGCAACCATGAGACTACTCATACTGGAGAGAAACCCTATGAATGTAAGGAATGTGGGAAAGCCTTTAGTTGTTCCAGTTACATTCAAAATCACATGAGAACACACAAAAGACAGTCCTATGAGTGTAAGGAGTGTGGTAAGGTGTTCTCATATTCCAAAAGTCTTCGGAGACACATGACTACACATAGTTAATTAGAGAGGGACAGTTTTTAGTATAACTTAAATATATAAAAGAGCTCTACACATTCTAGCTCCTCATTAAAAAACAAAAAAATTCACACTGGAAAACGAGCCTATGAATGCAGTATGTGTGCCAAAGTCTCAGTACGTGCCACAGTTTGATGTGCCAAAACTCTAAATTGAAAGCCTATCAGGAAGCATTTCAGCTCTGAGGACTGAAGATGGTTTCCACATAGAGACCTTGGGAACGCTTTCTGACCGTCCTTGCTAGCATACATGGGAAAGCCTGGTGAAGAGAGAAAAATCTGTGGCTGTTGGCCTCTCCCATTTCACCTTGGATTTTAGCAGTGTGAGAAAGAAAGTCTTAAGAAAGGTGCAGCCTTATTACATATGCAAACCACCACAGACCCAAACTCTGTAAAGGGAAGAAATAGCTGGATTCTTACCAAGTTAACAAATGTTTTCAAACCCATGAAATGAGTTTCCAAATCTCATGAACCTAAGAAGTATTAAAACCTGTTGGTCCCAGTGCTGCCTAGAAGCCAGCCACCATGGGAAACATGACAGTGTCCTGTGGTTTCTCTCAGTTGCTCAGTGCTAAATGTGTCAGTATACTGTGGATTTTTGATTCTTAGTCATAATTCTGTTGGTATTTTGGGGGTTAGTCTACAATTTCAAATGTGCATACTGCCTTGATTATATCTACCCCAAGACACTCAACATTTCTCCCTCTCACCTTCATGTGCATTCCCCACCCAATCCCCTTAGCCAAAGCTTCAGTGTGTTGAAGAACGAAACAGCTGCCCCCTTGTCCAGCAAGCAGCACACTCCCAGTCCATAGCTCCTACATCTTTCAACCCCGTTTATGGGTTTTAAGCAATCGTTTCTGGGTGTTTTTTTTTAAAGATTTATTTGTTTATTATATGTAAGTACACTGTAGCTGTCTTCAGACACACCAGAAGAGGGCGTCAGATCTCGTTACGGATGGTTGTGAGCCACCATGTGGTTGCTGGGATTTGAACTCTGGACCTTTGGAAGAGCATTCGGGTACTCTTACCCACTAAGCCATCTCACCAGCCCCTGGGTGGTTTTAATATCTATTTATTGAGGGCAGTGTGAGTCATGCTGAAATATCTGTTTATCTGAACCTACCTGGTTCCAGTTTCAGTCTCCAATCTAAGTGGGACCATAGCTGTCTGCCAAGATTCCCAGGCTATGTGTATATTCAATGGGAGTGTTTTTTCCTTGTTGACAAAATTTTATTTATTGCATCTTAACAAAGTTAGATCCTACAAGTAAATTGAAATGTATTTCAAGAGCTGGCAAGATGGCTTGGTGGATTAAGGAGTTTGCTGCCTACCCTGATGACTTGAGTTCAAGTCCTAGAAAAGGTGGAAAGAACCAACTCCTTTAAGTTGCCTTCTGACCTCCACATATGCCATGGCAAGTGTGTATACAATAAGTGTAAAATAAAGTATAGTTCAAATATGCAGACATTTAATCATAATTTTAAGTACTTTTGTGGTTAATTTTTTAAAATAAAAATGACTTTGAAAATTGTCCAGTTTGTAGAGACTCTTATGTATTGTATGGAAGCATCACCTGTCCAAAATAAAATAAAAAATAAAAATGCTGTTGGCCTATTAGCTTAGGCAAAAAATAGGTGGGAGTTCTGGCAGGGAGAGTAGATTCTGGGATAGAGTCAGGTACAGGAGGAGATGATGGAGACAGTCACATGAATTGAGGAGCGAGAACTAGCCATGTGGCAGGACTTAGAATACAATAAATGGGTTAATTAAGCCAAAGCTAGTTGGGGAACAAGCCCAAGCCTATAGCCTAGGTAATCATCAAAGTCATTATCATTATTCTCAGTCATTGGGAATTTGGACACAGATGGAAAAGCCTGCAGTTGTACCAGATTTTGTCTGGATAGTTATGGCTGTACTTTATCATTTTAATATATTCCATGTTTCTTTTCTAATATAAATTATACTTTTTCAGCACAAAGTTTACTCATTTATACACAAATAGTATGTTTGTTATGTTTGTTATAATGGGGGAGAGTGCGTGTATGTGTGTTCAAGTGCCAGAAAATAGCATTGGATCCCCTCTAGCTGAACTTACAGGTGGCTTTATGCCACCTGACATGGGTGCTGAAAACCAAAAGTAGGCGCTCTGTAAGAGCTAGTGCTGAACCCTCTCTCCAGCCCCATTGGCATCCATGTCTGGGGAATGCTTTCACTTAGCTATAATGCTGCCTCAGATGCATATCCCTGGCTCCAACACTGCCACTGTGTAGAGCTCTGCTCATGGATGTTGCTTTGAAAATTGACTTTCTCTGGAGAGTCGGTCATTGAGTAGTTTAGTAGCCCTGGGTTTACTCCTTCCCACCCTCTCTTGGAAGGAGCCTTTTGTGCTCCCCACCTGCAACGTTCCCCAGTAAATCTCAGAGTCTGTTTCATGATTTTTGTAGGGAGCTTGGGAATAAAAGCTAGGTCATGTTGGGCATCTGCCAGTCCCTGCATCTCTGTGACACCCAGAGAGAAGGGGAGCAGCGCGTAGAAGACATCTGGGGTGGTTTGATTAGGTATGGCCTCCATAGATTCATGTGTTTGAGTGTTGGCCCCATAGGGAGCGGCCCTATTAGGAGTGCAGCCTTGTTTTTCAGCTGAATGAAGTCCTCCAGCACCGTCTTTAAAATGGTAAGACATAAGCCGGGCGTGGTGGCGCACGCACGCCTTTAATCCCAGCACTCGGGAGGCAGAGGCAGGCAGATTTCTGAGTTCGAGGCCTGCCTGGTCTACAAAGTGAGTTCCAGGACAGCCAGGGCTATGCAGAGAAACCCTGTCTCAAAAAATAAAAAAATAAAAATAAAATGGTAAGACATACGCAGCATATTTTTGAGCCTTCCAGAATAGTCCAAGGTTCTTTGTCCCCACTTTCTGACCTGGGCTATGGCCTTCTCCTGCACCAGGAAAAGGCACTCTGTGAAGGCTCTAAAACACCCCACCCGTTTTTTCAGATGAGGAAAACAGTTACAGAAAAGGGGGGAAAATACTCTCCCTTAGGACAAGAGCTAGAACCCAGGAAGGAGACAGCTTTATTCAGGAGCCAGCAAGATGGCTCACTTGCTGCCAAGAGAATTCAATATCTGAACTCATACTGAAAGACAAGAGCTGAATACTGCAAATTGTCCTCTAACCTCCACACACACACATCATGGAGGTGTGTGTGTGTAATTTTTTTAAAAAACAAAAAAATCTGTTCATCCACAATGGAGCACTGAATATCCAGACACCTCAGTATGTGTGTGTGTTTATATATATATTTTTAGTTGTAAACAAAATCTGTTCATCCACAATGGAGCACTGACTATCCAGACACCTTTAGGGAACACTCTAGTGGTCAGTGTTGGAATGACACTGACTGGATTCCCTGAAGCTGTGGAGAGATGGACAGACCAGCTTCTGTCATTGTCATCATCATTGGTTAGTAGAACCAGAAAGATTTCATTCTTCCAACATGTCTCTGTTTCCCTAATAGCAGGGTGACATAAATGTTTCCTTTATTTCTGATAATTTCATACATGTACACAATGAAATGATGGACTTGACCTTTATCTCCCATTTCCTTTCTTCCACTCTCCCGATATTCCTGTAACACCTTGTGCCCTTCCCCCAGCCTTGAGCAGGCTAAACAGACCTTAATTGTTTGTCACAGTTGGTCTTCCGTTGACATAGCTGACCTAGGGTGGAGTCTTCCCACCTAGGTGGAGGTCTTCCACCTTGTATCACCTGCAGTTTCCTACAGAAGCAGATTGCCTGCCGAGCTTGCTTTACAACATAATCCAGTTGAAGCAAAGCAACAGAATCCAGCTGAAACAAAGGTTGGGTCTGTGGGTTTTCCCTATATAAACACACAAAGCTGAATATTAAACTTTGAGCCTTGAATCAGAAAACTTTGTCTTGGCTTCATCCTCTCTCACCCACCCGTCCTTTTTCATTTCCAGCCCCCTTTCAGGCACCCAGTTCTCCTTGGCTGCTGGACAGCTACAGGTGGCACCCAAATGAGGGGACTGAGCACACCGGGGGGGGGGGGGGAATCAACTGAGAAACGCTGTCTTGATGGATCCACAGAAAATAGAAGAAGTAATTGAATCCTGCATGATGGTAAGCAACAAAAGCATTAATGCTAGCGCTAGCCATAAATTTCATCTTTTGGAGCCTGTTGTAGGAGGTGCAATAAGTGGATACAGGCTAGGCTGAAGAGGTGTTGACCAGGCGCTGAATTCACCTAGGGGTTGGCAGTGCAGATGGGATAGGGGAATTCTAAACAGGCATTTGTCTGCAGCCTCAAAGAGATGCTTCAGATGAGAGGAGCAGGGTTTAAAGACAGCTGTTAGAAAACATTTTAGATCAGATAGATTCATGCTGCCCATGGTTTCAAGAAGAAAGAACTTTGGATAAGGAAACCTGGGAAAAAATTGGACAAGTTCTGAGAACCACCCAGACAGACTCTATCACCCTCTGCCTCTGGGCACTTATAAAAGATGCTATTGAAGAGACCTCAGAAGCATTAGCTAATTCCCAGGGATCGCTTGAAGAACTTCAGGAGGACGGCCTGTCAGAGAGGGGAGGGCTTCCTCAGAAAAAGGCTCTCTCAACTCTAAATCAGAGAAGTACAGAGACACTGATGATGAGCTAGCTTCAGAGGAGGAAGCTCATTTAGAAAAAGGGGCTGCCAAATATGGTGAGGATTGGCCTCCTTACACACCTCCTGCTCTGCCTATGGCCTCTACTGCAGGAGCTGCTGCCCATGTGGATATGCAAGTATGTAAATTAGAGTTGGAAATTAAGTTGACTAATGAGCTACAGGAGCTAAAGCATGTATCAGGTGCAGGAAAAAGCAAGAGTTTTGAGATACTCAATCACAACTAGAAAGAGCTGTGAATCAGGGAAAGGGCAAGATACATCTGATGTGCTTGCTATCTTTCCCCGTAGTTGATTGAGATAATTGACCAGCAGGGCAATAGAGTCAGAAAATTTCAGACATTGGAGTTCAAAGTGATAAAAGAATTAAAAACAGCTGTGGCACAGTATGGGCCTACAGCTCCCTTTACACAAGCTTTGTTGGATACTGTGATGGAGACAAATCTAACGTCCCAAGATGAGGAAAACTATTTGTAAGGCTACTTTGTCAGGAGGAGATTACTTACTTTGGAGTTCTGAATGGCATGAAGCCAGTAAGAGAGCTGCTATAATGAATACTGAGGCAGGTAACATTGGCTGGCAGGCAGGCAGATTGGACTATTAACATGCTTCTAGGAGAGGGTCAATATGAAGCTAATGCTAATCAGATTGGGCTACCTGTAGGAGTATACTCATAGATTGCAATATCTGCCTGCCACGCTTGGGATCAATTACCGACAAAAAGGGATCTCAGTGGGAATCTATCTGGTGTCAAACAAGTGAGTTCCAGGACAGCCAGGACTGCACAAAGAAACCCTATCTCGAAAAACAAAACAGCAACAACAAAAAAGCAAACAAACAAAAACAAGCTCCTGATGAACCATTTCAGGGATTTGTGGATAGGCTCCTGTCTTAGTCAGGGTTTCTATTCCTGCACAAACATCATGACCAAGAAGCAAGTTGGGGTGGAAAGGGTTTATTCGGCTTACACTTCCATACTGCTGTTCATCACCAAAGGAAGTCAGGACTGGAACTCAAGCAGGTCAGAAAGCAGGAGCTGATGCAGAGACCATGGAGGGATGTTCTTTACTGGCTTGCCTCCCCTGGCTTGCTCAGCCTGCTCTCTTATAGAACCCAAGACTACCAGCCAGAGATGGTCCCACCCACAAGGGGCCTTTCCCCCTTGATCACTAATTGAGAAAATGCCTTACAGTTGGGTCTCATGGAGGCATCTCCTCAACTGAAGCTCCTTTCTCTGTGAGAACTCCAGTTGTGTCAAGTTGACACAAAACTAGCCAGTACAATTGACCCCTTGTCAACTTGACACACAAACGCATCACTAGTAAGCCTCAACCCTTACATTCTTATTCATCCCCAAGGTCTAAATAACTTTAAAAGTCCCACAGTCTTTACATATTCTTAAAATTTCAATCTCTTTAAAATATCCATCTCTTTTAAAATCCAAAGTCTTTTTACAATTAAAAGTCTCGTAACTGTGGGCTCCACTAAAACAGTTTCTTCCTTCAAGAGGGAAAATATCAGAGCACAGTCACAATCAAAAGCAAAAATCAAGGAGTACCAACCCGGTGCCAACTTTAAATAAAAACAACTAAAAAAGCTGACTCGTGAGGCAAAAAGACTGGTACAGAGAATGTACAAGATGCTTTCGTCAGAGACACTGCTTTTGGCCATTCAGGCCAGCTCCTTACAGCTATGAAAGTTTGTGTACCTTACCTATATGCTTATTGTTAAATAATTTTAAGAGTTAAGGTCGCCAATATTGGCAAGTCTTTTCATATTCATTGTAATTCTTGTCAATTAACTAATTGTGTAGATCCTAATTTAGATAAGAAATCTATTGTTATGTTTTTGTTAGAGACCTGCTTATGTTTTGCTGCTTATTAGAGTTAAATGATCCTTGGTTTAAAAATCTGAGAATGCAAACTTTAAAAATGTATCTACCATGGCTTTAAAAAAAAAAAAAAAAAAAAAAAAAGCAAAAATCAATCTCCAACCGTCCAATGTCTGGGATCCAACTCACGATCTTCTGGGCTCCTCCAAGGGCTTGGGTCCCTTCTCCAGCCATGCCCTTTGTAGCACACGCATCGTCCTCTATGCTCCAGATGCCTGTACTCCACTGCTGCTGCTGCTCTTGGTGGTCATCTCATTGTACTGGCATCTCTAAAACACTGCATGACCCCTTCAGTCCTGGGCCGTCAATTGCAACTGAGGCTGCACCTTCACCAATGGCTTTCCATGGCCTCTCACAGTGTTGAGCCTCAGCTTCTCTGTGTCACCCCTTCATGCCTTCAAAACCAGTACCACCTGGGTGACCCTTACACATTACCAAGTCCCACTGCAGCAGGAGTACAACCTTGGCTATCTCTGTAACATAACCTCTTTGTGCTTTCATAAAACACTTCCCAGAAGATGTCACCTCAACGATGCTGGTCTCTTCTTAATCACAGCTAATTTCTTAGCGCCAGCTAACCAGCATCAATAGTCCCAGTAATGCAAAGTTTTTGCTTTAGTAGTTCTGGTATCTTGTTAATCACAGCTGATTCTTCAGCCCCAGCTAACCAGAACTACAGAATCTTCACAATCAAAACAACAACGGCCCTGAAAAGAGTCTTTAATCTTCCCTCTGAAATTTCACAACCCAGGCCTCCATCCTCTGCACTGTTCTCAACATTATCTTCCAAGCTCCTACACAACATCTGACAGAGCTCTTAACAATGAATGGATCTTCAAGCCCAAAGTTCCAAAGTCCTTCCACAGTCCTCCCCAAAACATGGTCAGGTTGTCACAGGAATACCCCACTCTGCTGGTACCAATTTGTCTTAGTCAGGGTTTCTATTCCTGCACAAACATCATGACCAAGAAGCAAGTTGGGGTGGAAAGGGTTTATTCAGCTTACACTTCCATACTGCTGTTCATCACCAAAGGAAGTCAGGACTGGAACTCAAGCAGGTCAGAAAGCAGGAGCTGATGCAGAGACCATGGAGGGATGTTCTTTACTGGCTTGCCTCCCCTGGCTTGCTCAGCCTGCTCTCTTATAGAACCAAGACTACCAACCCAGAAATGGTCCCACCCACAAGGGGCCTTTCCCCCTTGATCACTAATTGAGAAAATGACTGACAGTTGTATCTCATGGAGGCATTTCCTCAACTGAAGCTCCTTTCTCTGTGATAACTCCAGCTGTGTCAAGTTGACACAAAACTAGCCAATACAGCTCCTAAAAGCAGCTGGCAGAATTTTTTGAGTTCCTCAAGCAGGAGTTCCTTTTGTTACACAGTTGGCTTATGAGAATGCTAATGTGGTATGTCAAGCCGCTATCAGGCCATACAAAGCACAGACTCACTCATCTGGATACATTCATCTTTGTGCAGAAATTGGACCCTCAGACAATCAGGGTCTGACTATGGCTGCTGCCTTACAAGGGACCACAGTGCAAGAGATGCTTTCACAGGAACGAGGGAATACAGGATGTTTTAAATGTGGAAGTTTGGGTCATTTTAAAAATTATTGTCCCAGGAACAGGGGCATGAGCGGACAATCAGGTCACACCGCAGGAATTTGTTCTCAATGCAAGAAGGATAATCATTGGGCCAGGGAATGTAGATCTAAAACAGATATTCGGGGCTGTCCCACGTTGGGAAACTAGCAGAGGGGCCAGCCTCAGGACCCCAGACATCCACACGAATCAGCTTATGGGGCCATGAAGCTGCTGTCAAGCCAGGGAAATCCATTTTTTTAACTTATCAGAGCAACCCCAGGAAGTGTGGAACTGGACCTCAGTTCCACCACCCACTCAGTATTGACCCCAGAAATGGGAGTTCAAACCCTGCCTACAAGAGTTTTTGGCCTCCAGGGACCTGGGGATTACTCTTAGGTCAAAGCAGCATTATTATTAAAGGATTGCAGATTTATTCGGGTGTTAACAGATAATGATTATGAGGGAGAAATTAAAATTATGGCTGCTTCCCCCCATGGCATTATAACTGTACTTGTTGACAAAAGAATCGCTCAACTTATTTTAGTTCCCATGTATCTGCTACCTTGCAAATTCATTTAGAGTGAGAGAGGACAGAGTCTCTTTGGTTCCCTGATGTGTGTCTATTACTAGTAAGAGATCTAACCTTAAATTAATAATTGAAGTAAAAAGTTTTGAAAGATTAGTAGATACTGGGGCTGATGTAATAATTATTAGAGGACAAGATTGGCCATCAACTTGGGCTTTATCTAATATTCTCACTCACCTTCAAGGGATTGGTTATGTCAAAAACACAAAACAAAGTTCTAAACTTCTAACGTGGAGAGATGAGAAGGGCAATTCAGGACAGATTCAACCCTATGTCATGCCACATTTGCCTATTACCCTCTTGGGAAGAGATCTCTTGTCACAGATGGGTCTTGCAATGTGTAGTCCTAATGAAGTAGTGACTAAACAAATACTAAGACAAGGATTTTTGCCTGGTCAGGGGCTAGGAAAGGAAGGACAAAACATTAAGACATTTGAAAGGCCTAAGCCCCACTCTAACACTAGAAGCTTGGGGTATTTTCCATAATGGCCACTATCTTGCCTGCATCCCATGCTGATAAAATTCAATGGCTTAATAATATTCCAGTGTGGGTTGATCAGTGGCCTTTACCTAAAGAAAACCTAGAAGCCACCTCTTCACTTGTGCAGGAGCAACTAGAGGCAGGGCATATAAGAGAGTCTCAGTCACCATGGAATACTGCAATATTTGTTATCAAGGAAAAATCTGGTAAATGAAGATTGCAACAAGATCTAAGAAAGATCAATGAAACCATTCTATGGAAGCTTTACAACCTGGGCTTCCATCTTCAGTAGCCATTCCTAAAGGATATTATAAAATTGTGGTAGATTTGAAAGATCGTTTCTTTACTGTTCCTTTGCACCCTGAGGATTGTGAAAGATTTGCTTTCAGTGTTCTTTCTATTAACTTTAAGGAACCTATGAAAAGATATCAATGGACAGTTCTTCCTCAGGGCTTGGCTAATAGTCCTATCTTAATTTCAAAAGTTTGTGGCACCAGCCGTTCAGCCTGTAAGACAGCAATGGCTAATGATATACATCGTCCATTACACAGATGATGTCTTGTTATGTTATAGAGATTTACAACAGGCCTTAGCTGATAAAGGACTGCAAATAGCTCCTGAGAAGGTACAAACTCAGGATCCTTATAATTATTTAGGCTTTAGACTCACAGATCAAGTCATTTATCCCCCCCCCAAAATAATTATCCATAGGTACAGTTGTAAAACTTTAAATGATTTTCAAAAGCTGTTAGGTGGTATCAATTGGCTTCACCCCTATTTAAAGCTTACTACAGAAGAACTGAAACCCTAACTTGATATTCTTAAAGGGAATGCCAATCCTACCTCCCTTTGATCTTTATTTAACCTCTGAAGGACTGTTGGCCTTACAAGTAGAAACAGCTACTGAAAAATAATTTGTTACTTATTTAGATCATTCTTTGCCTTTACATTTGCAGACTTTTCATATGACTCATACACCTACAGGATTATTATGGCAAAAAGCTCCTCTTATGTGAATACATTCAGGAATATCTCCTAAACATAATATCTGCCATATTATGAGGCAGTAGCCCATATGATTATACTTGGAAGAAGTAGGCACTGATTTATTTTGGCAAAGAACCAGACATCATTATTTAGCCTTTTAATGTAGATCAAAATACTTGGCCGAAGCAGCACAGCACGGATTGGTTGCTTGCTCAAATAGGATTTATAGAAACTATAGATAATCATTATCCTCAAGATAGGTTGATAAAATTTAAATGTACATAAGGTGATATTTCCTAATATGACATTTTTACAGCCTCTGTATAATGCTCTTTTGATTTTTACTGATGGCTTCTCTAAAGGACTAGTTGGATAGCTCATAAATAATGAACAAGTAGTCATAGAGACTCCTGGGCTCTCAGCTCAGCTAGCAGAACTGACAGCAGTACTGAATGTTTTTCAGTCTGTGTATGATACTTCTAATCTTTTTACTGATAGTCTATATGTGGCTCAGTCTGTTCCTCTATTGGAAAGTTGTCGAACATTTCATTTCAATACACCAGCTAGATCTCTGTTTTCTCAACTACAAAACATTCTTACCTGAAAAAAAAATCCCTTTTATATTGGTCATATACACGCCCATTCTGGTCATCCTGGACCTTTAGCTGCAGGCAATGATCGCACCGACAGGGCTTTAATAGGAGAAGCCTTAGTTTCAGATCCTGTTGCATTGGCTAGACTTGATCATACAAATTTCATCTCTCTAGTCCCACACTCTCTAGTCTAGGCTCCGACACAAGATCACTAAGGAGCAGGCTAGAATGATTGTAAAACAATGCCCTAACTGCCTTACATTATCTCCAGTTTAATCCAGGAGGCCTTAAGCCCAATCATATTTGGCAAGTGAATGTAACTCATTATGCAGAATTTGGAAAATTGAAATATATACATGTCTGTCTTGACACTTGTTTAGGATTCCTTTTAGCTTCTCTGCATATGGGAGAAGCCTCTAGAAATGTAATTGATCATTTCTTACAAGCCTTCAATGCTATGGGGTTACCTAAACTCATCAAGACAGATAATGGGCCAGCTTATACTGGAAACAACTTTACATCATTTGTTAGGAATTTGGTATTGAACATAAAACTGGAATTCCATATAACCCAATGGGACAAGGAATTGTTGAGCATGTGCATCGCACTCTGAAAAATTGGCTTTTAAAAACAAACGACAGGGAGTTATACCTTCCAAGGTCACCAAAAGCACACCTTGCTTTTGTGTTGTTTTAAATTTTTTGCAAACTAATACTAAAGGTCAGTCTGCAGCCACTGGCAGGCATCCAGTCGCTTCCAGCTCATATGCCATGATTAAATGGTGAGACCCCCTAACTAGTACATGGAATGGTCCCTCCCCTGTTTTACTATGGGGGCAAGGTTCTGTCTATGTTTTTCACAAAAAGAAAATGGAGCCTGATGGCTGCCTGAAAGATTGGTTCGTCAAGTGGATGCAGATCCTGAGCCTTCTAATGATTATGAATGATACCAATGACGAAGATGGCTCAAAATCCCTATCAACCAGCTGAGTAAACCTGGAGCATAGTCTCCACTCTTACTAGAGAGCAAGTACTTTCTATCAATTCTCAAAGCCACCCCCACCCCAATATACCTGGTGGCCAGACTGTGTTTGATCTTTGCCAATTAGCAGCTAAATTGAAAACCTGGAAAATTCCCCCCAGACAACTTTAATCTTGTTGCTTTTAACTTTTGGACTTTGTATCTTAAACAGATTGGTTACCTTCTCACAGGATCGCTTTCAGCAAGCTCAGCTATTCACCATGGCAGTCATTCATCACTATGAAGAAATGCATTGAGTGCATATTCATATGTCCTTCATGGCTTTGGTCTGCTTGGGAAAGAGTGTCCTTTTAAAGATCCATAGTCAGAGATGGGAAACTGTGCTCTTAAGCTCCTATCGACCTAAGACAGAGACAAACACCAAAAAGCTGTGTGTGTTCTCCAGGATGGGTAAAATGGAGCAAACACGGGCCTAAGGCAGGTATGGCCACCTAGCCACTCTATTCCCTAGACAGGATCATGGAAAATAAGTAAATCTTGTGCCCCCTTCCCCTCCCTCCCCCACTGTCCAGCTCATCTTTAAAAAACAAAAAAGAGGAAAATGTGCCTTTCCCCCAGTCTCAAGCAGACTAAACAGACCTTAATTGTTTGCCAGAGTTGGTTTTCCATTGACCTAGCTGACCTAGGTGAAGATCTTCTGCCTTGGGGCACCTGCAATTTCCTACAGAAGCAGATTGACTGCTGAGCTTGCTTTGCAACATAATCCAGCTGAAACAAAGGATGGGTCTGTGGTTTTTCCCTATATAAACACAGAACTGAATATTAAACTTTGAGCCTTGATCAGAAAACTTTGTCTTGGCTTCATCCTTCTCTCTCACCCACCTATCCTTTTTCATTTCCAGCCTCTCTTTCAGGTACCAAGTTCTCTGTGGCTGCTGGACGGCTACAACACCTCCTCTTCCCAACATTATCTCTTTCCTTTTTATTAATAACTCATCAAGTTCAGTTAGTGCTTCCTGTATATGCATGAGTATGTTGGCATCGACTCAATCATGAGAACAGCTACTGTACATTCATAGTCACAATGGCCATGGCCTGTCTAAAAGACAGCATTCCAGCATTCTTTATCCTTTTCTGAAATGTGCCCTGAAGCCTGGCAGTGGGAGGCTTACTTCAGATGTTCTGTTTAGGGAGACCACTCAATCTTAGACTCAGAACTTGAACCAGTTACCCATCTCTTTTTCTTTTTTTTTTCCGAGACAGGGTTTTTCTGTGAAGCCCTGGCTGTCCTGGAACTCACTCTGTAGACCAGGCTGGCCTCAAACTCAGAAATCCGCCTGCCTCTGCCTCCCAAGTGCTAGGATTAAAGGCATGTGCCACCACCGCCCGGCTACCCATCTCTTTATTGACTGACTACTTGCTGCAAAAAGTGGCTTCTAGGTCCAAGATTGAGAGCAGCTCAGACAGCACAGGGGCTGAGCAGCAAGCCACACAGCAAGCCATCATGGTTGGAGGGATTGAGGTTCAGGGATTGAGTATCCATGCTCACAAGGACATGGGCATTGCTGTAGATCTGGCTACAACTAGGAACAGAACAAAAATGAAGGAAGCAGGCAGGCCCCTGTTTTATAGTACTTGTGTCTTGATTAGAGGAGGCCAACTAGGAAATAAACATCAGCTGAGCACCAATATTCAATAAGCAAAATGGATCTTAGTGACTAGGTCTAGAGCTCAGTTGGTAGAATGCTTCTCTAGCATGCAGAAAGCCCTAGGTTCAATCTCCAGCACTGCATGGTGAGTCATACTTGTCACCCCAGCCATTGGGTGGTAGAGACAGGGATATTGAGACTTCAAGGTCATCCTGGGCTATAAGATTGGGCTAGCCCAGGATATATGAGACTGCCTTCAAAGAGCATGGAGTACAAAATGCCATGAACTGGAAACAGCAAATGGAAAGTTCCTGAGGCAAGATGACAATGAGCCTGTTAGAAAGCGAGAAAGACATGTCTGGGGAGAGAGAGTCTAGATGCACCCAGGACTCACAGGAAACAGGCTGGGCATGGTGAGACACATTTGTCATCCCAGCTACATTCATCCCTAGACAGGAAAAAACTAACAGATCCCTGGGGCTCACTTAATATGGAATTTGGGGGCACAAGTTATGTCCCAATAAGCCAGGCTCAGCCACCTGTCCTCAATAAGCCAACTAGAAAAGTCAAATTAACTGTAAAAAGCAGAAAGGGAGATTTAGTCAATGTGGCTGCATTGGAAAGAGGAGCAAAGAGATCCAGTAACTTCTCCAAGTCCATCTTTTGGAGTGGAGTAGAGAGATGGCAGATAAGTGTGCACCTAAGCAGTCCTAGGCATGGTGAGGTCCCATCCATCATTGCCCTACTATCATCTTTGGAAAATTAAAATTTTTCTGGGAGGAGAGAAGACCACCCCCTCTGCCTGTCCAAGGCTGGCCTTCTTCCAGCATGAGAAAATTGCAATTTCTTGGGGGCCATTTTAATAGTTGTAGCTAAAGAGTCTCTAGAATATATTCACTTCTGCCAAGCTGACTACCCACTGACCAGGAAGCCTGTCATACTGCTAAAGTTCAGGTTCAGTGAGGAAATATATCTTAACAAACAAGGTTGCTAGAGTGCTGGAGAAGTGGCTGAGTGGTTAAGAGCACTTACTACTCTTCCAGACCATCTGAGTTTGGTTTCCAGCACCCATTGCAGTTCACAGCCATCTGTAACTCCAGCCCAAGGCAATCTGGTGCCTTCCTCTGACCTCTTCAGGTACCGGCACACCTGTGCACACGCACACATGTACACACACACATGCAAACACACACATAAACACAGGAGGAAAAAGAGGAAGAAGGAGGGGAGGAGGAGGAGATAACCAGCAGCAGCGAAATGGAAAGAGGGAGGAGGGGAAAGGTCAGCCAGGGCTAAGGAGTGCAGTGGGTCACTGAAAAGGAAACGAAGTCAACAACTCAGCTGAGGTTTCTGTCACTCTCTTGCCATCTTGCTCTTACAGATAGACTTACCACTCTCAGAAAACAAACAAATAAACAAACAAACAAAAAACAAACTGCTGCCTGGGACCAGTGAGATCCGCTCAATTGTCAGAAGTGATTGCAGCATGCCGCTCAAGTCTGAGGACCTGCATTCTTTTTTTTTTTTTTTTTTTTACTCTTTTAGGCACTTTTTATTAAAAACAAAATGTCGTTAATATATAAACATCTCATTCCCTCAAAAAATTCTACAGCTAGACAGCTGTGTGCTCTGATATTTGCATAGGAAATTACCACAATACAAAAAGAGGAAGGAGCGGAACAGCAGCCGAGTTTCTGATGTAGGTGTGTCCACATGGAAACATCTTGGAGCCTTGCAAAACTATTCACACCGTTTGTTGCCTAGTTACACATGGAGAAGCAACTTTTCTAACAAAACTATAATTTATCAAGTTAAAAAATTGTTTTCTAAAAAAAAAAGAAACCTTACTAGATTACCACAAAATAAATAATGATACAACATTTCAAACATAATTGGATTTTTAATTAAGTTTGCTTTTGGCATTTTGCTTATGATTTGCCCTTTGGTTAACAGCATTCATGTCATATTCCTAGCCATTTTGCATATTGGTAAGCTTTCAACACATCACTGATACCAAAGGCAGACAACGAGTCAGTATTAACAGGTTAACTACATGGCACTGTAATTTCAATATATTACTATGTCTTACTGGATATTACATGCAAAAATCCGCATAAATTGTCACTTAACCAACAACACTGCATGAGCAAACATCCTAGTCTTGAGAGAAACTGCACCGGAAATTCAGTGCTTCCACGAGTGAAAACAGTCTTAAGTTCAACAAGGAACACAGCCACAACAGGAGAACCTGCATTCAATTCCTCAGCTGCAGTGGAAGGAAAGAATTGACTCCTGAAAGTTTTCCTCTAATTATCACATTCAATATGTGGCACTTGGACACTGTACATATGCACACACGCACACACACAAACCCCATAGCAGCCGCAACTTGACAAAAAGGCCCTATTGCTGAAATTAACACCTATTTAACTCATTGAAAATGAAGTAACCTGGTGCCTACCTAGAGCCTTGGTACCAGAAGGTACTCTGCAGCTACCAAGGGAGACACATAAACACCAAGTCAGCTGCAAACCCTTTGATCTACAGTGCTGTCCTGCCTGCAAGACATGCTAGGGAAATGGTGGCAAAAAGTTTGTGGCAATAACCAACCAATATCAGATTTGATTTAAGGCCCACCTCATAAGATTGAACCCATACCCAACATTGCTTGAGTGACCAACAGCCAAACAGCCCAGGCACTTAAGGCACCTGCTGAAGAGGAGACAGGAAGAGTATAAGAACCAGAGGGATTGGAGAACAGGAACGACATGAAGTCCTCTAAACATGGCAGGTCTGATAGACGTATGGACTCACAGCCTGCAGGACTCTGCACCAGAAGGGGTCCTAGAGCTGAGAGGAGAAGTGGACACATGCCCCCATCCCTAACCCAGAAGCTGTTCTCCAATTGATAGTCACTTGTAAGTGGAAACTTAGTTTTCTCCAAGGGCTTCTCAGTAGGGAAACAAACTACTCCTATGGATAGTCTGCATGCCCAGCAGTAGATGGCTAACAGAAACAAACTCAATGGCATCTTTAGAGGCTCCTTGTCTCATGAGGTCATGTCAGGGCTTTTTAAAATTGTATTTTATTGGCTTTACCTATCTCTTTATTTATTTCTCCACTCTGGCACACCAAGTCTCTGTAGGGCTAGGTGCTTCCTCTCCCACTGAGGCCAAACAAGGCAGCCCAGCTAGAAAAACATATCCCACATACAGGCAACAGCTTTTGAGATAGCCCCGGTTCCAGTTCTTTGGGAACCATGTGAAGACCAAGCTGCACATCTCTTACACATGTGTAGGTACACTGGGGGCTAGCCCGTGTGTGTTCTTTGGTTAGTGGTTCAGTCTCTGAGAGCCCCAAGGGTCCAGGTTAGTTGAATCTGCTAGTCTTCCTATGGAATTCCTAATCCCTTAAGGGCCTGAAATCCTGCCTCCTAATAAGAGTCCCCAAGCTCCATCTACTGTTTGGCTATGGTATTTTTATTAACAATCTGCAGACCTAAACTGGGCAGGTTCTGAACTACTGTAACCCTCTAAGCTATTTATGTCCCAGCCGCAGGCCCCACATTACTTGCAGTTTGAGTCTCCCCCTGGCTTCCTATGCTCCATGTTTATCCTCATGGTGAATGCCTTGGCAACCTGTTCATCACGATTCCTCCTGGATTCTCTGCCTCATGGCCACCTCGCCCTTCTCCCTCCTACTCTACCTCCTCTGCTCTGGTCTCTCTGGGACCCCTCCCCACTAGAATCAGAAGTCCCTCCCTATTCTCTTCTGACGAGTAACTGGCTGATCAGCTCTTTACTGACCAATCAGAAGGCAATGGAAAAGAATGTTCATGAAACACTGAGGCAGGTGATGCTTCATAAAAATAACGTTACCAAAATCTGGATGGTAGTCAATCAACTCTTTGCAGCTATAGATTTCAGCATTTGAATAAAGCAAAGACAGCATTTACACAGTGCACAAAAAGATTATCCCTACACATAAATATATGAGAATGCATATAAAAATATTTTATATTACAAAATACCAAGCAATTAAATTACTATCTCCCAAATGAAATAAAATGAATAATAATTGTATAAAATACTAATAGCAATAAATTGACTTACAAACTGTGTGCTATATGCAGAGCCACCAAGGTAGCTGAGTAAGCAAGCACAAATGCTAGTGCCTGCCTTTGAGGTTATTAAGTGCAGAGTCAGGCTTATGATGGCCACCTAAGCTTCCCAAGAGTGGAGGCAACAACAGCTCTGTTTGTTGAGCACTTACTATGTACCAGGCACAGCTCCAAATGCTCACTCATCAAGATTGTGTTCTACTACCCACTGTTATGTGATGTGGAACCTGAAGAACAGAGAGGGGGATTAACCTGCCCCAGTCACACAGCAGAGCTTATGCTTACAGCCAGCATCTTCTAGGTCCCCGGCTCTTCAGAGGTGATATTTTTCTTCCTAATAGTCTAGTTTTAAATCTCAGGAGTCAAATGGAATGACTCTGACATCCCCTCCATTCTACCTCAAGATTGTCCTGGGTGCTCTGTGTAGAGATGAAGACAGAGAATCCTGAAGGTAAGGGGGAGGGGCACACCCTCATGACATTCATGAAAGCCCTGGGCATACAGTGAGAGTTGCCAGCCATGCCTGGCCAGCAGGTAGCATCAGAGACCCAGGGAGAAAATGGGCAGGTCTCTGAGGGCAGAAGGAATCACAGATAGAACTGAGAGGAGCCAACAAAGGGACAGCAAGAGCTGGAAGGAGCCATCTGTCCTCTAAAGTCTGGACTGGCCAAAGCCCTCTTGTCCTGGGGGCAAATGAACCCCAGATGAGCCCTTGTGAGCTTTCCTTTCTAATGCAGAGGCTTTGGCACGCCCTTTTCCTTGGTTATGTGCTATGATGGCTATTCCTCATTGTCACCTTGACTACATCTGGAATGAACTACAATCAAGAAATGGAGGGCGCACCTGTGATCCAGATCTTGAGGCTAGAAAACACAGACGTTTGATCTGAATCTTGAGGCCATGAAAAGTTAGGCCCAGGCAAGGGCCTTTAATCCCTGAAGACAAAGGCAAACATATCTCCGAGTTCAAGGCCACCCTGGGACAGGGCAAATTCCAAGTAAAGAACAATTTAGGTCCAGGCATGGTGGTCATTCCTTTAATCTGGGCCTCACCTTCTGCTGGAGGCCTGCATAAGGACAATGGGGGAAAGTGAGGCTTCCTTTGAAGTGGAAACTTCTAGTTCTTTAGAAAGTTATGCCAAATGATGTTTTGCTGGGGCACACAGGTGAAAGGATGTTTGAATATAGCAGTCACATGAAAGGACACTTGATGAAGGAGTACAACTATGACCCCACAGACAGTGCGAGATGAGCATTGAGCTTTGGTTTGGTTTGCTTTGCCTCACTGTTCTTTGCCAAAGACACGCATGTTCACTTTCCATAGCATTGTTGAGCTCAGCTTGTGGTGACACTGCCATTGAGAGAAACTCACCAAAGAACCGCTCCTGAGGTTCCTGTGGCAGCTTGGTGCTTCTGTGGCCTTACCTTAAGCCACAGAAGGCGAGCCTGGCGATTTCTTTAGGATTGAACTACAGCTGCCTGGTGTCTGCTTGCTGAAAGGACTGGACTGTAGCTGGTGGTTCATGCCTGCTATCTGTCTGCCTGCCGAGAGGACTGGTCTGCAGCTGCTGGGTCATATTTGGTGTTTGCTGCTGGACTGAACTGCTGCCCAAGAAGATCAAGCTCACCCCAAAGAACTATTGCTGAACGGGTCCACTGCCCCATATTCTAGTAACTTCTCTCTTCCACTCCCTATGCTGGGTAGTGGGCCAAAGGGGAGGCTGAACCCTTATTAAAAATAGGTTGCAAATATTTATGCCTGCATTCCTTTTGTGCCTGCCTGCACTTACTTGCCAGCACATCTGTTGGAGTGTACTTCATGACTCCAGCTTATAGAGAAGACCAGCTGAAACACCTAGTCTTGTGGGACTGAGCAACAACTAGACTCCTGGACTTCCCATTCACAGCTGCCCATTGTTAGGTTAGTTGGACTGTAGTGCCAGGGAAGGGTTGAACCCCCAAAACACAGACATGAGCTGATCACAGCAGGGTCTTTATTCTATTCGAGCTAGCTCAGGCCCCTCCAACGCACCACTGTCACTCAGGAAGGTTTTGGTGGTGGAGGAGCCTTGAATATCTATGGGGCAAGGCTTAATAGTAAGCAGCAAGGGGGTGGAGGTGAGTGTGCAAGCATCTAATTGGAAAGCTACTGTGGCCTTTAACACAATTGGCTGGTGTTGGGAACTATATTATAAACCTAATTTCTGCTTCCTTCTGCATTGGTGATCATTGAGCAGGGAGTGGGCTTGTAACCTGGGGTTGTAGGTTTGTTGGGGGAATAACCTGGAGACGCTGGTCTTGTGGGGATCAGCCTAGAGACTGGAGCTAGGCTTGGGTTTTGTTGGTGGCAACTTGGAAACTAATGCTAGGTACCAGCCTGTCAGTTGACCTGAGTTGAAACTTAGGTCAGGTTCTCTAAAATGGAGTCTGAACTTAAAAGATTTGGCCTCTCAGAACTACAGACTGTAAGTCATTCCAATAAATCCCCTTAATATATAGAGACATCCCATTGTTCTGTGGCTTTAGAGAATCCTGACTAATACGCATGCCCAGTTGCTGTAAAGCTACATCCTCAAAAGGTAAGGGACTGTGGTGATTTGAATGAGGATGACCCCTAGGCTCATGTGCTTGCTCTCACATTTGGTGGAAATGTTTGGGAAGGGTTAGTAGTCTGGCTATGGTGGCCATTCTTGGTTTTCATTTGACTACATCTGTAATTAACTAAAACCCAAGCTGTTTGGCACATCTCTAAGGCAATTTTCTTGATTAGATCATTTGAGGTGGGAAGAGCAACCTCTAATCTGGGCCACACTTTCTTGTCTTTTTTTTTTTTTTTTTTTTTTTAATTCAACCCAGAACCCAAACCCAGTAATGGCGCCACCTACAGTTAGGATCAGGACTGATCATTCCACTTCAGTTGACTTATCCAGATACTCGCTCACAGGTGTACCTTGCCTCCTGAATGACAATATTAATTTTCATGTCCCTTAAATCCCTCTACCACTCAAACACCTTCCATGGCTCCCTGTGGCTCACATGAGGCGTGTAACCTGGATGTTTAGTGAGACTCAGACAAGGTGACAAGAGAATTTTATTCCTGGAAAGGCACAGGCGGGTGGATGGATAGGGCCGCCCCACGCCAGCTCAGAGATCACTGCGCGCCTGCGCTGAGCGGCTCCACCTTCAGCCACAGCCCGTCTTCTGCGCGCAGGATCAGCTCTGGCTTTCTGCGGGGCTCCTTGTCATCCGGCAGAACGCGGAAGCGCAGCAGAGTCAGCGCCAGTGCCACTTTCATCTCGCTCATGGCGAAAGTCTGTCCTATGCAGTTCCTGCAGGAGGGCGGGGTGGGAACTCTGACTGTGCCCTAGACCCCACCCAGGACCAATACAGCAAGCACTAGAACCTGGCCCGAATCTGAGGTTTCTGGGACCACGCATGGGCGTAGACATCCTCAGAGCCTAGCCCAGATGAATAACAGAACAGGCCAGGGCGGAATTCTGAGCACAGAGAAGGACTCTTCACCTTCTCCTCCCTGGTTCCCCAAACCTTTGCACAATTCTGTGCAGGGAGGTAGGGAGGAAACGCTAACCTCCAAATAACCCCAACTCCCTCTGTCCTCACAGTCAGCCCTAGGCCCCTGCCCCTCAGTCCTTGCCTCACCTGGGCCCAGCCGAGAAGGGAATAAAAGCCAGGGGTGACCTGCCCTTGACGTTGTCTGCATCAAAGCGGAAGGGGTCATAGACCTGCAGGAGACATGGAGTCATGGTGGGTGAGAACCAATTACCAGCTTAGCCAAGAGCAGAGTCCTCAGTGTGCATGGAAGGTCAGAGTTGATTTATCTACCTCCTGGGATGCAGTGAGGAGTAGTTGTAAACCCTGGATTCCATCCCAGCACCAGCATAAAACTGATGGCTGCAAACCTGTCAGCAGCAGGAGGCAGGAGGATCAAGGGTTCCGGGTCAACTCCTGTGTAAGGACTTCCAGGCTAGCCTGGGATACCTGACACCCTGCTTCATAAAACCCATGACTGGGGCTGGGGAGGTAGCTAAGTTGAAAGAGCAATTACCTAGCAGGCACAAAGCCCTGGATCCCATCCCAGGCACCACATAAACCAGGCTTGGTTCTGCACACCTCTCATCCCAACACTGAGGGGGGTAGAAGCAGGAGGATCAGAAGTTTATGGTTATCCTTGGCTACAGGTTAAATTGAAGCCAGCCTGAGCTACATGAGACCTTAGCCAACAAACAAACAAAAAGACCGTCCTCTTGAGATTCCCGGCCTATAACATAGAATTAAGAGGGACAGCACCTCCGGGTCTGGCCACACAGCTGGATTGTGATGTGTCCCGAAAATACTTATTCGGCAGATGACACCTGTGGGGGAAATGAAGCAATGAAGCCAAACTGCTGCAACCTGGATCCACTGTCTGTCCACAACCCTCCCTTCTCCCTGATGTTTCGGGCACCTTTAGGGATGACCCGACCATCTGGGAGCATAATGTCCTGAGTGCAGCAACGGGAGATTGCAGTGACCGGAGGGTGCAGCCGTAGGCTCTCCTTAATGCACATGGTGAGGAATGGCAGCTGGGCCAGGTCGTCCCTGAGGGGGGAAAATAGTTAACCAGATCAAAAATGAGAGAACTTCAACTCCTCTGTGACCCAGTGAAACCTCCCTGTGTTAAGTGCTAAGATGGATGAAGTACATGAGAATTGGAAAAACACAGGCTGACCAAATGGTTCAGAGAGGAAAATCAGCTGTCAGTAAGTCTGAAGATGAGTT
Source organism: Mus caroli (assembly GCF_978045245.1). Lineage (NCBI taxonomy): Eukaryota > Metazoa > Chordata > Mammalia > Rodentia > Muridae > Mus > Mus caroli. The sequence goes on along the minus strand of NW_028227265.1, from coordinate 57,555,923 downwards.
CAATCTCCAAGAGAGACATTAATTATCTAGTTAATTAATTAATGTAATTTAAAAACAAAAAACAGAAACAGAATCCCAACAATGGGAAGACAGAGACAGGAGGATTATGAGTTCCAGTCCAGCCACAGTGGTACTCTTGTCTGAAAAAACAGCCATTATTAATTAACAGTTGGTTAGCTTACTAATAGTTTAATTGTGTCATTCTTAATGACTAACTTATTAATTAATTGAAAGCTTTTTAAATCAGATAATTAAGAGTACCAAAGAAAGGTTAGCCAGGCGACTTTAAAATGTTTATCCTGAGAAAACAAAAATGTAATGCCAATGGTATAAAAGTTAACAAATGGTCAGGACAGCTGGCTCAGTGTTTAAGAGGACCCAAGTACAATTCCCAGAACTACAGGCAGCTCACAACTGCCCCATACACTAACTCTATAGGCTCTGAGTCACTCTTCCGACCTCTGCAGACTCTGCACTCACATGCAAATATTCCCACACATACACATATATAATTTTAAAATAAAAATAAAATTTTAATTTAACAAGTTGCATAAAGATTATTCATTCTGGAAAAAAAAAAAGAGAAAGAAACCAAAATACAAAACAGTAGAAAGAAGATAGCGAGATCTAAAGCTTTGATTTTGTCATCACTGCACTAGAAACACTAGAAATGCAGTTAGCCAAGGTGAGGAAAAGGAAGGAATGCAGCTTGTGGTGTAAGGGTGGACTGCCATTTCAACAGAGAGAGGCATTGCAGGTGGTTGTTTGGGTTTTGGTTTGTGTCTTAGTTGGGGTTTTACTGCTGTGAAGCGACACCAGGACTAAGGCAACACTTATAAGGACAGCATTTCACTGGGGCTGGCTTACAGCTTCATAGGTTCAGTCCGTTATCATTATGGCAGGAAGCATGGCAGCATCCAGGCACTATGGCACTGGAGGAGCCGAGAGTTCTACCTCTCATTCTGAAGGCAGCTAGTAGGAAGCTGGGACAAGGGTCTTAAAGCCCATGCCTACAATGACACACTTCCTCCAACAAGGCCACACCTCCTAAGAGTGCCACTCTCTGGGCCAAGCATATTCAAGCCACCACAGTTTAGTTTTGGCTTTGTGGTACTAAAGATCTAGCCTTGTACATTCTAGGTGAGTAGTCTACCACCAAGCCACATACACAGCCCTAGGCAGAGTCCATGGGAAAACATTAATAACTAATGAGTGAATGATGTAGCTTAGTCTGTCTTCTTTTGGTATGTTGTGATTATTTAAAATTTTAGGACCTGATGCTGCTAAATCTGAAGCTGAAAAACTCCAGAACACACCACTCACTCTGATGACCCAGCATCACATCTTCTTAAAGACTGCCTGGCTGCTAGCTTTTTGTTTCTTTGTTTATGCATCCCTCTGTGATGGTTTGTCTATGCTTGACCCAGGGAGCGACACTATTTGAAGGTGTGGCCCTGTTGGAGGTGTGTCATTTGTGGGTGTGGGCTTTAAGACCCTCATCCTAGCTGCCTGGAAGCCAGTATTCTGCTAGCAACCTTCAGATGAAGACATAGAACTCTCAGCCCCTCCTGTGCCATGCCTGCCTTAATGATAATGGATTGAACCTCTGAAGATGTAAGCCAGCCCCAATTAAATGTTGTCCTTATAAGAGTTGCCTTGGACATGATATCTGTTCATAGCAGTAAAACCCTTTAAGACATCTCCTAAGGATGCTTCTTTGATTGTTTTGTTTTTTACAAGTTTTAAATTGTGTATGTGTGCCTGTGTGTGTGAGTGTATACATGTGTACACATATTTCTGTGCAGGGGCCCAAGGAAGCAGGTAGCATCGAATTCTCTGGAGCTAGAGTTGCAGGCAATTGTGAGCAACTCAACACGGGTTCTGGGAACTAAAGCAGGATCCTCTGCAAGGGCTCTGTGCATCCTTAAGCACAGAGCCATTCTTCCATTTTTGTTTTTGTGTGTGTGTGTGTGTTTTGAGATGGGCAGGGTCTTGCTTCAAGGGATCTTTTTACCTCAACTTCTCAAGTAAAGGGACTAAAGGTACTCCCCAAGACACATAGCTCGCCTGATGTCTAAGAAACTCAAAAAAACTAAGTTAAAGATTTTATGGAAGACTAAAAACTTGTACAGTTAGGTCAATATGGAAGTAAAAGATTAAGGAGAACCTTGAAGAATCTTACAAGGACCTTTATGATACACACAGCTGACCTGCCTCTCCTTTGCTCCTGATTACCCTTGGGTTAAAATCAAAGTCACTAACATCACTTTTCCAGTCGATTGCCACTGGCCTCAGTTGCTGCCATCTTGATTCATCACAGCCCCACCACAGGAACTCGAGTGCACACATGCATGTACAAGTATGCACACATGCACACTCACACACAGGCACACGCACACATGCACACATTCTGTGCACATGCACACCTTCTTTCTGTCTCCCACTCCCTCATTTCCTCTCCTCCCTCTTCACCTCCATCTCTCAAAGCCTTTGTACCCCATGCAAATGCATACCTGCTCGTCTCTCCTTTCCTCTGCATCTTTTCTCTTCACTAGAGAAAAGAGCCAGGAAAGGAGCTCAGAAGCACTCCAGCACCTGACTTACCATTCAATCTCCTCAGGCTCGCGGTCCCTCAGGAGCTCCCGCACCTCCTGCCGGCAGCGCTCCTGGTATTCTGGGTGCCTCGCCAGGTTGTACAGGATCCAGGAGAGCCCACTGGCCGTGGTGTCATGGCCTGAAAGGCAGACAGGCTCCCTGGGGTCTCTAGGCTGCTTCAGCACCAACAAGTGGACAGCACTAAGGTGACTCACCCCACTTCCACCCCACCAGGAAGGACACAGAAGGGAAGAAATAGAAGGATCCCGGGTCTTCAACCTTGTGGCCAGGATGCCTAGACATCTGCCCTCTCTGTCACAGTTCACAGGAACACTCACTTACCTCCAAACATGAAGGTGTCAGCCTCCGCTCGGATGTCCTCATCAGACAGAGACTTTCCATGTTCATCCTGAAAACAAGGCAAGACACCAAATGGCACCAGTTTTAAGGGCTCCTGCATCTAAGCCAGGACAGTCTCTGAAGACCCCTGATTCTTCTGGACACCCATGCCCACTACACACCTGCACCTGTGTTCATTACCAGAGTCCCCACACCAGTGACATCACCCCTGGCTTCCAGCCTCCTGTCCTAACCTGGTTGGAGGAACCAGCAACCCATCAATGTCCTTTATCTCTGTGCTACAAATTTCTGGAGACATGACTGGGAATCTGGGATACAGGAGTTGAACAGGGATTGCCTTTGAAGTCAGAAGCAAAACATTACTCCAAGAGTATGCTCCAGTGTGTATCCAGGAAAAGACCAGTGAGTGCATAAAGGCTCTTGCCACCAAGCCTAAAAACTTGGGTTTAATCCCTGAGATCTATGTAAAAGGAGAAAAATCTATTCCCTCAAGTTGTCCTCTGACCCTGCTATGTGCACTACACACACAGGCAACCACACACATAGACACCGCAATTAATTAATTAATTAATTAATGTGATTTTTAAATACTAATAAAAACCTAAGAATATTCTCTCCTGGGAGCCATTTGGCTGGCATGCCGATAAGTGACACTAAGGATACCTAGTTCCCACTTCATAGTACAGTTTCCTCTCTCCCTTCTTCCTCCATCCTGCAGCCATTCCTCACTCCCTCCCTCTTTACAGGAAAGAAGATACAGATGTGACAGCCCCAAGCCTCTTAGCACCTGAGCTTTGCTGCTTGAAAATAGATGCTGTTAGCCAGGGCCAGGAAAATGGCTCAGTTGATAATGCACTTGTCACTCAAGCCAGAGGACCAGAGTTCAGCTCCCCAGCACCCACATAAAAGCCAGACATGGTAGCTGCTGCCTGTGAACCTGGCACTGAACAGGTGGACATACGTGGATTCCTGGAACTCATTACCTAGCCAGTGTAGATGATTTTCGAACTCCAGGTTCAGTGATACATTGTGCTTCAAAAAAACTGGTGAGATAGCTCAGCAGGTAAAGTCAGTCACCACCAAACCAGAAGACCTAAGTTAGATACCAGGGACTCACATAGTGGAAGGAGAAAGACACACCTTTCCCATGTTCTCTGACCTGTAAGCACAGGCACACATGTACACATGTGTGTGCACATGCACACTATACCAACCAACCAATCAATCAAATAAAATGTAATCAAAAGGCAAGACGCAGGGGCTGGAAAGATGGCGCAGTGGTGCGCAGTGGTGCTGTTCTTGCAGAAGACCAGGGTTCAATTCCCAGCATCCAATTACTGGTTCAAACTCCAGTAACAGGAGATCTGAAGCCATCTTCTGACTTACATGCATGCAGAAAAAACATTCATAACATAAAATAAATAAATCTAAAACCATTTTTTTAAAAGCAAGATGGAGAACAATGAAGGAAGATACCCAGGGCCAACCTCTGTTCTCTGTTTGAACATGCACACATGAGCACAGACTCTCCTACACATGCATGCAAATACATGCACACTTTTGAAAAATGCTACCTATGCAGGTGAAAGTATTGCATTGCCCACTAAGGGAACCTTGGAATGGGAGGAGGGACTTCGCCATTATCCTGGCTGCTGTTACTGCAGAGAGAGAGCTATTCTGCCCCTGGGCACTGGGGCTACTGTCCACAGTGCCATAGGAAGATGGACATACTGCACGATGACACTAACTTCTAAAACACAAAGTTCTCCAGAGCTTCAACTATGGAAGGTCCTGTATTATCACTGCTAAATCCAGGGATGTATGCTGTCCCCATACCCCTGTATTCAGATACTTTCCATGGATGTCCACTGCCCAAGATCTACCTCTTTTCTTTCCCTCAACCCTTTTCTTTTTTAGAAAGTATCTCATGTAACCCAGACTGATAGCAAACTCATTCTGTAGTCAAGGATGGCCATGAACTTCTGATACCTTGCCACCAACACACGAATGCTGGGATGGCCAGCAAAAGCCACCAGGCCCTGCTTACAAAGTGCTGGGATGGAACCCAGGGCCTTGTGCATGCTAAGTGAGCACTATATCATCTGCGTCCTATCCTCAGCCCCAGAAGAGTGGGGAATCAGCTCTCACTGTCTCCTTGTATATGCAAGACTCTGTCCCTGGCTGTGGTGGGAACTGCCACTCACCCACCATGACTGGGTCTCTCCTGCAGATGTATGATCCTTTCTAGTTTTTAACCTAACATCAAAGGCAGGTCACCCTGAACTTTATTCCCTTCTCAGCCAGACCCAGGTGAGTCCAGGGACCTGGGGTGATTGCTAAGGTCTGGGCCTGACAAATGGGAATGGAGAGAGTTGGCATGGTTGGTATTCAGGGTCTCCATCCTGCTCTCTGTGAAGGGTTTGTGTAAAGTTTAGACTTTTAGTTGGAATGATAAGAACAGCCTCCCTGGCTTATAGCCCCTCCCTAGTCTGGGATGGCTCAAAGGATATAGATACCAATGCAGAGTTCCAGAAACCTTAGCTTACCAGGTGATTGGGGCCAGGTTCCAATGAGTGGAGCCTACATTGGGTCTAGGACATAGTAAGGGTAGAACGTGCTTGACTCTGTCATGTCACATTATCCCAGCCCCAGTATTCCCTGACACTGTCTCCCCCCTCCCCCTTTAGAAGCCCACCTTGCTCAGCAGCAGCACATCAATGAAGTCCAAAGTCTTGGCCTTGGCCTTGGCCTTGGCCTTGAGGACATCATCAGCACCCTGATCAAGGAGGGTGCGGCGCCGCTCCCGGATGACAGCATCAGTGAAGTCATGCACTAGACGGCAGGCCTTCCGGAAGCGCATCCCATCATGGGTGAGGTAATAAAACAGGTCCACGTGCAGAAGCAGCCTCTGGTGTCTTCTGGCCACTAAGGCACTAAGTTCTAAGATGGCATTGATGTATTCACTAGGCTTCCTGGAGAGTGTGAGCAGAGCAGAAGTGATCCTTTAACATATGTTGTGAGCTACCATGGGGTGCTGGAATCAGCAAATGCTCTTAATCATTGAGCAGTCTCTCCATCACCCACAATTTATTACTTTCTTTGTTTTGTTATAAAAAACTTCATCAAATTGTTGTCATGATGTTGTCATGTAGTTTGGGGAAACCTGACCCTGTTTCCAGACCACGATCATTTTGCCTCATTGGTATCATAGAGGTGAACTTCACTGGGCTCACACTTTGGTCTGTCCTGAGTTGTCCACCTTTGGGGAAGAGGTTTTTGGTTGAATATCCCAGGGGAAAACCAGTTCATCAGCCACAGGGAAGAGCTCTCCAGTCTCTAGTCGTTTATTGCATTTCTGTGACTGCCTCCTCCATGCCCCAGGGTACAGTGTGGACACCAGGATCCTCTCCTTCCTCATCCACCGCGTATCCAGACTGTCCCACCTCCATCCTCAAAATCTGTGCCCACAATGCACAATTATCTTCCAACAGTCCTGGGCTCAATTCTGTCCCTAGTGTTCCCACATTCAGTAGAACTCATTTGTGCCTTTAGAACAGTCAGTGTCTACAGAGCTCAGCTCAAACCCTGCCCATCTCCTGTTCCCAGAACTCTGATCTGTGTGTGGTGGTCAGCCTTGAGAGCCTTGTGGGAGGAAGTTAGGACATTGAAGAGGACATTGGGATTCTGGCTGTTTCTTATCTCTCTTTTTAAAAGTTGTTCTCTTGGCATCTGTTGTACACAATGATGGGTTTCGTTACCACACTTTCACTTACTCCTGTATATTATCTACTTTAACTATCTCCACCCCAGTACACTCTCTTGTCCCCCTCACACTCCTGCTAATTCAGTTCTTACCAACTCCTCTTCTTTCCATTTCTATTCTATAACTATTAATTATTATTACTGGTGACTCAATGAGTTTAATGAGGGTTTATATACAAGAAATATGGACACCTTACCAGTGGCTACACCACTGAAGAAAATGTTTCTCTGTCTCCAGCAACCATTAACTGCCTTATCATACAGCAATCTCCTCTGAACTGAAGTGTTCCATCCTGGAGCAAGATTCATTAAGACTTGGGGAGTAAACAACTCTCAAGCCTCAGGAAATCCCTGAAACTCACCAGAATCACAAGGTCCCTCCTTCCCCAGAGTTGCCTAAGTGGTAAGGGTTGCTGAGGCGAGGAGATGCTCTGACCTGTAGAGCTGCAGTTCTGGAGTTTCAGTTTTTTGAGCTGTCACCATGCTGGGGTGAGCTTTGGTGATACAGCTGTCATTTCTGCTCCTTCAGAAATGGGTAAACCCTAATAAAATTGATTGGTTTGCCAAGTTGGACCTTGGCAGTGTCCATACTTTCTTTGGCCAATCACAGGTTCATTACCTGGGGTGTCTTTACAACTCTCCAGGAATAGTGTCACCCAGCATGCCTATAGAGCCCTAGGTACTGTAGTCCCAGTGGGGACTAATGAGCTCCTTCCCCATATCTCAACTTTCAAGCCCCCTCTTCTCCATGCTCCAACTTTAAGCTACTGCCTCATCACAGGAGGCAGATGATTAACTGAAGCCTATGAGACCTTTCTTCTCTTGATGTTTGCTGTCTCAAATATGTTGTTACAGTAAGAGAAATCTGACTATTATAAACCCAAACAAACACCTTCAGTGTTTTCCTTAAAATCTCGTAATGAAGTTCACATCCCTTGGCCTAGCTTTCCAGGGTCCTTAATTTTAAGCCTCCACCTCCCATCTCCTCCATACCCTCATCTTCAAGGTGCTACTTCACTGTTTAATGCAGACAGCTCAATGCTGTCATCTGAACAATTGCACCTCCTGGAAGGTACTCACTCTCCCCCTCCAGGGTCCTTAAGTGCTAGTTCTGAGCCACTTCCTCCAAGAAAGCCCTTCTCCTCTCTCTGTCCAGGCCTCCCTCCCTTGTGTCTATGGGCCAGGTTCCCAGGCTAGGACAAGTACTCACTCCTGGCAATTGCTGTCAAAGCTGAAAACACACTTCTGCAGACTGTCCAGGGTCATGAGGCTGATGTGTTCAAACATGTTCAAATAGGCACTGCCGTTGGAGGCCAGGTGCTGCCACTTGGCCTAGCCAGAGAAGGGGACAGAAACAGGGTTTAATCTTGGTACTCAGAGCCTCTTTCCAACACCAGACACCAGAAAGGAGCCCTGAAACAGCCTCTGATTTGATCTGATTTTCTGTGTGCCAAACCAGCATAGAACCAGTGCTCCACCATCTCTAGATTGCTTCTTTAGCTGAGTGGACTTTAACAAACTCCCTGATGTGTCAAACCTTTAGATCCACTCTTGCTGAGCAGAAATGCCCTCTGTTTCACAAATTAAAGCAGACAGTGGCTGTTACAGAATCAGCATGTGAGACTATGCTTGACACACAAGGTGTTCAGTCAGTGTTCTTTCCTGTTATAAATTTATTTCAAAAATATCCCTGGTTACTGGTGAGACAGCTCAATCAGGAAAGTGCTGACCATCCAATCATGAGGATATGAGTTCAAGTCCCAGAACCTGCAGGGGTTTTGTTGTTGCTTGTTTGTTTTTAAGTAGTATGATGACAAAGATTTGTAATCCTAGCCCCAGAGAGGTGGGGACAGGAGGAGGGCCCCTAGGGCTCAACAGCTAGCTAGCCTAGCTTAATTGATAAGCTTCAAGCAGTGAGAGACCATGTATCAAAAAAAGCATAGTGGATGGTGATTGAGGAAGGACACCCAAACTTAACCCCTGATCTCCACATGTATGCACACGCATGCACTCATGGACACACACACACACACACCACAAAACTTGTTGTGTGTGAGAGGTGGTTGCTCCTGGCCATGAGAATCCTTTCTAGGAATAACAGTACTCAACTATCCTATTGTTCCTTATTTAGGTCATTTCTCAGCTGTGTTTGCAGAGAACAAACAACTCAGAGAACAGAATGTGGCTAGGGAGACTGTATCAGTGAACTGAGGGTTTGATTGAGAAACCATGCCTCATTAAGCAAGGCTGAGAGAGATGAGAGAGAGATGGAAGATTCCCAACATCAAACTTGGGCCTCCCGACACATACTTGTGAACATATATACATACATGCACATATGCCACACATACATATGAAGACAAGGAAAAGATGTAAATCTTTAGTGACTTCTCTCATTCTAGTGGAACCCTGTGTCATGGGAACACCCCCAGATGACTTCTGGAGGGAAAGAGCTGCAGGGACAAAAGTCCAATCAAGAGTCCCTTCTGGAGCCATTCCAAAAACTTTTAAAGAATTTTTTTTATTTGTGTGTGAACATCTGTGTCTGTGTATGTGCACATGTATGTAGTGTTTATGGGGGCCAGAAGAGGGCATCAGATCTCTTAGAAGTGAGGTCACGGGAAGTTGTAAGACACCTGATAAGATAAGACGCCAACTCAGATCCTGAGGCTACTCTATCTAAATCAGCCTGGAGTTGAACAAGTCCTCCACATGAACCATATGAGCCAGAATCAAGGGACATTCCTCCTGCCCCTCTAACAGCCATATGCCATGATTAACATGAAAAACAACCTCTGGCCTACATCACTGTCATTATCCTCAGCCCTTACTGCTTCCAACCAATGAGTTTAGAATGACTTGTTCCTCATCCGTATTTTCTAAGAAGTCTTCACCGTGACTGTTCAGTTTGCAGGGTGACCATGTGGGAAACGAACTCCCTCTAAGTGCCCACTGTGTATGGGGACCTGAGTCCATGATATCATCACAGGCACAAAGGAGAGATTTTAACCCCATTTTGCAGTTGTGGAAACTGAGGGTTGGAGAGAATTGGCAGTGGCTCACACAAATGTTCTGTGATGATTAATATTGATACCAACCTCACAGAATATGGAATTACTTAGGAGGCAAGCTTCCAGTCATACTTGTGAGGGATTCTTTGTATTAGGTTACCCTCCCATCATGCCTGTGAAGGGTTTCCTAAATGTGATGGCTAGTTTTGACTGTGAACTTGTCCCAACTTAGAATCACCAGAAAAGAGAGTCTCTCTGTGAGTTTTCTAGATCAGGTTAGCCTGTGGGCATGCAGATGAGAAATTGTCTTAACTGTTAATTGTTACAGGAAAGCCTAGCCTACTGTGAGTGGCACCATCCCCTAGGCAGAGTGGGCACGGATCCACGTGTTTGTTCACTCTGCTCTTGACACATTCAGTTCCCACTTCAACTTCCTTGTAATGACAGACTTGAGTCACACAAACCTGCCCTCCCCTGAGCTGCTTTGTCAGGGAATTTTATCACAGCAACAGACATGAAACCAGGACTAAACTTAGTTGGGTTAGCTAATTGCAACAATCCATTCTAAAAGGATGCTTCATCCCTGGGCTGGGATCCTACCTGGTTTGAAGGAAAAGAAGAAAGTGAACCGAGCAACAGCATTCATTCCTCTTTGCTTCCTGAGGCATCTGCCTCCCAGTTCTGCCACTGTGACTCCCCAAACAGATGTATTGTGATCTTAAACTGTGAGGAACTAAACCCTTCCTCCCTGAAGTTGCTTCTCTGAGTATTTTATCACAGCCTCCATCAGTGAGGGCTGGAGACCAAATAGGTTACAGCCCCTTCATCACCCAGATTCCAGTTGGGGACATGGGTCCCAGGGACTCACGTGCATGATGTTGGTGCTGTCATTAAAAATCTTCACATAGGGCTTCAGGATGTTGAAATGGAAGGCAGGTGTCAGCATGCGACGGTGGCGGCTCCACTTGTCACCAGTACTCACCAAGAGGCCATCCCCTGATGGAACAGCATGGCAGTAGGCAAGAACAGCGTCTTCCACACACCCCAAGGGCATTCCAAGCCCCTTACCTGTAGGTACTCACCTAGCCACGGCTTCAGGAAACGGTAGAAGACTGTGTCCTTGGGGGCAACTAAAGCTGGTGTGAACAAGGACCGTCAGGAGCCATGGCAGGAGGGAGGGCATGGGAGAAATGGGGCCCTCAGCCTGGTATCTGTGCACTCCCCTCCCTCCAAGTCCACATGGTAGGTTTGGGGGAAGGGACAGAGGGAGACAAGAGGGGACAAACAGCACTAGATAGAGAGAAGGCTCAGCCTGACATATGACATACACACAGCAGCACACCTTCATATGGTTACTACATGGTCTAACCTGTTTACCTTGCTGAGCACAGCATCACACTCTGCAGACCTTTACAGAGACCAAATGTTTCTGTCCTCCCAGCATTTGCTGACATCTCCTGACACAGTCATATGACACAGACACGCATAGGCTAACATGACTGAAACACATATGACCTGACCTAACTGCGACACAGATGGCTAAACACACCTCAGTACACTCAACTGATAAGTCTCAGATGTGATTTGAAAGTCCATTTCTGGGCCAGGCATAGAGCATGCCTTTAATACCAGTACTCTGGAGAGAAAAGCAGGTGGATTTCTATGAGCTTTAGACCAGCCTAGTCTGCATAATAAATTCTAGGCTAGCCAGAGCTACACAGTGAAAATAAAACATAGTGTTTAGGAAAACAGTTTTAGAGGGGAAAAATTCATGTGTGGGTCAGCATGATGGCTCAATAGGTATAGGTGCTTGCCACAAAGCCTCATAACCTGAGTTTGATTCCTGGGACAAAAAAGAACTGACTCTTGCAATTTGTCCTCTGGCCTCCACCTTGCTCTATAGTACACACACTAAATAAAAGTAAAAATAATTAAAATATTAAAATTAATTTCCCTGATGTAAGCTAAACAGATTTTAACACTACTCAGATTTTTCTCAAATAAGGCCTCAGTCATATCTCAGAAAGTCCTTTGTCCCAGACTTCAGACACTCCAAACAGGGTCTAGACACAGCCAGGAGAAAAAGACTATTTTTAACAATACCTTAGATAAGAGCCAATCAGAACTCAACATGTCCCAATTGTTTATAGCCCCACAGAGAACCATTGTTATATGAGCCTGGGTGGGTACCAGGCCCACACACTAGAAAGATGGAGACCACCCAGAAAACATCACATGGCATGCTCTAAACAGGTGCCACATGTCCACGGATGAGTCAGAAGTGTCTAGATGAGACATAGTAGGGACATTTCTACCATAGCCCTTCTGTGGTAGACTGCACTTGAGGGTCAGGGGTGTGCAAGCTGGGACCAGCATGTTGTCTACCTGGAGCCAAGACCACAGGCTTGATGAAAGCAGGGTGGAATATGCGGATGACAGGGTGCAACGGCCCCACCCACCAGCAGCATGCATCCCTGAAGGTCCGCACCAGGCTCTGGATGTACAGGAGTCCTTCCTCTGAGCTCTGGATCTGTAGAAGAGGACCTGGTGTTTGCCTCTCTGGGCTGGCAGAGAGAACAAGTAGGGTAGAAAGCCACAGGGAGTTCCAGGAATTCCATTTAGGAATTCATCCACAGCACTGAGCCCTACCTGTCCCCACACCCCAACAACCCCTGCCACCCCCCCCCACACACACACATCTCAGTACTGAAACAGAAGACACATCCTCACTTTCGCTCCTAAACACTATATTTTATTTCATTTCATCTTATTATCTTAATTTGCTGTATGTGCATGCTTGTGTGTGCACTTGTGCACATGATCATGTGTGTGAGCACAGAGGCTGGAGTTCAACCTCAGGTATCCTCAGATGCCATCCAATTTGCTTCTTAAAAATACTTTTCTTACATTTTATTTATTTTGTGGCAAGGCATGTTCTGTGGTATACATTGTGACAGTCAGAGGACAACTTGCAGGAAGGGACTGGTTCTCTCCTTCCACTCCGTGTGTCCCAGGGACTGAACTCAGGTCACCAGGCTTGAGGGGAAGCACCTCTACTTTACTGATGACATGAGCCATCTCACCAGCTCCAACTTGGTATTATTGTGGAGTCTCTTTCACTGGGCTGGGCTCAGTAATTAAACTAGACTGGTGAGCCAGCAAACTCCCAGGACCCAGCTCGTCTGCACCTCCCCAGTGCTGAGATCATGCTTGTGGACCAAGCACTCCCAGCCTGCTGAATATCATATTAACCTGTTCTCCTCCATCCCATTTTCCATATGGAAGCAGTTGCCCATGATGTACCTTGTTTCCCACATAACCCATGATGCATCATGGTTTCCCACATAGCGAGTGGCATGTATGGGACCTGAGCCAGGGACTGTGCATCCCCAGGATCATAGATACTTAATGCAGACTTTGCCTTGTGAAAGTCACTTACAGTCACTCTTCTCTTATGAGCTCTTTTATGGAACTGACTCTTGAAGACTCATCCTTGTGGGCATGCCTGAGGGGAATGTCTTGGTTGTTAACTTAAGTCAAAAGACCCGGTCTTTTGGGGCAGCACCATTTCATGTTGATCCCTTGTTCTAGGCTCTCTCTCTCTCTCTCTCTCTCTCTCTCTCTCTCTCTCTCTCTCTCTCTCTCTCTCTCTCTCTTCCTCCTCCTCCTCCTCATTGGTTTCTTGAGACAAAGTTTCTCTGTGTAGCCTGGACTACGTGTGTAGACCAGGCTGGCCTCAAACTCATAGAAATCTACCTGTGTCAGCCCCCCTTTATTCTGTTACTGTGGTTTTAAAAAAAATAAGAAAAGAGAAGAGAAGAGAAGAGGAGAGGAGAGGAGAGGAGAGGAGAGGAGAGGAGAGGAGAGGAGAGGAGAGGAGAGGAGAGGAGAGGAGAGGAGAGGAGAGGAGAGGAGAGGAGAGGAGAGGAGAGAAGAAGACCACTGTGGTTATTTGAATATGCTTGGCCCAGGGAATGGCACTATTAGGAGGTGTGGTTGGAGGAAATATGTCACTGTGGTAGTAGGTTTTGAGACCCTCCTCCTAGATGCCTTAAAACAGTCTGCTCCTGACTTCCTTTGGATGAAGATGTAGAACACTTAGCTTCTCCAGCACCGTACCTGCCTGGCAGCTGCCATGCTTCCTGTTTTGATAATAATAAACTGAACCTCTGAACCTGTAAGCCAGCCCCAATTAAATGTCCTTAATAAGATTTGCCTTTGTCGTGGTGTCTCTTCACAGCAGTAAAACCATAACTAAGACAACCACCCTGACCAAAGGCAACTTTGAGAGAAAAGGGTTTATGTGCCTTCTATTTCCAGGTCACAGTCCATCACTGAGGAAAGTCATGACAGGGATTCAAGAGAAAGAAACTGTGAAGGAAAACTGCTCACTGGCTCACTCTGGCTTATCTACCTCTCTCATGGTGCTCAGGCACACCTGTCTAGAGACAGTACAGCCCTCAGTGAACCAGGCTCTCCTCCATCAATTAACAATCAAGAGAATGCAACCACAGACACTAGACATGTCCATAGGCCAGTTGTAGAGGCAGTAAGATTCCCTCTCTCATGGAGTGTCAAGTTGACAATCAAGATTATTCATGACTCTGTGTGTGTGTGCGTGTGTGTGTGTGTGTGTGTGTGTGTGTGTGTGTGCACGTACGCCACCCATGTGGATGCTAGGAAACGAATCAAGTCCTCTGCAAGAACAGCCAGTGCTTTCAACCATCATGTCATCTCTTTGGAGCCGTGGACAAACTACAAATTTTTGTATATTTTTCTGTCCTGCTTTTTCTGTTCCTAGTTCTCAGTGTAAACATCAAAAAGACATCAATACCACGCAACAGCCTGGAAACCCTGCTACCTCGACATTTCTTCTGTCAAATAGACTAGTTTGCCATTCTTTAAACACGGTCTTGAGGCTAGAGAGATTGCTCAGTAGTTAAGAACACTTGGTGCTCTTTTGGAGGATCCAAGTTTGAATCCCAGCACCCCACTCACATGGGGCAGCTCACAACTACCTGCAATTTCAGCTTTAGATGATGGGGCTCCCAAAGCACTGCACATGCACATATGCACAGATACAAATAAAATAAATAAATCTTTAAACTCAGCCTCCCACAAAATTTCAAGAAGGAACAAAATGTCCTTAAGCTCTGTGCAGTGTGCTACACAGGAGATGAGTGTGAAAGTTTCCCTGGGATCATGGAGTCCATGACATATCAAAAGTAACCACTGCACCAGTGTCCGATTTGGCAAACCAATGAGTTTTCCTAGGGTCACTAACAGGACCCTAGGAAATGCCTGTGCTACTACTTACAAGAAACAGGCATGACTCAAAAGCAGCTCCATCACTAGAAAGCCCACCCCACCACAGGTGATGCCCCCACTCTGACATTCCTGAAGTTCAAGTGCCACCCTGGAATTCTCTATAACGCCTGCAGGCAAGTCCACAATCCAAATATCTTTCTTTGCACAGTTTGGCTGGTCAGAGTCTCCACCTAGCAAATGTTTACCCCCTATTTATACTGTTCTGTTAAGGTCTTCAAGAATCTTCCAGGTTTCTATTCCTTCTGATTATGTGACCTTTTGTTTACTTCCTAAGGCTCTTGAGCCTCCCTTTCCTTTCTGGAACAAACGTTTCAATTTTAAAGTAATGTTGCAATTTGGAGGAAAATGCCACAAAACCAATGACCTGTACTCCAACTATCAGCACAATGGGGTTTTTTTCCCCATCTATGACTCATGAGCATAGGCATTACTTCATGGATACAGTCATTACCCCATGGGCCCAGTCATTATCTCATAGGCAAAGTCATTGCCTCATAGATATAGTCATTACCTCACGAGCACAGATATTACTGCATGAATACAGCCATTATGTCATGACCACAGTCATTAATTCATAGGCACAGTCATTTACCTCATGGGCACTGGCATTACCTCATGGGCACAGTCATTACATCATGCATATAGTCATTACTTCATGGACAGTTATTACTTCATGAGCACAGTCATTACCTCATAAATATAGACATTACTTCATAGACACAGTTATTACCTCATGAACACAGTCATTACTTCATGAGCACAGTCCTTACCTCATGGGCACAGATATTACCTCACTAGTGAAGTCAATTACTATTTCATCAGATCCTGGACTTTTGACCTCCTCCATAATTACCCATTAAGTTCTTTGTTGGTTATTTTTATGAACCTGTGTGCAGAGCACCTGAGAGAGCAAGTGAAAGGAAGACAGACTTATTTTGCTCACAGATTCAGAGCAAATGCTCTGAATCCATGACAGTTCATCCCCATCCACCTGATATTTTGCATCATGGTGAGAGGAGCCTATGGTAAGGGGTTCTTTACCTCGAATGGACAGAAGCAAAAAGAGATTAAAACAAAACAACAAAAAAAGAACAGAGGACAAGATACCCCCCAATGATCTGTCCCTAATGGTCGATGCCTTCCAACCACACTCCACCTCCTGAAGTTTTCAGAACCTCCAAAATAGTGTCACCAGCAGGGCACTTGCCACAGGCAGGTTTAGTATATGTTGTTTAATTGTAGAGCAATAATTTTCTCTAAATCAAAACATTCCCTCTGGAAAGTTGGGGTGTAGGAGTCTGAGAAGGTGGAGAAGGTCAAGACTTCCAAAGCCCTTTCCAGGTTACAGAAGCAGGAAACACTGCTGTGGTGGATACTGGCCAGCCTGGCACCTGGAGGGCACTCTCTAACCTGCAAGCTGCCCATAATCATGCAGGGAGCTCCTGTGTCACCATCCTGCTTTTGGGTCCTCCCTGCTCCCGTAACCCCCATCCATATCTGTCAGTAACTCCAATAAACTCACCAATTCCCCAAGGTGGATGTTGGTAAGAATGATCACTTGAATCTCACCTATTTTCCTCATCTGGGCTTAACAGACCTGTGTGGTGTCTCCCAGGGAAACGTCTTTCACAATACTCAGACTACGTGCTGTGGACTTGTTTCCTTCAGCTTGGAACACTCCCTCTTGCAGAAGGGAAGGTCACAAGACTCAGTAAACTGGTGAAACTTAAAACTCAGGAAACCTACTAAATTAATAAGACTAACAAGCACACTCCCTAAGGGATATCATTAGTAAACAGTTGCAGGATTGGGGGAAGGAGAACACTCTTTGGTGGAGCTGCCTGCATGTTGAGTAGGAAGCTATAGGGATATATTGCTTTCGTGAGTTGTCACCCCATGCTGGGGTTGACTTTTTAGTGGTGCAACTGCCTGAGTCACCTCCTGTGTGGAACCCCAACAAACTCCATAGCTCATCAAGAAAGATTGAGTGAAGTTGTTTCATTACCCTGTCCTGGGTACGTTATCCCAGATGAATAGAAGATAGCTCATGTCTCCCCAAGAAAAGTCACTCGGGGCTGGTGAGATGGCTCAGTGGGTAAGAGCACCCGACTGCTCTTCCGAAGGTCCAGAGTTCAAATCCCAGCAACCACATGGTGGCTCACAACCATCTGTAACGAGATCTGGTGCCCTCTTCTGGAGTGTCTGAAGACAGCTACAGTGTACTTACATATAATAAATAAATAAAAAAAAAAAAAAAAGAAAAGTCACTCAACACCATGATGTACACCTTGACTCTGGAATGTGGATTTTCTCATCCTGGGAGCAGTTCCAGCATCCGGGGCCACCACAAGAGGAAAATAATATTGGTGGGATAGTGGGTAGTAGTGTGGTCTCAGGATGCCCAAGGTATCCCATATCCCTCCATGTCTATTTTTATATGGCACTTTCCCCTCTACGCCTAAAGTGGTGTCATTTTCAACTTCTCCTGGTAGTCATGGCAACTATAGCAGCCCACAAGAGTAGTAGCCAAATCAGAGGGGATGCTGTCAGAGAGAGCTGTCAGAACTCCTGAAGGAAGGTCAGGAGATCTTCTCCTGGGACTCCAGCTATGACTCTCTACCCCAGTAAAATGTGATCTTGGGATATACTTTAGTATATACGAAAAGAGGTTTTAAATCAGGACTTTGTGGTGCAGCTTCCATAAGGCTATCACCCATGATGGGTGGGACCTTACAATGATACAGTCATTTGGGGTCACCCATGATCCCATTAATAGCCCCTTACCTGTTCTCTGTTAAAAAAAAAAAACAAAAAAAACTCTTAAGAAGCCCATAGTTCGGAGTAGGACCACAGGCCTCATCCGGCCGGATCAGCGCCGGGGTAGCGGGAGCGCAGGGTTGCCTGACACCCGCCAGCTACCCACGACCCCCGCCGCAGGATTTTGGGACTGCTGGTGAGTGGAACACAGCTTCTGCTCCAGTCCAATCACGCGGGACCTGAGACTGCTCTGGTTGGGGAGAGAGAAATCCGGCCTACATAGGGCCACAACCCTCTTCCGGTCAGAAAAGCACCTGGGCAGCTGGGGCGCAGGGTCTGCTGACACTCGCCAGCTACCCACAACACCCGCCACAGGATCTTAAGACTTCTCGTGAGTGGAGCACAGCTTCCGCTCCAATCCAATTGCGCGGGACCTGAGACTGCATTAGTTAGGGAAGCAGAAACCGGCCTGAGTAGGACCACAGGCCTCATCCGGCTGGATCGCCGGGGTAGCGGGAGCGCAGGGTTGCCTGACACCCGCCAGCTACCCACGACCCCCGCCGCAGGATTTTGGGACTGCTGGTGAGTGGAGCACAGCTTCTGCTCCAATCCAATTGCACGCGGGACCAGAGACTGCATTAGTTAGGGAAGCAGAAAAACGGCCTGAGTAGGACCACAGGCCTCTTCCGGCTGGACCAGCACCTGGGTACCGTCAGCTACCCACAACCCCCGCTGCAGGATTTAGAGACTGCTGGTGAGTGGAACACAGCTTCTGCTCCAATCTTTAAATAGTGACAACGATAACAACTAACCCCAGAGATTACCAGATGGCGAAAGGTAAACGTAATAATCTTACTAAGAGGAACCAAGACCACTCACCATCATCAGAACCCAGCACCCCCACTTCGCCCAGTCCAGGGCACCCCAACACACCGGAAAAGCTAGACACGGATTTAAAAGCATATCTCCTGATGATGATAGAGGACTTCAAGAAGGACTTTAATAACACACTTAAAGAAATGCAGGAGAACACTGATAAAAAGGCAGAAGACAATAAAGAGGAAGCACAAAAATCCCTTAAAGAATTGCAGGAGAACACTGCTAAAGAGTTACAAATCCTTAAAGAAAAACATGATAACATAATCAAACAGGTAGAAGTCCTTACAGAAAAACAGGAAAACACATCCAAACAGATGATGGAAATGAACAAAACCATACTAGACCTAAAAAGGGAAGTAGACACAATAAAGAAAACCCAAAATGAGGCAACACTGGAGATAGAAACCCTAGGAAAGAAATCTGGAACCATAGATACGAGCATCAGCAACAGAATACAAGAGATGGAAGAGAGAATCTCAGGTGCAGAAGATTCCATAGAGAACATCGGCACAACAATCAAGGAAAATGTAAAATGCAAAAAGATCCTAACTCAAAACATCCAAGAAATACAGGACATAATGAGAAGACCAAACCTACAGATAATAGGAGTGGATGAGAATGAAGATTTTCAACTCAAAGGACCAGCAAACATCTTCAACAAAATTATAGAAGAAAACTTCCCAAATCTAAAGAAAGAGATGCCCATGAACATACAAGAAGCCTACAGAACTCCAAATAGACTGGACCAGAAAAGAAATACCTCCCGACACATAATAATCAGAGCAACAAATGCTCTAAATAAAGATAGAATACTAAAAGCAGTAAGAGAAAAAGGCCAAGTAACATATAAAGGCAAGCCTATCAGAATTACACCAGACTTTTCACCAGAGACTATGAAAGCCAGAAGATCCTGGACGGATGTTATACAGACACTAAAAGAACACAAATTCCAGCCCAGGCTACTATACCCAGCCAAACTCTCAATTAACATAGATGGAGAAACCAAAGTATTCCACGACAAAACCAAATTCACACATTATCTCTCCACGAATCCAGCCCTTCAAAGGATAATAACAGAAAAAAACCAATACAAGGACAGGAACCACGCCCTAGAAACAACAAGAAGGTAATCCCTCAACAAACCTAAAAGAAGACAGCCACAAGAACAAAATGCCAACTTTAACATCAAAAATAACAGGAAACAACAATTACTTTTCCTTAATATCTCTTAATATCAATGGACTCAACTCCCCGATAAAAAGACATAGACTAACAAACTGGCTACACAAACAAGACCCAACATTTTGCTGCTTACAGGAAACTCATCTCAGAGAAAAGGATAGACACTACCTCAGAATGAAAGGCTGGAAAACAATTTTCCAAGCAAATGGCATGAAGAAACAAGCTGGAGTAGCCATTCTAATATCTGATAAGATTGACTTCCAACCCAAAGTCATTAAAAAAGACAGGGAGGGACACTTCATACTCATCAAAGGTAAAATCCTCCAAGAGGAACTATCAATCCTGAATATCTATGCTCCAAATACAAAGGCAGCCACATTCATTAAAGAAACTTTAGTAAATCTCAAAGCACACATTGCACCTCATACAATAATAGTGGGAGACTTCAACACACCACTTTCACCAATGGACAGATCATGGAAACAGAAACTAAACAGGGACACAGTGAAACTAACAGAAATTATGAATCAAATGGATCTGGCAGATATCTACAGAACATTCTATCCTAAAACAAAAGGATATACCTTCTTCTCAGCACCTCATGGTACCTTCTCCAAAATTGACCACATAATTGGTCACAAAACAGGCCTCAACAGATATAAAAATATTGAAATTGTCCCATGCATCCTATCAGATCACCATGGACTAAGGCTGATCTTCAATAACAAAATAAATAATAGAAAGCCAACCTTCACGTGGAAACTGAACAACACTCTTCTCAATGATACCTTGGTCAAGGAAGGAATAAAGAAAGAAATTAAGGACTTTTTAGAGTTCAATGAAAATGAAGCCACAACATACCCAAACTTATGGGACGCAATGAAAGCATTTTTAAGAGGAAAACTCATAGCTCTGAGTGCCTCCAAAAGGAAACTAGAGAGAGCACACATTAGCAGCTTGACAACACACCTAAAAGCACTAGAACAAAAGGAAGCAAATTCACCCAAGAGGAGTAGACGGCAGGAAATAATCAAACTCAGGGGTGAAATCAACCAAGTGGAAACAAGAAAAACTATTCAAAGAATCAACCAATCAAGGAGCTGGTTCTTTGAGAAAATCAACAAGATAGATAAACCCTTAGCCAGACTCACTAGAGGGCACAGGGAAAGCATCCTAATTAACAAAATCAGAAATGAAAAAGGAGACATAACAACAGATCCTGAAGACATCCAAAACACCATCAGATCCTTCTACCAAAGGCTATACTCAACAAAACTGGAGAACCTGGATGAAATGGACAAGTTCCTAGACAGATACCAGGTACCAAAGCTGAATCAAGATCAGGTTAATGATCTAAACAGCCCTATATCCCCCAAAGAAATAGAAGCAGTCATTAATAGTCTCCCAACTAAAAAAAGCCCAGGACCAGATGGGTTTAGTGCAGAGTTCTATCAGACCTTCAAAGAAGATCTAATCCCAGTTCTTCACAAACTATTCCACAAAATAGAAACAGAAGGTACTCTACCCAACTCATTCTATGAAGCCACAATTACTCTGATACCTAAACCACAAAAAGACCCAACAAAGATAGAAAACTTCAGACCAATATCCCTTATGAATATTGATGCAAAAATCCTCAATAAAGTTCTTGCTAACCGAATCCAAGAACACATCAAAACAATCATCCATCCTGACCAAGTAGGTTTCATCCCAGGGATGCAGGGATGGTTCAATATACGGAAATCCATCAACGTAATCCAGTATATAAACAAACTCAAAGACAAAAACCACATGGTCATCTCGTTAGATGCGGAAAAAGCATTTGACAAGATCCAACACCCATTCATGATAAAAGTCTTGGAAAGATCAGGAATTCAAGGCCCATACCTAAACATGATAAAAACAATCTACAGCAAACCAGTAGCCAACATCAAAGTAAATGGTCAGAAGCTTGAAGCAATCCCTCTAAAATCAGGGACTAGACAAGGCTGTCCACTTTCTCCATACCTATTCAACATTGTACTTGAAGTCCTAGCCAGAGCAATTCGACAACAAAAGGAGATCAAAGGGATACAAATTGGAAAAGATGAAGTCAAAATATCACTTTTTGCAGATGATATGATAGTATATATAAGTGACCCTAAAAATTCCACCAGAGAACTCCTAAGCCTGATAAACAGCTTCGGTGAAGTAGCTGGATATAAAATTAACTCAAACAAATCAATGGCCTTTCTCTACACAAAGAATAAACAGGCTGAGAAAGAAATTAGGGAAACAACACCCTTCTCAATAGTCACAAATAATATAAAATATCTTGGTGTGACTCTAACTAAGGAAGTGAAAGATCTGTATAATAAAAACTTCAAGTCTCTGAAGAAAGAAATTATAGAAGATCTCAGAAGATGGAAAGATCTCCCATGCTCATGGATTGGCAGGATCAACATTGTAAAAATGGCTATCTTGCCAAAAGCAATCTACAGATTCAATGCAATCCCCATCAAAATTCCAAATCAATTCTTCAACGAATTAGAAAGTGCAATCTGCAAATTCATCTGGAATAACAAAAAACCTAGGATAGCAAAAACTCTCCTCAAGGATAAAAGAACCTCTGGTGGAATCACCATGCCGGACCTAAAGCTCTACTACAGAGCAATTGTGATAAAAACTGCATGGTACTGGTATAGTGACAGACAAATAGACCAATGGAATAGAATTGAAGACCCAGAAATGAATCCACACACCTATGGTCACTTGATCTTCGACAAGGGAGCTAAAAACATCCAGTGGAAGAAAGACAGCATTTTCAACAAATGGTGCTGGCACAACTGGTTGTTAACATGTAGAAGAATGCGAATCGATCCATTCCTATCTCCTTGTACTAAGGTCAAGTCTAAGTGGATCAAGGAACTTCACATAAAACCAGAGACACTGAAACTTATAGAGGAGAAAGTGGGGAAAAGCCTTGAAGATATGGGCACAGGGGAAAAATTCCTGAATCGAACAGTAATGGCTTGTGCTGTAAGATCGAGAATTGACAAGTGGGACCTCATGAAACTACAAAGCTTCTGCAAGGCTAAAGACACTATCAATAAGACAAAAAAACCACCAACAGATTGGGAAAGGATCTTCACCTATCCTAAATCAGATAAGGGACTAATATCCAATATATATAAAGAACTCAAGAAGGTGGACTCCAGAAAGTCAAATAACCCCATTAAAAAATGGGGCTCAGAACTGAACAAAGAATTCTCACCTGAGGAATACCGAATGGCAGAGAAGCACCTGAAAAAATGTTCAACATCCTTAATCATCAGGGAAATGCAAATCAAAACAACCCTGAGATTCCACCTCACACCAGTCAGAATGGCTAAGATCAAAAATTCAGGTGACAGCAGATGCTGGCGAGGATGTGGAGAAAGAGGAACACTCCTCCATTGTTGGTGGGATTGCAAGCTTGTACAACCACTCTGGAAATCAGTCTGGCGGTTCCTCAGAAAATTGGACATAGTACTACCGGAGGATCCAGCAATACCTCTCCTGGGCATATATCCAGAAGATGTCCCAACCGGTAAAAAGGACACATGCTCCACTATGTTCATAGCAGCCCTATTTATAATAGCCAGAAGCTGGAAAGAACCCAGATGTCCCTCAACAGAGGAATGGATACAGAAATTATGGTACATTTACACAATGGAGTACTACTCAGCTATTAAAAAGAATGAATTTATGAAATTCCTAGCCAAATGGATGGACCTGGAGGGCATCATCTTGAGTGAAGTAACACAATCACAAAAGATCTCACACAATATGTATTCATTGATAAGTGGATATTAGCCCAAAACTTAGGATACCCAAGATATAAGATACAATTTGATAAACGCATGAAACTCAAGAAGAATGAAGACCAAAGTGTGGACATTGTGCACCTTCTTAGAATTGGGAACAAAACACCCAGGGAAGGAGTTACAGAGACAAAGTTCGTAGCTGTGATGAAAGGATGGACCATTTAGAGACTGCTGTATCCAGGGATCCGTCCTATAATCAGCTTCTAAACGCTGACACCATTGCATACACTAGTAAGATCTTGCTGAAAGGACCCAAATATAGCTGTCTCTTGTGAGACGATGCCGGGGCCTAGCAAACACAGGAGTGGATGTTCACAGTCAGCTATTGGATGTATCACAGGGCTCCCAATGGAGAAGCTAGAGAAAGTACCCAAGGAGCTAAAGGGATCTGCAACCCTATTGTTGGAACAACATGATGTACTAACCAGAACCCTGGAGCTCTTGTCTCTAGCTGCATATGTATCGAAAGATGGCCTAGTCGGCCATCAATGGAAAGAGAGGCCCATTGGACTTGCAAACTTTATATGCCCCAATATAGGGGAATGCCAGGGCCAAAAGAATGGGAATGGGTGGGTAGGGAAGTGGGGGGCGCTATGGGGGACTTTTGGGATAGTATTGGAAATGTAATTGAGGAAAATATGTAATAAAAATATTAAAAAAAAAAAAAAAAAGAAGCCCATAGTTCTCACCAAGCTGAACACGGATGGACATGTTATTTTGGTGCCCACCTGGGATAAATAGACTTGTTCACATCTCCCAGGAAAGTTAACAAGACACCCATGTGGTCTCTGGTTCTTTCTGTGAGGGAGGACAACCACATCTGGGGAACTTGGCCTTGGCAGACCCCAAGGGAGCAAAGGTAACCTCTAAGTCTCCATCAGGGTGACCACTCTCACTTGTCGTCTGCTGACACCAGGCTCTGGCAGAATCTCTATGGCCCTCTGTACACCTGGCACTGTGCCACTTACAAGAAAGCAAATGTCTCCAAATCACACAGAGGGAAAACTAGATAGAAGTCTATTCTCAAAGTGTGCTGTGGAGGATGGGTTCTGAGAAGGCTTCCAAAAGAGGAAGTGAGTGGCTAGATCATATCTAGATTGAGCAACATAACTCACTGGTACATCTCAGTGGAGAAGCCAGACATAAGAGGAAGACCCTGAAGAATGGGGAGTTAGGAAATCAGCCCTCAGAGCTCCCCTGGACCATCTATGCCCCTGGGTGTGTCTGGGTAAGGATTGTAGGTCATTTCTGTGACCAGTGGGAAGCCAGAGATGAGCTGAAAACAAATGGTATAGTGGAGATTGGCTCTGGTCTCCCCTCAGGAGGCCTCAAGTCTAGCACAACAGAACCTGGGAACACCAGGGTCCTTACTCTGTTGGAGTAAGCCTTGCTGGAATCCCTGCAGCATGCCCACATCTGCAGAGAAAACAGGCTGGAGAAGGACTCAGAGAAGACTCGGTGTGGGAAAGGCTCAGGACAGTGCATCTGTGAATGATTGCACTTTGAATTCTGCTGTTCTAGTCCAGCACACCTCTGTGCCCAGCTCCCTGGGCTCTATTCAAGTCTCTTCACAATTCCTTTTACCCTGAAACCCCAGACCCACCTCACTACCACACTTACCAGGCCTAGGTGTCCCAAGATCCAGTTCCGTTTGGGGGGCTGTGGGAAACAGCGGAGGCGAAGAGAGTTCTCAAAAACAGCATAAATTGGTGTCAGGATGTAAGCCAGAAGGCAGGAGGCCCCAGCCAGCAGCAGCAACAGCCATGGAGAGGCTGCTGTGTGGCCCAGGCCCAGCCAGGACAGGCTCAGCTGTGGCATCCTGCAGGGAAAATGCACACAGGATGAGATCCTGGGGCATGGAAGAGGGACAGTGTGGTCTAGGGCAAAGGACAGGGATAGGGAATTAGAGAGTTGGGGATAATGCCTGGGGAGGAAGGGAGACCCAGGGCAATCTATGGGAGCAGGCAAGGAGAGGAGAAGAGGGGAAGAAAGGGGAAGAGAAGGAGATAGAGAGAGAGGAGATGAAAGAGAAGAGGATGGAGGATGGGGAGAAGGAGGAAAGGGATTGATTAGAGTCTAAACCATGGACTATTAGCCAGAAATCAACATCTGCTTCTGACTTCCTGTCCTGCCCCAGCCTAGGACCTCTCAGCCCCACTGGCCCTAGTCTGGTACCTTCTCTCAGGAGCACTGTGTTTCCCAGGTCTGTCTCTCCCCTTCTCTGACTCCTGACCAGGGGCACCTAGAGAAGTCTACGCTGGACCGGCCAATCCCTTGCAGGCCCAGCTGCCTCTCCCTGCCTGGATAGGTGGCCATCATGTGAGGGCGGAGCCAATTTGAAGCAGAGCAAGACTGCACTGTCAGGGTCGCAAAGAGTGAGTACCAGGTCTTCGGGACTTCACACTCCTTGTGTAAGGACTTTGGAGGAAGTGGTGGATGGTTTCGTGAAGATAAAGTACCAAAAAGACGGTGTGAGGAAACAGGCTGGTCACCACTGTGGGACTCTGCTCTTGGTAAGACTGTGAGGAAAGTGCTGTAGCTCCTCTCCCTAAATCATGCCTCCTGTGCCCTGGCTAGTCTACATAAACTGTATGCTTTCTTCAGGTGCCCAGGATCCTCACATAGCCTGTAAGCAGTCTGGACCAGATTCCCGAGTGTCAACAGAAGAACAAATTGAAACTCAGAGATGGCAAGCATCTAAGCCAAGTTGCACAGCTCAAAACAATCTCAGGCTTGTCAGACCTAAAGCCCAAAGCTTTTCCCCTCTACAATGTTGTCTCACCCTACTGAGAACAGTGCCCTGTCAAGACAGGGGCATTGATAGTGCTGGGATCTCAAGGCATGAGGTGGTTCTATACCAGAAGCACCCTGAAACATTTTTAATGGCCATCTGTTTCTCCTCCTATACCCAGTATACTCTTCCCAGCAGACTGCCTATTCACTTCCTGGCCCCCTGAGATTGCTCTGTAGGTATTGAAGAGCTGGCTCCAAATACAGCTGCTGAGAAAGAAGATAAGTGAGAGATAACTCCCTCTACATCCTCAGTGCCTCCTCCAGCCAGACAGCCAGGATGTCAGGTGGCTAGAGCCCTCAATAGAGTCACAGTGTCCTATGCCTGTCATCCAAACACTTGAAAGGCTGAGAAAGGAATGTAGTTCAAGGCCCACTTGGGCTACAGTGAAAGCCTCCACCATCATTCCAACTCTCTTGTGGCCTCCTTGGGTACCCACACTCACATGTACATATCCATACAAAGACATGAACATGCATACACACAATTTAAAATAAAAATCATGGTGATTCATATCTTAGTCACTGTTCTATTACTGTGAAGAGACACCATGGCCAAGACAATTCTTAGAAAAGAAATCATTTAATTGGGGCTGGCTTACAGTTTCAGAGGTTCAGTCCATTGTCATCATGGTGGAAACATGGCAGCACACATAGCAGTGGAGCAATAGCTGAGAGCTTTACATCCTGGCCCACAGATAGGCAAGCAGAGAGAGAATGGACCTAGCATGGGCTTTTGAAACCTCAAAGCCTCCGTGACAAACTTCCTCCAACAAGGACAAACTCCCTAATGATGACAATACTTTCAAACAGCTCCACTCCCTGATGACTAGACCTTCAAATATATGAGCTTCTGGGGTCTGTGATGGCTATTCCTGGTTGTCGACTATATCTGGAACTACAATCCAGAAATGTATGGTATATCTATGATCCAAATCTTGAGACATAGTGGCCATGAAAAGTGTAGGCCCAGGCAAAGTGGCACATGCATTTAAACCCAGGAGACAGAGGCAAGCAGATCTCTGCGTTCAAGGCCAGCCTGGGACAGAGCAAGTCCCAAGTAAAGAACAGCTTAGGTCCAGGCATTGTGGTATACACCTTTAATCTGAGACATACCTTCTGCCTGCATAAGGACAATGGGAAAAAGTAAGGGTTCCTTTTTCTTTGCCTGCCTGCACTTACTTGCCAGCGCATCTGTTGGAACCTACTTCTTCAGGATTCCAGCCTATACAGAAGACCAGCTGACACACATAGCCTTGTGGGACTGAGCAACTACTAGACTCTTGGACTTCCCATTCACAGTTGCCCATTGTTGGAGTTGTTGTGTTATGCCAGGAAATGTTCATGAACCCCAAAAAGACCACCAAGGAGCCATATCCAATGCAATTGTGTTAGGATTTCTTTATTAAAGCTTGAGCTTGGGCCATACCACTGTCTCTGATGCAGGAGAATGGGAGGGAAACCTCTATCCCAGTTTCAGGCAAGCATTTATAGAGGCAAGAAAGGGGTACACATCTGATTAGGAGACAATTATGGCCTTTAATACAATTGGCTGCTCTTGTTTTCCTCATTTTGTTTTCCTCCTGAATGGTGGTTGTTAGGAAGTGAAATGAACCTCCAGTTGTAATCTGGAGGTGTATATTTGTTGGGGGTAACCTGGAAACTGGTGCTAGGTACCAGCTTGTTAGTTAACTTAAGTTCAACCTTAGGTCAGGTTCTCTAAGATGGAGTCTAAACCCAAAAGATTTGGTCTCTCACTCCCTCCTTTCTCTAGTAACAAGAAGGCCCAATCATGGGACTTCCTGAAGTTATTATTATATTTTAGAGGGAGTCAGTGTTGTCATCACTCAGCCCTCATGGTGTCCTTGGGGCTTGGGTAGGGGTTCCATCAGTGGGAGACAGGAGGGAGTCCTGAGGCTAAATTTTCCTCCTGCTGGTCAGGGTCATCTTCAACTGCAAATGGGTCTCTGATTTCACGCTGCAATCTTGTGACCTTTAGGGCAGTGGAGCAAGGGACGGGGCTAGGGGGGACCTGTTTTGTAGAGAACATGGAGTTTAGGCCAGACATGTTTATGAACCCATTGGACACCTTTGAGATTGTCTAGCAATTGGTGGTCCTCAAACTCAGTGATGACTTCTGCCTGTATGTTAAGAATAATGGGGGAGGGGGTTATCCCAAAACATGATTTTTAAAAAAGATTTATTTATTTATTATATGTAAGTACAGTGTAGCTGTCTTCAGACACTCCAGAAAAGGGTGTCAGACCTCATTACAGATGGTTGTGAGCCACCATGTGGTTGCTGGGATTTGAACTTAGGACCTTCGGAAGAGCAGTCGGTGCTCTTAACCACTGAGCCATCTCTCCAGCCCCCCAAACATGATTTTAAAAGGAGTGAATCCCATCTAGGAAGGTGAGTTTTATACCCGGTAGAGAGCAAAAGGAAGGAGATTTACTCAGTTGTTGTCAGTCTCTTAGGTCAATTTAGTTAAGGTCTCTTTTAGGGTTCTGCTCATTCTCTCTACTTGTCCTGAACTCTGGGTTACAATGAAGTTTCCAATTAATCCCCAGAATAGTGGCTAGTCCCTGATTTATCTAGGGCACAAAAGCTGGCCCATTGTCTGACTCTATCATCTGAGGAAGCCCATATCTCGGTAGCATGTCCTCTAAGAGCTTCTTTGTCACAGTGGTTGTAGTTTTATTCTTGGTGGGGAAAGCCTCAGTCCAACCTGAAAAGGTATCTATAAGCATCAGTAAATATTTATATCTAAATTTTCTGGTTTTACCTCTGTAAAATCTGCCTTTCAGTAGACTCTGAGCTTTGTGACTCTGAACCTATTAATAAAGTTCTTTTTAGCTGACTGGCTTTATAGTTCTTGACAATCTATAGTTCTTAGCTATCTTTGAGTTGGCATCTCAATCCTGATATTAGCATGTCATATCAAATCCTGCATTCTCTGGATGCCCATGTGGGAAGAGCAGTGGATCTTCTGAAGTACATGCAGTTTCATTTCTCCTGGCACATTGAGTTTGTAACAAGAAAAAGGAAGACCAGCCAGGCGTGGTGGCACATGCCTTTAATCCCAGCACTCAGGAGGCAAAGGCAGGCAGATTTCTGAGTTCAAGGCCAGCCTGGTCTACAAAGTGAGTTCCAGGACAGCCAGCGCTATACAGAGAAACCCTGTCTCGAAAAACAAAACAAAACAAAACAAAACAAAACAAAACAAAACCCAAAAACCCAAAAGAAGAAAGAAGAAGAAGAAGAAGAAGAAGAAGAAGAAGAAGAAGAAGAAGAAGAAGAAGAAGAAGAAGAAGAAGAAGAAGAAGAAGAAGAAAGACCAAATACTCACAGGAGGAAATATGGAGACAAATGTGGATCAGAGACTGAAGGAAAAGCCATCCAGAGACTGCCCCACATTGGGATCCATCCCATATACAGCCGCCAAACACATATACAGACACTATTGTGGATGCCAGGAAGTGCTTGCTGCTGGAAGCCTGATATGACTGTCTTCTGAGAGGCTCTGCCAGAGCTTGACAAATACAGAGGTTGGTGCTCACAGCTAATCATTGGACTGAGCTCAGGGGTCCCCAATGTAGGAGTTGGAGAAGGAACTGAAGGAGCCGAGGGGTGTTGCAGCCCCATGGAGGCAGAAACAGTATCAACAGGACAGATCCCCCAGAGCTCCCAGGGACTGGACCACCAACCAAAGAATACACATGGAGGAACCTATGACGCTGGCCACATACGTGGCAGAGGATGGCCTTGTTGGACATTGCCAGGAGCCATGGCCTCAATCATGGCCTTGTGGAAAAATTATAGCTTACATAAACAGAGAGAACATTTGTGGTTAAAACAGAAAGAATATTTTTGGTTGAAGAGGGCACTATGACCAATGATTCCAGAAACTGAAGATTGCCGCCTGGCATTCAGAGAGCCCCCAGGCTCTTTCCCTTTCCCTTGAAGCTTCCTCTTGCTTAGGCTTATATTGCCACCCCTGAATAAAGTTTTTCATAGCTTGATCAGGCAATTGTCTTGCTCTCATTGTTTGTGTCTCTTGACCCTCTCACTCTTTCTCCCCTACCCTAGGTCCCTGTTGATTATCCCTTCAGGTCAGGGCAGGACATCTGTAGAAGTTGGAAGCTGGGCTTGTCCTTATGGGAGTTTCTGCCATAAGGGACATATGACTCCTCGTCCCAGAGGCAAATGACACAAGCCAAGCTTATGGGACATCCCCGGGAGAAAACCAGGAGGTGGGAACAGAGAGGGCTGGAGCTTCTCACCTCTCCTTTCACCCTGCAGACAAGGACATCAACAACTGCAGTCTGTCCCATGAGACCAGCCTCTGGCCCATTACCCCTGAACCTCAGTCTTCATAGCTGGAATACAGGTCTCATAAAGCTCTCCAGGGCTTTTCAAGAATTCTATCAGACAAATCTAGGCCCAAATCTAGGGTTGGAGCACAGCTCAATAGGTTAATTGTTTGCCTTGCAAGCACGAAACCCTGTGACTCCTGGACTCCTGAATTCCCAGGACCCCTGGAAAAGACTGGGCCTAAGCCATCAAGGTGGTTGAGCAGGTAAAGCCGCTTGCCCTGAAGCCTGAATTCAAGTCTGGGATCTAGGAGGGTAAGAGCATGACCTTCACATGTTCATAACATGCACACCAAGTCTTAATTAAAAAAAAAAAACAAAACGGGCATGGCTACCTGAGAATTGGGACATAAAGGTGGATGGATCCTTGAGGCACAGTGGCCAGCCAGCTTACACTACCTGAAGAACTCAGATCAGTGAGAGATCCTGATTCAAAACATAAGACTGACTTCCATACATATGCACCCTCGTGCACATGCATACACTGTACATACATACATATTCCTATACATACATGCACACAAAACCTATCATATCAATACATATAACAGTAGTGTCTGGCAATCCTCCTACCTCAGTCTGAGTACTTCGATTACACTCATGTGCGCCACCATGCCTGTCTCCTGGGTCTGCAGACTAACATTCATGCTGTTTCCCTTTAGAGCCTCACCTCTCTCTTCCTCTGAGATCATTACCTGGAACTGAGTCCAAACTGGCTACACAAATGCAAGCAAGTAGTTACCCTCTGTGTTCTCTTCTCTTCCTTAAAATGGGGAGGTGGGGTTATACCTACTTCAGTGAGCCACTTGAGCTCCTAAAATTTCCCTAGCCTGCAGCTTTGGACTCAGAACACAGAATCTGACATATAAGATCCCTGTCATCATGGTGCTTATGTCTGATGGGGGAAGCCTACAGGTAACAGCACAGTCATATGGTGGACCATTTGGAAGGAATTAGCATAGCAAAGACCTACTAGAATGAAGGACTGTGCAGGACACAGTGATAGGGGAGAGGGACAAGCAGTGACCTCAGACAGAAACCTGAGTGACAGAGAGGTACACACTGTCTAAGGCTGCAGCCGAATTGGGATCAGCAGGCAGACCAGCTGAAACACACCTACATGCCTATTGCACCCTTCCCCTGCAGAGCTGAGATAAACAGTGTGTAGTAACTTCCCGTGGTAAGGGAAGTGGAGGGGGAAGGAGAAGCAGCCAAGCAACAAACCACACTGCAGCACCCCAGGTAAGGCCAGAGTGCCTCTTACATTCCCTAGCCCCCCTGCAGTGAGGCTGAGAGTGATCCACCAGACCAGAGCCAGTTCAGAGCTAGACCTGCAGCAGGAAGCACCCATATCCTATATGGCAGGGATGCCAGGGATCATATGAATGGCCTCATCAGTCTCGCTGTTCCTTTTTCCTCATAAATCACAAGTCATCATATAGGGCTGACGAAATGGCTCAGCGGATAAGGTCACTTGGCACCAAACCTAGCAACCTGTGTTCAGTCCCTGAGACCCACACGGTGAGGAGCAAACTGTCTCCCACACGTTGTCCTCTGATCTCCACATGTGATATGACACATGCACACATGCACACATACATACATACATACATACATATGATTTTTTTTAATTAGTCTTGGTTTTGTCCACATCCTGGGGCTTCTCTGCATCCACAGTGTCATGTCCCAACCATGAGCATGGTCTCCATTTGTGGGTTTCCATTCATGTCTCTAAAAAGCTTTGTTTAAGAGCTTTTTAAAGCTTCCTTAAGATTTATCATGTGGGGCCTTCACAGGGTAAGTGAGAGAGCACTATGCAGAAATCTCCCCTCACTGTGGATCCCAGGAATGGAAAGAACTCAGGTTGTCAGGTTTGAAGGCAAGCACCTTTAGCTGTTGAGCTATCACCAGCCCAGATTGGTTGCTTTCCAAATGATAAAAATATCTGTTGGTTGTGCTGTAAGATCGAGAATTGACAAGTGGGACCTCATGAAACTGCAAAGCTTCTGCAAGGCAAAAGACACCATCAATAAGACAAAAAAACCACCAACAGATTGGGAGAGGATCTTTACCTATCCTAAATCAGATAAGGGACTAATATCCAATATATATAAAGAACTCAAGAAGGTGGACTCCAGAAAGTCAAATAACCCCATTAAAAAATGGGGCTCAGAACTGAACAAAGAATTCTCACCTGAGGAATAACGAATGGCAGAGAAGCACCTGAAAAAATGTTCAACATTCTTAATCATCAGGGAAATGCAAATAAAAAAAAAACCCTGAGATTCCACCTCACACTCCATTCTTAGTCAGAATGGCTAAGATCAAAAATTCAGGTGACAGCAGATGCTGGCGAGGATGTGGAGAAAGAGGAACACTCCTCCATTGTTGGTGGGATTGCAAGCTTGTACAACCACTCTGGAAATCAGTCTGGCGGTTCCTCAGAAAATTGGACATAGTACTACCGGAGGATCCAGCAATACCTCTCCTGGGCATATATCCAGAAGATGTCCCAACCGGTAAAAAGGACACATGCTCCACTATGTTCATAGTAGCCCTATTTATAATAGCCAGAAGCTGGAAAGAACCCAGATGTCCCTCAACAGAGGAATGGATACAGAAATTATGGTACATTTACACAATGGAGTACTACTCAGCTATTAAAAAGAATGAATTTATGAAATTCCTAGCCAAATGGATGGACCTGGAGGGCATCATCTTGAGTGAGGTAACACAATCACAAAAGAACTCACACAATATGTATTCACTGATAAGTGGATATTAGCCCAAAACTTAGGATACCCAAGATATAAGATACAATTTGCTAAATGCATGAAACTCAAGAAGAATGAAGACCAAAGTGTGGACACTGTGCCCCTTCTTAGAATTGGGAACAAAACACCCAGGGAAGGAGTTACAGAGACAAAGTTCGTAGCTGTGATGAAAGGATGGACCATTTAGAGACTGCCGTATCCAGGGATCCATCCCATAATCAGCTTCTAAACGCTGACACCATTGCATACACTAGGAAGATTCTGCTGAAAGGACCCAAATATAGCTGTCTCTTGTGAGACGATGCTGGGGCCTAGCAAACACAGGAGTGGATGCTCACAGTCAGCTATTGGATGTATCACAGGGCTCCCAATGGAGAAGCTAGAGAAAGTACCCAAGGAGCTAAAGGGATCTGCAACCCTATTGTTGGAACAACATGATGTACTAACCAGAACCCCGGAGCTCTTGTCTCTAGCTGCATATGTATTGAAAGATGGCCTAGTCGGCCATCACTGTAAAGAGAAGCCCATTGGACTTGCAAACTTTATATGCCCCAATATAGGGGAATGCCAGGGCCAAAAGAATGGGAATGGGTGGGTAGGGAAGTGGGGGGCGCTATGGGGGACTTTTGGGATAGCATTGGAAATGTAATTGAGGAAAATATGTAATAAAAATATTAAAAATTGGAAAAGCACCGGGGTAGCGAGGGTGCAGGGTCGGCTGACACTCACCAGCTACCCACAACACCCGCCACAGGATCTTAAGACTTCTGGTGAGTGGAACACAGCTTCTGCTCCAATCCAATTGCGCGCGGGACCTGAGACTGCAATAGTTAGGGAAGCAGAAACCGGCCTGAGTAGGGCCACAGGCCTCATCCAGCCGGATCAGCACCGGGGTAGCTAGAGCGCAGGGTGGGCTGACACCCGCCAGCTACCCACGACCCCCGCCACAGGATTTTGAGACTGCTGGTGAGTGGAACACAGCTTCTGCTCCAGTCCAATTGCGCGCGGGACCTGAGACTGCTTTGGTTGGGGAGGGAGAAATCCGGCCTACATAGGGCCACAAGCCTCTTTCGGTCAGAAAAGCACCGGGGTAGCTAGGGCGCAGGGTCGGCTGACACTCGCCAGCTACCCACAACACCTGCCACAGGATCTTAAGACTTCTGGAGAGTAGAACACAGCTTCTGCTCCAATCCAATTTCGCGCGGGACCTGAGACTGCATTAGTTAGGGAAGCAGAAAACCTGCCTGAGTAGGACCACAGGCCTCTTCCGGCTGGACCAGCACCGGGGTACTGCCAGCTACCCACGACCCCCGCCACAGGATTTTGAGACTGCTGGTGAGTGGAACACAGCTTCTGCTCCAATCTTTAAACGGTGACAACGACAACAACTAACCCCAGAGATTACCAGATGGCGAAAGGTAAACGTAATAATCTTACTAACAGAAACCAAGACCACTCACCATCATCAGAACCCAGCACTCCCACTTCGCCCAGTCCAGGGCACCCCAACACACCGGAAAAGCTAGACACGGATCTAAAAGCATATCTCCTGATGATGGTAGAGGACTTCAAGAAGGACTTTAATAACACACTTAAAGAAATACAAAGGAACACTGGTAAACAGGTAGAAGACAATAAAGAGGAAGCACAAAAATCCCTTAAAGAATTGCAGGAGAACACTGCTAAAGAGTTACAAATCCTTAAAGAAAAACAGGATAACCTAATCAAACAGGTAGAAGTCCTTAATGAAAAACAGGAAAACACATCCAAACAGATGATGGAAATGAACAAAACCATACTAGACCTAAAAAGGGAAGTAGACACAATAAAGAAAACCCAAAGTGAGGCAACACTGGAGATAGAAACCCTAGGAAAGAAATCTGGAACCATAGATACCAGCATCAGCAACAGAATACAAGAGATGGAAGAGAGAATCTCAGGTACAGAAGATTCCATAGAGAACATCGGCACAACAATCAAGGAAAATGTAAAATGCAAAAAGATCCTAACTCAAAACATCCAAGAAATACAGGACACAATGAGAAGACCAAACCTACGGATAATAGGAGTGGATGAGAATGAAGATTTTCAACTCAAAGGACCAGCAAACATCTTCAACAAAATTATAGAAGAAAACTTCCCAAATCTAAAGAAAGAGATGCCCATGAACATACAAGAAGCCTACAGAACTCCAAATAGACTGGACCAGAAAAGAAATACCTCCCGACACATAATAATCAGAACAACAAATGCTCTAAATAAAGATAGAATACTAAAAGCAGTAAGAGAAAAAGGCCAAGTAACATATAAAGGCAAGCCTATCAGAATTACACCAGATTTTTCACCAGAGACTATGAAAGCCAGAAGATCCTGGACGGATGTTATACAGACACTAAAAGAACACAAATTCCAGCCCAGGCTACTATACCCAGCCAAACTCTCAATTAACATAGATGGAGAAACCAAAGTATTCCACGACAAAACCAAATTCACACATTATCTCTCCACGAATCCAGCCCTTCAAAGGATAATAACAGAAAAAAACCAATACAAGGACAGGAACCATGCCCTAGAATCAACAAGAAGGTAATCCCTCAACAAACCTAAAAGAAGACAGACACAAGAACAGAATGCCAACTTTAACAACAAAAATAACAGGAAACAACAATTACTTTTCCTTAATATCTCTTAATATCAATGGACTCAACTCCCCGATAAAAAGACATAGACTAACAAACTGGCTACACAAACAAGACCCAACATTTTGCTGCTTACAGGAAACTCACCTCAGAGAAAAAGATAGACACTACCTCAGAATGAAATGCTGGAAAACAATTTTCCAAGCAAATGGTATGAAGAAACAAGCTGGAGTAGCCATTCTAATATCTGATAAGATTGACTTCCAACCCAAAGTCATTAAAAAAGACAGGGAGGGACACTTCATACTCATCAAAGGTAAAATCCTCCAAGAGGAACTATCAATCCTGAATATCTATGCTCCAAATACAAAGGCAGCCACATTCATTAAAGAAACTTTAGTAAATCTCAAAGCACACATTGCACCTCATACAATAATAGTGGGAGACTTCAACACACCACTTTCACCAATGGACAGATCATGGAAACAGAAACTAAACAGGGACACAGAGAAACTAAGAGAAATTATGAATCAAATGGATCTGGCAGATATCTACAGAACATTCTATCCTTAAACAAAAGGATATACCTTCTTCTCAGCACCTCATGGTACCTTCTCCAAAATTGACCACATAATTGGTCACAAAACAGGCCTCAACAGATACAAAAATATTGAAATTGTCCCATGCATCCTATCAGATCACCATGGACTAAGGCTGATCTTCAATAACAAAATAAATAATAGAAAGCCAACCTTCACGTGGAAACTGAACAACACTCTTCTCAATGATACCTTGGTCAAGGAAGGAATAAAGAAAGAAATTAAGGACTTTTTAGAGTTCAATGAAAATGAAGCCACAACATACCCAAACTTATGGGACGCAATGAAAGCATTTCTAAGAGGAAAACTCATAGCTCTGAGTGCCTCCAAAAGGAAACTAGAGAGAGCACACATTAGCAGCTTGAGAACACACCTAAAAGCACTAGAACAAAAGGAAGCAAATTCACCCAAGAGGAGTAGACGGCAGGAAATAATCAAACTCAGGGGTGAAATCAACCAAGTGGAAACAAGAAAAACTATTCAAAGAATCAACCAATCAAGGAGCTGGTTCTTTGAGAAAATCAACAAGATAGATAAACCCTTAGCCAGACTCACTAGAGGGCACAGGGAAAGCATCCTAATTAATAAAATCAGAAATGAAAAAGGAGACATAACAACAGATCCTGAAGACATCCAAAACAACATCAGATCCTTCTACCAAAGGCTATACTCAACAAAACTGGAGAACCTGGATGAAATGGAGAAGTTCCTAGACAGATACCAGGTACCAAAGTTGAATCAAGATCAGGTTAATGATCTAAACAGCCCTATATCCCCCAAAGAAATAGAAGCAGTCATTAATAGTCTCCCAACTAAAAAAAGCCCAGGACCAGATGGGTTTAGTGCAGAGTTCTATCAGACCTTCAAAGAAGATCTAATCCCAGTTCTTCACAAACTATTCCACAAAATAGAAACAGAAGGTACTCTACCCAACTCATTCTATGAAGCCACAATTACTCTGATACCTAAACCACAAAAAGACCCAACAAAGATAGAAAACTTCAGACCAATATCCCTTATGAATATTGATGCAAAAATCCTCAATAAAGTTCTTGCTAACCGAATCCAAGAACACATCAAAACAATCATCCATCCTGACCAAGTAGGTTTCATCCCAGGGATGCAGGGATGGTTCAATATACGGAAATCCATCAACGTAATCCAGTATATAAACAAACTCAAAGACAAAAACCACATGGTCATCTCGTTAGATGCGGAAAAAGCATTTGACAAGATCCAACACCCATTCATGATAAAAGTCTTGGAAAGATCAGGAATTCAAGGCCCATACCTAAACATGATAAAAGCAATCTACAGCAAACCAGTAGCCAACATCAAAGTAAATGGTGAGAAGCTTGAAGCAATCCCTCTAAAATCAGGGACTAGACAAGGCTGTCCACTTTCTCCATACCTATTCAACATTGTACTGGAAGTCCTAGCCAGAGCAATTCGACAACAAAAGGAGATCAAAGGGATACAAATTGGAAAAGATGAAGTCAAAATATCACTTTTTGCAGATGATATGATAGTTTATATAAGTGACCCTAAAAATTCCACCAGAGAACTCCTAAGCCTGATAAACAGCTTCGGTGAAGTAGCTGGATATAAAATTAACTCAAACAAATCAATGGCCTTTCTCTACACAAAGAATAAACAGGCTGAGAAAGAAATTAGGGAAACAACACCCTTCTCAATAGTCACAAATAATATAAAATACCTTGGCGTGACTCTAACTAAGGAAGTGAAAGATCTGTATAATAAAAACTTCAAGTCTCTGAAGAAAGAAATTATAGAAGATCTCAGAAGATGGAAAGATCTCCCATGCTCATGGATTGGCAGGATCAACATTGTAAAAATGGCTATCTTGCCAAAAGCAATCTACAGATTCAATGCAATCCCCATCAAAATTCCAACTCAATTCTTCAACGAATTAGAAAGAGCAATCTCCAAATTCATCTGGAATAACAAAAAACCTAGGATAGCAAAAACTCTTCTCAAGGATAAAAGAACCTCTGGTGGAATCACCATGCCGGACCTAAAGCTCTACTACAGAGCAATTGTGATAAAAACTGCATGGTACTGGTATAGTGACAGACAAATAGACCAATGGAATAGAATTGAAGACCCAGAAATGAACCCACACACCTATGGTCACTTGATCTTCGACAAGGGAGCTAAAAACATCCAGTGGAAGAAAGACAGCATTTTCAACAAATGGTGCTGGCACAACTGGTTGTTAACATGTAGAAGAATGCGAATCGATCCATTCCTATCTCCTTGTACTAAGGTCAAGTCTAAGTGGATCAAGGAACTTCACATAAAACCAGAGACACTGAAACTTATAGAGGAGAAAGTGGGGAAAAGCCTTGAAGATATGGGCACAGGGGAAAAATTCCTGAATAGAACAGTAATGGCTTGTGCTGTAAGATCGAGAATTGACAAGTGGGACCTCATGAAACTACAAAGCTTCTGCAAGGCTAAAGACACCATCAATAAGACAAAAAAACCACCAACAGATTGGGAAAGGATCTTCACCTATCTTAAATCAGATAAGGGACTAATATCCAATATATATAAAGAACTCAAGAAGGTGGACTCCAGAAAGTCAAATAACCCCATTAAAAAATGGGGCTCAGAACTGAACAAAGAATTCTCACCTGAGGAATACCGAATGGCAGAGAAACACCTGAAAAAATGTTCAACATCCTTAATCATCAGGGAAATGCAAATCAAAACAACCCTGAGATTCCACCTCACACCAGTCAGAATGGCTAAGATCAAAAATTCAGGTGACAGCAGATGCTGGCGAGGATGTGGAGAAAGAGGAACACTCCTCCATTGTTGGTGGGATTGCAAGCTTGTACAACCACTCTGGAAATCAGTCTGGTGGTTCCTCAGAAAATTGGACATAGTACTACCGGAGGATCCTGGGCATATATCCAGAAGTTGTCCCAACCGGTAAAAAGGACACATGCTCCACTATGTTCATAGCAGCCCTATTTATAATAGCCAGAAGCTGGAAAGAACCCAGATGTCCCTCAACAGAGGAATGGATACAGAAATTATGGTACATTTACACAATGGAGTACTACTCAGCTATTAAAAAGAATGAATTTATGAAATTCCTAGCCAAATGGATGGACCTGGAGGGCATCATCTTGAGTGAAGTAACACAATCACAAAAGAACTCACACAATATGTATTCATTGATAAGTGGATATTAGCCCAAAACTTAGGATACCCAAGATATAAGATACAATTTGATAAACGCATGAAACTCAAGAAGAATGAAGACCAAAGTGTGGACACTGTGCACCTTCTTAGAATTGGGAACAAAACACCCAGGGAAGGAGTTACAGAGACAAAGTTCGTAGCTATGATGAAAGGATGGACCATTTAGAGACTGCTGTATCCAGGGATCCGTCCCATAATCAGCTTCTAAACGCTGACACCATTGCATACACTAGCAAGATTTTGCTGAAAGGACCCAAATATAGCTGTCTCTTGTGAGAAGATGCCGGGGCCTAGCAAACGCAGGAGTGGATGTTCACAGTCAGCTATTGGATGTATCACAGGGCTCCCAATGGAGAAGCTAGAGAAAGTACCCAAGGAGCTAAAGGGATCTGCAACCCTATTGTTGGAACAACATGATGTACTAACCAGAACCCCGGAGCTCTTGTCTATAGCTGCATATGTATCGAAAGATGGCCTAGTCGGCCATCAATGGAAAGAGAGGCCCATTGGACTTGCAAACACTATATGCCCCAATATAGGGGAATGCCAGGGCCAAAAGAATGGGAATGGGTGGGTAGGGAAGTGGGGGGCGCTATGGGGGACTTTTGGGATAGCATTGGAAATGTAATTGAGGAAAATATGTAATAAAAATATTAAAAAATCAAAAAAAAAAAAGAAAATGAAGCCACAACATACCCAAACTTATGGGACGCAATGAAAGCATTTCTAAGAGGAAAACTCATAGCTCTGAGTGCCTCCAAAAGGAAACTAGAGAGAGCACACATTAGCAGCTTGACAACACACCTAAAAGCACTAGAACAAAAGGAAGCAAATTCACCCAAGAGGAGTAGACGGCAGGAAATAATCAAACTCAGGGGTGAAATCAACCAAGTGGAAACAAGAAAAACTATTCAAAGAATCAACCAATCAAGGAGCTGGTTCTTTGAGAAAATCAACAAGATAGATAAACCCTTAGCCAGACTCACTAGAGGGCACAGGGAAAGCATCCTAATTAACAAAATCAGAAATGAAAAAGGAGACATAACAACAGATCCTGAAGACATCCAAAACAACATCAGATCCTTCTACCAAAGGCTATACTCAACAAAACTGGAGAACCTGGATGAAATGGAGAAGTTCCTAGACAGATACCAGGTACCAAAGTTGAATCAAGATCAGGTTAATGATCTAAACAGCCCTATATCCCCCAAAGAAATAGAAGCAGTCATTAATAGTCTCCCAACTAAAAAAAGCCCAGGACCAGATGGGTTTAGTGCAGAGTTCTATCAGACCTTCAAAGAAGATCTAATCCCAGTTCTTCACAAACTATTCCACAAAATAGAAACAGAAGGTACTCTACCCAACTCATTCTATGAAGCCACAATTACTCTGATACCTAAACCACAAAAAGACCCAACAAAGATAGAAAACTTCAGACCAATATCCCTTATGAATATTGATGCAAAAATCCTCAATAAAGTTCTTGCTAACCG
The DNA here is from genome assembly GCF_978045245.1 of Mus caroli. Classification (NCBI taxonomy): domain Eukaryota; kingdom Metazoa; phylum Chordata; class Mammalia; order Rodentia; family Muridae; genus Mus; species Mus caroli. The sequence continues at coordinate 57,514,302 of NW_028227265.1, read as the reverse complement.
AATCCAAGAACACATCAAAACAATCATCCATCCTGACCAAGTAGGTTTCATCCCAGGGATGCAGGGATGGTTCAATATACGGAAATCCATCAACGTAATCCAGTATATAAACAAACTCAAAGACAAAAACCACATGGTCATCTCGTTAGATGCGGAAAAAGCATTTGACAAGATCCAACACCCATTCATGATAAAAGTCTTGGAAAGATCAGGAATTCAAGGCCCATACCTAAACATGATAAAAGCAATCTACAGCAAACCAGTAGCCAACATCAAAGTAAATGGTGAGAAGCTTGAAGCAATCCCTCTAAAATCAGGGACTAGACAAGGCTGTCCACTTTCTCCATACCTATTCAACATTGTACTGGAAGTCCTAGCCAGAGCAATTCGACAACAAAAGGAGATCAAAGGGATACAAATTGGAAAAGATGAAGTCAAAATATCACTTTTTGCAGATGATATGATAGTTTATATAAGTGACCCTAAAAATTCCACCAGAGAACTCCTAAGCCTGATAAACAGCTTCGGTGAAGTAGCTGGATATAAAATTAACTCAAACAAATCAATGGCCTTTCTCTACACAAAGAATAAACAGGCTGAGAAAGAAATTAGGGAAACAACACCCTTCTCAATAGTCACAAATAATATAAAATACCTTGGCGTGACTCTAACTAAGGAAGTGAAAGATCTGTATAATAAAAACTTCAAGTCTCTGAAGAAAGAAATTATAGAAGATCTCAGAAGATGGAAAGATCTCCCATGCTCATGGATTGGCAGGATCAACATTGTAAAAATGGCTATCTTGCCAAAAGCAATCTACAGATTCAATGCAATCCCCATCAAAATTCCAACTCAATTCTTCAACGAATTAGAAAGAGCAATCTCCAAATTCATCTGGAATAACAAAAAACCTAGGATAGCAAAAACTCTTCTCAAGGATAAAAGAACCTCTGGTGGAATCACCATGCCGGACCTAAAGCTCTACTACAGAGCAATTGTGATAAAAACTGCATGGTACTGGTATAGTGACAGACAAATAGACCAATGGAATAGAATTGAAGACCCAGAAATGAACCCACACACCTATGGTCACTTGATCTTCGACAAGGGAGCTAAAAACATCCAGTGGAAGAAAGACAGCATTTTCAACAAATGGTGCTGGCACAACTGGTTGTTAACATGTAGAAGAATGCGAATCGATCCATTCCTATCTCCTTGTACTAAGGTCAAGTCTAAGTGGATCAAGGAACTTCACATAAAACCAGAGACACTGAAACTTATAGAGGAGAAAGTGGGGAAAAGCCTTGAAGATATGGGCACAGGGGAAAAATTCCTGAATAGAACAGTAATGGCTTGTGCTGTAAGATCGAGAATTGACAAGTGGGACCTCATGAAACTACAAAGCTTCTGCAAGGCTAAAGACACCATCAATAAGACAAAAAAACCACCAACAGATTGGGAAAGGATCTTCACCTATCTTAAATCAGATAAGGGACTAATATCCAATATATATAAAGAACTCAAGAAGGTGGACTCCAGAAAGTCAAATAACCCCATTAAAAAATGGGGCTCAGAACTGAACAAAGAATTCTCACCTGAGGAATACCGAATGGCAGAGAAACACCTGAAAAAATGTTCAACATCCTTAATCATCAGGGAAATGCAAATCAAAACAACCCTGAGATTCCACCTCACACCAGTCAGAATGGCTAAGATCAAAAATTCAGGTGACAGCAGATGCTGGCGAGGATGTGGAGAAAGAGGAACACTCCTCCATTGTTGGTGGGATTGCAAGCTTGTACAACCACTCTGGAAATCAGTCTGGTGGTTCCTCAGAAAATTGGACATAGTACTACCGGAGGATCCTGGGCATATATCCAGAAGTTGTCCCAACCGGTAAAAAGGACACATGCTCCACTATGTTCATAGCAGCCCTATTTATAATAGCCAGAAGCTGGAAAGAACCCAGATGTCCCTCAACAGAGGAATGGATACAGAAATTATGGTACATTTACACAATGGAGTACTACTCAGCTATTAAAAAGAATGAATTTATGAAATTCCTAGCCAAATGGATGGACCTGGAGGGCATCATCTTGAGTGAAGTAACACAATCACAAAAGAACTCACACAATATGTATTCATTGATAAGTGGATATTAGCCCAAAACTTAGGATACCCAAGATATAAGATACAATTTGATAAACGCATGAAACTCAAGAAGAATGAAGACCAAAGTGTGGACACTGTGCACCTTCTTAGAATTGGGAACAAAACACCCAGGGAAGGAGTTACAGAGACAAAGTTCGTAGCTATGATGAAAGGATGGACCATTTAGAGACTGCTGTATCCAGGGATCCGTCCCATAATCAGCTTCTAAACGCTGACACCATTGCATACACTAGCAAGATTTTGCTGAAAGGACCCAAATATAGCTGTCTCTTGTGAGAAGATGCCGGGGCCTAGCAAACGCAGGAGTGGATGTTCACAGTCAGCTATTGGATGTATCACAGGGCTCCCAATGGAGAAGCTAGAGAAAGTACCCAAGGAGCTAAAGGGATCTGCAACCCTATTGTTGGAACAACATGATGTACTAACCAGAACCCCGGAGCTCTTGTCTATAGCTGCATATGTATCGAAAGATGGCCTAGTCGGCCATCAATGGAAAGAGAGGCCCATTGGACTTGCAAACACTATATGCCCCAATATAGGGGAATGCCAGGGCCAAAAGAATGGGAATGGGTGGGTAGGGAAGTGGGGGGCGCTATGGGGGACTTTTGGGATAGCATTGGAAATGTAATTGAGGAAAATATGTAATAAAAATATTAAAAAATCAAAAAAAAAAAAGAAAATGAAGCCACAACATACCCAAACTTATGGGACGCAATGAAAGCATTTCTAAGAGGAAAACTCATAGCTCTGAGTGCCTCCAAAAGGAAACTAGAGAGAGCACACATTAGCAGCTTGACAACATACCTAAAAGCACTAGAACAAAAGGAAGCAAATTCACCCAAGAGGAGTAGACGGCAGGAAATAATCAAACTCAGGGGTGAAATCAACCAAGTGGAAACAAGAAAAACTATTCAAAGAATCAACCAATCAAGGAGCTGGTTCTTTGAGAAAATCAACAAGATAGATAAACCCTTAGCCAGACTCACTAGAGGGCACAGGGAAAGCATCCTAATTAACAAAATCAGAAATGAAAAAGGAGACATAACAACAGATCCTGAAGACATCCAAAACAACATCAGATCCTTCTACCAAAGGCTATACTCAACAAAACTGGAGAACCTGGATGAAATGGAGAAGTTCCTAGACAGATACCAGGTACCAAAGTTGAATCAAGATCAGGTTAATGATCTAAACAGCCCTATATCCCCCAAAGAAATAGAAGCAGTCATTAATAGTCTCCCAACTAAAAAAAGCCCAGGACCAGATGGGTTTAGTGCAGAGTTCTATCAGACCTTCAAAGAAGATCTAATCCCAGTTCTTCACAAACTATTCCACAAAATAGAAACAGAAGGTACTCTACCCAACTCATTCTATGAAGCCACAATTACTCTGATACCTAAACCACAAAAAGACCCAACAAAGATAGAAAACTTCAGACCAATATCCCTTATGAATATTGATGCAAAAATCCTCAATAAAGTTCTTGCTAACCGAATCCAAGAACACATCAAAACAATCATCCATCCTGACCAAGTAGGTTTCATCCCAGGGATGCAGGGATGGTTCAATATACGGAAATCCATCAACATAATCCAGTATATAAACAAACTCAAAGACAAAAACCACATGGTCATCTCATTAGATGCGGAAAAAGCATTTGACAAGATCCAACACCCATTCATGATAAAAGTCTTGGAAAGATCAGGAATTCAAGGCCCATACCTAAACATGATAAAAGCAATCTACAGCAAACCAGTAGCCAACATCAAAGTAAATGGTGAGAAGCTTGAAGCAATCCCTCTAAAATCAGGGACTAGACAAGGCTGTCCACTTTCTCCATACCTATTCAACATTGTACTGGAAGTCCTAGCCAGAGCAATTCGACAACAAAAGGAGATCAAAGGGATACAAATTGGAAAAGATGAAGTCAAAATATCACTTTTTGCAGATGATATGATAGTTTATATAAGTGACCCTAAAAATTCCACCAGAGAACTCCTAAGCCTGATAAACAGCTTCGGTGAAGTAGCTGGATATAAAATTAACTCAAACAAATCAATGGCCTTTCTCTACACAAAGAATAAACAGGCTGAGAAAGAAATTAGGGAAACAACACCCTTCTCAATAGTCACAAATAATATAAAATACCTTGGCGTGACTCTAACTAAGGAAGTGAAAGATCTGTATAATAAAAACTTCAAGTCTCTGAAGAAAGAAATTATAGAAGATCTCAGAAGATGGAAAGATCTCCCATGCTCATGGATTGGCAGGATCAACATTGTAAAAATGGCTATCTTGCCAAAAGCAATCTACAGATTCAATGCAATCCCCATCAAAATTCCAACTCAATTCTTCAACGAATTAGAAAGAGCAATCTCCAAATTCATCTGGAATAACAAAAAACCTAGGATAGCAAAAACTCTTCTCAAGGATAAAAGAACCTCTGGTGGAATCACCATGCCGGACCTAAAGCTCTACTACAGAGCAATTGTGATAAAAACTGCATGGTACTGGTATAGTGACAGACAAATAGACCAATGGAATAGAATTGAAGACCCAGAAATGAACCCACACACCTATGGTCACTTGATCTTCGACAAGGGAGCTAAAAACATCCAGTGGAAGAAAGACAGCATTTTCAACAAATGGTGCTGGCACAACTGGTTGTTAACATGTAGAAGAATGCGAATCGATCCATTCCTATCTCCTTGTACTAAGGTCAAGTCTAAGTGGATCAAGGAACTTCACATAAAACCAGAGACACTGAAACTTATAGAGGAGAAAGTGGGGAAAAGCCTTGAAGATATGGGCACAGGGGAAAAATTCCTGAATAGAACAGTAATGGCTTGTGCTGTAAGATCGAGAATTGACAAGTGGGACCTCATGAAACTACAAAGCTTCTGCAAGGCTAAAGACACCATCAATAAGACAAAAAAACCACCAACAGATTGGGAAAGGATCTTCACCTATCTTAAATCAGATAAGGGACTAATATCCAATATATATAAAGAACTCAAGAAGGTGGACTCCAGAAAGTCAAATAACCCCATTAAAAAATGGGGCTCAGAACTGAACAAAGAATTCTCACCTGAGGAATACCGAATGGCAGAGAAACACCTGAAAAAATGTTCAACATCCTTAATCATCAGGGAAATGCAAATCAAAACAACCCTGAGATTCCACCTCACACCAGTCAGAATGGCTAAGATCAAAAATTCAGGTGACAGCAGATGCTGGCGAGGATGTGGAGAAAGAGGAACACTCCTCCATTGTTGGTGGGATTGCAAGCTTGTACAACCACTCTGGAAATCAGTCTGGTGGTTCCTCAGAAAATTGGACATAGTACTACCGGAGGATCCTGGGCATATATCCAGAAGTTGTCCCAACCGGTAAAAAGGACACATGCTCCACTATGTTCATAGCAGCCCTATTTATAATAGCCAGAAGCTGGAAAGAACCCAGATGTCCCTCAACAGAGGAATGGATACAGAAATTATGGTACATTTACACAATGGAGTACTACTCAGCTATTAAAAAGAATGAATTTATGAAATTCCTAGCCAAATGGATGGACCTGGAGGGCATCATCTTGAGTGAAGTAACACAATCACAAAAGAACTCACACAATATGTATTCATTGATAAGTGGATATTAGCCCAAAACTTAGGATACCCAAGATATAAGATACAATTTGATAAACGCATGAAACTCAAGAAGAATGAAGACCAAAGTGTGGACACTGTGCACCTTCTTAGAATTGGGAACAAAACACCCAGGGAAGGAGTTACAGAGACAAAGTTCGTAGCTATGATGAAAGGATGGACCATTTAGAGACTGCTGTATCCAGGGATCCGTCCCATAATCAGCTTCTAAACGCTGACACCATTGCATACACTAGCAAGATTTTGCTGAAAGGACCCAAATATAGCTGTCTCTTGTGAGAAGATGCCGGGGCCTAGCAAACGCAGGAGTGGATGTTCACAGTCAGCTATTGGATGTATCACAGGGCTCCCAATGGAGAAGCTAGAGAAAGTACCCAAGGAGCTAAAGGGATCTGCAACCCTATTGTTGGAACAACATGATGTACTAACCAGAACCCCGGAGCTCTTGTCTATAGCTGCATATGTATCGAAAGATGGCCTAGTCGGCCATCAATGGAAAGAGAGGCCCATTGGACTTGCAAACACTATATGCCCCAATATAGGGGAATGCCAGGGCCAAAAGAATGGGAATGGGTGGGTAGGGAAGTGGGGGGCGCTATGGGGGACTTTTGGGATAGCATTGGAAATGTAATTGAGGAAAATATGTAATAAAAATATTAAAAAATCAAAAAAAAAAAAAAAGAAAATGAAGCCACAACATACCCAAACTTATGGGACGCAATGAAAGCATTTCTAAGAGGAAAACTCATAGCTCTGAGTGCCTCCAAAAGGAAACTAGAGAGAGCACACATTAGCAGCTTGACAACATACCTAAAAGCACTAGAACAAAAGGAAGCAAATTCACCCAAGAGGAGTAGACGGCAGGAAATAATCAAACTCAGGGGTGAAATCAACCAAGTGGAAACAAGAAAAACTATTCAAAGAATCAACCAATCAAGGAGCTGGTTCTTTGAGAAAATCAACAAGATAGATAAACCCTTAGCCAGACTCACTAGAGGGCACAGGGAAAGCATCCTAATTAACAAAATCAGAAATGAAAAAGGAGACATAACAACAGATCCTGAAGACATCCAAAACAACATCAGATCCTTCTACCAAAGGCTATACTCAACAAAACTGGAGAACCTGGATGAAATGGAGAAGTTCCTAGACAGATACCAGGTACCAAAGTTGAATCAAGATCAGGTTAATGATCTAAACAGCCCTATATCCCCCAAAGAAATAGAAGCAGTCATTAATAGTCTCCCAACTAAAAAAAGCCCAGGACCAGATGGGTTTAGTGCAGAGTTCTATCAGACCTTCAAAGAAGATCTAATCCCAGTTCTTCACAAACTATTCCACAAAATAGAAACAGAAGGTACTCTACCCAACTCATTCTATGAAGCCACAATTACTCTGATACCTAAACCACAAAAAGACCCAACAAAGATAGAAAACTTCAGACCAATATCCCTTATGAATATTGATGCAAAAATCCTCAATAAAGTTCTTGCTAACTGAATCCAAGAACACATCAAAACAATCATCCATCCTGACCAAGTAGGTTTCATCCCAGGGATGCAGGGATGGTTCAATATACGGAAATCCATCAACGTAATCCAGTATATAAACAAACCCAAAGACAAAAACCACATGGTCATCTCGTTAGATGCGGAAAAAGCATTTGACAAGATCCAACACCCATTCATGATAAAAGTCTTGGAAAGATCAGGAATTCAAGGCCCATACCTAAACATGATAAAAGCAATCTACAGCAAACCAGTAGCCAACATCAAAGTAAATGGTGAGAAGCTTGAAGCAATCCCTCTAAAATCAGGGACTAGACAAGGCTGTCCACTTTCTCCATACCTATTCAACATTGTACTGGAAGTCCTAGCCAGAGCAATTCGACAACAAAAGGAGATCAAAGGGATACAAATTGGAAAAGATGAAGTCAAAATATCACTTTTTGCAGATGATATGATAGTTTATATAAGTGACCCTAAAAATTCCACCAGAGAACTCCTAAGCCTGATAAACAGCTTCGGTGAAGTAGCTGGATATAAAATTAACTCAAACAAATCAATGGCCTTTCTCTACACAAAGAATAAACAGGCTGAGAAAGAAATTAGGGAAACAACACCCTTCTCAATAGTCACAAATAATATAAAATACCTTGGCGTGACTCTAACTAAGGAAGTGAAAGATCTGTATAATAAAAACTTCAAGTCTCTGAAGAAAGAAATTATAGAAGATCTCAGAAGATGGAAAGATCTCCCATGCTCATGGATTGGCAGGATCAACATTGTAAAAATGGCTATCTTGCCAAAAGCAATCTACAGATTCAATGCAATCCCCATCAAAATTCCAACTCAATTCTTCAACGAATTAGAAAGAGCAATCTCCAAATTCATCTGGAATAACAAAAAACCTAGGATAGCAAAAACTCTTCTCAAGGATAAAAGAACCTCTGGTGGAATCACCATGCCGGACCTAAAGCTCTACTACAGAGCAATTGTGATAAAAACTGCATGGTACTGGTATAGTGACAGACAAATAGACCAATGGAATAGAATTGAAGACCCAGAAATGAACCCACACACCTATGGTCACTTGATCTTCGACAAGGGAGCTAAAAACATCCAGTGGAAGAAAGACAGCATTTTCAACAAATGGTGCTGGCACAACTGGTTGTTAACATGTAGAAGAATGCGAATCGATCCATTCCTATCTCCTTGTACTAAGGTCAAGTCTAAGTGGATCAAGGAACCATCTGACCCTGGGCTTTTTTTTTACTTGGGAGACTTCTAATGACTGCTTCTATTTCCTTAGGGGTTATGGGACTGTTTATATGGTTTATCTGATCCTGATTTAACTTTGGTACCTGATATTTGTCTAGAAAAATCACTATTTCATCTAGATTTTCCAGTTTTGTTGCATACAGACCTGTAGTAGAATCTGATTATTTTTTAAATTTCCTCAGTTTCTGTTGTTATATGTCCCTTTTTGTTCCTGATTTTGTTATTTTGGATACTGTCTCTGTGCAGTCTAGTTAGTTTAGTTAAGGGTTTATCTATCTTGTTGATTTTCTCAAAGAACCAGCTCCTGGTTTTGTTGATTCTTTGTATACTTCTTTTTGTTTCTACTTGGTTGATTTCAGCCCTGAGTTTGATTATTTCCTGCTGTCTATTCCTCTTGGGTGTATTTGCTTCTTTTTATTCTAGAGCTTTGAGGTGTGCTGACAAGCTGCTAGTGTAAGCTCTCCCCATTTTCTTTTGGAGGCACTTAGACTTATGGGTTTTCCTCTTACCACTGATTTCATTGTGTCCCACAAGTTTGGGTATGATGTGTCTTCATTTTCATTAAATTCTAAAAAGTCTTTAATTTCTTTATTTATTTCTTCCTTGACCAAGTTATCATTGAGCAGATAGTTGTTCAGCTTCCAGGTGTATGTGGTCCTTCTGTTATTTCTGTTGTTATTGAAGACCAGCTTTAGTCCGTTGTGGTCCAATAGAATATATGGGATTAATTCAATGTTCTTATATCTGTTGAGGTTTGTTTTATGCCTGATTATATGGTCAATTTTTGAGAAGGTACCATGAGGTGCTGAGAAGAAGGTATATTCTTTTGTTTTAGGATGGGATGTTCTGTAGATATCTGTTAAATCCATTTAGTTCATAACTTAGGTTAGTTTCACTGTGTCTCTGTTTAGTTCCTGTTTCAATGATCTGTCTGTTGGTAAGAATAGGGTATTCAAATCTCCTACTATTATTGTGTGAGGTTCAATGTGTGCTTTGAGCTTCAGTAATGTTTCTTTTATAAATGTGGGTGTCCTTGCATTTGGGACATAGATTTTCAGAATTGAGAGTTCATCTTGGTGGATGTTTCCTCTGATGAGTATCTAGTGTCCTTACTTGTCCTTTTTGATAACTTTTGGTTGAAAGTCTATTTTATTGGATATTAGAATGGCTACTCCAGCTTGTTTCTTGGGGCCATTTGCTTAGAAATTTTTTCCAGCCTTTTACTTTGATTTAGTGTCTGTCTTTGTCACTGGGGTGTGTTTCCTGTATGTTGGGTCCTGTTTAAGTATCCAGTCTGTTAGCCTATGTGTTTTATTAGGGAATTGAGTCCATTGATGTTGAGAAATACTAGGGACCAATGATTGTTGCTTCCTGTTATTTTTGTTGCTAGAGTTAGAATTATGTTTGTGTGTTTCCCTTCATCTGGGTTTGTTGTGAAAAGATTAATTTCTTGCTTTTTCTTGTGTACAGTTTCCCTCCTTATGTTGGACTTTTCCTTCTATTATCCTCATTAGGGCTGGTTTAGTGGAAAGATATTGTTTAAATTTGGTTTTGTCCTGGAATACCTTGGTTTCTCTATATATGGTAATTGAGAGTTTTGCTGGGTAGCTGGGTAGCTGGGCTGGCATTTTTGTTCTCTTAGGGTCTGTAAGACATCTGCCCGAGATCTTCTGGCTTTTATAGTCTCTCGTGAGAAGTCTGGTGTAATTCTGATAGGTCTGCCTTTATGTGTTACTTGACCTTTTCCCTTGGTGCTTTTAATATTCTGTCTTTGTTTAGTTCATTTGGCGTTTTGATTATTATGTGTCAGGAGGAATTTCTTTTCTGGTCCAGTCTATTTGGAGTTCTGTAGGCTTCTTGTATGTCCATGGGCATCACTTTCTTTAGCTTAGGTAAGTTTTCTCTATAATTTTTTTGAAGATATTTGTTGGCCCTCTGAGTTGGGAACCTTCACTCTCTTCTATACCTATTATCCTTAGGTTCAGTCTTTTCACTGTATCCTGGATTTCTTGAAAGTTTTGAGTTAGGAACTTTTTGCTTTTTGTATTTTCATTGGTTGTTGCATTGATACCTTCTATGGTATCTGCTACAACTGAGATTATCTCTTCTATCTCTTGTATTCTGTTGGTGATGCTTGCATCAGTGACTTCTGATCTCTTTAATAGGTTTTTCATTTCCAGGGTTCTCTCCCTTTGTGCTTTCTTTAATGTGTTTTTATTTCCATTTTTAGATCCTAGATGGTTTTGTTCAATTCCTTCACCAGTTTGATTGTGTTTTCTTGTATTTCTTTAGGGGACTTGTGTGTTTCCTCTTTAAGGGCTTCTACTTGTTTTCCTGTGTTCTCCTGTATTTCTTTAAGGGAGTTATTTATGTTTTTCTTAAAGTCCTTTATTGAAAGACCCACAGCGTGAGGACTCCCCCACGTTCTGACTCATGAGAGGTGACACCCCAAATCACTCACAAAAAATAGTCTTGATGCAAACTGCAAGAGGTTTATTCAGGAAAGACCAGTGTACTGGGGACGACTCGTATCCCATGCAGGGGTAGAGAATACGATGATGACGAGCTGAAGTGGTAAGGGATTTATAAAGACACAAAACCCACAAACACCTGGCATTGGGCTATAGAAAAGAAAAACCTCAGACACCTGGCATCCTGGAACAATGGGGCTATTTTGGATCCAGGTCTAGGGGCTTAAATAATTTTTTACTCTCTGTCAGGATCTTTTATTCCCCACTTCTTCTAGTTACTAGGTCTAATCTTAGAACTGCACTTCAATCTCTTCTTCAAGGCTCTGCAGAGACTGGTACTGTTGTCTCAGCACCAACAGCTGGACTGCACTAATCCTTTCTCTTACAAATGTCACTCACTTATTAAGAATCAGCGGGCCAAGCCAGGCGTGGTGGCACATGCCTTTAATCCCAGCACTGGGGAGGCAGAGGCAGTCAGATTTCTGAGTTCAAGGCCAGCCTGGTCTATAAAGTGAGTTTCAGGACAGCCAGGGCTATACAGAGAAACCCTGTCTTGAAACCCCCCCCCAAAAAAAAAAAAAAGAATCAGCGGGCCAAACGTCAGCAGCAAAAAGGTCCCATAAAAGTGGAAGTGAGGGTGATTATTAAAGAGGCCTTCAGGCACCATGCCCCGGCGGTTATGTAGGGTTGCTGGTCCAGGTGAGACCCAGGTTCGTCCTGAAAGACAAAGAAAAATTATAGTCAAGTCAAAAGTCTCCTCTGACCAGGCTTGGTGCCACACGCCTTTAATCCCAGCACTTGGGAGGCAGAGGCAGGCGGATTTCTGAGTTTGAGGCCAGCCTGGTCTACAAAGTGAGTTCCAGGACAGTCAGGGCTATACAGAGAAACCCTGTCTCAAAAAACCAAAAAAAAAAAAAAAAAAAAAAAAAGTCTCCTCTGGTGGCCAGCCAAGGTCAAATGTTGGCCACTCTGAAGCACAAAATGTCTGCCAAGATCCCTTCTTGATTTCCACTGAAAGGTTGTGGGTCCTCAACCTAACTTCAGTCCAGTGATCTAATGTCAAACTTAGGGGTGTTTTCACAGTCTGTCCCATCGTCCAAGTCATGAAAAACACAAAACAGACACAAGAGATACACACACAAAGACTGACAAATATACAAAACAAATGTACAAGGATGCAGAAGTTAGGACTCGTCCTCACCCCAGTCCCAGTCGGACTCCTGGAGTCCTTCCCCTCACTCAGAGGCATCCCGCAGAGTGGCAGTCGGTGATTCTATCACATCTGCCGATCACACTCATCTAAAGACTCAGATCTCCGTCTCCCATGAGATGTCGTGACTGCAAAAAGAAACTTCCAAACTTCGCTGGCACACAGAAACAGTTTCAGACAAGAAATCTCACCTCCAAGTGGGTCTTCAGAGATGAGGGTGGTCACACTATTCCTTATAAGACACAAATAAACAAACCAACACAACAAGCACACGTTCGTTTCAGAAAACAGAAAACAGACACTCAGAACAGAGACACCAGCTGGCACGCACACATTCCAGAGAGGATCCCCATACGTCCAAGTAGATTCTCAGATGTGAGGGGTGGTCGAGTTTCGCAGCCCATGCACCAAATGAAAGACCCACAACATGAGGACTCCCCCACGTTCTGACTCAGGAGAGGCGATGTGAACGCCCAACTTGCCAGCAAGAAAGATGCCACAACAGGGTTCTTCTGCACACATTTATTGGGAGAGCTTGATTGGGAATGCGAAAAACCCCGAGCCCGAAAACCAGTGCTGCTTATATAGGCCTAGGACAGGTGTGTCTACACCTGATTGGTTATGCTTTCAGTACCTCATTTACATGCCTCAGGCCAGGCAGTGACTTGGCAAAAACTCTACTGCACATGCGCACATTGGTTGTTTACCCGAACTTATGGGTGGTGGCCAGCGGTAGCCAGTGCCATCTTGTAATGGCGTATGTGGCTTCCCACATCTCCCCCCTTTTATTTTAATAAAATGATGCTGGACTAGGCCTGTGCAATTATGTCCATCTGCCGCGGCTCCTGTTTTAGGTCTTTCCTCTAGTGTCACAGCCTTACCCGTTATAGGGTAACCCTATCGCCACCAGGCCCCGTGTCTTAGGTTGGTCTGTGCACAAGGAAAGTTGCCCATCTTTGTTGCTGTGTGACAGCAACTGCTGAATGACCTAGGGCGAACTCTACAAAAGAGGCCAGCCAAGTTTTAAGGGAATGAATTAGTGGGGAAATCATGATCACCCTACCACGTGCAATGAGAAAACCTCAGCCATGTGCAAGGGCTGATCAATGATTGTTGAGTCTCTCTCATCCCAGTGCAATGGATCCATAAATCCGTGGGGTACAAGAGCAGAGGACTCAGATGCCGACTAATTCTTGAGCATAGATAACCAAACTTCAGGGGAGGTGCCGTTTTCAATGGCTAAAAGTGCCTGAGTTATAATCACCTTGTCACATTTTTGTTGGGTTCTGAATTTTCAAACCAACCAAAGCATGAATACCAGTCCACAGCATATGGCAGCACCAAACAAAAACACTCCCACCCATTCCTTAAAGTAAGAAAATGCAGAGGTAAGCCAAGAGGTAAAGTCTCCAAGAGTCACTGGTTCCACTCTGGATTCATTAAGGTTCAGGATCTGTATCTGCAGCTTCGTCTGCAACCTTTCCAGCTCCTGCGACCAGTTCCCCTTCAAATAATTCGATAAATCTGTACTTTTAATTAAAAAAATCATTAATATACCTAATGGGAGTAATGCACACATGCGGAATTGATGCCACACAACTCATTTGTATGACATCCATCATCTGTTCCATGTTATGTTGTAAAATATCCACTCTTTGATTCACTAACATTAACCCTGAGGCGATATGAGAATCTGCCCTTTGCAGGGTAAGCAATGCCTCAGACGTTTTTTCTGCTACCTGATTTATGGTGTCAGCAGTATTAACTTGATTGGCCATAGTAATTCCTGCAGTAACCGCTGACGCTGTGGACACCACAATGGCAGTAACAATGGCAGCTGTGATTCCAAAATCTCTCTTTTGCCGAACAAGACTCATGATTGGGAACTTCTCTGGATCTGCCTCAACAGGCATAGGGACAAAAGTTGGTAGATGTACCACTAAGGCTAAGAAATTGGTTCTATTCCAGCATTGCATCAAAAACAAGTGACATTTGTACAATCTAACAATTCTGTATTATTTTGAAATTCAGCCAATATAAAGAAAAATGGAGAAGTAGTCATATTTCTGATAACTCTATTAAATATCACATTATCTAAATAAGCAGAGGTATTGGAATATGTGGCAGAAACATTCAATATCTCATGAAAGGTTCCAGTCAGCAATGCAAAGGCTGGCAAACTGGTACTAGCACCTGCCTCATTACTTAAAATCCATTGGTAATATGGTCAAATATTTTCTTTTCCTGTAGCATCTCCTTTATCATTCATTACAGCAAAATCCAATGGAGGTGACAAAACAAAACCCTTTGCTATTTCTTTCAGAGGAAAAATTTTTGATTGAAAAGGTGAAAAACTATAGGAAATGCAAGGTTCAGATGACACCAGGGCATGCTGCATTTAATTGTAGCATTACCAACAGGCCATCGTGATCTTTTGGGAATAGTCACATTTCCCTTTATCATAATAGTGGTGATGTTTATAGGTGAAGTTACATTATTTCCAACATCACTTGAGCCTGATTGTGCTCCTTGAACAACTTGAGTTAAAGCATTAAATAACACTTCAGAGCTCACTTTATTTTGGCTAATGGAATCTGTCCAATTAGAGATAATCTTTTTCTTTAAAAACATACAGGGTGTTTATCCACAGTATGCACAAAGCATAGTGTATAATTTTTTTTTAATATTTTTATTACATATTTTCCTCAATTACATTTCCAATACTATCCCAAAAGTCCCCCATAGCGCCCCCCACTTCCCTACCCACCCATTCCCATTCTTTTGGCCCTGGCATTCACCTATATTGGGGCATATAAAGTTTGCAAGCTCGTACTATTATACACCCATGGCTCTTGAGGAGTTTGTCGTGCACAAGGCGCATCCAAAAACCATTCAGTTGCAAAAAACAAAGGCAAGGTAGAAGAATTGGAATGTACCAGTAAGGGTACTAGCCATGATCTCACTACATCCCACAAAGGTATACTTATTCCTTTCTCAATCATCAGGAGTAAGAATAACAGGATCATCTTGGGATTCATCTTGATCTTTCACGGTTCTTGTCAGTCACATCGGAACCCAAAGTGGATTATCTTCACCCTGTGGAAAAACACGAATAGCTCCCCTGGATCTGATTAATATGGGATCCAGGCCATACCATTTATTATCAAGGACATTTTTCCATTTGACCATTTCATTGGGCGGTTGAGGCCATTGTCCATACCTTTCAGCTGGTGATCTTCCAGCATCATCCAATTTTTAAAAATTAAGAGTAAATATTGTAAGGGATAGAGCCATCTTTGGCGTCATAGCCTCTATTCCCCCTTTTTGTTTTTGCAAATATTGTTTCAAAGTATGATGAGCTCTTTCAATGATGCCTTGGCCCTGTGGATTATAGGGCAACCCAGTAATATGTTTCACTTGCATTTGTTTGCAAAATTGATTAAATTTAGAAGTATATGCAGGAGCATTATCTGTCTTTAGCATCAGGAGCTTGCCCCATGCAGCCCAAGCCTCTAAGCAGTGGGATATGACATGAACTGCCTTTTCCCCAATCAAGGGAGAGGCATGTAGGACACCAGAGCTGGTATCGATGGACACATGTATATATTGTAATTTACCAAAAGCTGGGATATGCATGACGTCCATCTGCCAAAAATCTAGGGGTCGTAACCCGTGAGGATTAATGCCTATGGAAGGTGTATTAATAAATTCTACACATTTACCACACTGTAGGACAATATCTCGAGCTTCTGTTCGTGTGAGCTTAAACTTCTGTCGCAATGTAGAAGCAGGGACATGATAACATTGATGAAAATTCTTAGCACCTTCTATAGAACTTTGTGATAGTAAAACCATATCTCTGGTGGCTGAATCAGCAATTGCATTTCCCTTAACCATAGGTCCAGGTAATGATATATGTGCTCTAATATGTTGAATATAAAAGGAGTACTCACGCATCAAAATACAATCTTGTATTTTCATCAACATTTCAGATACTGGACTAGACTGCTTAAAATTTCCAGCGGTCTCTAATGCTAATACAGCATTAACCACAAAAACAGAATCAGAGATAATATTTATGGGCATAAGGAACCTTTTAAAAACTTCTAAAACCACTAAACATTCCACCAATTGAGGGGCTCCTGGTGTAAATTGCAACCATACAGCCTTTTCATTAATCACATAACTTCCAATTCCTGTTTTGTATCCATCTGTATAAATATCAATGGCTCCCTTTATAGGTGTATTAGCTGTCACCTTTGGAAATGTCACTGGATGCAATAACATAAAATGTAATAAAGGATGTTTGGGATAATGATTATCAATTAAACCAGAATAACTGCATCTAAGAATGGCCCATTCATCTATAGTAGCACGCAATATTTGCATTTGTGCGGCAGTATATGGAATAATTATGCTATCAGGCATTTTTCCAAAGTGACTAATTGAACTTTTTATACCTTTATGGGCCATATTTGCCACCATGGTGAGATAATGCTCTATAGGCTTATTAGGGGATATATGTGGATGTATCCATACTAAAGGGCCATCTTGCCATAACACAGCAGTTCCTGCTCATTTATATGTTTTAACTGTGCTTTTTGGATAGCTCTTTCTACCCTCCTAAGAATTTCAGAAGCCTCGGGTGTTAATTGTCTCAATGAGGTAATATGTGATTCTCCTTCTAAAATTTGAAATAAAGATTTTAATTCCAAAGTAGGGATCCTTAAATAAGGTCTAATCCAATTTATATCTCCTAATAATTTTTAAAAATCATTTAATGTCTTTAAATGATCTTTTCTTTTCTTTTTTGGTTTTTCAAGACAGGGTTTCTCTGTATAGCCTTGGCTGTCCTGGAGCTCACTTTGTAGACCAGGCTGGCCTCGAACTCAGAAATCCACCTGCCTCTGCCTCCCGAGTGCTGGATGATCTTTTCTTATACTAATCTTCTGTGGGGTAACACACCATAAAGCAATAGTGGCTCCCAAAAAATGACTAACATTAGACTGCTGTACCTTTTCTGGTGCAATAATCAAGCCATTATTTTTTAGAGTTTCATTAAGCAAGCCATAAGCTTGCTGTATACTTTCTTCTTCAGGTCCACATACCAAAATATCATCCATATAATGACATATTTTTGAGGGGAAACCATCTCTAACTGGTTGTAAAGCTTTTCCTACATATAACGGACATATGGTAGGGCTATTTGCCATTCCTTGGGGTAATACCCGCCATTGATACCTTTTATCAGGCTCCATATGATTAGTAGAAGGCAGGGTAAATGCAAATCTAGGTTTATCCTTCTTATTTATTGGAATGGAAAAGAAACAGTCCTTAATATCCAATACTATAATTCTCCAATCCTTAGGTAGAGCTGAGAGTAGGGGGAGTCCTCTTTGTACAGGACCCATAACTTGCATTTGTGCATTAATGGCTCGTAGATCATGTAACAATCTCCATTTACCTGATTTCTTCTTTACAACAAAAATAGGGGTATTCCAGGGTGATTGCGTGGGTTCCACATGCCCTAGATCTAATTGTTATTGTACTAATTCTTTAGCTGCTTTTAACTTCTCAGAGGTTAAAGGCCACTGAGGCATCCACACCGCATCCTCTGTATGCCACAGAATGGGCAAAGGCTCCTCAGCGGCCCCTAGAAAAAACCCAGTCCTTTCTTATCTGCTTTTTCTGTGGCTTTAACTGGTGAAATTCTGCCTTGTAAATTTTTTCCAAGACCTAGTCCAGGTATATATCCCATTCCTTTCATCATTTCCTTGCTTTTCTGAGAATAATCATTAGTCAATATAAAATTCATGGCTGACAACACATCTCTTCCCCATAAATTTACAGATAAAGGGAGCACATAAGGTTGAAAAAGCCCTGTCCTTCCTTCTTTATCTTTCCATTGTAAGGATTTTGCACTTATTGTTGGGGTAGCCTCATATCCTAATCCTTGTAGGCTATGTGATGATTGATTAACAGGCCAAGAAGAAGGCCACCAGTTACTGGATACAATGCTTTTATCCGCTCCTGTATCCATTATACCTTTAAAGGTTTTTCCTTCTATTTGTAATTGTAAAGTGGGACGATTATCCAACTCTAAAGATATGTATGCCACATTAGTTCCTATAGAACCAAATCCCTTATCCCTTCAGGAATTCTGGTTACTAGAGAACATGTTATGCAAACTAGGAAGAATCAGCAATTGAGCAATGCGATCTCCAGGAGAAATGTCCAGGATACCTCGGGGGTGCAGAACACATAATCTTAACTTGTCCTTCATAATCCGAGTCTATAACTCCAGGATGTATCACCAATCCTTTCAAGACAGAAGAGGACCTACCCAACAGTAGGCGCACTGTATCCTTCGGTAAGGGACCTTTAAAATCTGAGGAAATAGGTTGGCACCCCATTTGAGGTGTAAGAATTACTCTGGAGGTGGCACAGATGTCCAATCCTGCTGAACCCGGAGTGGCTCTCCTCGGTCTTTGGGTGGCCTCATGGACACTGTGGTCTGGAGTGCCCCATACATTTGGGGGCCCTGGGGACGGGGGCCCCTCACTCCGTTTTTTGGCTGTTGCACTTTAAACTGAGGTATTGGCCTTCCTTTTATATCTTTGATTGATCAACATTCATTTGCCCAATGTCTTCCTTTCCCACATTATGAGCAAATACCTGGTACTTTCTTTTCAAACCTACTCTTTCTACCCTTTGTACCCTGCTTTTGCATATGATCTGTTTGTTCACAATTATAGCAGGTTATTCCTTTTGTTTGCGCCATCAAAACTGCGGCAGCCAGCCCTGCATTTGAAAGGGGTCCTCCTATTTCTCTACAGGCCTTCATCCATGCCTGTAATCCTTTCCCTTTCCAAGGTGTGACAGAATTTCTGCATTCTTTGGTACATTGCTCATAAACTAATTGTTCAATTAACAGCATTGTGGCCTCAGAATCACCAAATATGCATCTGGCTGCTTCCATCATGCAAGCCACAAATTCAGAGAACGGCTCATTCGCTCCCTGAATAATTTTTGTCAGATTACCAGATACCTCTCCTCGATTAGGCAATCCTTTCCAAGCTTTCACTGCTGCCTGATTGATTTGATCATAGACCTGCAGTGGGTATCCTAATTGATTGTTTGTCCATTGACCCTGACCTGTAAGCATTTCAAAGCTCCATGCTTGTTGCCCTGCATCAGCATTAGCACGGGCCTGACTCAAACACAGATCATGCCATATAGACTTCCAGTCTAGATACTGTCCCATAGTAAGACATGCCTTTACCACACTCATCCAATCAAAAGGAGTCATGGCATGGTGAGCCAGTCTATCAGTTGGGGACTGAGTAAAAGAGGCATTGACTCCATAGGTCCTTACTGACTCTGATAAATCTTTCAATTGTTTATGCGATATTGGCTCATAATATCGCTGTTGAGCTTGATCCTGAAAAACAGGAAAAGCCTGACATATTTTCCGCAACCCTCTAGGAGTGCAAAAAGAGTGGCCATTGCCAATTGTTTTCTTTTCTGTATAAGGCACAGGTGGTGGGGGAGCACTGAGACTCCTCCCTATTGGACCATATCTTTCCACCTCATACTCTGCAGCAGCCTCCTCCAACTCTTCCTCCTCCCCTGCTGATAATTCCGAGTCCTCTGAGCTAGATAATTCTAATAACTCAAAGTCCTCGAGAGGAGGGTAAATTGACTTAATTTTTTTGATTTTCATTCTTTATATTATCTTTTGAATCTCTATATTTTGGTTTCTTTTCCTTTTCTCTTTTTATATCTCTTCCTTTACTTAATTTTCTGTGCGCTCCTTTCTTTTCATTTCTCTCTGTTTCTGACATGCTTTCTTGGTGCTCCTGCAAAAGCCACTGCCCTTCCTTAACAGCTGGTTCACATTTCTTGTCCTGGATACAAGCCTTAACAACTTCCATATTGGTCTTGTTCCTGCTTTCACTTTCCCTTCAGCTTCCTCTCTTGCTATATCTCTCCCTAATTTTTCCCAACTAGGTAGTGTCAGCGAACCAGTGGGGGCAAACCAAGGAGCAAGTCTGTCTATCTCTTTTAAGAACCCTCTCACTCTACTTTCAGAAATCTTTAGACCTCTTTCTTTAAGTAAGGATTGCACCAGCCCTACTAACGGTGTAGACTGGCCAGTACCCATGATCGCCCTGGACAAAAGTGTCCTTGAGACACTCACTTATCTATGTGAGATTCTTAGTCCCAAGATCGACTCATGAGTTTATCTACACTCGCTTTATGATTTTATGTATCTGCCAAGCTATTCCCAGCAGATACACTCGTGTCCAGGGCGATGAAAATTAAGACAATAACACAATATCAGGACAAGAAAGAAAACAAGCAACACAACCCCATTACAGGATCTATTCCGTAGGAAAGCATATCTCTCAGAGACTTACATTAATTTCTTTTTACTTACCAGTACTGCCGTTCCCCAGCTGAAGAGTTCTGAATCCATGAGGTCGAATTCTTCTCAACAGCCTTTATTGCAGGAACACTTCTTCCTTCCCCGTGATGCAGTTCTGAATCCTCCCTGTAACAGGGGATCTTCGCTCGTGCCGGAAGATGTTTCGTTTTCCCGGGTTTTGGCACCAATTGTGAACGCCCGACTCGCCAGCAAGAAAGACGTCACAACAGGATTCTTCTGCACACGTTTATTGGGAGAGCTTGATTGGGAATGCGAAAGACCCCGAGCCTGAAAACCAGTGCTGTTTATATAGGCCTAGACAGGCATGTCTACACCCGATTGGTTATGCTTTCAGTACCTCATTTACATGCCTCGGGCCAGGCAGTGTCTCGGCAAAAACTCTACTGCACATGCACACATTGGTTGTTTACCCGAACTTATGGGTGGTGGCCAGCAGTAGCCAGCGCCATCTTGTAATGGCATATGTGGCTTCCCACAAGGCGACACCACAAATCACTCACAAGAGGTTTATTCAGGAAAGACCAATGCACTGGGGACGACTCGTATCCCACACAGGGGTAGAAGAGCACAAAGGGTAAGGGGTTTATAAAGACACAAAACCCGCACATACCTGGCATTGGGCTATAGAAAGGCAAAACCACAAACATCTGGCATCCTGGAACAATGGGGCTTTTTTGGATACAGGTCTAGGGGCTTAAATAATTTTTTACTCTCTGTCAGGATCTTTTATTATCTTCGTGAGGTGAGAATTTAGATCTGAATCTTGCTTTATAGGCGTGTTGGGGTATCCAGGGCTTTCTATCCTGGGACAACTGGATTCTGATGTTGACAAGTGGTATTGTTTTCCATTGCTTATGTTCTTGCACTTGCCTCTCACCATCTGGTTATTTCTGGTGTTAACTGGCCTCACTGATTCTGGCTGGAGCCTCTCCCTCCTGTGACCCTGTGATCCTGTGGTCCTGTGATTCTGGGAATAGAGCTGTAATTGGGATGTGGGCTGAGTGGGCTGGGATCTAGAGTAGAGGTTCTGCTCCCAGCACAGGTGCAAACCAGAAGGAAACAGACTTGTGATGATCATTTTTCTTTTCCTGTTTAAATGATTCTGAAATGCCTTTAATATATATTTGCCTATGGACCAGCAAAGTGCCTCAGAGTATAAAAGTGCTTGCTGTCAAGCACACAGCACAAGTCCAATCCCTAAAACTAATAGTAGAAGGAAAGAATGCCTCCCAGTTGTCCTCTGATTACCACAATTGCACTGTGATTTGTGCACACCCACATTCACACATACACACACAAATCAATAAATATAAACAAAGTTTTTAAAACATTAAAGAATATGTGTATAAGTGTTTGTACATTTTGTTGATTGCATTTATAATATCTCCATCACAGAGGCTGAGTGATGTATGGCAGTTGCAAGTGCTTGCAGCTGTTGTGAAAGACCTGAGCCTGATTCCTAGCACCCATATCAGGTGGTTGACAACCACCTCTAGCTCCAGTTTTAGAAGACCTGACATCCTCTTTTGATTTCCAAAGGAACCTGCACATGGGTATTGTATACTAACAGAGACACAGACATTTACACAAGCATAAAAATAAGATCTTAACTAGACATGGTGCTGCATGCCTTTAATCCAGCACTCAGGAGGCAGAGGCAAGCAGATCTGTAACTTTAATTTTTTCAAAACCTATCTGTAATGATGGTCCTCAAATGCTTTAACCTCCCTTGTAGCCCATCACCACAAGAGACACTGGGAAAGAAAGAATACAGGGGAAGTGGACCTGTTTAGAAATAGTTCTTTGGATAAACTCCCATCTGGATTGTCTGGAAATCAACAGTTCAGTTCACCGGTCATCAATGGCAGCAGCTAGATCCCCTCAAAAACACTTCATAGATACACCAGCAGTACAGTTTGGTAGACTCAGGTTGGGCAAACAGGAATCAGCAGCAGTGGCACAACCTAGCAGAGACAGCCAGGCTTCAGCCTTGGCACTAGTCAGCAGGAGGGACATGGAAGGGTGCCAGAAGTCCTTGGCTGTGCCTCTCTCAGCAAAGTGAAGATCAGCAAAGACTCAAGACCCACAAGCATTGCACAGCTAGCTCTATAACCAAGCCAAGCTCAGCCCCCATCACTGTCCATCGAGTCCTTTTTATACCCTCCAAACTTCATGTGTCCTCCACGTGTCTTGCCTCAACACGTGTGTCTATCTCATCTGACATCACTCTGCCAATCAGCCCAAGTCCACGGAAGCAGCAGGAAACTGCAGCACACCACCAGAAGTTTTTTGGTGCATTTCTGTCTATGGAGTCCAACAAATGCTGCTACACAATATAACGCAGACCAACCAATACATGCAAGTCATTAGCAAAGAATTTCTCATCATGTGTCCTTTCACATACTTGTCTGCTTCCTTTGTGAGTTGGCCTTAGCCTTTCACCTGTGTCCATTTCAGGCAAACACTGTGTGTTTGTTTACCCAAGCAAAACACCATCCAACACAACCAACCTTTAAGTTTCCACCTCACAGATATCTGCAATTCCAAGGCAAGCTTGGACAATACAGAGTTCCAGACCAGCCAAAGATACGTAGTAAGACCCTATCTCAAAAAAAAAAAAAATAGGAGTAATTTTTCTATTTTATCTAAATTTCTACATTTATTTGTATGACTTTCCATCTTTTTTATGCCTTGTCATTGTCTGTGGTTCTGGGTCCTGACACCATCCTGAGATGGTCTAGCTGTATTGTCTCATTTTCATTTTCCTTAGAAATTACATAAATCATATTAATATTTTAAAGTATTGCAATATCAACATGTTAGATGCCATTGTTTATCCCAAATTTGTTTTATATTTTACCATTGTTCCCCTTATTTCGCTTTCTATACTGGGAATCAAATCCAGGATCTTAGTGTGCTAGCCAAGCCCTCTTCCACTGAGCCTGGTCCCCACAGCTCTTGACTTTATGCTTCCTCTTTTGCTTATTATTTTAAGACAGGGTCTATTTTAGTCAGATATTCTGTTGCTGTGATGAAAAACCATGACAAAAAAAAAAAACAAGTTGGGGAGGAAAGGGTTTATTGAGCTTACATTTCCAGATCATAGTCCTTCACTGGAGGAAGCCAGGACAGAAACTCAAGCAGGACAGGAACCTGGAGGCAGGAGCTGAGGCCAGGGAAGGGTGCTGCTCACAGGCTTGCTCCCCGTGGCTTGCTTACCCTAATTTTTTTTCATTAATTTAGTTATTTTACATCTTGACCACAGTTTCCCCTCCCTCCTCTTCCCCCAGTTCCTCCCCACCTCCTTCTCTTCCCTACTCCTACCCACTCCTTCTCTGCTTCTCTTCAGAAAAGGGCAGGCCTCCCGTTCATATCAACCAGTCATGGCATATCAACTTGTAGTAGGACTAGGCACATCCTCTTCTGTTAAGGCTGAACAAGGCAACCTAGTAGATGGAAAGGGCCCCAAAGACAGGTAGCAAAGTCAGAGACATCCCCTGCTCCTGCTGTTCACAAAGAGACTAAGCACAACCATAACATATGTGCACAGAACCTAGGTCAGTCCCATGCAGGCTCCCTGGTTGGTAGTTCATTCTCTATGAGTCCATATGGGCTCAGATTGATGCATTCTGTGGGTTTTCTTCTGGTGTCTTTTACCCCTCTGGCTCCTACAATCCTTCCTCCTCTATTACGCAGGATTCCCCAAGCTCTGACTAATGTTTGGCTATGGGTCTCTGCATGTGTTTCTATCAGTTTCTGGGTGAAACCTCTCTGATGGCAATTGGGCTAGACACTAATCTAAGTATAGCAGAATATCATTAGGTTTCAGTTATTGACTTTTTTGTGTTGATGTTTTGTCAGTCTTGTTTGGTTCTATCCTAGGTCCCTGGGTTATCCAGCCTTTGGCTTCGGAACATCCAGGCAATACCAGGGGGTTGGAATCCCGGTTGTGGCATGGGTCTTGAGCTGGACCAGTCATTGGTTAGCCACTCCCTCAACCTCTGTTCCACCTTTACTCCCGCACATCCTATAAGCAGTATAAATTGTAGGTCAAAATTGTGGCTGGGTTGAAGTCCCAGTCCTTCCACTTAAAGTCTTGACCAGTTCAGGTTCCATGTCCCTCACTGTTGGGAGTTTTAGCTAGGGTCACCCTCATAGATTCTTGGCAGTTTCCATTGCCCTAAGTTTCTAGATCATCCCAGAGATATTCCCTGATTCAGTTGTCTCTCCAGTACTCTCTCACTGTCCTCCTCCTACCTGATCCCTCCTGTTCCCATCCCCCACCAATCAGCAATGTCTATTCTATTCCCTTTCTCAGTGAGATTCACACATGCCCCTTGAGCCCTACTTGTTGCTTAATTTCTTTGAGTATGTGGACTATAATTTGGTTATCCTTTACTAATGTCCTTTTAGAAGTGAGGACATACCGTGTTTGTCTTTGTAGTCCTGGGTTACCTCATTCAAGATGCCATTTTCTAGTTCTATCCATTTATCTGCAAAATGCATGATGTCCTAGTGGATGCCTAGGTTCTATTGCTGTTATGCAGAGGCTGCCCAGAGCTTTTGAGATGGAAAACACTGCAGGGAGACTCCTGCCAGGTCATGTGCTGGCCTTAAGAGTTCCAAGAATGCCCAGCCTCATAAGCAAGAGAGCTCCAGGGAAGAACTCCATAAGGGAAGAATCTTAGGGAAGTTAAATAGGAGTCCCTGAACTTTCTGTAGGCATTCTGGTGGCTTTGCCTCCAAAGCACTGCATGATGATAATGTTGCCAGTAGCTTGCCTATACTGAGTGAGAGCACCAAGATGCAGTAGCCCTACATTTTTATGCCATTTTTGCTATCTCAAATTGAAGGGAGCCAGGCGTGGTGGTGCATGCCTTTAATCCCAGCACTTGAGAGGCAGAGGCAGGCAGATTTCTGAGTTTGAGGACAGCCTGGTCTACAAAGTAAGTCCCAGGACAGCCAAGGCTACACAGAGGAACCTGGTGTAGAAAAACCAAAAAAAAAAAAAAAAAAGAAGGGGAAAAAATGGGGGGCCAAGTGAGAACTCCTGGGCTTACAGCTATGTTGTATCCATCCATTTTGTGAAGGTCTTTATAGATGTTAAGAGTTCCCTGGTAAGAAGCTTTGGGTTCATTTATGTATAGTATCATATTATCTGCATTTGGCTTCTGCCTTTCTAATTTGTAGCCCCTTGATCTCCATTAGTTGTCTTATTACACTAGCTAGAACTGTTGGAGTCTGCCAAAAGACCCTCACTCACAAAGACAACAAAGACTGACATCGCTGCAAACCGCAGGAGGTTTTTTATTGTTGATCCAACACATCCCCCTCAGCATACAGGCAAGAGGAGAGACCCTGAACAAACAAAGAACACACTTTTATACCTTATAATGGGCAGATTTAGGCAACAGGGCTAGCTGACTTATTCTCATTGGTGTAGCAAGTAACCCTTTCAGGCATTGCATTGGTTTGCATGGAGTGACTACCTTTGGCTAGAGACTCACTCTGCCTGAACTTATGTTTTTTCTCTGAATTTAGTGGGAGGTGGGGCAGGAGAATTTTTCTGAGAAGTGTTATTTTTGTTATGGTTCTTTTTTTCGAGAACAGCTAATCTTGTTTTGGCAGCTGTAGACTCGGTCTGATCATTTTGACTGTTAAAACTATACAGTTTGGAAAGTCCTATCAGAGGGGGAAATGGGCTAGGTGGTCTTGAATTTATTTTGATTCTACAGAACTTTAAGTACTATATTGAATATATATGGAGCAGGTGGGCAGCCTTGTCTTGACTCTGATTTTAGTGAAACTGCTTCAAGTCTCTCTTCATTTAATTTAATGTTGGATCGCTTCTAGGTCTTTTGGCTAAGATCAAATGTAGTATCTGTTCTTATCAGTTTAATTTATTATTGGCTGTTTGCTTGATGTAAATTGTCTTTATTAAGTTGAGGTACATGCCTTGTATCCTTGATCTCTCCCAGACTTTTAGCGTGAAGGAGTGTTGGATTTTGTCAAAGGTATTTTCAGCATCTAATCAGATAATCATGTGGGTTTTTTTTCTTTCAGTTTCTTTACATGGTATATAAATTTACAGATTTTCCTAAGTTGGACCATTCCTGGATCTCTTGGATGAAGCCTAATTGATCATGGTAGATGATGTCTTTGATGTGTTCTTTGATTCAGTTTGTGAGTATTTTATTGAGTATTTTTACATATATGTTCATGAGGGAAACTGAACTGAAAATTTCTTTGTATGGTCTTTGTGTAGTTTAAGTATTAGAATGACTGTGATCTGATAAAATTAATTTGGCAGTGTTCCTTCTGTTTCTATGTTGTGGAATAGTTTGAGAAGCGTTGGTATTAGCTTTTCTTTGAAAGCCTGGTAGAATTCCCAGATAAAACTATCTGGCTTGGGCTTTTTTTGGTTGGGAGACTTTTAATGATTGTTTCTATTTCTTTATTGGTTATGGGACTATTTAAATTGTTTGCCTGATTTTGATTTAACTTTGGTAAGTGGTATCTATCAAGAAAATCATCCTTTTTTAAAAGAATTTCCAGTTTTGTAGAGTATAAGCTTTTGAAGTAAGACCTAATAATTCTTTGGATTTCTTCAGTGTCTGTTGTTATGTCTCCCTTTTCATTTCTGATTTTGTTAATTTGGATATTCCCTTTCTGCATTTTCACTTGTTTGGCTAAGGGTTTGTCTATCGCATTGATTTTTCTCAAAGAACCAGCTCTTTGTTCATTGGTTCTTTGTATTCTTTGCTTTGTTTCTCTTTTATTGACTCAGCCTTGAGTTTATTTCCTGCTATCTTCTCCTCTTGGATGTGTTTGCTTCCTTTTGTTCTAGAGCTTTCAAATGTGCTCTTCTGTCACTAGTATGAAGGTGCTTAAGGCTATGAACTTTCTCCTTAGCACTGCTTTCATTGTGTCCCATCAGTATTGGAATATTTCGTTTTCATTGAATTCTAGCAAGTTTTTCATTTCTTCCCTGACCCAGAGATCATTGAGTAGAAAGGTGTTCAATTTCCATGAGCCTGTAAGCTTTCTGTTGTTTCTGTTGTTGTTGAAATCCACCTTTAATCCATGATAAGATATAATCATGTTGAAATCCACCTTTAATCCGTCTGATAAGATATAATCTTGTATCTCTTAACGTTTGCTTTGTGACAGAGTATGTGGTCAATTTTGAAGAAGGTCCCATGAGGTGCTGAGAAGAAAGAACATTCTTCTGTGTTTGGATAAATTGTTCTATAGATATCTCTTAGGTCCATTTATTCATTACACCTGCTTGCACTCACTTTGGCAGCACATACATGAACATTTACTTCTTTGAGATTCCAGCTTATACAGAAGCCCAGCTAGAATACTCAGCCTCGTGGAACTGAGCAACTACTTGATCCTTGGACTACTCTTCCAGAGGTTTTCCATCTCCAGGACTCCCTCAGTGGTTTGTTTTTGTTTTGTTTTTTTGTTTTTGTTTTTCTTTTTGGTTTATTGCTTCAATCTCCATTTTCAGGTCTTGAACAGTTTTGTTCATGTCTTTCACTTGTTTGGTTGTATTTTCCTGGATTTCTCTAAGGGATTTACTCATTTCCTCTTTAAGAGCCTCTATCATCTTCATAAGAATGGATTTAAGGTCTTTTTTTTTTTTCATGTTTCATCTGTGTTTGAATATCTAGGGCTTGCTGTAGTAGGACACCAGGGCTCCAGTGGTGCCATATTTCCCTGACTTTTGTTGATTTTGTTCTTACAATGGCCTCTAGTCATCTGGGTTTAGGGAGGTTATAGATTTAGGTGCTGATTTCAGAGTTTACCCTTATGAGGTGGATTTCTGTGGTGTTTTTCCCTTGGTTTCTGTTTCTTCTCTGGTTTTTTGGCCTGAGTGAACTCAGGTTCTGGTGACCACTGAGTCTTCAGATACAGTAGGACTCTCCATTGACGATTTTATGATCAACATTGTCTCTAGAATTCCAAGTACCTGTGTGGCCTCTGGAAAAGCAGAAGTCTTCTGCCAATGTTGTGGGCCAGAATATGGAGACCAGGGGAAGGACTACAGTTAGGGACTCTTGGGTGTGCTTTAAGGGAAGTTGGCAGGAAGAGGGCAGTGTCTTAGCTGGAGTCCCTAGTGTCATCAACCTGCTGTCTTATAGAATCTAGAATGAGCAGCCCATGGATGGCATCACCCACAATGGACTGGGCCCTCCCCCATTGTTCACTAATTGAAAAAGTGCCTTAAAACTGGATCTCATAGAAGCGTTTCCTCAACTGGAGCTCCTTTTTCTCTGATGACTCTAGCTTGTATCAAGTTGACAAACAAAACCAGCCAGTACAGGGTCTAAGTTGCCAAGGCTGGCCCTACACTCACTCAGTAGTCCAAGCTGACCTGGAAATTACAATCTTCCTGAATCACCCTCCCAAGTTGCCTATGGCTCCATATCCAGATTATCCACTTCTGACACTTGTTTAACCCATCTGAAACATCACTGTCTCCTCATGCTATGCAAACTAGATGGATAAATGGAAGAATAGATGAATAGATAGATAGATAGATGCAAAACATACATACATACACAGAGACAGATGATGGATGTATGATAGACAGGTAATAGATAATAGATACATAGATGATGAATAGATAGATGATTGATAAATAGCAGATAGATGATACATTATTGAGAAATGATACATAGAGATAGGTGATCAAGAAATAGTATAAATTATAGATAGGTAATTGACCAATAGATGGTAAAATGAAATATGATAGATGACAGAAAGACAGATAGACAATCAGATATATGCTAAATGGTAGATAGATGAAACATGTGTGCAGCCCAGGGCATGGCATGCACTAAGCAAGTGTTCTAACACTGAGAATCAACCCTAGCCTCTAGAAGTTAAGTTCTTGTGCATGTATGCCCTTAGACAAATTAAGACAAAGGGGGAAACCAGCTCTCCTAGGCTCTGCTCTTATAAGAAAACAAGTAAAGACGTTAAGTTGTCGGCTGCCTCTGGTTTTGAGTTAATCATCAAAGTTACCCAGAGCTGAGAGATGAAAATGTTTTCCAAAATCTTTTGGGAGGAATTCCAGTCTCAGGGGCTCTACCTCCTATAACTATTAATTTCCCCCTAAACAAAAAAACCTGAGAGATGAAAAGAAGTGTCCTGACGCAATGGCACCCCCAGGGGCTCTACCTTCAGGGAGCATTTTTAATGACTTCTCAGAGCAAATGAGTAATTTTAACAGAGAAGCTGGTCTCTGAGGTTTGTCAGATAGACATTCTAGAACAAAGTGTGGAAAATGTGTGTATAGATCTGGGCAGGTAGGAGGCTGACCAGGGACTTGGAGACTCCTGGGTGTCTCTGTAAGAACAGAAAGGACTCTGTGTCTATATTCAGTTTCATGAATGGGCCAGGTTTGAGGATACACAGGCATTTGCAGGGGTGAGTCTCATTTGATTTGTTTCTGTGTTAGCTATGCATGAGTGTGTGCATGCATTGTACCCACATGAAGGTCAGAGGGTAATGTGCAAGAATTAGTTCTCTCCTTTGGGCCCCGGGGATTGAACTCAGGTCATCAGGCTTGACATCAAGCCCCCATTACCACTAAGCCATCTCCTTAGTCCTTATTCAGTCTCACTCAATCACATTACTGTGAGCCTGGACATACCATATGCCTGTTTTAGAAGTCTACCCTTGAGCTTGCACAGAGTTGCAGGACTGGGAAGATGAAGTCTGGACAATAGCTGAGGGGGTCACACCCAGAACACATGGGGCAAAGCCTTTTGTCACCTCTACAAACGACTTTGGGCTCATGGGGATTTTTATTTTATTTTTCAGTGTGTGGGGTGGGGGGAAGGTTGTACATGTGAGCTCAGGTGCCCTCAGAGGCTAAGGCTTAGAATCCTCGGAGCTGGCTGTATGCTACCTGTTGTGGGTGCTGGGTACTAAACGTGGATACTCTGCAAGAGGGACACATGCTTTTAATTGCTCAGTCATCTCTCCAGCCCCACCAGAGTAATATTTTAAATATCACTTTAGGGTTGGTTTTAATTTAAAGATACATAAACTCCAAGATGGGTAGAGCCTTGTTTCTCCATCTGAATTTCAAAGAAAACAATTTTGTGGAACCGAGGCTGTAGCTCAGTTGCTAGTAGTTGTAGCTCATTTGCAAAATGCTTATAGCTCAGTAGGTAGAATGCATGTGGCACAGGTGGTACATTGTTTGTCATTCAGGTGGTAGAGTGCTTGCCTAGCATGCACAAGTCCTGGGGTCTATCCCCAGCACAACATCAACTAGAAAGATGCATGGTTGTTCAAGCCCTTTGAAGATGGAGGCAAGAGAATGAGGACTTCCAAGTCAACCTTAGCTACATAGTGCTGAGTTCAAGGCCACACTGATTATAGGAGAGTGTCTCAAAAATGAAAAATAGGAAACATTTCCATAAAGGTAGTCTCCTGAGCCTGGTGCTGTCAGAGGTGGAGGATCTAAAGAAGGCCCTCTGGGCATGGAGCCAAGCCTGGCACCTCTCCTTGTCTCGTGTTTTCAGCATCAGACTTTAAACTCAACAGCAAGGGAGAAAATGTGAAAGGAAAGATTGTTAAAGTCAATCCAAGAAACCTGTGACACAGGGCTTTCATCCAGCTGCTCAGAGGCTGAGGCAGGAGGATTGCGAGTTTAAAGCCTGCCTGGGGTGAAGAGTGAGTTCCAGTCTAGCCTGGGAAAGTTAGTGACATCCCATTTCAAAAAGTAAAAACAGAAAAGGTCAAAAGAGGGCTGGAAAGATGGCTTGTGTAAAGGAGCTTGCTGCCAAGTCTGTGGCCAGGGGTAGAAAGAGATGACTCCAACAAGTTGTCCTCTGACGCACACCTATGGGCTGTGGCATGCACTCCTGCACACAGTTATGTAAGAGAGCAAAAAGAGGAAGAAAAAAAGACACA
The DNA here is from genome assembly GCF_978045245.1 of Mus caroli. NCBI lineage: Eukaryota > Metazoa > Chordata > Mammalia > Rodentia > Muridae > Mus > Mus caroli. Next base: position 57,482,620 of record NW_028227265.1, on the reverse strand, counting down.
AGAAAAGTCCAAAGAGGCCTGGGTGTAGCTCACCGGCAGGGCACCTGCCCATATGCAACTCACTGCATCTGGTCCTGTGGCAGGGACCATTCACCCTGAGGAACCCAGCACTCCATTTGAAACAAGGAAATAATCCCTGGCGAGAGTGAGGAAGGGTGTCAAGTGATGAAAGGACTTGCCCGGTGACCAATGACTTCAGCTGGATCCCCAGTACCCATGTAAAGGCAGGAGAGAACTCCACAAAGTTGTCCTCTAACCTACACACACACTTCAAACACACACAATAACAAGAAAACTGTAAAGAGTCCTCCCAGGATCTACACACATTCAGCCTAACTGCAGAGGGTAGATTTGCTGCATAGAAGCATGAATTTTCTCCCCCACCCCCAGCCTTCATAAGTCCAGCTCCAGGGATCCAGGCCCCTCTTCCGGACTCTGTAGGCACTGCACACAATGCGCGCACACACACCTCTACATGTAATTGATAGTAAAAGCTTTTTAAAATCCTATTGCAAGAGAAACCTGAAAGAGGCTCCAGGCCCTGGTGGAGGTACTTCCCACTAGCAGTGGGGCCATCCAAACACCGTAGGAAGTGATAGGAAGTGTTGAGGGGAATGTGTAATTAAATGTCTCAGTGTCTATAACTGGTAAGTCATTGAGACATCCCCAGGTGTTCTTCATGGCAGGGACCCAATATCCCACAGCCAGCAGGCCTGAGCTCACTTCGTGCTCCCAACAGAGCCTGGATGGCTGTCTACAACAGTGTATATCCATCAGCTGAGAAGACCCAGGACGGATTCAGGTGAGTTCTGTGAGGAAGTTGGGGGTAAAGAGACACGGGACTAAGACATCCATGGATGAGAGGCAGTTTCTGCCTTGGAAAAGGAAAAATTTTTATTTTTATTACATGTTAATTTTTTATAGTCACACCATATGTGTAGAGGTCAGAAAACACCTTTTGGGAGTCACCAAAGGTTCCACCATGTGAATCCTGAGGCTGTAACTCGGGTTCCACCATGTGAATCCTGAGGCTGTAACTCAGGTTCTTGAGTTTGGCTACAAGGTCCTTCACTTGCTGAACCATCTTTCTCCCCTGTGAAGAAAACTTAAACAGAGATGCTACAAGTGGTATGATTCAGGCAGAAGAACAAGAGCTGACCTGGGGAAGCAGGCTTGACTTAGTCCCAGGGATCAAACTCAGGTTTTCAGCTTGGCAGAAAGAGCCCTTACCCACTAAGTCTTCTTGCTAGCCCTCATCTACCTTAAAATGTCAATGGTGCCAAGGTTCAGAACCATTTAAAAGGGTCTTTATGTCACCAGCAGGGAGGGAACAGAGGCACAACCCCAAGTCACTCACACTAGCTGACTTAATTTTTTGTTGTTGTTGTTAAGATTTCTGATTGACCATGTCGGGGGTGGGGGGGACGTGCAGTGCCTGCAGAGGCCAAAAAAAGGCGTCAGATTATCAGGACTTTAGGGGATTTTGAGGTATTCGTTTAATGGTGCTGGGGAGGAATTTTATGTCCTCTGCAAGAGCAATGTATACTCTTACCCACTGAGCCATCTCTCCGGCCCACATTCTCTTCATCTTTTAGGCAAACCCAGGACTTGTGATTTGACCTGGGCTCTTAAATATAGAAAAAGGGCAAGCAAAAAGCTGAGTGGGTAAAGGTGTTTGTGACAAACCAACTCTAGCAATCTGTCCCACCCCCACCCCTACAAATGGAAGGAAAGAATGGGCTGTACAACATTGTGCTCTGACCTCCACGTGCACACATGCAAACCCACAGGCAGGCACACACACACACACACACACACACACACACACACTAATGATTTTTTGAAAAATAGAAAGCCCCTTAAGTACAGAAGGAATGCAAATAGGATGACATGGGTGTGGGCTCCTCTGCAAAAGGCACAGTTCACTGAGATAGTTCTGCTGTTATTCTTCAGCACAAATGTTAAGGAAAAGGAGGGAATTTCTCCGAAAGGAGGTAAGGGGAGGCACCCATGTGTGGATACCACAGAAGAGCCATAGTGAGTGTCTCAGTGCCCGCTGTGTAAGCCAGATGGTGACTCTCAAACTACAACTCAAAAGTTATTAGGAAGATTGGTTGTCTTTTTCTGCCTCTCTCTATCTTGATAAGTGTAATTTTTTTAGATTATATCCAGACCAGCTTCGGTGGAATTATAATCTGATAAACCCCTGGGTCACTGGGGTTGCATAAGGAAGTGAGAATGTGCCTGTTACTGTAAACAGTGAGAGTCCTAGAAACGCGCGTGTTTCCTGCCAGTGGGGAAGCAGGTGGTAACCATCAGGATTCTTGCTTCGCAGCCAGACTCCTCTCCTGTCTCTCCATCCTTCAACATCACATATTGTCCTGCAATTGAACAAGACAGACACTTTAACTTATTTAATTCCTTTAACATTTAATGGACAGAAAAAGTTGTGCATATTTAAGACATGCAACTTTCTGATTTACATATGCATTGGGTCGTGGTATTATGAGCAGTTTAATTAACACATTAATCTCCATTTAGGCTTTCTCTGGGGTGCCTTATAAAGGCTCAGCCAGCAGCTGCTAAGTCAGACCCTGGTGACCCCTCTTCCATTCACTTCTCTGCTTTCAGGGTTGGTTGCTTGGTTGGTTGGTAGTCAAATGGTTTGTTGGGTTGGGGCCTATTTTGTGGGCTTTATTGTTTAAGGTTATTTATTTTATTTCATGTATATAAGTGTTTTGCCTGCATCTAGGTCTGTGCACCATGTGTGTGCCTTGTACCCTCAGTGACCAATAGAGGGCACTGGGTCCTCTGGAATTGGGGTACGCTCTGCCCCAGCGGTCTCGCAGGCCCTTGGCTACTTCCCAGCTCTGCAGAGTTGAGCTGCTTCTTCCTTGTCAGCCATCTACCCCTGCGGCTAGTTGTCACAAATCCCCTTATCCCAGTAAATCAAAACTCTAGACGTTTATAATTAATCAGTCAGGTTTATATATCAATAAAGTCTCAATTCACAAGATGCCCACACAATAATTTCAGAGCCAATTGATAATGTTATAAGCTGCCCACCTAGATTAGACAAGTTATCCCAATTATTCTATTCTTTTATAATAGTCATGGCTACCTGTGGCTATTTAAAGCCACGTAGGTTCAGCAGTGGTGACCTTTAATCCCAGCACTTGGGAGGCAGAGGCAGGCAGATGTCTGAGTTCAAGGACAGCATGGTCTACAGAGTGAGTTCCAGGACAGCCAGGGCTGCACGGAGAAACCCTGTCTCAGAGAAAAAACAAAAAAAACAAAAAAAAAACAAAAAAACAAAAAACAAAAACAACAACAACAACAAAAGCCACTCAGAATCTGGGTCATCTCCTCTTCCTCCATCTCTCCATCTTCCTTCCTTCTCCTCTCTTCCTGTCCCTCTCTCTGAAACTCTTAGCTCCACCTCCCTTGTTCCTGTCCAATCACAGGTTTCTTGTTGTACTAATATTTAAATTAATTGGGGGAGATTCTGCTACAGCACCATGTGGGTGCTGTGAACCCAGGTCCTCTACAAGAGTAGCCACATGGGTCTGAAGGTTTGGTTGCAATTGTGCTTGGTTGGTTGTCGGTTGAATTGGGGTTTTGCTGTTCTTATGGCTGGCTGATTGCTTGGATTAGTTTTGTGTTTTTCTTCCTGCTGTTGTTGGCTGGTTGGTGTGTGCTGTTGTTCTCTGAGACAAGGTCACAATCTGTAGCCCAGACTTGCCTCAAATTCATGACAATCCTCCTGCCTCAGCTTCCTGAGTAGTGAGGTTTAGGCATGTTCCATTACATTCGACCCAGTTTTCTGTCTCTGGTCGTGGTTGACTGCTCCATTTCCTCATGAAAGTGATGGTGCAGAGTAGCTGTCTTTCTGTGCCTGAATTACATCACTTAAGGTCATACTCTTGAGAGGTTCACTATGAGATAAAAACCCAAGGAATAAAAATTTCCAATTCCTAGGAACCAAACTGGGGGCCTTGGAGGAAGCCACTGACAATAGGCTGTTAATCAGTGCTGGCCCCGATTAGGGAGGATCAGTCTTAGCCCTGAGTCAGCTTCTGAAACACTTGGCCAGAGGAGATAACAAGGCCAAAACATAGCTGGTTACTGAAATTCTTCAAGGTCTCTTCAAATATAATGACACTAACTTAGCAACCAGTCAAAACTGCACTATTGTCACTGCTGTGCCCCTTACCAATCATATCAGAGGTTACCTAAGCCTTCTAGAAGATTCCCCTAGCCCTGCACATAAAGGGGCCTGCAAATCCCTCAAGTCATCCACATTGTGATGAATGACTGACCCCCTACATGCTAGTAATTTCTGCAGAATAAACACTCTTTGCCTTTGCATACTATGTGAGTCTGGGTTCTTCCTTCAGTGATTCTTGAACCCTAACATTCTCAAGGTTCACCTACACCTTCCCTGTAGTTATGATCATTAATAAATTCCAGCAGTGGCTAGCTACCTGCCTCAATGGTCCTGAATGAAAAACACACACACAGTCTTTATATTTTAATATGCCTTAATCAGCATAATAGATGGGCCACTGCCTTCTTCACTGCTGTAAGACTCTACCTCCTGCCAATAATCCCGAGTCAGAACTTAAAAATTCTGTGTTGTGTCTGGACTGCTCTAGATCCTGTTAGGCAGCCCTCTGGGCCGCACTCTCCTGACTCCTTCCCATGATGGCTATGCCTCTCTGTCCTGCACTCTTCTCAGGCCTGGTTTCTCTTCTTTCCTCCACACTGTCCCGGCCTGGTAGATCTCCTCCTCTCCCTCCTCCTCATCCCAATCCTGGGAAATCCTAAAATCCTGCCTCTCTCTGTCCTTCCCAACTATTGGCTGGTGGTATTTTTATTTACCAATCAGGACCAACTGGGGGTGGGACAGGTTCACAGAAGCTGCATGTAGATACTCTCATGCAAGCAGTTTTTGGGAACATAGTTAGCATTCATAATATAAACAACTACAGTCCCAAATAACAGGGTGTCCTTTTTGTGGTTGAGTAATATTCCACTAGAAGCATACATCTCATGCATGCAATCACAGTTTTCATCATTCCTTCCTTGACATGGGTTATTTTCTGCCTTAGTTCCTATGGCTGGCTGGTCATGCAATGGAGCAGATCTGTCTTACACATACCGACTTGTTTCCTTTGGATATTTACACACTACTGGGGCTGCTAGGATCCTACAGTGGGTTTGCTTCTTATTATCTGAGGAAGTTCCAGAGAGCTGCCACGTGGCAGCCTAGCCATGTTGCCCTTGATTCCTTTGAATAAATCCTGAGGGGCACAGATGAATCACATAGTAATTCTAGTTCCAGTTTTGTTTTGTTTTGTTTTGTTTTTTTCAGAAAGCCCCAGACTGTCTTCTCTGGTACCTGTACTGCTTTGCACTCCACAGTGTATAAGGGTACCCACATCCTCACCAGCCTTTGATATTTTCTTGGTTACAGCCACTCTCTCTTGGGTGAAGTGGAGTCTTCATGTTCCTTTGGGTTGGGTTTGGAGTCAGGGTCTCACATAGTCCAGATTGTCTTTGAATTCCTGATCCTCCTGCCTCAGTCTCCTGAGTGCTGGAATGACAAGCATTGTGTGACATTTTTACTGGGGACATGAACAAATATCTATTCACTGCAGATAGGAAACTGACAACAGGCCAAATTATAGATACCACTAAAATCCAACTTGGTGAACCATGAGTTTTATTGGGGTTACATACAGGAGTATGAATGAGGGGTTATTTAGAGAAGCAAAAATAACTCCAAAACAGTTTTATCACTGAAGTCCACCCCAGCATAGTGACAGCTCACAGAGCTGGGAGCTCACTGCACAGCTTATGAGCAGCTCAGCAGGCTAGAGAGTGTCCCTTCCTGGTGTCTCAGTCTAAACACCTTCCAGGCAACTGGGATGGTCTCTCAGTAGGCCTTGTACCTCAGGCACACTTGAGGAAGGAAGAGCCTAGTGAATCTTGTCACTCTGGGGGACTTCCTGAAGCTTTTGAGTTGTTTACTTCCTGTGCTTAAGGAGCTCCCCTGGGAGCCAGAAAGTTCCAATCTCAAAGGAACCTGCAGGATTGCTGTGCCTCCACACCCACTTTCTCCAAGGACTTTTTGGTTTACATTTCTCTAGAAGTTGAAGAGGCTGAATTTCATTTTTATGCATTTGTTGACCTTTTGTTTTTCTTCTTTGAGAACGGTCCATTCAACCCATGCCCCTGTGTTGATTGGCAGCTTGGTTTCCTTGATTAATGTCTTTGGAGATCTTCATATAGTCAAGAGAGTAACACCTGTGAGGCAACTGCTGGCAAAAACTCTTCTCATGTGATGGGCCACTTAATGAATCTCTTTTGTTACATCTGTAAGAAGATGTTGGGTTTGTTTTACTCTCTAATTTCTTTGTTCCTATCTCCCCAAAGGGCTCTGAGCTTTCTGGAATCATCTCTTTGTTTTTTTCACCCCCAGATTTTTTTATGTATTAGATTTGTTTCTTATTTATGTGGATGTATATGTGTCTACATGTGGGTATGTGCACATGTGCATGTGTGCAGTGCCCATGGAGGCCAGCAGAGGGCATTGGGTCCCCTGTACCTGGAGTTAAGTATTAAGTTTTAACTTTTAAGCCACACCATATGGGTACTAGGAACCCATCTCTCGTCTTTGGAAAAAACAAGCACTGTTGACCAGTGAGCCATCTCTCTTGCCTCCAACCTCCAGGTTTCCATGCATCCTTTAGTGACAAAGACACTGTAAAAGTGTGAATAACTGTCAGCAGAGCTCAAGAGTGAAGGGATGTGTGGTGTAACTTTTCCTGGGGAGAGTGAACAAATGTCTATTCAAACCAAATATACCACCTCCAACAGGAGGAGTAAATAACTCAAGTCTATCCTGGGAATCAGTGGATTTTAGGTCTTCAGGTGGAGGGGAGGAGTTCCAAGACCAGCAAAATGGGGAGATCCTCAGAAACAGGCAGTAGGCAAGGAACCTTAGGCTGTTGGTTGACCGAAGGACTTATCTGGAGTTTGTTGACTTGTGAGAGATGGATCCAAGTCTCATGACTCCCTGAAGCTTACAAGAATTTTTATACATTTACAAAAAAGAATAAATAAAAGTTTTAGATCTATTAGCATTACCACTGCTTGTAATTTGTACTGAAATCCACATTGTAAAAAAGACAGCAGACTCATGCCTTTGAGTCATAGTAAAAGCTTGGGGACCCCCCAAAAATGATTTGAGGTTAAAAGCATTAATACTTCTTCTTCTGTCCAGAGGAGTGGATATAGAGGTTGGACAGAAATGACTCCAACACAGTTGAGAAGTATTTTTAAGTCTATACTTAGAAGACAACCAAAGAAAACTTTGAGCTTGTGACTATGACTGTAGGAACACTGCTTTACCAGAGCTACATTAATAGCTAGTCAGAGATGCATGTTCAAACTGTGAGCTTTTGAAAGCTTTTTATAACAAGAGCACAGAAGGGGAAAGAAACCTGAAGCATTTCTCATTTTTGACATACCTTAAATTACTTTCTTAGACCCTCACAAAATGCATAAACCTTATACCTTTCCCTTCCATCCACTCACTTACCATGAGACACAGATGTTTGATTACTGACAGCAGTCATTGCAAAACAAGTTTCTTTAAATTAAGAAATAGTAATATAGATAGATGATAGATAGATAGATAGATAGATAGATAGATAGATAGATAGATAGATAGATAGATAGACTTATTTTGTGAGTTTATCTATCATTAAGGTAAACTGTGTCTGACTTTATCAGCCAGAGACCCAGTGGCTCTGGAAAAGTGAGACCTGACTTTGCATTTGAAATGAACTAACCAGGTAGATGCAGTCTTAGGGAGAGGAGCTACTTTGCATGCTGTTGTTAACATAAAGCTACAGTTAGGGGTCAACACCATAGGAGATCTGAGAAAGATTAATTATAGCAGGAAATATAATCTGAGTGGCATCTGTATCAATTAAAATAACAGATTTACCACAACTTGGATAGTTTGCTCTATGCTCCTATGTTCTCAGTGGTCTTGAGGACTTTTGGAGGGACAGAAGTAGTAAGTCTTAAGCTGTCACAGGACAATATAACATCTTCAGCTGCTGCACAGGGCAACATAAGCTTTCAGTTACCAGACCCAGAAGGTCTAAGGGAGTTTTCCTGTGGAGAATGAACGTGAGAAGACTGATGCACTTTGATGAGGCAGAGTAGAGCAGTCAATCCAGAGGTGGCCACAATTTAGGCAGGGCACTGGTGATGGGTGAGGCATGGGGCAGTTCCTCCGAGTAGTTAGAGTCTGTGCTCCATCATCTTCTTTGGAGACCTTAGGGTTGCTGCTAGGATCTGGCATCTCTGTTTCTCATGGGAAGCTTTTTCTAGTAAACAGTTTAAATTCAGCAGATCTCTGAAGACTTTGAGGACCATTGTCTGCCTGGTTTTAAACAAGTTTTGCTTGCTTTTAGCTACTTGATTCTGCTTACTTGCTTTAGGCTTAGTCTTGAAAAGGTGCACAGGAAGCTAAACAAAGCTTGTAACTAACTGAGTCACATTTGTACTTGGCATGATTGTGAGCCTAGTTCTGAAAACATTGAAGAATTTGATCATGTATGATGACTGAGTACTAACTTGCATGTCTTCATTATTTTGAACCATTGACAAGTCAGTAGTAAGATTAGGATTTTACAGCTTCATCCCTCTTAAGTTTGAGACGTAAAATTTTGAGTTGAATATTTAATTGAAGATTCTTTAACATCAAAAATAAAACTTCTAACAATAAATACAGTCCCTAGGGAGTCCAGGAACTTTTCTGACCTTTTCATAGTCCACCATTACAGAATATCAGGTTTTTCATGACTCGGTTTCTCCAAATAGCTAAAGATTTTTAAAAAGTTACCAAGGACAAAGAAGCCAGACACACATTTTCCAGTCAGTTACTGTTAACCTGAGTATACCTTAGGGATTTATAAACCTTATCAAACATATCTTATTCATCAAACGTGTTCCTTATTTAACACTTTCTAAAGCCTGGTATTGAGCACTTAGCAAAGAAGTAAGTGGTTAGAAATAACTCTATAAATCAGCTTTTGTTAATAGGGGTAGACCTTTATAACCGTAGGAATTTATCATATAGTAATTCATTCTAATCCAAAATGTTTTTGGAGACCTGTTTTTGACTCCTTAGTCTAAAGAGGAGACAGGTTTTATAGGTACTGCCTTAGTTGCTTTGTACCCCATGGTCATCTTAATCAAGATGGTGGTGAAGTCATATAGCGTGAACCTGCTTTTTTACCTTAGTAAATAGAGATGACTGCCAGACACATGGTTGCTTCCATCCTGATGAGATCATCAGCTAAAATGAAGGCAAGTCACGTGGTTCCTGATTAAAAACATCTATTTCCTTAACCAAGAGATGAATCTAAGTTATGTACAGTACATACAGTAAGTAGATCTATTTTTCTATATAAGTTTTGAATCACATACAGCAAATTAAGACTCAACCTTTTGCTATAAGTTTTAAACTAAATTTTTGTTACAAATTTTTTAACCGCACCCAATAAAGAACACCCTGAGGTGAGAGCATTTACACAAAATAGTCTTAAAAGGTTTCTTGAGAGCAGAGTACAGACAAATCATAAAGACAAAAGATTCTGAAGAGTAAAGAGTGAAGACTTTGGGATTATAGAGAAGGAAGTATTAGATATCAGAGATTTGGGGATCATTTGTTTATGTGGTGGCAGAAGTTATTATGGTTTAGAAGAATTTGAAAATGAAGTGTATTACTTTTTGACCATTTATTGAGCTGTACTGAGGCAGAGCTTTTTGCAGTAAGACAGTGAGGATTTAATGAAATCCCTGAATCCCAAGAGAAAAGGAGAAAAGGTCACAAAATGATCTCCCCAGAGGCAGAGCTCCTTTAAGCTCCAGGAGGGAGCTGAGAGACAGTGAACAATGTAGCCATGAGGAACCTGGGCTACAAATAGAGAGGATTCCAATGTTATGTAGAGGCCACAATTGCATTGAGAAACTGAGGGGCTGGAGCTCTGAGGGAGAGGTGAGGAAGCTCCAGGAAGGAACTGAGAGCCTTGAAGGAGAGGTGAAAGCAACTGAAGAGCTGGACTGGGGACCTTTTGAGAAAGGTAGGATTCCAATAGAGCAATGGTTCTCAAGCCTCCATACACTGGGACCCTTTAATACAATTCCTCATGTTGTAGTGAACCCCAATCATAAAATTATTTTTGTTGCTCCTTCATAACTGTAATTTTGCTACTGTTATGAACTGTAATGTAAATGTTTTTGAAGGTAGAGTTTGCCAAAGGGTAGTCACTCACAGGTTAAGAACCACTGAAACAGGCAAAGATGTAAGTCTTGCCCACACGATGGCTGCCCCCAGAAAGCATAGGAGGCTGCAGGAGCCAGAGAGAAGACTTTCCAAGTAGGTGGGGAGAGGCCCATAGTTAGAGAAGGCTGGGGAAAGAAGAAGCTACAGAAGCTGACTCTAGAATTTGAAGTCAGTTTTGGTGGGTGCCAGAAACTAATGATCCATGCCTCCCTTAGGAGAGTCCACCAGCAGCTGGGGTCAGAGAGGCCAAGTCCCAAGGAAGGCAACCCACACATGCTTCTCTTGTGTCCTAGGTTCCAGATGAATGAAAAAAAAAAATGAGGATGACAGCTCCATGGTATGTTGGAGGTGAGGGTTTGTTGTACACATGAGGGTGAGCCCAGCCAGAGGCACCTGGAAAAGTCGAAATTGAACAGGGCAACAAGAGGAGGGAATGCAAAGTCTGCTTTTACACAGACACCTCAATCAGCCATTGACCAGGTCTTGTTAAAAACCTAACATTCTTGGGGTGATTTGCATAAACAAGGGGCACTTCCAGACAGCTTTGACAAAGTGGGTAGCAACTTAAGAAAGCTGCATCTCTAAGAATTGTGTCTCCTGATCACACCCCTGAAATACACCACTTCTGTGGCCTAGCAGAGGACTTGACAACATTTCCTGGGCCTTGGGAGTTTCAACAGGAATAAACACTGCATGACAAAAAATGGGTTGGGAAAGGATAATCGAGAGGTGATAAGGAGCCAATGCCTTTGTTAGAGTTCATGAACCTCTGAAGGAAGACCCCAGACTCAGATGGTATGCAAGAACAAAGACTGTTTATTCTGCAGAAACAACCAGCATGCAGGGGTCACCAACACTTCAAAATGGCAACCCAGACAAAGATACTCAGGCCTCTTTTATAATAGGACTGCTATTAAGGCCCTTCTGATGTCAAAACTGGAATGAGAACTTTGCTGGTCTTCAAGTGTCATGAGTTAATTGCTTCTGAGACAGCAACCAAGAGCACATTCCAAGAGGTTGTAAAACCATTAACCAAAGGTCATAAAAAGGGAACTAAAGATTTACTATAGGTGCAGGACAGAAGATAAAATATTGACTGGGTTTATCTATACAAAACTTCAAGGATGACTTAGTTATGGTTTTTAACTCTCCATGAGCCTGTAAGCTAGTGACAGGAGATGCATGTTTAGCCAAATAGTTACTGCTAATGGATATGCATGTAAACATTCTCTGTTGTAAACTTCTTATTCAATTTATGACCTGAATTTATGTGCAAATTTGTGGTGAACTTTTTACCATGTGATCATGCACTCTGAAAGTCGGACAAGTGCTGAGGACAAAGACTGGAGACAGGCCTCACTCCTCTTTTCGTCCTGGGACTTCAACTAGAATTGAAATACCAGCCGGGCGTGGTGGCGCACGCCTTTAATCCCAGCACTTGGGAGGCAGAGGCAGGCGGATTTCTGAGTTCGAGGCCAGCCTGGTCTACAAAGTGAGTTCCAGGACAGCCAGGGCTACACAGAGAAACCCTGTCTCGAAAAACCAAAAAAAAAAAAAGAAAAAGAAATACCAGAGACTGAAGCTTCTGGCCTCAGAACAACTCAGACAGACATGTCAGCTACAGAAGCAAAGTGACTTATACTTAAGATAGGTAAATGTTTTAGTATGATATTTTTAGGGTTAGGTAATGTACAACCTCATTGATGGGTGTCAGGATGCCCTATATGGGCTACATTCCTGTGTCATGAATGATTAACCACAGGATGAGCTGCCCAGCACAGATGGCCTATCCTGAAATCAGATATCTCCCATTCATGTGTCTATCTTCAGGCTGATCCTCAGGTGAGGGATTTTATTGTCTTGTTCCTGGACTTTGGGGTCTGCTGCTGGAACAGATGTCTTATGGCCTAGTTTCTAAGTAGAGACAAAATGGGATGAATAGACGCCCTTCACCTTCAATGGTTAGAAGTTATGAAGATCAGCTTCAAAAGAAACAAGACAGATGTGGAGAGAGGAGGGCAGCTGAATAGAGAGCTTGTCCTCTGTGAATGCAGGTCAGAAGACAGCTTGCAAGAGTTAGTTCTTTTCTGCCACCATGCTGTCCTCAGGACTTGAACTGAAGTTGTTGGGGTCATGGAGCACTAGTAATGAAGAAAGGATCACCAAAATCAGAAATAAAACAAAAGCAATTTTATTCACCACAGGAAAATACTTCTAGACAGTTAAGGTTGAGGTCAAGGTTGGAGCTGACACAATGACCTTGGAAGGGCTCAACCTGTCTCCTTTTTTTTTTTTTAATATTTTTTATTACATATTTTCCTCAATTACATTTCCAATGCTATCCCAAAAGTCCCCCATACCCTCCCCCCCCCACTTCCCTACCCACCCATTCCCATTTTTTTGGCCCTGGCGTTCCCCTGTACTGGGGCATATAAAGTTTGTGTGTCCAATGGGCTCCTTTTAAAGCATAAACCCAGGAGCAGATATTCAGGGGATAATAAAGAAGGAATTGGAAAGTCAAGGGTTAGTTCTTGAGCCCCAAGTGTAGCAGATTGTAGGATGGCAGTACAGTCTCAGGCTACTCTAAGACAACATCTCATCTCAATGTTCATGGTGCTCACACAGCCCAAGTGGTTTCACTGCAACTGAAAGAATGTAGGGCTTGTGCAGTAAGATGGGGATGGCAGAGCCTGAGATTGCTCTGGGCTCTTCAAAGTCAGCAAACATGGCACCAAGCATCTCCACCCTCTGACCCATCCCACTTGGCCCTTGCCAAAGGTTTATTATTTACTTATCTTATTTTATTTTATTTTATTTTATTGTATTTTATTTTATTTTATGTCACATGTATGTGTGTGTGTGAATGCTTTCAGAGTCCAAACTTGCAAAGGCCAGAGGTGTCTGATTCCCTAAAACTAGAGATAAGGGTGATTGTGACCAACTTGGCGTGGGTTCTTGGAACCAAACTTAGGTCTTCTGGAAGAGCAACACATGCCCTTACTGAGCCATCCCTCCAGCCCTGAACCAAGTGTTTTTGATGAAGTTCAGCCAAGTTGTGTTAGAGGAAAGCAAGTTAGATAGTCTGGACAGTATCCATAGTAACAGGCATGGGGACCTGGGTGCCTGATGATCTCCAGGCTCAGATCCTGATGTCTAAAGTTTCCCAAATTGTATGGATACATGCAGAGCAGGTGTCTGTTTGGTGCTCCAAAGCCAGCCTGTCTGTGTTTCTAGATGTGTCCCAATCAACTACAATAGCTGCATCTTCCACACAGACATGCTCAGCACTAGAGGTGAGAATCATGAACACTACTGCAAGATGCTCTGAGCTCAAGGGGAGGGGAGGTTGTGGGACAGATAGATGGCCACACATTCATACACATTCAACATAGCACTGCCTGCTCTGAGCTAGCTGCAGGCTGGGAGATGGCTCTGTCAGGAAAGAAAGACATGCAAGCATGAGGACCTGTCTTCAATCCTAGTGGAAGAGATAAAGACTATTCCAGGTTGTTCTCTGGCCACCATATATGCATGGGCATACAGCAGAGAGAGGGCGTGAAAACAAGCATACTGACAGATGCTTATAATCCCAGCTCTGTAGAGGCTGAGACCGGCCAGCCCCTTGGCTTGCTAAGCAGCCAGCCTGGCCTTCCTTGCATGCTCCAAGCCAGGGAGAGACCTGCCTCAAAAATGAAGATACAGTACAGCACCTAAGGAACAGCAACAAAGACCGACATCTAGCCTAAACACACACACACATGTACATACATACACACACACACACATACATACATACATATGTACATGTACATACATAGAGACACACACATACACATAGACACACACAGAGATATACACACAAATATACACACATATACATCATACACATATACATACATACACATACATACAAGCACACATATACAAACAACAAAAAAGAAAATCAAAACAAACTAAAGAAAAATAACAATAAAAACAAAACAAAAATTATCAATCAAATGTGCACAAACAAACATGCAGTATGTTTGAGTTGAACAACTACTTCATACACACATATATTCATACATACACACATATACATACACACAAAACCACATACATATGTACAAATTTATGCACACACAAACACACACATGCATACACACATACATACCTATGTACATACACATACAGATACACACACTCAAAAGAAACCTAACAGTCAGATATTGTGTCTCCCTGGAAACACACCCAGAAACAGTCCATCCCAAATATCCATTCCTTACTCTTCTTGATTTTCAGATCTCTCTGCCGAGGATATGGAAACTAGTTTTTCTTCACAGTTCCAGACATTTCTTGATCGACCTTCATCGTTGTGTGTCATCTTGACCTCTTCAAATTCCCACACCTGCACCAGGGTGTCTGGTGAGCTGTGTGCTCTGATCTTTCACCAGAGCTGTCCTATGCTCTCTAGCTTAACCACAGACTTCAACTGTAGACGCTGGCAGTTTGCACTTGCCTGAGAGATATCAGAAACAAACACCAGGGTAAAATTCTCCTTGCTCTGATAACTGGAGGATTTCAAGCAAGGATCCTCCCCTAAGCCACGCCTGCAGCCCCTCCTCCAGTCCCTCCTCCAACTCCTCCTCCAGCCGCTCACTGGTAGGAGCCTGGATTTATTCATAAGTTTTTATAGGAGGCCACCAAACAGTTGCAATGTGATGTAAAATTATCCCAGTGGGACCCTACCGAATCTTCTGTAGACAGTAATGCACCTGGGGGATGGGGACTTCAAATGTGTCATCAACTTCAGATTTCATCCTCATGGGGCTCTTCAGCTACACAGGGCCCCATCTTGTCCTGTTCTTCCTCATGGCCACCGTGTTCATCATAGGCCTGCTAGGCAACACCACCCTGCTTTTTCTGATTGCCACAGACTCCAGGCTCCACACACCCATGTACTTCCTGCTCAGCCAACTCTCACTTCTGGATGTCGGCTTCCCACTGGTTACCATCCCCAAAGTGGTGGCTGAGTTCCTGCAAGGAGAGAATGTCATAAGCTTTGGGGGATGTGCCACTCAGATGTTCTTCCTCATGCTCATGGGTATCTCTGAGGGTGTCCTTCTGTCCCTCATGTCTTATGACCGCTACGTGGCTGTATGCCACCCCCTGCATTACCAAGTGCTCATGAGAAGCCAAGTGTGTCTGGTGATGGTGGGTGCATCCTGGTTCTCAGGTGCCTTGGTGGCCTCCATCCTGACCACCATCACCCTGCAGTTCCCCTACTGTGCCTCACACACCGTGGACCACTTCTTCTGTGAGATGCCAGCTCTCCTCAAGCTGTCATGTGCAGACACATCAGCCTATGAGTTGGCACTCTCCATCTCTGGGGTGCTGATCTTACTGCTACCCCTGTCTCTCATCTTCATTTCCTACGGCCACGTTCTGGGAGCTGTACTGCTCATGCGCTCAGCTGAAGCTAGACACAAGGCTTTCACCACGTGCTCCTCACACGTGACTGTAGTGGGTCTCTTTTTTGGGGCAGCTGTATTCATATACATGGTCCCAGGCAGCTACCACAGCCCAAAACAGGACAATGTGGTATCCCTCTTCTACAGCCTCATCACCCCTACCCTCAACCCCCTCATCTACAGCTTGAGAAACAGAGAAGTTCGAATGTCCTTGGTCAAGGTCATGGGCAGGTCTGACTTCAAGGTAAAGGGATGATGTCTTTTGAGCCTGGTTTTCCCTAGGAGCCTCATTTATGGCTGGGCGCATGCAAGGTTCAAGGCAACTGGCCAGCTGCCTCCTTCAGGATGCACTTCTCATTTCCGTGTGCATTTGTAAAAAACTAGAAATTATACCCCAGCTTGGGGTGGATGCCTGTCTTCCCTGCACTAGCACAAGGGAGACCAAGGCAGGAAGGTTACCTCAAGCTTTCAGCCAGCATGGGATACATAAAAAGATCTTGCCTCAAAAACAAAAAAAAAAAAAAAAACACAAAACAAAAAACCAACAAAAAACTTTTTAAATAGGGGAAGGGCAGATGGCTCTGGCTCGGTTGTTTAGAGCACCTGCTGCCCTTCCAGAAAACCTAAGTCTGATTCCTAGCACCCACGTCTCATGGCTCACAACTGCCTACAAATGCCCTCCTCTGGCTCCTTGGGCACCCACACACATATGGCATATACACAGAGAAATAAAATAAATGTTTTGTAAATTATTTAAATAAGAGGGCAGGTTTTCTAGACTGGGCATGTTGGAACATGCCTATCATTGGGGAGGTAGAGGCAGGAGGATCAAGATTTCACAGTTGGCCTTCAGAGATGGCTGCTGCCCTTAAGTGCTTGTCGCACAAGCCAGAGACGTGTGTTCAGATTCCCAGAGCCACATGCAATATCAGCCTCCAAAGGCACAGACAGGATCCTGGCAGGATGGCTAGCTAGACTAGCCACCTCTGAGTTTTACTGAGAGACCTTGACTCAAAGGATAAGATGACTTCAGCCTCCAGCCTCCACATATGCATGCACCCACACACGTAAAAACATGCATACACACATGAAAGAAGAAAAAATGATGATTAATACAAATTTAAAAGTAATTCAAGCCAGGCATGGTGGCGCACGCCTTTAATCCCAGCAGAGGAAGGCAGTTCTTCTGAGTTTGAGGCCAGCCTGGTCTACAAAGTGAGTTCCAGGACAGCCAGGGCTAAACAGAGAAACCCTGTCTCAAAAAACCAAAAAAAAAAAAAAATAAATAAAATATAAAATAAAATCTTTAAAAAAAAAAAAAAAGTAATTCAAGGAGGCCCAGGTGGTAGATTCCAGCACTTGAGAGACAGAGTCAGGTTCTGTGAGTTCAAGGCCATCCTGGTTTACAGAGAGAGTTCCAGGACAACCAGGGTTACATAAAGAAACCCTATCTAAAAAGAAAAAACGAAAAAAGGTAATTAAAGGTCATTTTATTGAATGAATAAGTCAAGGGAAGTCAAGGGACGTATTAAATTGAACCCAACCTAGGCTACATGATATTATTTCTTTAAAAAAAAAAAAGTCAGCTGGGCGTGCTGGCGATCGCCTTTAATCCTAGCACTCGGGAGGCAGAGGCAGAGGCAGGAGGATTTCTGAATTCGAGGACAGCCTGGTCTACAGAGTGAGTTCCAGGACAGCCAGGGCTATACAGAGAAACCCTGTCTTCAAAAAAAAACAAACAAAAAAAAAAAGCCATTGATTGCCACACCGACTCCAATGAAGACTGTGTGACATGCCTAAAGGCTTGGATGCAGTCCTGAGACAAAGAGTTTCACTGAAACTCAGTCTCCTGAAACCTTGGCACGAATGCTCCAAACCTGCATTAGTTGCTGTGTGAACCTGTGTGCTTTCTTTCAGTATTGTTTTATTATAGGTGCCTCTAAGAAATGATTTTACTAATACCTAAATCAGGTTGAACTCTACTGCTTGGCCTTTACCAATGTCCTAGGCAGTCCTTGAAATGACCCAGGGCTTGGAATTTGGTAAGAATGTCATTCATCCAGATGAAATGCCCCAGTGCTGACAGTTAGCAATCAGGCATCTCAGTTTGCCAGATGGAAGCTAGAAATCTCAGGGCAAGCTTAACAAAGTAAACTTAGAATTCTCATTACAGACATGAATGGCAGCCTACATTACATAATAGTAGAAAGAAGATGGGTTGTGGTTTTAGGAGGAGCTGAAGTATTATTCATGAAAGGGTTAGGAGAATGGAATTCCCCTGGTGCATGTTTTTCACTAGGCCCAGAGGAATTGCGTAATTAGGTATTTACTACAGAACCCCTGGTGGTGGGTTTAACAATAGACTAGCATTGCATCAGACCTTTCACCTTGCTCCTGTGCATAGCTGATTTTAGATAGGGATGTTCCTATCTCAGTTGTAAACACTGCCTGGCTCCCGATAGCTTTTATATATGTATTTTCTTTGTTTGTGTACAGAACCATTATGCATCTCGATGTACCTTGGCTGATGTATCACCTAGCTTTCTTGTTTTTCTTCGGTATTATAAGTCTGGTGCTCACTTTGAGGAATTACATTCAGATGCAGCACTTTCTCTGGTGTTCATGTCTGTTTGTCACTTTTTTGCCGACTTCCTGCCCACCTGTACTGAGACCCTGATTCTCCTGCGGGTGGAAGGACTGACTGAGTCCAGTCTGTGGCAATTGATAGATGAGGCTCTTCAGTCTCATATTCACATAACCATAAACCTCTTTTCCTTCTAACTTATCAGTCTATGGCATTGTTATAGAAACAGAAAGTAAACAGAAGCAGCTACCTATAGCCAAGACTGAACATTTTGCACAGCCTGGGAGGGACTGTTATCTGATGATTTCCTCCAAACTGGAACATCACTTTCTAGAGGAAGAATGAAGGCCCATATGACTCAGGAAATAAATAAAACTTACAAGTCTCAGGAAACTCTTCAAATTTACAGGATTTACAAGGTCCCTTCCTCAAGGGTATAAACCAGTAAGAACCTCAAGGGTGGAGACTCTAGGGTGGACCTGCCTACAACTTGTGCAACTTTTGTGAGTTGTCATCCATCCTATGATGAGCTTTAGTAGTTCCCTTTGAGTCACCCTAATGAACCCACTGGTTCTCTAAGCCATACTGGGTAGAGTAATCTCTTTGGTTTGTGGTCAGTGCCTGTCCGAAGTAAACAAACCTTTATTTGCTTTTCTCCTTGATGATCAGAGACAATAGGAATCCTGGAGGCAAAGGTGTGGCTAATATCTCAGCAAAATGGTAAACACTGGGACCTTCAGAACAGCTGTTAAGGCTGTGGAAAAGAACTCTAAAAATATGAGCTCAAAAATATATAATTTCTCAACTATGCAAAATATAAGGATGCAATATGAATTGTATAAGAGGCTTGATAGAAAAAAAGGGACAGATGAACACTATGAACACTAGAACACTATGAGGAAACTTGTCAGGAAGATACTAGGAAGGAAATAAAGAGATTTTGGGAGTAGTGATTACAGTTCAGGGTGGGCCTGGAACAAAAAAACAAGGTTAGGCCCAAGTGTGAGAGAAATGGTAATTTCAGGATGGGGTCCCACCCAGCTAGCTTATCATCTGTGCTTAACAGAGGTAGGCTGGAGAGATGGCTCAGTGGTTAAGAGTACTGACTGCTCTTCCAGGGGTCCTGAGTTCAATGCCCAGCAACCACGTGGTGGCTCACAACCATCTGTAATGAAATCTGATGTCCTCTCCTGGTGTGTTTGAAAATAGCTACAGTGTACTCATATACATAAAACAAATAAACCTTAAAAAAAAAAAAAACAGGGCCGGGCTTGGTGGCGAACACCTTTTCTCCCCAAGTTCCTTTGGGTCATGGTGTTCTAATCATAGCATCAGAAAGCAAACTAAACCGGGCGGTGGTGGCGCTCGCCTTTAATCTCAGCACTTGGGAGGCAGAGGCAGGCGGATTTCTGAGTTCGAGGCCAGCCTGGTCTACAAAGTGAGTTCCAGGACAGCCAGGGCTATACAGAGAAACCCTGTCTCGAAAAACCAAAAAAAAAAAAAAAAAGAAAGAAAGAAAGCAAACTAAGCAACTAGATGGACCCACCAGACAGGAAAAGAAACATTAACTATGGTCATTGAAGCCAGAAGTGAATGTCCACACCAGTCTTCTAAGCCCTGAAGTGGCTTAAGGCAGAGATGTGGAGGGTTCTAAGACAGCCTAAGCTGCCTAGCTAGACCTTACCTACAACAAAACATAATCAGGCAACCCTGCCATGGTGGCACAGCGGTCATCCACAACCAAGGAGGTTGAAGCAGGAGAATAGTCAGGCCAGTCCAGCCCGAGCTGCCTAGTGATATCCTGTCTCACAGAGTAGCAGGATAGAAGAGATGTCTGCAATATGACATGAACACACTGACATTGCCATAAAATCTTGACTAATTTGAAAACGACTGTAGCTAGGTGTGTGTGTTCCGTGGAAGAGTGTTTTCCTGGCATGAGAGGCTGCTTGGGTTCATCAGCTGCACAGGAAAAGGGGGAGGGGAGGGGAGGGAAGCAGAGGGAAAGGGGGTGAGAAAAGGAATAGGTAAAAGATGGAGAAAAAAGAGATAAGTAGATGTAAGAAGGAAGAAGGGGAGAGGGAAGGGGGAGAGAGGAGGGAAGATGAAAAAGAAGGAGCCCATAGAGGGGAGTAGGTGCCTTCCAAGGTTGAAGCAGCAGTGCTCTGTGCTGTGCTTCTCCCTGAGGCCGCTAAGAGGCGCTGCGCCCCCTCCAAGCCTCGCAGCTGAGAGCGGAGGCTCAGACCCAGGGGTGATACCTGAAGGTCCAAAACTCTGGACACCCAGAGGGAAAGGTTTAAAGCCAAGCAATTCGGTGTTTCACAACATCAAAGCATGCGACAAAATTAAAATTCATGAGAGTGCTGAAAGGTCAGGCCCCTAGTATGCTCTAGATTCTCTTCAACTGTTGGTGTCTCCACGCAGTGGGGGCAGGCAGGCCTCCAGATCTCAGTGCACTGCCATGTCTAGCTGCTCTAATCCCTTCTTCCTTCCTTCCTTCCTTCCTTCCTTCCTTTCTTTCTTTCTTTCTTTCTTTCTTTCTTTCTTTCTTCCTTTCTTTTTGAAAAAGACTTGCGCTGCACTCTGGAGGCCGAGGCAGGCAGATCCACAGCTACACAGAAAACTGCCTCAAAAAACAAAAAACAAAGAGTTGTTTTATTTTCCCATCTGTGTCCGTGTGTTTGTCTGCGGGGCTGGGGCTTGTGCAAGGGTATGCAGTGGTCTCCGAGTGCAGAGCAAGAGCAAGGGTTTATAGGCAGTTGTGAACCACCAGAGCTGGGAACTGAATTCAGACCCTCTGCAAGAGCAGAAAATTCTTACCCACTGAGCTGTCTCTCCAATTTATCCCTCTCTCCTCCCTTCCCCAGCCCCTCTCCCTCCCCTCTCTGACACTGGAGCTGGAACCCAGCACCTCTTGTATGCTAGGCATTCTTGGGGTATCCTCACCAGTTCATATTGGGTTAAGGTCCACTGTGGTTTTGAGCAGGACACACAGTGTTCAAGTCACAGCACATCCAGCCGAAAGCTCCTGTGTTCCACTAGGAAAACATGAGAGCAGTGGCCTGTCCACTTCAGCAACAGCCCCTCTCCTGCCAGCTCCAGACCCCCAGTCCCTGACAGCAGTGCTAAGACAGCAGAGAAAGCTCAGCCCCAAGACTTCGTGAGAAACTGCAGGGGTGAGCTCAAGGAGCCACAGCAAACGCCCACAGGTCAGGTTTACAGAGGGCCCAGAACCAGGAAAATGGGTCCTGGAGAAGGGGCTTGGGATGAACAGAGAGCTTGGCAAGATTGCGGGAGATATGGAGGGACTCCAGCCAGAAAACTGGGACCTCAGAAAACGTGGCTTAGAAGGGAAAGGGAGACTGGCAGTGGTTATAGACAAAGCTAGTGAAGTCAGGTGGGAACCTGACTCCACATGAGGTTGGGGTGCACCCCTCAAGGAAGGAAAAGAGCCAACTGCTGCTGCTTTAGAAGTGAGTCAGGGAAGCAGCTTTCAAAAGAATGGGGTCAGACTAAGAGGAATAGTGGAGCCTTCCCTCGTGGGGCTCCATTCCCATGTCACTGAATGATATGAAAATGCTGCATACCTGAACACATATGGACAAAACAGAAATCATACCTGCTACAGACTTTGTGTCCTTCACCCCCAAAAAAGCTAATAAATAATATATATGAAGGGTCTATTTCCCTTAGGGAGCAGTAGGAAGCCTCAAAGCTATCTCAGGGTTTGAGCAGGTCTAATAGTGTCAAGAGAATTCCACCAAACCATGCTTTTCAAGGGATCCCCAAAGAATCCTAGAGACACTGGCACCAAAGGTGTGGAGGGAAAACCTGGGCAGGAAGTACAGTGCCCTTGGCCCCTAAGAAGCTGGCTTGACAGGGACAGAACACAGAACAATTAACCAGTTGATCCTAACAAGACCCTGGGGAACAAGCCAGGCAATGAGGACAGAGGGTAAGCTGTGTTCTGCCAAGGCCTTGCACAGACTTTTGTAGGGACAGAAAATGCCTCACTAGTCACACTCTGTCCAGGACTTTTTCCCAAGAAGAGCTGGCTTACCTTCCACCAAGTATCCCAAGGCCAGAAGCATACCTTCCATAGGTGAGTAAAGTTGGGGGGCGGGGGGGGGGGCGGGGTAAGGGGGCCACAGCAGGCAGTGAGCCTGGAGGGTATAGCCAAGCCTACTGTGTGACCTGGGACAAGTGGCTTTGCCTTTCTAGGTCTCACTTAAGTTGTGTCTACTTAAAAAAAAAAAAAAAAAAAAAAAAAGATGCAAGAAAATGTGCAGTTCTGCCAAGTAGTGAGTATCTGGGTCCTGCGTGTCAGGGTTGCTCCTGTTCTGTTCATTCTGAAACAAGGTCGTATGTAGCCCTGGCTATGCTGGAGCTTGTCATCCTCCTGCTTCAGCCTTCTGAGTGTTGGAGCGACAGATGAGCCCACCGTGCTCAGCTTGTATAGTATGGTATTAAGAGGTTTGGAACAAGACAGATTGTGAAGTATGGGGCCATTGATAATTTCCTGAGTCCCCTTGTGTATGAATGGAGATAAAAAGCCTTACCTGGAATGCTGAGTGTGATTAAGGGGCCTCCACCCACTCTTTGTAAGGAGCTTCTCATGGACACTAGCTACCAGCTATCAGCAGCAGCTCACCCGGAGCCAGGCGCACAGGGAGCCAGTGCAAGATTTTCTACAGCACAGAGGCAGCTCCCTCTCACCTTGACCAGGCACACTGTAGAGATTAATCCTGGTACCAAGGACACCAGTGAAGGGACAAGCTGAGAGGCAACGGGAGGAGGAAGCCTGGGTGTGGACACCCATGCCTGTCATCCCAATATACAGGATGCTGAGGCAGGATGCCCAATTCCAGACCAGCCTAGCTATAGAGTGAGACTCCATTCCCAAAAGCAAAGGCTGAAGGTGTGGCACAGTAGAAAAGCAAGCACATGCCAGCAGAGTCCCTGTATTCAGCACATAATAATAATAATAATAATAATAATAATAATAATAATAATAATAATAATATTTTAAAAGTGAAGAAAGGAGGAAGAGGAGGGGAGGAGGAAGAGGAAGAAAGAATGAGAAGGGAGAAGAAGAAGAGAGAGAGAGAGATAAGGGGCAGACAGGATGGTCAGGACCCTTCAACAGCTACGGTCCTGTCACTGTCCACCCAGTGCCCCGCCTTGATAGATGTGACTTCAGTGGGCTGAGGCTGAGCCAGGGGACCCAGAATCAGGTCAAGCATGGAGATAGGCTTGACGTCACCTGTAGGGACCTGAACAAGCCCAGCAAGGATCAGGACACCTAAGAGGAGTTAAGGACCTTGGGTCAGTGGCCTTGAGCAAAGAATGGCGTTAGGGTCTGAAATGTGTGTGTGTGTGTGTGTGTGTGTGTGTGTGTGTGTGTGTGTGAGAGAGAGAGAGAGAGAGAGAGAGAGAGAACCCCAGGCTTGGCTAGGTTTAGTAATGGCACACACCTTTAATCCCAGCAACCCAGAGGCAAGAGGAAGCAGATCTCTATGAGTTCAAAGCCTGGTTACATAGCAAGTTCCAGGAATGCCAGAGCTACATAGAGACCTTGTCTCAAAATAACAAACAAACAAAAAAAAATGGCTGGATGACAAATTGTATTCATTATACAAACTAAGGGCAAGACAGTGGAGGGAAAGCTGTTTTTGTGTGATGTGCTTCTGCCCACATCTACAGAGTGCCCCTCCCCCTCTCCCTCATTCCCCCTCTTTGTGTGTTTCTCTCAGTCTCTCTCTCTCTCTCTCTCTCTCTCTCTCTCTCTCTCTCTCTCTCTCTCTCTCTTCTCTCTTTCTATGTGTGTCTGTGTGTCTGTGTGATGGTATGGAGATTAGAGGAAAATTTGTAGGATTCTCTTCTTGCCCTCCACCATGTGGGACCTGGGGATCAAACTTGGGTTGTCAGACTGGAGAGCAGGCTCCCTTACCCACTGAGCCATCTTGCCAGCCTGGATCTCCTTTTTTTTTATGATTTATTTTATTTAACAATCTAGGAAGTTTGCAGCCATCAGCAGTTCCAGTGCAATTTCAGGTGCAATTGGGAATTCAGGAATTTCAGTGGAGCTATTAGTATAGGGGACCTTTTAGGTAAAATACATGCACACTTTTGATAGCACATGTGAGGGGATCGCTCTAAAATTGACCTCGTTGGTTTCATTCTCAGCAAACTGACCTGGACCACTCAACATGGCCTTTATTGTTCCTGATGTTAATGCATGTTCTCTTTTTACAATAAATTCATGACCATAAGAAGATATTAATTTCACATACATAGCATCAGGGCCTTCACAGCCACCATAGGTTTTCTCCTCTCCAACCATTATGTTCTTCTAAAATTCTATCTGAGCCCAGAGGAACTTTAGTATTTTCCTGGCAAGGCTGAGACGCGATCTGCCTGTAACTTGCGTCTGAAGGAAGTGCCTGGATCTCCTTCTTAAGTAGACTTACTTCTGGTCACACATCCAGGGAATGATGAGCAGGGCATGTAATTGAACACCTGTGTCATCCAAGCACTGGGAGGTGGAGGCAGGAGAATCAGGAGTTCAAGGTCAGCTTCACTACATATCAAGTGCAAGTCCCACAGGTGGGCTTTTGACAAAAAGACAAAGAAAAAAATAAAGAAAAAAATAGCCAAAAAATGATATGACATCATTGTCCATTACCCCCTGGATCTGGAGCTCCTGCAAAGACTCATGTGTTGGAGACTAGGTCCTCTGGCTGGAGAATTGCTCAGTGGATAAGCATTTGTGCTACTCCTACAGAGGGTCTGTGTGGTTCCCATCACCCATGTTGGGTGACTTACAGCTACCTGTATCTACTCCCATGCACACACATAGTTATGAATGAAGAGACTGGAGAAGGGCATGGTAGTGTGGGCCTATAATCCCAAATTCTGTGAGTTCAAGACCAATCTGGACCATGTCTCAAAAAACAAACAAATAAATAAATAAAAGACAGGGTCACCAGCCTGTGTCACTATTAGGAAATAGTGGTACACATAGGGGGCAGGACCACTGGGAAGAGTCATTGCAATGGATGTTGGCTTCTCCTTCTCTCTCTTCTTCTGCCCCAGGCACAGGGCAGGGACTGGTGCCTCTGAAACTGTGAGCCAGGACAAGCCTCGAGAGGCTCAAGTGTTGTGTGACAGTATTGGAAATCTGATAACATGCTATCCTAGACAGATATGCCCATTCCCACACAGCATGAGATTTACTTTTTCCTCTTTCAGGAGCCTTATGCATGCTAAGTGGGACTCTGCCACTGAGTCATGACCCCACTTATTACTCTGTGATTCTAGGCAGGGGCTTTAATGCAGAGGTGAAGCCCCTGCCTAAAGTCCCCCAAGGAGGGGCTGGGGGTGAGGCTCAGGGATCGTAAGTCCTTGCCTAGAATCAACTAGTAATGGGCTCAGGAGGAAGAGTCCTACTGCAAGAGAAAGAAGCAAGACCTACTGGTGCCTGAGCAAAGGAAAGGAATACATTCAGGGAAAACACACACACATACACACACATACACACACACATTGTGGTGATTTGAAAATGCTTGGCCCAGGAAATGGCACTATTAGAAGGTATTGCCTTGTTGGAGTAGGTGTGGCCTTCTTGGAGGAAGTGTGTCACTGTGGGGGTGGGCTTTGAGTCACTCCTAACCATGTGGGAGCCAGTCTTCTGTTTGCCTTCAGAACAAGATGTAGAACTCATAGTTCCTTCAGCACCATCCTTGCCTGGATACTGCCATACCTTCTGCCACGATAACTGAACCTCCGAAAATGTAAACCAGCCCTAATTAAATGTTGTCCTTTATAAGAGTGGCCTTGGTCATGGTGTCTCTTTATAGCAACAGAACCCTAAGACACAGACACATGCACATGTGCGTGCATTCATGCACATAAACACACATACATACCAACTGAAAGACAGAATTCAGTCTCGGTTATTATCACACACAGATTCTTCTGTTCTTCCTGTTATTCTAGGACAGCCATGGAAGGAGCCAACCTCAGTGGGGTGTCCGAGTTCCTGCTGCTAGGCTTGTCACAGGACCCCAGACAGCAGCAGCTGCTCTTTTCTGCCTTCCTGAGCATGTACCTTCTCACAGTCCTAGGGAACCTGCTCATCATTCTGGCCATTGCTGCTGATCCCAGGCTGCACACCCCCATGTACTTTTTCCTGGCCAACCTGGCCTTTGTAGATGTCTGCTTCACCTCCACCACCATCCCCAAGATGCTGGCCAACCATGTGTCAGGACACAAAGGCATCTCTTACTCTGGTTGCCTTACACAGATGTTCTTCTTCATCTGGTTTGCCGGCATTGACAGCTTCTTGCTTACTGCCATGGCCTATGACCGCTTTGTGGCCATCTGTCACCCTCTACATTATACAACCTCGATCACACCGCGGCTGTGTGGCTTCCTGGTCACTGCATCCTGGGCCTCAGCCTTTGCAAATGCCCTGACCCACACAGTCCTTCTGACTCGCCTCTCATTCTGTGGCCACAACCAGGTCCCCCACTTCTTCTGTGATCTCAGCCCACTTCTGAAGCTGGCCTGTTCAGATACCTCTCTCAATGACATCATGGTGTACACTGTGGGCGCATTGCCCATCATCACCCCCTTCGTGGGCATCTTGACCTCCTACACACGCATCTTCACAGCAGTGTTGAGGATCCCATCTACAGGAGGGAAATGGAAAGCGTTCTCCACCTGTGGCTCCCATCTCTCCGTGGTGTCCCTCTTCTATGGGACACTGATTGGAGTGTACTTCAGTCCCACATCCTCCCACACAGCCCAGAAGGACACAGCAGCTGCAGTGATGTACACTGTGGTCACCCCCATGATGAACCCCTTCATCTATACCCTGAGGAACAAGGACATGAAAGGTGCCCTGATGACCTTTGTCCGAAGGACGGCAGTCCTTGTTAAGTAGCCACAGGACTGGGAGTTCAGAGGGCAGAAGTTATACGGAGACATTGACATGGCTTCAATTCATCAGTTATTTTATTCTTCCAAAGTTGTTTACCGAACAGTTGTTTGCTTTAGATTTGTTGTGTGTATGAGAGAGAGATCGTGTGTTTGTTAGTGTGTTTGTATGTGTTTCTGTGTGTATAGTGTGTTGTCTGTGTATGTGAGAATGTGTGTATGTTTGCAGGAGTGTGTGTATGTATTTGAGAGTATATATTCTAGAAAAGAGTGTGCATGTTTGTGTGTGAGTGTGTGTTGACTGTGTGCATGTATGTGAATGTGTGTGTGAGTGTATGTTTTGTGTGTGTATGCGTGCGCACACACACACACACGCGTGCATGCACACGTGTATGGAGGCCGGAACAAGACATTGGATCTTCAGGGCTGGAGTTACAGGTGGCTGTTAGCCATCTGAAATGGTGCTGGAAACAAAGTTGGGGCTTCTGAAAAAGTGTAAGTGCTCATAACTACTGATTCATCTCTGCAGAACAGCCTCATCCCATGGTGGAAGGGGAGGAGCAAAGGGGGGAGAGGCAGAGGACAGAAGGAGGAGTAGACAGCTTCACAGGCTAACCCCTTATAACGACCACACTTCCACAGTGATGGAGTCACTCCTTCAGTCTAGGTAGAGAATTCATCATTTCTGCCTGACTGTACTATCCTGGACACACCAAATCTTGTCCAGTCTTGGAAGCTAAGCAGGATGAACAAGGTTAGTACTTGTGTGGGAGAATTAATTTTTTAAAAGATTTATTTATTTTATGTGTATGAGTGCTCTATTTGAATATATGCCTTCACACCAGAAAAGGGCCATGGACACCATTATAGATGGTTGTGAGCTACCATGTGGTTTCTAGGAACTGAACTCAGTACCTCTGGAAGAGCAGCCAGTGTTCTTTACTGCTGAGTCTAAGAATTAAATTTTTAAGATTTATTTTCTGTCTGGGTATTTTAGTGTGCTCATGTGAGTGTAGTACCTAGAGGGTCGGAAGAGGGCTTCATATCCCCTGGAGCTGGAGTGACAGGCAGTAGTGATCTGTTTGTTATCGGTGCTGGAAACCTATCTTGTTTCCTCTGTAAGAACAGTAAATGTTCTTTATTTAACCACTGAACCATTTCTCCAGCCTCCAGGGCAGAATCAATTATCCATTCTAGTCTTATAACCTGACCACCGCTCATTGGCCACAGCTTCCTTGCAGGTGCACTGGGGGTTCCAACTTTCTCCTGTCTTGTTTTTCCATCAAGTCCTAAATCTTTACCTTGTCTGTGTGCTGGGCTTGTTTATACTGCAAGCTCCACAGATCATAAGACTAGAATGGATAATTGATCTTGCACACAAGATAAATTCATTAAAAGATAAAAGAAAGTATGAGAAACAAAGAAATTCTAAGTTTTTAAGTTCTATTTTATTTTTTCTGTATGTGAGCATTTGCCTACATGTGTGCCTGACCACCAAATAGGTGCAGTACCCATGGAGGCCAGAAGAGGGCGCTGTATCCTCCTGTATCTGATGTTACATATGGTTATGAGCCTCCATGTAGGTTCTGGGAACTGAGCCTGGGTCTTCTGCAAGAGCATCAGGTGTTCTTAACCGTGGAGCCATCTCTCTAGCACCCAAGTTCCCAATCATATGGCATTCTACTCATATGATGACATCTTATGCTATGCACCTCCATCCCTCCTAGAATGGGAGTAGCGGTCTATTTTGTGTGTCTGTGTGACTTAACCATCTCAGTTTCAAGCTTACATTTTTTTTTATTTTTTATTTTAATTTTTTAAATAAAGCAATACTTGACATCAAGCATACATCCTTATATGTATATATTCAGATAGCATCCCAACATCCTGTCTCAGTGCCTGTATCATTAGCTCCTATGATCACATAAGCATTCTATTATCTCCTGATACCCTGAGATGGGCAAAAACAATATGGTAACACGGTTAGAAGCTAAGCATGCTGACACACATCTGTCACATCATCCTAGCACTGGGGCATTGGGGTGGGAGACTGTGGATTTTAAGGCTAGCCTGGGCTACAGAGTAAGATCTTGGAGAGACAGGGTAGAAGGAGAGAGGTTGGGAGAGAGAGAAGAGAGAGGGAAGAGACCGTCTTCATATAATTTTGTTACTAGTTATTGTATTATTAGGGTACTGGTGTGCCTAATTTATAAATTAATCTTTAACATTTCTTACATGTATGCATTTAGTACATGTGTGAATGTGTGGAAGTGCACCTGTGTCATGACACCTGTGTAGAGGTCAGAGGATAACTTGTGGGTATTGAATCTCTCCTCCAAAGTCAGATCATCAGGCTTGAGAGCAAGCCCCGCACCTACTGAGCCATCTCACCAGCCTTATAGCTTAATCTCTTTTTTAAAATATTTGTTTCATCCCAACCCCCCACCGTGTGTGTGTTTGTGTGTGTATGTGTGTGTGTGTGTGTTATCCACAGATGCCTCAGATGGCACAGGTCCTTTGGAGCTTTGGTTACAGGTAGTTGTAAGTGCTAGGTGTACATGCTGGGATCTGAATTCTGGGCCTCTGTTAGAGCAGTAGTCACTCTCTTAACCACTGAGCCATCTCTTCTCTCCCATTAATTAACTTTACCACAGATGTGTCCTGGTTAACTGTCAGATGAACTGGATTAGGAGATGGCTAAGGGGCATTTGCAAGCTCTTGGTAAATGTAGCCCTCCCCTGTCACAGCAAGGGCTTCTTTCTGCAGCAGATGGAGTCTGTTATCCAGACCCACAACTGGTCAAATTCAGACAACAAGTGGCCATGGGGCACACCGTCCCAAATGGGAATCTGTAACACAGCCTGACCCTAAGACTTGGGACAGAGAGGGTCTGCAGAATACTTCCAGACATGACCTGGGAGCTGCTTTCCTGATACCAACACCATGTCACCTAAACAAGAAATGCACCATGATGCTCTTTGGTTTGGGTTTGGGTTTGGGTTTGGGTTTTGGTTTTGGTTTTCTCAAGACAGGGTCTCTCTGTGTAGCAGCAGCTGGCCTGAAACTCATTCTGTAGACCAGGTTGACCTGGAACTCACAGAGATCCACCTGCCTCCGCCTCTCAAGTGCTGGGATTAAAAGTATGCGCCACCACCACGTGGCTTGCATCAAGACATTCTGCCCACACAGGTAGAGCCAAGTGATCATAGCTCTGCAACTCTGAGCCTAAGTTGATCCCCCATTGCATTGTCCTCCTAAGTCTCCACCAAGACCAACATGGCTGGCACCGTGACTCAGCAGATAAAGCCCCAGCAGGCACCAAGCCTGACTGTCTAGGTTGGATCCTCAGAACTCACACGATAGAAGTGAAGCTATTCACATACTTGTCCTGTGACCTCCACATGGGTGCTGTGCTGTACAATACCCCAGAGACAAACGCACACGCACACGCACACGCACACACACACACACACACACGCACACGCACACGCACACGTTCCCCCTAGAGCTACAGGCAGTTGTGAGCTACTTGATGTGGGTGCTGGGAATCAGACTCAGATCTTCAGGAAAAATAGCAAATGTTCTTAATCACTGAGCCATCTTTCTTCCTCCAGCTCCTCTGGCCTGTATAACTCAGCTATTTTGGCTGCTTGTTCTCATGGTTCTCTTTGCTCTCCCGGTCTCCATTGTGCCCCCCTCCCCCACCCCAACCCCTCCCTCTACACTCATGTCCAGGCTCAGTCTGGACTCTTCTAGATGCCTCTGGGTGTTCTCTCCCTCATATGGCCTCTCCTCACCCATACCTAGGAGCCAACATGTCCTCCCTTCATTCAGCAGCAACCCACAACCCTCATCTAGGCTTTCCAAAAGCTGAGATTACATGTGTGTACCACCATGTCTAGTGACATTCTTGGAAGGGGGCTGGTGGTACAGATTCTGTTGCAGTTTGAATGTGCAGTGTTCCCCCACAGGTTTGTAGGTCTGGATTCCTGGTGCTCACCAGACGCTAGTGCACTCTAGCACTGTTTTGAGAGATTATGCATTTTCGGGATATGAGG
Organism: Mus caroli; assembly: GCF_978045245.1. Classification (NCBI taxonomy): domain Eukaryota; kingdom Metazoa; phylum Chordata; class Mammalia; order Rodentia; family Muridae; genus Mus; species Mus caroli. The sequence goes on along the minus strand of NW_028227265.1, from coordinate 57,451,219 downwards.
CCTAGCTAGAGGAAATGGTCCCTGGCATGGGCCTTAACAATCAGTGCCCACATTTGACTCAAGCTCTCTACTTCCTAATCTGCCTACATGTAATAAGTAGCAGCCGCAAGCTCATACCACCCAGAACAAGACACTCCTCCGTGCCTTCCATGATGTGTGGACTGTATATCTCAAACTGTAAGCGAAAGAGTGGGTGGGGCCCCTCCTCATTACAGAGTAATGAGAAAAGTAATTAACACATTCAAAGAAAAAGGTCAAGGACACAGTTAAGACTCTAGCACACATTGATGATGGTCCCTCCTCACATTCCTTCAGCATACACACAGTTCTCAGGCAGACAAACAACTTCCAGCATAGAAGTGTCATTGGCTTGCTCAGCACAGGTCTTTAATCCCAACACTTGGGAGGCAGAGGCAGGCAGATTTCTGAGTTCAAGACCAGCCTAGTCTACAGAGTGAGCACCAGGACCGTCAGGGCTAACCCTGTCTCAAAAAACCACACACACACACACAAAAAGAAGTGTCATTGGCTTAGCGACACATGAGACTGAAGAGTCAGGGTGATACAGTTCAACTGTGCGCCCACAAAAAAATTTTTTTAAATGTGTGAATCAAAATAAATATTTTTCCTTATAAAGTCATTTCCTGAGTGTTTTGCTATAGAGAGCTCACTAGCATAATCTTGAACTTCCTGACTGGAGTAAACCACCCTTTTTTGGTACTTACCCAGTCTCATTTATTTATTTATTTATTTATTATTATTTGTTGTTGTTGTTGTTTTTCAAGACAGGGTTTCTCTGTGTAGCCCTGGCTGTCCTGGAACTCACTTTGTAGACCAGACTGGCCTCGAACTCAGAAATCTGCCTGCCTCTGCCTCCCGAGTGCTGGGATTAAAGGTATGCTCCACCACGCCCGGCTTTAATTTGTTATAGCAACAAAGAACAAATGAAAGTTATGAAGGTCAAGGATTGGATAAGTAACATGGAGAAACAGCTCAGTGAGTGAGAGCACTGGCTGCTCTTGCAGACTGCCAGGTTCATTCCCAGAACCACTTGGATGGCTCACAACCACCTGTAACTCCAGCTCCAGGGGATCCAACAACCTTTCTGGTCTCCTCAAACACCCACATGGACTGGCTGGTTTTGTGTGTCAATTTGACACAAACTGGAGTTATCACAAACAAAGGAGCTTCAGGTCTGGAAATGCCTCCATGAGATCCAGCTGTAAGGCATTTTATCAGTTAGTGATCAAGGGGAGAGAGCCCCTTGTGGTGGTGCTATCCCTGGGCTGGTAGTCTTGGGTTCTGTAAGAGAACACACTGAGCAAGCCAGGGAAAGCAAGCGAGTAAGTGACATCCCTCCATGACCTCTGTATCAGCTCCTGCTCCCTGACCTGCTTAGTTCCAGTCCTGACTTCCTTTGGTGATGAACAGCAGTGTGGAAATGTAAACTGAATAAAACCTTTCCTCCCCAACTTGCTTCTTGGTCATGATGTTTTGTGCAGGAATAGAAACCCTGACTAAGACAAATTGGTACCAGAAGTGGGGTTTTCTTGTGACAACCTGACCATGTTTTGGGGAGAACTGTGGAAGGACTTTGGAACTTTGAGCTAGAAGAGCCATTGGGGTGTTAAGAGCTCTATGGGATGTCCTGTAGGAGCTTGGAAGATAATGTTGAGAACAGTGCAGAAGATGGAGGCCTGGCTTGTGAAATTTCAGAGGGGAGATAAAAGACTTTTATCAGGGCTGTTGCTATTTTGATTGTGAAGATTTTGTGATTTTGGTTAGCTGGGGTTGAAGAATCAGCTGTGATTAACAACATACCAGAACTACTAAAGCAAAACCTTTGCATTACTGGGACTATTGATGCTGGTTAGCTGGAAGTAAGAAATTAGTGGTGAATAAGAAGAGACCAATATCATTGAGGTGAAATCTTCTGGGAAGTGTTTACTGAGAGCACAAAGAGGCTATGTTCCAGAGATAGCCAAGGTTATACCTTGTGCTGAAGCAGGACTTGATAATGTGTAAGAGTCACCCAGGTGGTACTGGTTTTGAAGGCCTGAAAGAGTCATGAAGAGCAGCTGAGGCTCAGCACTGTGAGAGGCCTTGGAAGGCCATGCAATTTATGACCTAGGACTGAAGCAGTCATGCAAAGGAGATGAGTCTTGGCACCATGAAGAGAGACTATGATTGGTGAAGCCTAGTTGCAGTAGAAGACAGCAGTGTTTTGGAGATGCCAGTACCATGAGATGACCAGCAGCAGTGGTGTACAGGCAGCTAGAGCCTAGAAGACAAGGTGTGTGCTACAAAGGGCAGAGCTGGAGAAGTGACCCAAGCCCTTGGAGGAGCCTAGAAGATCTTGAGTTGATCCCAGACATTGGATGGTTGGAGTTTGATTCTGCTTTTGACCGTGACTGTGCCCTGATATTGTTCCCTCTTGAAGGAAGTATTTTAGTGGAGCCTACAGTTAAGAGACTTTGAATTTTAAAAGATATTGGATATTTTAAAGGGATAGAATTTTTAATATGTAAAGACTGTAGGACTCTTAAAGTTATTTAGGTCTTAGAGATGAATAAGGAATAAGGGTTGAGGCTTAATAGTGATGTGTTTGTGTGTCCAGTTGACAAGGGGTCAATTGAACTGGCTGGTTTTGTGTGTCAACTTGACACAAACTGGAGTTATCACAAACAAAGGAGCTTCAGGTGAGGGAATGCCTCCATGAGATCCAGCTGTAAGGCATTTTATCAATTAGTGATCAAGGGGGGAGGGCCCCTTGTGGGTGGTGCCATCTCTGGGCTGGTAGTCTTGGGTTCTATAAGAGAGCAAGCTGAGCAAGCCAGGGGAAGCAAGCCAGTAAGTAACATCCCTCCATGGTCTCTGCATCAGCTCCTGCTTCCTGACCTGCTTAGTTCCAGTCCTGACTTCCTTTGTTGATGAACAGCAATGTGGAAGTGTAAACTGAATAAACCCTTTCCTTCCCAACTTGCTTCTTGGTCATGATGTTTTGTGTAGGAATAGAAACCCTGACTAAGGCAACCACACCTGCACATAGTTCCATCCAGACATGAATAACAGGCTTCTAGACCTTAGCCCAACTGACTGTGATGGAGGTACCATTCATGTAGCAGTCCAGTGGCCATGGATGAACTGGATCTACCTGAAAGGGGGGCTGGAAATGAAAAAGGACGGAGTGTGAGAGAAGGATGAAGCCAAGACAAAGTTTCTGATCAAGGATCAAAGTTTAATATTTAGCACTGCATTTATATAGGGAGAGCCCACAGACCCCATCCTTTGGCTCAGCTGGATTATGTTGCAAAGCAAGCTCAGCAGGCAGTCAGTTCCTCAAGGCTCCTGTAGGAAATTGCAGATGCAGCAAGGGGAAAGACTCTACTTGGGTCCTTAAGGTCCAACTGTGGCAAGCACTTAAGATATATTTAGCCTACTCAAGGCTGGGGGAAGGGCACAATTCCCCCTTTTTTGTTTTTTAAGGATGAGCTGGAGGCGAGGGATGGAGGGGGACAAGATTTACTTGTTTTCCATAATCCCATAGGGTAAAGGGTGGCTAGGCGACCGACCGTGCCTATCTTAGGTCAGTGGCTAAATTGCTCCTGTCAGGGAAAACAAACAGCTTTTTGATGTATGTCTCTGTCTTAGGCCAGTAGGAGCTCAAGAGCACTCTTACCTGTCTCTGGTTACTAGCCTTCTATAGCACACTCTTTCCCATTCAGACCAAAGCCATAAAGGACATATGAATAGGCACTCAATGTATTTCTTCATAGCGATGAATGACTGCCATGGTGAATAGCTGAGCTTGCTGAAAGCGATCCTGTGTGAAAGTGCAAAACACAGGTGCAAAAGTTAAAAGCAACAAAATTATAATTAATGGTCCAAGCAGTGTAGAAATTAAAGATGTAAGCTATGGGGAAGTGGAGAATCTGGATTCAAACCATCCCTGATTCTGTCCTTTTTCTCTTTTCCTTTTGGCTAGTCCTTCTTGAACTTTAGCCATAGAATCCTTCACTATTCCTGAATGATCTATATAAAGGTAACGTTCTTCATGGAGGGCTGTAGTCCTCCCTGTTAAAGGAATAAAAGATTAGGAGCTTAAACACATGCACTAACAGTTGTCTGAAATCCAGGTCCTGTCCAATTTTATCCACTGCAAGTGTAATTTCATAAAGAACTGCAACTAACTTCCAAATATGTCTCTGAAAATGTCCAAAACCAACCTTCCAAATGAAGACTGCCATTTCCTTTTTTTTCCCAGTATTTTATTGATTTCTAGACCAGTCCATGGCTGAGTCAGAATAACTGTCACATTGAAGGAAAGAGAAGAGTCATCATAACTCCTCCTTTTGAATTTTTCTGAGTCAGTTTCCACAGTCTCCATGTTCTCTGTCCCACAAGGTCTAAAAGCTTAAAGCAAGGCAGCTTGTCCAAACTGGGATATCGACAAGCAAAGGTAGGTCAAGAACATATGTCTAATACAGCTTCCTGTCACCATTGTCAAGGTGCTCAGCAAGCTCACAGGTCAGCATCATTCTTTGTCCCAGCATCAGAGTTGTCTCACCAATCACTCTGGCAGCTATCACGCTCCTGCAGCATCCTGAGGAAAAAACACAAACATGCCCTCTTTCCCATATTAAATACCTGATCAGGATCATACCATATGCCAATAAGTGGATCCTTTCATCTCACCTAGGCATGAGTATAACTAGTTATAGGGTGCCATAGACACTCAGCAGAGAGTTCCTTGGCATCCAAATTTTAAATTTTTAAAAATAAAAAAAAACATGATTTAAATAATGTGTACAGGGACATAATTCCCCCTTTTTTGGTTTTTTTTGAAGATATTGTTTTAAAGTTCCACAATATCTTGTCCTTGAAAATTGTAAAGAATAATATGGGCAACATTAAATTGTCTACAAAACACCTCAAATGCTTGACTGTAATAGCCAGTTCCATTTTCTGTTTTAATCTGATTTGGAACACCAAGCACAGAAAAACAGTTCGGGCAATGTCTAATCACGTTTTTAGTTGCTTCTCCTGTTAAAGCAGTTGCAACTGTAAAGCCTGAAAAAGTGTCAAGTCACATGTACATGTTTTAATTTTCCAAAATCAGAAATATGAGTACCATCCATTTGCAATAATTGATTGGGTATAAGTCCTCAAGGATTAACACCATTATGTGGCACAGGTAGAAATTGAGGACACTGAAAACAAGTCTTTACAATTTGACGTGCACATTCTCTAAAAATACCAAATTATTGTCTCAAGCTATTACTATTTTGATGATGTAAAGAATGAGATTGTTTAGCTAATTTTCCTGTAAGGCCTATAATCTGCATGGTATACAAGTCTTCTGTGGTATTGCCCTAAGGGGTCTGTCCAGGCAATCCAGTATGAGCTCTTAAATGTCCTATAAAGTAAGGAACAGTCATGTTTCTTAAATTAAGCTGTATTTGTATAAATAACTGTAAAATTTGAGAATTGGCAGTATCTAAAAATGGAACAATTTCAAGCAATTGTAAGCCACGAGCTATATATGGCTACCAGTATACAAATTAAAAGCTTGATTTTTCAACATTTCAAAAATAGCGGCTATAACACGTGATTCAATTATTTATGCTGAAGTGGAGGGAAACTCAAAGAGAATGAACATGTAATCAAATCACATATGCTGCTTTCCCATTAGATGAGCCATCTGTAAATACAGTAAGCCTACTCTCTATTGACTATATACTCAAATTTACAGGAAATACAAAAGCATTCATAGAGGCAAATTGTAATAACTTGTCAATTTTGCTTGAAAAATTTGCACATGCAATAGGCCAAATATCAGTATTGTGCAATGACCAATTCAATTGCTGTTTGGAATAAGGAATAAACATTTCATCAGGTTCTCAAAACATTCTTTACAAAACACTTTCATGACTCTATCCTACAATTCTGTGTTAACACAGCAACAGCTTCACAATAGGGTGTTCAAACTTTACTTGGAGTCGAAGAAAAATGAATCCACATTAATGGTCCCTTTTGCCAAAAAATTGCTGTGGGCACATGAGTAGAAATAATGCAAACAGCCAACAATTGATCTATAGTCTATATAATGTATCTGTTGTTAGCTAATAGCTCCCTCTACTTTCTGCAAAGCTATTCATTCCTCACCACTTAATTTGCATCCCCCTTGAGAATATCAAACACAGGCTTAAGGTGAGGTCTTAGCCAATTAACATCTCCTAGAAGCTTTAAAAAAGATTTATTTATTTTATGTATATGAGAATGTGGGACCATGAAAGGCAGACTGTTTTCTGGTTGAGCTAGGTTTAAACCCCAGTGACCCAACAGATAACTCTGCAAGGAACAGAAGGAAGTTTGCCAAGCTCCCAGACACCAGGCTCCTGACATGAGGCCCCAGATTCATAGTTCTGTGGCCATCAGTCACATAGGGCAACCCTCCCATCAAGCTCCTGGTATTCTGTCTGGACTCCACTCCCACAGTTACTTAGCAACAGCCAGGTGTGTTCCAACCCACAGTTACCTGGCAACAGCCAGGTATGCTCCTCCCCACCGTTACCTGGCAATAGCCAGGTAGGCTGGCCTACTATAAAAGGGCTGCTTGCCCCCTCCTCCCTCTCTTACTCTTACTCATTCTTCCTGCTTGCTTCTCTCTTGCCCTCTTGCTCCCCTTCTCTCTGCCTTCCCTTCCCCCCCCCCTCCACGTGGCCATGGTTGGCCTCTACTTCTCTACTCTTTCCCTCTCTCTGCCTTTCTCTGCCTCTACTCCATGACAATAAATACCTTAAAACCATAGACTTAAAACCATAGACTGTCTCTTCTCATCAGGACCCACCGTGCTGGAGCAATGGAGCAAGTTTTTCTCTAACAAGCCATGTCTAATCTCCTGCTTAGGCCTCCCTACTCAAGGCTGGGAGAAGGGCACACATTCAGGCTATAAAACTCAGCACACCTTCCAAAATGAAAACAAAGGCCTAATTCATCACAGTCTTTAGTTCTAGGACAGTCTCTAGATGTGCTAACCTTGCTTTCTGGCTTCTGTTGTTCTACTTCTGGTTACCATTAACTAAAGCATGTTAATCCAGCACATGGTTTTAGTGCTTAAAAGGTCACCCTAAGAAAGGCTCAGGGTTACTCTGGGATCCTAAGCATCTGGTGTAGTTGCCAAGCAGTGAATAAAGACTTTCTACAGGCTTAAACTAGTGACCAAGTAGTCTTCTCTGGTGGGTATCCCACATACATTTTTTAGTAGAAATAATTTTTTAACTTTTTTTTAAGATTTATTTATTTTATGTATGTGAGTACACAGGTTGTGAGCCTTCATGCGGTTGTTGGGAATTGAATTTTTAGGACCTCTGCTTGCTCTGGTCAGTCCCTGCTTGCTTCAGCCCAAAGATTTATTTATTGTTTTACATAAGTACACTGTAGCTGACTTCAGATGCACATATGGGGATTTGAACTCAGGACCTTTGGAAGAGTAGTCAGTGCTCTTACCCTCTGAGCCATCTCTCCAACCCAGAAATAAATTTTTTTTAAGGAATTGGACAAGTGAAGCTGGAGTGATGGCTCAGCAATTAAGAACACTTACTGCTCTATCAGAGACCTGATTCCCATTCTCTCACACATCAGAAGGCTCATAAATGCCTGTCACTCCAGATCCAAGGGTTCAGACACCCATTTTGGCCTCCCTTGACATCCATGCATACAAAGAGACACACATGTCTTATAAACTAAATAAGACAATAATTGGGTGATTCTTTCAGCCTCCCGACCTAAGATCTCTGGGTTTGCTCAGGAAGACTCAAAGGGAAGCTGAGTCCCAGCTGCTTCCCCCACATGTGAGGGGGCCATGAGTGTGAGGGAAAGAGAGGAGTGGGAGAGAACCCGCTTCTCGCCATAGTTCTGGTGCTCTGAGCGGGCAGACAAGGGAAGACTGTGCACACTTTCCACGTGGCCCCAGGTGGGCACCTGGCTGTGTTAAGCCACTGACCCCACATGACAGGTGGTGGACAAGCGGCAACCCCAGGTACCAGGTTCTCAGCCTCTGACATCCCACGCTGGATACGGCAGAGGAGCTGAGAACAAAATAGGGGCTCTGGGGATGAAGGAAAGAGAGGACAGGGGAAGAGGGGGCACTGGATGGTTCCCACGTGGGTGAGAGTCCTTGGTCAGGTCCATGGCTGGAGCACAGAATGGCCTTCTGGTAGGAGATTAGATGCGGCTCATTAGGAGAAAGCCTATCCCATCATTCAAGCACGTGGGCCTTTATGATCAGAGAAGGTCTATGGTTTTAGAGCTTTATTGTAGAAAGGCAGGGAGAAAGGAGAGAAGGTAGAAAGAGAGAGGCTGGCCATGGCCACATGGAAAGAGGGAAAAAGGGAGAGAGAAAAGGAGGGCCAGAGAATAAGAAAGGTGAGAGCTTAAGAGAGAGAGGAGGGGTCTAGCAGCCCCTCTTATAGTGGGCTGGGCTATCAGGCTGTTGCCAGGTAACTATGGGGAGGAGCATACCTGGCTATAGTCAGGTAACTGTGGGGGTGGAGTCTGGCCAGAATGCCAGAAGCTTGGGACATTGTGTGACTGATAGTCACAGAATTATGGACAGGCACCTGATTCTGGGAACGTGGCTTGCCTTTCCATCCCTTGTAGATTTCTTTAACAGCCTGTACTGGGGGGGGGGGGGGGTCAACATGCATACATACAATATGTAACAGTAAAATAAATCCTGAAAGAGCGAGAGCAGAGAGGAGTACACAGTGAGATCTGGGTCATCCCGCAGAGACAAGGTGGGGCCTGGGAGAGAGACAGGCCCTGAAAAGAAAGGGCTGCTCCACACAAAAGGCTACTGCAGAGTCCAGGAGTCCAAGGGAACCACCAGGAAAGGATAGTCCCCTACCATACATGCCAGGACCCCAGGAACCCTGAAGCTGCAGAAACCAACAGTCCTTGTTCCCCTTCCTCCACATAGCACAGAGCCTGCTGGAGCTGGAGAAATCAGAGTGATGGAGGGATCGGAGGACTAACCTTTCTACTCAGGCAGCTGTGCCAGCAATTCTTTCCGTAAATGAATGCTGCTCTCATCCTTGAGCAAGGAGACCTTATTTCTCTGTAAGCAGCAGTTCGTGCACAGACTCATAGCTGGTCAAAGGTCTGAGGTTAAATTGTGCCAGGAGCCACCAAGGAGAAGCTAAAAATTAGCAGGTGATCTTCCTGAGATGGTTCCAACATGGACTGTCAAAATTAATGACAGATTTGCTTCTCTAGACAAAGCCAAGAAGAACTTTATTTTAGGAATGATTCCTGCTATCAATATGCTTTTCCTGTTATTGTTAAGTATATATAACAATCACTAAGTATTAGCCCACCCTTTTGAGCAGATCTCTGCAGAACAATGAAGATGTACTTATTGTCTTGTAGTGATACTTTATAGACAAATAGATGGTTTCTTAATTCTTAATGATGATCCTATAAGAATTCCTAAAATTATATTAGTAATTATCATCGTTTTTTTTTACAATAGGACTGCTATTAAATCCTCTCTGATAATCAAAACTGCAATGATAACTCTGCCAGTCTTCAAGTGTCACAAGTTAATTGCTTCTGAGACAGCAACCAGACATCCACAACTTGGAGCACATTCCAAGAAGTTGTAAAATAATTACTTAAAGGTCATAAAAAGGGAAATGAAGATTTACTATAGGTGCAAAAACAGACGATAAGATATTGACTGGATTTATCTATACAAAACTTCAATGATAATGTAGAAAAGTTATGGTTTTTAACTCTCCGTGAACCTGTTGAGTTAGTGACACAAAATGAATGCTTAGACAGATAATTATTCCCAATAGATATGCATATAGACATTCTCTGTTATAAACTTCTTATTCAATTTATGATTTGAATTTATGTATAAACGTGTGATGAGCTTTTTACCATGTGATCATTTACTCAGAAAGATGTATCAGTGCTGAGGACAAAGAGAGGACAGCTCTGACCCCCTTTCTTAGAAAACTTTCATAGGAAACTTTTTAGAAAGAACTTAGAAATAGAGATTAAAATTTAAAGTGTCTCTTTTTCTTCCAGTGACTTCAACTAGAAGACTGGGAGTTAGAGCCTTGCAATATCTGCAGAGTAGAACAAAGGCTACATTACTTAATTCCCCTCTGTTTTACTATGAGGTACTAAATGCCAGAGGCTGTAGCTTTCTGGCCTCAGAACAACTCAGACAGACATGTCAGCTACAGAAGCAAAGTGACTTAGACTTAAGATAGTGTCTTAGTTAGGGTTTTACTGCTGTGAACAGACACCATGACCAAGGCAAGTCTTATAAAGGACAACATATATTTGGGGCTGCCTTACAGGTTCAGAGGTTCAGTCCATTATAATCAAGGTGGGAATATGGCAGCATCCAGGCAGGCATGGTGCAGGTAGAGTTGGGAGTTCTATATCTTCATATGAAGGCTATTCATGGTAGACTGACTTCTAGGCAGCTAGAGAGGGTCTTAAGCCCATGCCCACAGTGACATACCTACTTCAACAAGGCCATACCTCCTAATAGTACCACTCCCTGAGCTAATCATATACAAACCATCACATTCCACTCCTTGGGCCCCATAGGCTTGTTCAGACATGAGTCTATGGGGGCCATACCTAAACATACCATAATGAAAAATACATTTAGGGACTTCAAAAGTCCCTGTAGTCTATAGCAGTCTCGACAGTGTTAAAAGCCCAAAGTTCAAGGGCTCTTCTGAGATTCTTTTAGTCACTTAACTATAATCCCCAAAGCAAGACAGGAAACCAGCTGGGCAAACTCCAAACTCTGCATCTCCATGTCTGATATCAATGCAGTTTTCAGATCTCCAACTCCTTTTTTTCAATTTTATTGACTGCAATAAACTTCTTTCACTGGGCTATTTCCATTCCCTGTTAGCAGCTTTTCTCAGCAGATAGACCATGGCTCTGACATCTCAAACATTTTGGGGTTTCCAAGGCAACTTCAGTGTTACAGCTTCTTGTTTCAATGTCTGAGATCTACAAATGATCTTCTGAGCCTTTGGAGGACCAAAGGGTTTGTTATAACTTCTCCAACTCTGCCCTCTGTAGCACTCTAAGCTCCAGTTGATCCATTGCCACTGCTGTTCTTGGTGATCATCCCATGATACTGGTAATTCCAATAACGGTGGGGCCTTCCATTGCAACTAGGCTTCATCAATAGCCTCTCATAGGCTCTCTTCATGGTGCCAAGCCTCAACTCCTTTGCATGACTCCTTCAGTCCTGGGTTGTCAACTGCATCTGAGGCTGCACCTTCACCAATGGTCTTTCACGGCCTCTCACAGTGCCAAGCCTCAGTTGTTCCTCAAGACTCCTTCATGTCTTCAAAACCAGTACCACCTGGGTGACTCTCACACATTACCAAGTCCAGCTGCAGCACGAGGTACAACCTTGTCATCTCTGGAACACAGCTTCTTTGTGCTCGCAAAAAACACTTCCCAGAAGATTTTGCCTCAGTGATGCTGGTCTCTTCTTAATCACCACTAATTTCTTACCTCCAGCTAACCAGCATCAATTGTACCAGTAGTTCCCTTTTCCTCTTGAATATAAAGCCAGAGACACATGGCTGGAGCTGCCGAGTTCTACTGCTTGCAGCAGCTGGTCCCTTGTTCTATTACATTATCACTAAATTCCTCTTTTCCAACCCTGACACTACCTAAGCTTGGCTGACCTGGATCTTGTTTTGTAGACTGACCTTGAACTCAAGAGATCTGTTCGCCTATCTCCTGGGATTCACAGTGTGTACCACCACACCTGGATTTAATCTTTTCTTCAGCTAGAACTTGCTGTCTCAGACTGGCCCCCATGAGCGGTCCATCACATATTCAGTGATCTCCTTCTCACTTTAACTGGTCGGTAAAGGCTAGAGCCTGTGATTGGGCAGTGGAGGGAAAGGTGGGAGGGAGGTCTTTGAGAGTGGGGGCAGGTGGAGAGAAGAGTATAAGAGGGGAAGGAGTGCTGATAGAAGAAGAGAAGGAAGCAATGGAGTGGATCAGCAGGACCAGAAGAAACGGGAAGTAGCAAAGGGTCTTATAACTGGGGAATAAGCTAGTATAGTGTTAGATCTGCCCAATCTAGGCACATAACTTATAATTATAATAACTGGGCTGTGTAGTTTTTATATGGGCTTATTGGCGTTGGAAAGAATAAATTCCAATGTAAAAGTTGGAAGCAAACATTCCCACCCTATCTACGAGTCCAAGAGGGACATTATTATCTCTACAGAAACCAAACAGACCTGCCCTCTGCTCCACAGGGGGAAGCTATACACCATAGACAAATACCCTGCACCGTGGGAGAAGCTATACTCCATAGGCAAACATCCTTAGAGGCCCAGGCTGCCACACCCCTGAGACCAGATATTTCAGTGTCATAAGTAAACTGTTCCCTGATAGCAACAGACACCCCTTGGGCACTGACTGATTCCTGAGAGTAGCCTGAGCTGGCCCTGGACCAGAAGAGGCTATCCATGGCTTGAGTAGTAGCTTTAGTGTGTAGACTCCAGAGTCCAGAGCCCATGTGCAACTCCCAGGTCAGATATTTGCATAAATTACTAGCTATGAGGAGCATTGGCTGCTGCTTCAAAGAACCTGGGTTCAGTTCCCAACACTCACATTGGGTGGCTCATACACCAGTAATTTCAGTTCTAGGAGGCCTAATGCCCTCTTCTGGTCTCCAAGGATGCTGAATACATATGGTTCACAAACTCACACACAGACATACAAATACACATAAAACCAAGTAAAATTTTTTCCTTTTTTTCTTTTTAAGTAAAACACAGTGCCAGTATATTGGTAGAATTGTAAAACCAAGTGAAATTCAATTGAAGGCACTTGGCAGAGAGCCGCAGGTGCAATAGGGCCAATCAATGTTTACTGTAATTATTATTAATTACCCAATAGTGCTGCTGAGTCTGTGGCTCTGCCTGTTTTGTAGCTCTGTAAACCATATGAGCTTCCTTGGGCCTCAGTTTCCTATCTGTGAGTTAGAAAGGTAAGCTGCCATGAGGCTCACAGGTAGAACTCCTGCTCTCCTGCCTAGAGCCTCCCAGTGAGGTCACAGTTGGCAGAGGAACACTTACTGAGAATGTGGTAAGGTGCTGAATTTCACACCCAGCACTGCAAAAAACTACAGTGCAATGCAGCCTAGTGCTATGGTAAAGTCTGTGACCCTGGTGCTCTGCTAGCCTGAGATGGAAGAATCTTGAGTTCCAAACTTGAGTCCTGGGCTACATTGGATGATCCTATCCCTAACAAAGTGAAACTGTATACTCTCCCAGTTAGGCTGGTGACTGGTGTGGTATGCCAGTGGCTTCACTTGGCTGCCCATGTGTTTTTATCACTGACACTGTGAGAGATACATTTAATCCGGTCTGATTCTATCACAAAGGGAAATGGAATTTGTGTGGTAAGGACACAGACCAAATTAGGGAAGGATTAGCGAAAGAATTTATAAAGTCTGGGCTGGGCCTAGAACCTGGACTGAGAAGGGCTTGCTGCTGAGCCAGGAGTCACTCAGGTAGGCTTTGCAGGGATGTGGCATGGGGGGTGGGGAGAGTACAGGAGTTTGAGGCCATTTTCTATTTTTGTAGGTAGTAGGGAGTCATATCAGGTTCTGAACAAGGAAGACAGTATAGGGTCTGAAAAGGGTGTCAGGAGCCCCAGGCCTGCCAAGAGCTGTAAGTTTGCATGAGATTACTCACGGCAGCTGACAGACCAGGCTTCTCAATTTGGTTAGCTACACATGAGAGAAACCCTGGTGACAAGAGAGACATAAACAAAGATAAAAAAGAGACAGAGAGAGGTATAGAAAGAGAGATGGTGGTGGAAAGGATGAGAGAGAAGTGCAGAGTCTGAGCCAGGTGTTGGCACAGGCCAAATGAAGACAACTGGCCCTGATATGCACTGGCAGGACTCAGCAGGGCAAGGTTACAGACCTGGGTCTTCCGTACTCACAAACCTTCATTCTGCCCTGGAGCCAGGAAAACTAAGGCTGCCAGGTGCAAACCCCACCGGTGACCTGGCTACAGGAATCTTTAGAGACCTACCTGTTGTCCACAGTCCCGCATGGTCCCCATACCTGTGTCACTAGATTATAACTGGAACCTGAGATGGCTTTTTTTTTTTTCCTTTAAAAGCCTAGGACCAAATAAGCCTAGGGCTTCAGGCTGGTGAGCTGGCCAAGTCCTCCCTGCAGCAGACTTGGGCCTCCTCCAAGACTGGTCAGCAGGAGGGTGGGCATGCAGGGCCTGCCTATAAGGCCTGGTCCTCCACCCTGGGTTGCTCACTCAGCCCCGTACCCATGCCCCAAAGAAAACATGGAGGCCATTAAGAAAAAGATGAAGATGCCCCTCCCGAGTGTTGGTAGATGCCAAGGCTAGAAAAACAGAATACCATCGATGGCGCTGAGCAGGCTGAGGTGCACAAAAAAGTGCCAAAGACAAGTGCAAACAGGTAAGAGCCCTGTGCTGTGCTGTGCTGTGCTGTGCTGTGCTGTGCTGTGCTGTGCTGTGCTGTGCTGTGCTGCCTCTGGGCTGTTTAGCACCCTCTCTGTGGTGATCTTTTCTGCTGCCTCAGGCTGGACCTTCATGAAGGGCTTGGCTTAAGAAAGGGAAATCAAGTCTGTGGCTATATTTTTCACTAATTGTGAGTGGTTGGTCGAGCTTAATCTCCCAAGAGAGTCTAGTGCTCAAGAGAAGCTTCCTCAGTCCCCAAGCAGCTCTGGGGCCAAAATAATGGTGGCAGTTTGTCCTGCTTCTCAATGGATTTTTGTTCTCGTGTGTGTGTGTGTGTGTGTGTGTGTGTGTGTGTGAAAGAGAGAGAGAGAGAGAGACATACTTCCCTGTCCCAGAGGAAAGAGGGGACTGGTACCCAGCTCTTCCATCCTCAGCTTTATTCCCTTGAGGCAGGGTCTCTCCTCTGATCCTGCATGTGGCCTGGCAGCGGTAAGTACTGGTGATCCTCCTGTCACTGACCTCTAAAGTGTTGGGGCTACAGTACAGGCGCATCCATGGGGCTCTTTTTATTATGAGTGCTATGGATTTGAACTCAGACCATCAATGTTTGTGCTGTAAGTGTTTTATCCAGTGAGCCAGTCCCCCCAGCCCAGGACTTTTTAAAGTTATTTTTGGTTTTGGTTTTGTTTCTATATTTTCCAAGTCTTTTTTTCTCAAGGAAACTGCTAGGAGTAACTTGGGTGGAAATCCAGGTGTCTCTCGTTTTATTTGTCTGCATTGTGTTTGCGGGGAGTGGGATGCACACATGAAGACTGGAGGACAATTTTAGGGATTGCTTCTTTCCTTCCATCTCTGGAGTCCTGGGTTCTCAAGCTTGGTGGTGAGCACTTTCATTCACTGAGCTGTGGCAATGCTGTTGCTTTCGACTTAGGATCCAGATATGTAGCACAGGCTGGCCCACAAGTTATCCTCCTGTCTGAACCTCCCAGGTGCTGGGATGACAGAAGTTCACCAGTGTGCCTGGCTAGAGACCACCATCTCTAAAGCCTCAGTGAAATCTTAGGATGCTCTGTGATGGCCAGATATGGGATACCAGGTCCCAGGGGCCTGGAAAAGAAGGCAGGGCGTGGTACTGAAGGTCAGCCATTCCTGCTGGTGATGGAGGCTGCAGGTTGGCTACAGATAACAATATGGACTTCCCTTCCCTAGACTGCAGGAAGACAGAGGGAGCCAGTCAGGACCCATCTGAACCAACCACTGTCCCCATGGCCCCCAGGGACCTCCAGCCAGATCCGGTTCCTGACTGTGCCTGTCCAGTGAGGAAGCGGGATGGAAAACTGGCCTGGCTGTTTCCTGCCCCACTTGCAGCCCAGGGCAGCAACATCTGTTACTGCTGCCCTTTGACCCCATATCCTTCCTCCACTTCATTGAACTGTGTATTCTGTAACCACTTTACTGTGAGAGAGAAACTGAGGCCCAAAGCACAGTGGCTGGACAGGGAAGGCTTTGGGCATGGGATCTGGACAGGAAGTGACTTAGGCCTGTTGGTGCTGTTTCCTTTATCTTCCCACCTCCTGCCACCGGAAGCTTTGGAGTGTGTAAAAATGGCAGAGTGGGTAAAGTGTTCGCCACACAACCATAAGAACCTGAGTCTAGATTCGCAGACACTGTAGAAGTCCAGCACAGCAGGGCATGTCTGGGGGAATCAGGAACAGGCAGCTCCCTGCCCAGCCAGTCTCACCAAACTAATGCACTCCAGTTCCAGTCAGAAACCCTACTTCAAAAAAACAGAATGGAAATCATGAAAAGAAGATGCCCACCATTAACCTCTGCCTTACACACAGGCAAGCACACTCACACATATGCACATGTACACACATACACTATCCACATACCAAAGATCACTTCCTGTATGTTCTGCAGCTGGGGCCTGTGGTGACTTCAGCTGTAAACACAGCTCTGTCAGTCAGTGAGCCCAGGCTGGAGGGAAGAGGGACGTCCCCAGCCTTGGGGTGCTAGAGGGAGGAGACTGAGTGAGCACCCTCACAATGGATAGCAGAGCCTCTCATCAAACCACCATTGACATCCAAGTCCTATGTGGTCCTAGAGTCCGTTCTGCTTTCAGGGACTGTTTGCCACTCTGTAACATGGGACTTCTGTGAGTCTGCATCTCTGTAAGTTCCCAACTGTTCTTGTACAAATGCTGTCTCCCAAACTTTAGGAACTCACTTAGGTGCCCAGACAGGTAAGGGGACACATGGTGGTCATCCCAGCCCTCTGGAGGCAGAGGCAGAAAGTTCAGGAATTCAAGCTCATCCCTGGCTGCACAGGAAGAATCCCTAGGCTACATGAGACCCTCACAACACAACAGGACTAGAGAGATGGAGCAGTGGTTAATATAGCACCTTCTGCTCTTAACATATCGCCTGGGTTAGGCAACTTACAACTGCCTGTAACTCCAGGGCCAGGGAACCCAATATCTCTGCAGGCACTTGAGCATGAGTGTAGACACACACACACTTAAAAAAAATTCAAAACCCCTCAAACGCCCTTTATAGCCTATGATTCATGTCCAGTGGAGTCAAATCTGATTCACACTGAGAGAGTTCCCATGCTTGGCATACAGTAGGTGCCCTATAAATACTCCACTCCACAGGTCCAGAAGGAAGACAAATGGGTGAAGGCCAGTCTTGGTCTTTGAGGTGTCTTTAAGGGAACTGAATGACTCTCTTAGTCAAAGACAGCTACCTACCCTAAAGTGTTCAAAGTTCACCAGATCAAGGTATTCATTATGTAGATGGGGAAACTAAGGCCAGAAAAGTGACGGGGGTGGGGGCACATATCTGGGGCTGAGAGCAAGACTCCAGGCTCTCTGTCTAGAGGTCAAGGCCCTCCCTTTAGCCTGAAGTGCTAGGAATGACGTGATGGGCCCAGTCACATCCATCATAGTGGCAGACTGGGACAAGGTCCAGAGTGGCCTTGGAGATGTCAGATAAGCCAGCTGGAACAGCTGTCTGCTGGCTCGTCTAAGTCTGGTTCTACCATCTAGAGGGTAGGCTCTAACTCCTATCCACTAAAGAGTGTCTGCCTTGTGCCTGCTTCCCATCAGCCCAGAGCCTCAGGACTTCCCAGGTGGCACCTCTGACAAGCTCTCCCTGTGAGAGGAAAGAAAACAACTTTAATCCAGGGTCAAGAGGCAAAGGCAGCAGATCTCTGTGAATTTAGAGCCATCCTGATCCATACAGTGAGAAGCAGTGTCAAGAAAAAGAGGGGGAGCAGAAGTGGACACTTGCATGTTCACACACACACACACACACACCCGCCCCACACACACACTCACAAGTGTGCATACACACATATATAGCTGGTTATCTTCTTAATACTTACTGTCCACAGAGATCTGAGTATTGGTGTGAGCATGGAGTCCCTATCAAATTTATTTTAAGAACTGGGGGGTTGGGGGAAGTGGTGGGTGGGCGGGTGTTAATCTACAGAAAGGCAACAACCCTCAGTGTTTCCTGCTGAGGAAGGACAGGAAGCTTGGCCCCACAGGGGAGTACTGGGGGGTGGAGGGGAGTCCTGCTCTAGACCACATATAGCATCAGGGATAGCAGGAGATACAGAGATCCTGTGGAGTTGACACAAGAGTGACCCTAGCAGCTAGGAGGTGTCACATGGCTGAGTGGTTCTCAGAGAGACTGATGGGATGCCTAAAACAGGAATTGTGGGGGACAGACTCTCAGAACAAACAGCACTAGATTCTGGGGAAGGTTAAAGGACACATTAATTAAAACAGATGCATGCCGGGCGGTAGTGGCACGCGCCTTTAATCCCAGCACTTGGGAGGCAGAGGCAGGCGGATTTCTGAGTTCGAGGCCAGCCTGGTCTACAGAGTGAGTTCCAGGACAGCCAGGGCTACACAGAGAAACCCTGTCTCAAAAACAAACAAACAAACAAACAAACAAAAAACAGATGCATAACAAATGTGCAAAAGTTAGAGGAATAAAAATTTGATCTTAGAGGGGAATTGGTTCCTGAGAGTGAGTCTCTTCCAGGCCAGACCTGAAAGCCAGGTGTGGGAGCCAGATTGGAGTGGGAGCAGGATCTGGGCTCTTGAAGGTGCTTTGGTGGCACCTTCCTCAGTTTCATTACCCAGAGAAATGGGGAACCAAGGAAGTTTCTCAGCAGGGGAAAGGGCTTGCACACTGGTCAGAAAGTTTCTGCCTACAAAACTGGGTTTCTATAGGCTCCACTTTGCTTAAACAGAGATCACCTGAGAGCTGCATTCAGAAAGTGAGAATGCAAAATCCAATTTGTAGTGTTTCAAACTAAAGCTCTGACTTCCTCAAGAGAGTGGGGACTCTGATGAGTCCAAGAATGGCCAGTCCTTGGGTCAAGAGTAAAATCCCTCTGTATTCAGTAATGCACACTTACCGCTCTGTGTATGTGGAGGGAGTATTTTATATTTTATGTGAGTGGGTGTTTTGCCTGCATGCATGCCAATGCTAAGGGGTCATGGAAGCAGAGAATGTTGGCTCCCCTGGAACAGGAGCTGGGAATCAAACCTGAGTCCTCTGTACCAGACCTTGTCTAGACACACGTTTTACTTTCACAAACTTGTGTCCTCTGAATGAGATCTTCTTTATATAAACCTTTTACTTTCTACATTAATGTGGGCGCATGTGTGAGATTAATGGACTCTGGGCATCAGGCTTGGTGGCAAGCACCTTTACCCGTGGAGCCATCTCATCAGCTCATAAAAACTTTCAGAAGAAATTGAAATGCGTGGAGGACGAACTGGACAGGCACTCCGAGGACCTGACAGACTTAAAGAAGACTCTAAAGCAGACAGAGAATAAAGGCTCCCAGGTAAGTGAGCCGCCGCTGGGCCAGGTGGGGCGGGCAGTGAAGGAGGACGAGGAGCCCACAGGGCAAAGGCGGCTAGCGGCACCGACGTCAGCCACCCCCTCCAACCCACCCCCCGCCCGGTGCTGACGTCGCGGCCGGTCCGGGTGACCTCATGGGCCTGACAGCAGGGCCGGGGGGCGGGGAGAGGCGGGGGCGGCCCCGGCGTGGCCAAGGCTGGCGGGCCCGGGCGCGGCCGCCCAGCTGTCGCCGGAGCCCAGCAGAACGAGTGAGCTATGGCCGGCCTCAACTCACTGGAGGCAGTGAAGCGCAAGATCCAGGCCCTGCAGCAGCAGGCAGACGACGCAGAGGATCGCGCGCAGGGCCTGCAGCGCGAACTGGATGGCGAGCGCGAGCGGCGCGAGAAAGTGAGAGACCAGGACCTGCGCCGTCCGCGACCCCCGCCCTATCCCACTTTTCGTCCCGCGCGCTTCCGGGCCCGTAGTGCTCCCTGGCGCCCTCTTTTCTTCCCAGCTCCGCATGCTTCTAGCTCCCCCTTCCTCCGTCTGCCCTCCGCCTTGATCATCCATACCCTTGGATCCTGGAGCCCCGTACGCTGGCGGGGCAGGAACTGGGAGGTTGCGGGGGACAGTCCTGCGCGGGGCTCTCCGGAGTAGTGGGGCAAATACCGCGCTCCCATTGTCTGCGGCTGGACCAAGGTGGGGGCGGGGGCGGTGCGCGCTTTTGCTTCTTCGCGCCCGAACTTTCCTTGCACGTCCCTAGGGTGCGGCCGCGACACGTCCGCTGAGGGCGGGATGGGGACAGGAGAATTTGGACGCTGGCCTGCAGGACACCCACCACCTCCACCACCACCATCACCCTGTGTCCCCATAGCCCCAGGGAATATCCACTAGGGGGCCTGTCCGACGCCGGAGCGCCCACTGTATGCGCCTTCCCGAGAGTTCAGGGACCAGGGTGCATGAATAGTTCGGAAAGAGGAAAGGCCTCCGCGCCTCCTCTTCATCCCTGGGTCAAGCCCGGGGCCAGAGATGGGTCTGGGTACTAAGCCCAGCTCTGGCACCCACAAAGCGTTCGACTCGTGTCTCCCAAAAGTCTGCTACAGGTGGGTAGAAAGAAAAGCCTGGGGAGAGGCATTCCAGACGTTTCCGGGGCAAGGAGAGCCCCTAGCCGGAGTAGTAGGGCGGTGTTTGCTAGCGAAGGAGACTCACAGACAAGGGAAGAGGTGTTGTGTGATTGCCCAGGTCTCCTGAAGCCGTAGTGTGGGAACTCAGGGCGGGGACCCTAGAAACTGAAAGGCCAGGTGGAGTTGGCAGTGCATGTACCGCCTGGACTCCTCCCAAGACTGCCTGGGCGACAGCCTGGCCTGGGTAGAAGCCTTGAATCCCTCAAGGATCGCTCCGGCTGGAGAAAGCCTCAGAACCGGGCGGAAGCTTTGCACAGTAGCTGTTACGGCTTCTCACACGCTCGTCCCACCCTAGACATCTCCAAAATGGCCTCGAGACTCTAGCCAAGCCAGGAATTTGGCGGCCCAAGGGTGGGGTGCGGGGGATGCCTTTTGAAAAACTCTGAGCTGCTTTAAAAGTTCATGTGGGAAAGCATGCTTCTTTTGGTTGTAGAAAGACATCTCAAGTTGATTCCGGGCCAGAAACACCCAGACTAGAAATGGGGTTGGGGTGTGTGTAGCTGATTTCTGGGCTTGTGTCCCAACAGCTGGTTTCATTTAGATTTTTGTGTGATTAACCGACGTCTTCCTGTTGCTTGGCCACAAGTATCTAGCAAGCCTCTTTTACCTTATAAGGGAAACCCTTTGTAGCCGGTGGAAGGCTTTGATTGCAGGAAGGGGCGGAGCTCAAGATGACTTAGGGTGTGTGTGTGTGTGTGTGTGTGTGTGTGTGTGTGTGTGTGTGAATGCATGAATGTGAACTAGAGCTCTTTCTGTTTTAAACAGTTGAAAATATGCCAAGATCAAAGTGTGCCTCTTCAGTCTAAGTTCTTTTCCTTTTCTTTGAGACAACTCATGAATGTGGAAACTCAATGTGACTGTGAAAGTGATTACTATGTTGGGTGTGGCCTTGAGCCCCCTGCAGCCCAGGCTACTTAGTGGCTGGGGTTGTCATTGAATCGTGGGATACTTGCTTAGTATGCACAAAAGTCCTGGGTCCCTTCTGCAGGACTGGGTGAACTGGATGAAGTAGAGCCTGCACTTGAGAGATTAAGGCAGGGCAGTCAGAAATTAGGGCCAGACTATGTAGTTAGAGGCCAACTTGGACTTCGTGAAACCATAACTCAAAAAAAAAAAAAAAAAAAAAGAAAGAAAGAAAAGAAAAGAAAAAAACAACAACTAAAAGCTCCACCGACTGCAGATGGGCACAAGGTTCTTTTTAGCAAATGGCAAAAGTTAACAAATTAGATAGTGGTCCTGCTTACATAACTTTTGCTAAATATACTAAAAACTGAAGTGGGCAGGAACCAATCCTGCCCCCAATTGTTGCATATGATAGGTACTGAAGTTCAAGATATAAAAAAGAGGCACCATGGGCCCCAGAGATGGTTCATCTGGGTAGAGGTGTTTGCCACTTAAGGCTGATGATCTGAGTTCAGTCCCCAGGACCCACATTGTGGGAGGAGAGACCTGAGACACACAGGCACATATTGATGTTGGGGGAGGGTGGTCACAGATCACAAACTGGGGAGGCGGGGGGGAGGCAAGGGGGATCCTCTGTATATTGACAGGCAACCTGGCCTGTTCTTTATACTTTCCCTGCTGTGTAAACTGAGGTAGAGAGGGCCCAGACTCACACTGAGTTTTATAGCTGTCCCCATGCAGTGGTTATCCCTGAAAGGAAGCTGGTAGCATGCTTCCTCTGCATCTCCTCATGAGCCTCATGAACCCACACACTGTTTTAAAATGTGTGTGCTGAGAATCTAAACTCAGGTCCTTATGCTGGGCAGCAAGTGATTTTACCCACTAAGCCAGCTCCCCCTTTTTCTGGTATTTTAACAGAGATCTTGCTATATAATAGTTCAGGCTAGCCTAAAACTCTTTGTCCTTTGGCTTCAGTCTCCTGGAGCTGCTAATTGAGTCTCACGTGACTAACTTTCCATGCTCCTCCTTGAGGGAGGCCATCCCTAGATGACAGAGGGAAGTCACCCCTTGGTGACAGAGCCCTAAGTCACTATACAATACCACTGCACTGGTGGGACCTCCTTGTTCCCACCTGTAAGGTGGGAGACTTGAAGACAAAACAATATCAGGGCTGACAAGTTTGCTCAGTTGTTGAGGTGTGTGTTCTCCAGAGGGCTGGGCACTGTGCCTTGCCAGGGAGTCTGAGGCAAGAGGATGCCTGAGTCCAGGAGTTGGAGACCAGTCTGGCTAATGCACAAGGCCCTGTGTCACAGATCCATCATTTTTAAAGTCAAATTTAAACTCAAATGAGTATGAATTCCCTTGAGCCTGGGTCCCTGGGTGGGTTGTGGCTGGATAGCAGGGTCACTGAGGGGATGGGGCGTGGGGAGACACTGCTTGCCAGCTTGACTCTTCTTTTTTTTTTTTTTTTTTGTTTGTTTTTCGAGACAGGGTTTCTCTGTGTAGCTCTGGCTGTCCTGGCACTCACTTTGTAGACCAGGCTGGCCTCGAACTCAGAAATCTGCCTGCCTCTGCCTCCCGAGTGCTGGGATTAAAGGCGTGCGCCACCACGCCCGGCAGCTTGACTCTTCTTAATCACCCAGATATAAGGTGTATATCTGACTTTCCAGGCTGAAGGAGATGCAGCCGCTCTCAACCGCCGCATCCAACTGCTGGAGGAGGAACT
This sequence comes from Mus caroli, assembly GCF_978045245.1. Lineage (NCBI taxonomy): Eukaryota > Metazoa > Chordata > Mammalia > Rodentia > Muridae > Mus > Mus caroli. The sequence continues at coordinate 57,428,019 of NW_028227265.1, read as the reverse complement.
GGACCGGGCTCAGGAGCAGCTGACCACAGCCCTGCAGAATCTGGAAGAGGCAGAGAAGGCTGCTGATGAGAGTGAGAGGTAGGATGCTTCTGACCTGTGGAAGACAGGGGTGGAGCCAGGTGTGGTGGTGCATACCTGTAAGTTCAGTGCTGAGGCCAGCCTGGGCTACATGAAGCCTTTCCTGACTTTAAAAAGATGTGTGTGAGCGCTGATGGCTCAATATTTAAGTGCTTAAATCCTACCACTTGAAAAGCCAGTGTGGTTTCACAAGAGGACTTGGGGTTTGCTGACTGTCAGCCTACCTCCAGGTTCAGTGAGAGATCCTGTCTCAAGGGAATGAGACAGAAAGTGACAGAGCTGGACACCTGACATCCTTCTCTGGTCTCCATATGCACATACACAAATGCACATAGACATGTATGGATGGAAAAAATTTTGTGATGGTACTAATGACCTTGGAGCTGAAGGGATTTGAAGATCTGGTTTTGTTGTTGTTAATTTTTTTTAAAAAAAAGATTGATTATTTATTGTATGTAAGTACACTGTAGCTGTCTTCAGACACCCCAGAAGAGTGCGCCAGATCTCATTATGGATGGCTACGAGCCACCATGTGGTTGCTGGGAACTGAACTCAGGACCTCTGGAAAAGCAGTCAGTGCTCTTAACCACTGAGCCATCTCTCCTGCCCCGACCTGTTTGTTTTTAATCCAATTCCCTTTTCTGTTTTATTTTGTTTGAGGCAGAGTCTACCTATGTCGTGCTGGGATGACAGATGCTTCACCATGTGCCCTGCTTGGTTTTCTTTATGGTAGCTTAAGAGGACACTTTCCAGGAAACAGAGAAAAGCAAAAATGTGCAGGAATGGGGCTAGGGCCTCAGAGTGTGTTATTACTTTCTGTGGAAGCCCCAGTTGCCTCTCTTGCCCATTCTAGAAACAATTGAGTTTCTAGATGATGTGAAGAAAAGAGAAGTAAAGATAGACTGGGCAGCGTGGCAGTGTAGACATTTATCCAAGGACTAGGGAGACAGAAACAGGGTGATCTCTGCCATGTGCCTCGATGGTAGTTCCCATTGCTGTGGCAAGCTTTAAGCTTTTGGATGATGCCAGCTATATTTTAGAGACAGTACATAACCAACCATCACTGTGTTTACAGCTGACCCTGCTACTCTGGTGATATCTGGGCAGCATTTGGGCTTCCACAGGGAGCTCTATCCAACTGTCCCCAGGAAGGAATGGTTCTAGCATGTCTTGGCTTGGAGAGCTGAGGGACCATATATTTTATATTTTTCCTTTTCTTAACTTGCTACACTTGTTTAAAATGTCCTTCATAAGACTTAACCAGAGAACAAAGTCTATGATGGGCATTTCTGAGACTTCCTTTGTCAATGCAATTAATCTGAGTCTCTTCAACTTAGCCTCTGGCAGACATTTCAGACAAGGGCAAAAAGTAGCAACATTCTTCACCAAACTATCACAAAAACAGTCTCTAGGCCACATATTGCAATTCTCCGCTGAAACCCCGTGGGCCAGGACCATGTAATTCAAGTCACTCTAAGCAGCAGAGTCTTCCATATTCCTACTAGGACATCCTATTAAGCCCCAGGTAAAGCATTCCACCACTTTCCAGATCCAAAGTCCCCCAAATCCACATTCTTCCAAACAAAAGCATACCCAGGCCTATCACAGCAATACCCCAGTCCCTGGTACCAGTTTCTGTCTCAGTTAGGGTTTTACTGCTGTGAACAGACACTATAACCAAGGCAACTCTTATAAGGACAAGATTTAATTGTGACTGGTTTACTGGTTCAGAGGTTCAGTCCATTATCATCATGGCAGGAACATGGCAGCATCCAGGCAGGCATGGTGCAGGAGGAGCTGAGAGTTCTACATCTTCATCTGAAGACTGGTAGTGGAAGACTCGATTCTAGACAGCTAGGAGTAGGGTCTTAAAGTCCATGCTCACAGTGACACACCTACTCCAACAAGGCCACACCTCCAAATAGTGCTTCTCCCTGGGCCAAGCATATACAAATCATCACAACTGGTTTCACACTGTGCTGCTGTGACTATAAACCAGGCACTAGACAGCAACTAGAGGCTGGGATGTGGCTCAACAGCAAGTACCTGCATAGTACGTGTGTGTGTGTGTGTGTGTGTGTGTGTGTGTGTGTGTGTGTGTGTGTGTGTGAGAGAGAGAGAGAGAGAGAGAGAGAGAGAGAGAGAGAGAGAGAGATCATATAGCAAATATAGGACCCTGACTCTATACTGTACACTAGAAGCAATTTAGCTGGGCTGTGGAGGTAGTCCAGAAGGTAAAGGCGCTTGCTACCAAGTCTCCTGACCTGAGTTCAAACCCTGAGTTCCACATGTTAGAAAGAGAGAACCAACTCCTGCAAGTTGTCTTCTGACCTCACATCTGTGCCATGGCATGTGTACACTTAAACACACACAGTACTCATGTTGGGTAGCTCACAGCAGCCTATAACTTCAGCTCCAGAGAATAAGAATATTTCTGACCCCTCTGTGGGCACCTACATACACACACACACACACACTTAGAAATAATAAAAATCCTAAAAAATAAAACAATGACCAGTGAAATTGCTCAGTGTGTAAAGGCCCCTATTGCTAAGTGTGACAACCTGAGTTCAGTTAGTGCCTGGGACCCATACTGGAGAAGGAGAGAAACAGCCCCTGCAGGTATGTCCCACCCTCCACACAGTGTGCTGGGGCGCATGCACTCATGCACAAATAAATAAATGTAAAATAATAATAAAGCAGGTGTTTTATCCTCTTCCACACTTTTAATAACATGTGTCATCAAGCCTTGTGCCTAGCTTCTATCTTTGTCTTGGGGATACTGTGCGGGTGATCACTTGACCCACAGCCATTTCTCTGGTGCCCATTACCTTGTTTGTTCCAATCCATATAACTCTGCAAAAGCAGGCTTTGCTCTGAGGCAGCTGAGTTGTTCTGACTGCCTGAGGACATCCTTCTTTCTGACCTGAGTAAACTTACATATCCGTATCTTTCTCTGAAATGCTTGGGACTGAAAGTATTTAGGAGTTTGGGTGTTTCTAGATTTGGGGATATTTGCGTATCAATAATGAGCTATCTTAAAGGTGGTTTCAGAGCCTAAACAGGTAATTCATATGCATCCCATATCCCTTGAACATGGGGCCTGAGGGACAGTCCATGTGTTTCTAGTGTGCCCTCCTTTGAACAGTGGCCTGCGACATAAGGAATTCTCCATCTGTACTGGGACTGTGCTCGCATGTTCAGGTTGTGGGTCTCACTTCAGACTCACACAGCACTGGGTAACATAAAGGTTTGTTTTGAAAGCCAGGCATAGTAGTGCATGCCTTTCACCCCAGTAATAAAACCAAGAGATAAAAGCCTACATCATTTTGGAGCACTTTGTGCTGCTCAGGCTATACCTGACTTTCCAGTAGCTTTTGTATTCCAGTTTGTCCATTTTGTTTCCATTCAGTCCTGGCCCTGGAAGCTTCCAGGAATTCCCTTTCCACCCAGCATAAACATCCCGCCCATCCTGCCCCTGTGTTCTTTCACTCCTGTGTGGTTTTTTTGGCTGGCTGATTGGTTTGGAGTGATATTTTTTTCTTTGCTTTTATATTTTAATACAAAGTCTCATTTTATAACCCTTGAGAGCTGGGACTAAAGGTGTGTTCACACACAGAGCAGCTCTGACTTTATTGTCTTCTTTCTTGTTGTTACTATTGAGACAAGATTCTGTTATATAGCCCTGGCTTGCCTGCTCTCAAAGGCCTGTCTCAGTCTCCCCAGTGCTGAGACAGAGCATTCGCCTGCCATACTCCTCCAGTTCTCTCCAGACCTCAACTAAGCTCTCAAAAACCCTCTGCTCCGCCTCAGCTCCTACACCTGCTCCTCAGCATTCCTGTAGGTGTGGATGCACATTCCACAGTGACTGCTGGTCCTCAGGCTTGTCTTACTGTGAGGAATACAAAACAGGGGTGCACTCTCAGGGGCTAGCCCAACTCTGCCACTTAGCAGCTCTATAACCTTAGCTTTTCTCTGCCTCAGTTTATTTGTAAACTGGGGATAGTAGACCCACAATATGGTATGCTTGTGAAAGCTGGGTTATTTGCTAGTGTGTGGAGGTCCACCAGTCATCATGATGATGCACGCCTGTCATTCTAGTGCTCCTGAATGCTGAAGGAGGTATAGTAGCCTGGGCTAAGTAGCAAAATCTGTCTCCTAAGACCTAAAAAAGGGGTTGTGAGGGTGGGTAGGATTAAAGCTCAGTTGATAAGAATGCTTGCCTGGCATCCACAAAGTGGGGTTCAATTCTCAATACCACATAAGCCCATCACCATAGCACTGAGGGGGAAGAGGCAGGAGGATCAGGAATTCAAAGCTATCCTTGACTGCATAGTGAGTTTGAGACCAGCCTGGGCTGTATGAGGCTGGGGAGATTGCTCTTCGGGTTAAGTTCTTCAGTCTAAGAACCTGAGTTAGTACTCCCCCCTCATATAAAAGCTATGTATGGCAGGGGGCCTGCAATCCCAGTACTGCAGAGGTCAGAGGGTCCTGGGGCTCCATGACCAGCCAGTCTGTGGGGAACAACAAGTTCTAGGTTCAGTAAGAGACCTGTCTCAAAGATACCATAGACTGGAGAGGAAGGTTCCAAAGTTAACACTTGTTTTCTTGAAGAAGATGTGCGTTCAGTTCTCGCATCCAGATGGCTCAATGAAATGAATATAGAAGTTGACAATAGGTCTTTATCCTTGCCTGGGTGCTGGGTGGATGCATTTGAGGACCTTGCTGTGATACCCCACCCTATCCAACTTGCAGAGGCATGAAGGTAATAGAGAACCGAGCCATGAAAGATGAGGAAAAGATGGAGATCCTGGAGATGCAGCTCAAAGAAGCCAAGCACATCACTGACGAGGCCGACCGCAAGTACGAGGAGGTGAGTTAGGCCTATGGGATGGCTGCAGGAAGTGGGAGGAAATGGTGCTGCCGATAGGAACCCATCGGAAGCCCACATTTAAGACGATTACCTCTGTGGGTTTCCAGACACAGCCACTTGACTGGGAAACTGTCTTCAAACAAAAGTATGGTGGCCACTTGTCTGAGCTGCTGGAGACCAACTGATCAGTTGTCCCACTTGTCCACTCTGCTTGTCCCTTAAGCTGGATATGGACCAGTTGGAATAAACTGAGGGTCATGACTCTGACTCTGCTGCCCTTTTCTCTTTCTTTTCTTTTACTCTTTCTTTCTTTCTTTCTTTCTTTCTTTTCTTTCTTTCTTTCTAAATTCTTCATGGATATAGAATTTCCCACTAACTCAGGCTGACCTGGAATTCCTGTGGCCCAGGCTAGCCATGAACTCTTGACTGTCCACTGCCTCAGCTTTCCAAATGCTAGGATGATAAGTATGAATCACTATGGCTGGCTGTCTTGTTTTTGGTTTTCCAATATATATTTGTTTTGTTTTTATTTTTTCTGAGAAAGGTTTTCCTGTATTCCAGGCTGTTCTCCTCCCTATATAGAAAACAATACAAGGATGGCCTTCAACTCCTGACTCTTGCCTCCCTCTCCAAAGTGCTAGGATTACAGACATGAACAAGCTGGCTGAATTTTGTTTTTAAAGAAAGGGTCTAAGGTATCTCAGGCTGGCTTCCAACTCTTTTTTTATATGCCTGGGGTAATCTTTTTTTGTTGTTTGTTTGGTTTGGTTTTTCGAGACAGGGTTTCTCTGTATAGTCCTGGCTGGCCTGGAACTCACTCTGGAGACCCAGCTGGCCTCGAACTCAGAAATTCCCCTGCCTCTGCCTCCCAAGTGCTGGGATTAAAGGTGTTCGCCACCACGCCCGGCAACCTGGGGTAATCTTTAATTCCCAATTCTCCTGCCTCTCAAATGCTGGAATTATAGGTCACCATGACTAGTTTTGATTTGGTTTTGAAACTGGGCCTCCTAAACATAAGGAAGACAGATGACATCACTACAGCGGGCTCTTGTACTTCTTCCCTTCCTGGCTAAGTGACTCAGCTCTACCGTTTCCTCCCCTGGCTATGGGACCTAAGATGTTCCATCTCTTGCAGGATCCAGAGTATCCATGGAGATGGGTCTCAGTTGGGTCTTCTGTCTTTGTAGGTTGCTCGTAAGTTGGTCATCCTGGAGGGTGAGCTGAAGAGAGCAGAGGAGCGGGCGGAGGTATCTGAACTGTAAGTGGCAGAACGGGCCTGAACTGCTCATCTGGCTCCAGGCAGAGGAGGGATAATGGGCTGTGCTGGCTGGGAACTGCTTGTGGCTGGGGCTGGCCTCTACTCAAGAGCTTGGGCATTCAGAGTCCCAGGCTCATCTCACCTTTTGCTTCATTGGCTGACAGCTGCTGATGGTTCTTCCTGACAAGGGAAGCTTTGTTGCATCCTTTTCCCACCAAGATGCTGGGCAATTGAGTTGAGAGTCGAGGACAGCATAGAGGCCCCAAGTTTCCTTCTTCCTGGGCTTTACTTTCTTCCTTCCTTCCTTCTCTGTCTTTCTCTCTCTCTCTCTCTCTACTTCCTTCCCTTCCCTTTCCTTCCTTCCTTTCTTTGTTGTTTGGTTTTATTTCTTTGTTTTGCTCATTAAGTGGTTTGTTTTGTTTTGAGACAGGGTCTCTTGTAGCCTGGAATGCCTAATCCTCCTGTCTCTGATTCCTAGAATAATAAGCATGCACTACCACACTGAGTTTAATTTTTGTTTTTCACAATTTTATTTATTTATAAACACACATTATACTTTAATTACAACATACCCTCTTTTTTCCTCCTCTCACCGTCCCCCTTTTTCTCAGTATATACCAACTTTGATTTCTTCTTGCTATCCACTGCAGTTATTTGGTGTATATATTATTAGCAAGAGCATGAAGAGGGGTTATTTACCCGAGTAAGGCAACTTGCTGAGTAGTTACACCACTGAGAAATGTATCTCCTCCTCCCCCAGAGGCCATTAACTGCTGATAGCTACCTGGGGAGGGTGGACCTCATGAGCCCATCTCTCTTCTATGATGGAATGTTGACAGGCCCCACCCCCTGCAAGTCTTGTGTAGGCAGTCACTGCTGCTGTGAGTCAGTCCATGGTGCAATAGCCCTGCCCCATGCAGAAAATGGCATTTCACAGCTCTGCTGCCCATTCGCAAGCTGCCCATGTTCTTCCACCCCCTCCCATTTTCTCACTGTTCCTTGTTGGCTGTTTTGAAATTTTTGGGAGTTTTGCTGTATGGCCAGACTGCCCTGAAACTTGGGATCTTCCTTCCTACCCCTACTTTGCACATTGAGCCAGGCCATTTGGTTTTCACAGAACCCTGTTTATAGGGGGGCAGATACCCCACAAGTGTTTCAGGGCATGGCTTCTGATGTTGCTATTGGTACCTTCCCATGGAAACAGCTCAACTAGAATGTCACAGTCCCAACAAACAAAACCTTTCCCTCTTGGCCTTGGACCAAGGATTCAGCTCCACAGAGAGTCCTGTAGGGCTGGGAGCACCCTGGTTTCCCAGATGTATTCTAGGCTTGCTTCCTGGAGTGTCCTGTGAACTCTGAAGGCCATCTCCCATCTCCCACCCTTGTCTTATTTGCACACCTTCCTAAGAAAACTAAGCCAGTCACAGATTTCACAAGTCCCTATTGCCTCATCCCTGGCAGATTCCCAGGTTGCTTTACAAACCCTCCAGATGCCCTCCTGTCCTGCCTCTGCCTGTGCTCAGCAGGAGAGGGTATGATAAGTTTCCAGCAGTGGTGGAGTTGGGGGATGGACAGTGGACTTGCTGGAAGGGAATTGCCTACATTACAGCAAATCTTGTTTTGGTGCAGGAAGTGTGGTGACCTGGAAGAGGAGCTCAAGAATGTAACTAACAATCTGAAATCACTGGAGGCTGCTTCTGAAAAGGTGGGATGGAGGGAAACTTGCTACGTTTTGTTCTGTTCTCAATCCAGGTAACCTGGCATGTGCTAGGGTATTGTTGTGCAGGCCTTTGCTAATGGGAGCCATATTGAGGATGAGTCTCTCACCTGAAGCTCATCTATTTGGCTAGTCTAGTTAGCCAGCTTGTTCCAGGAATCTCATCTCTACAGAGGGAGCCACACCCATCCAACCTTTATGTGGATGCTGGGGTCCTTGCCAGGCAAATGCTTCACTCGCTGAATCATCTCCCCAGCTCCTTCTTCCTTCCCTTAAGTATTTATTTCATATGTGTAAGTGCTTTGCCAGCATGTATGCCTGCACTGTAGGGCAGGGTGTCAAATCCCCTGGCACTGAACTTACAAAATGGTTGTGAGCCTCCATGTGGGTACTGGGTCCTGAACCCCAGCCCTCTGTAAAAGCAACAAGAGCCCTTAACCTCTGAGGCATCTCTCCAGCCTCTTTCCCTCTTTTAAGGACCACCTTTGGGGTTTGTTGGTTTTTCTCCCATAGTATTCTGAAAAGGAGGATAAATATGAAGAAGAAATCAAGCTTCTGTCTGACAAGCTGAAGGAGGTGAGTGACCACACCCAGCTTTGCCCTACATCTTGAGGGGCTAATCTGAAGCAGGGTAGTGACTCTTTTCTTCCCTAGGCTGAGACCCGAGCTGAGTTTGCAGAAAGGACAGTTTCTAAACTGGAGAAGACAATCGATGACCTGGAAGGTAGGAATCTCCACTTCCCTAAGTGACATATCAAAGTTGAGTGAGTAGGTCTGTGGAGGGACAGAGCTGGGCTTTTTTTCCAGAGTGAAGTCTTCAAAATTCACAGAGATGCTTTGCATATTTTAAATGCCTCCAGTTCTTGCTGTCCTTTCTCCCAGAGGCAAGGTTTATCTTAGTGTGAGCAAAGAGGAAAAAGGAGGCTGCAGGGCCTCAGTTCCCCAGGGAACACAACTCAGCATTTCTTGAAGTGACTATGTTATTCTCCATGATAGATAGAGCACGGAAATTCCAGACACTTGGGGTTGGGATCCTCCAGGAAGGGAGACTCATTCTTCACGAAATCTTTATCCATATAAGGGAAAATGCTCCTATAGCAGGGTGATTAAGCCATCAGAAGTTATCTTTGGCCCAAGGGTGATTGTAGTGGGGGTTATCTTGAGATAGGGTCTTAGAGTGTAAAACAGGCTAGTCTTGCCTCTGCCTTCCAAGTTCTGGGATTAAAGGTGTGTGCTACCACGCCTTCAAGGGCTCATCTAGGCTACTCCTGTTCAGAAGCCCAGACCTGTTTGTTTGACGCGGGGCTCAACTTTGTCTTTGTTCACACTGTTTGTCTATATTCTATCTCAACCCTCCATCCTATTTCTTCAACCCCCTTCCTGGGGACACCACCCTCTAGACAAGAGTGCCCAAAAGCTCAGGTAAATAGCTATCAGCAAGGATGTGAACCATCCCTCAGTGACAAGACCTCTCTCTGAGGGCTGTGGGTGACACCTTGGCTCCTAGCCATCTCCAGGTGAACTGGCTCTGGTGCCTAGGAGCTCCAGGGAACCCACCTTATGGTGTAAACTTTAGCCTTTTCCCCATGTGTCTACCTCTGACTGAAATGACAACAGGCCATCTTCATCTTCTGTTCTTGCCACCTCATCTTTGAGCTGGAGTCGGGTGCCTTTGGCCATGACCAGGATGAAAGTGGGCAGTTGGCTGTCTCTCACAGATTAAACCCTCTTTACCAAAAGAAAAATGAGGTCCACATGGCCCTTTTCTGAAAATAAGGAAACAAAAGCCTACCTGGCATGATTCCTCAAACATAGCACTAGCTAACCAGGATGGCAGCGCAGTCATCGTTTCTTAATGGAGAGTGTCTGAATTTGAGTCAGCAAATAAAAGGAGGCCCTCTTGATTGGGGTCTAGGCTATGAATTCCAGTGGTTGCTTGCATTCTTATGTGACATTTACCCTAACCCATTTTGTTAGCTGGGCAGTGGTTGTACATGCCTTTAATCCCAACACTTGGGAGGCAGGGGCAGGTGGATCTGAGTTCAAGAACAGCCTGATCTACAGAGGACATTGCTATGGAAAAGTGCTGGGAATGAGGGGGTGGGCATTTTGTAAACCCTGCCCTATACACCTTGTTTTGCATATGCCCTGGGACAGATCACTGGCCTTGATGGGGGGGGGGGTGCTTTTGTTGTTTGCTCAGTATTTCCCTCAGAAATTTCCAGACACGAATAGCCTCCACCCTTTGAAATAACCACCATCCCTTCCTGCCTCTCTAATCATTCTACTAGAGCCCTTCAAGTGTTCAACCCTCTCCTATTGTGTCTGAGCTGTGTTGAGTCTCAAGGACAGGGAATACTTTGGGGTGAGGCTCTTTCATTTTAATTAACAAAACATGCTAGAGAGGCCAGGATTGGTGGTAGAAGACCTGGGTTGCATCTTACCTCCACTACTGGAACTGTACAACACTGAGTGTGCCACTTAGGCTTTCTGTAAAACAAAAGTACAGTCTGGGTTACCAGGAGCATTGCCTAAGAACATGGAGCAGCTGGCTCACAAAAGCATCGTTAACAAGTCTTCACACAGCCAGGTCACAGTAGTTTGTTACATGAAGGCTTCTGTGGCTATAGAGAGACAGCTGTCTTCTGCAGTCTAAAGTGTTTTGTTTGTTTTGTTTTCCTGAAAATTTCCAGGTTGATCTTATCATAGTTTATGAAGCTTTTTGCTTTCTCCCAGAATTTTAATGACTCCTGGCCTTGTCTTTTATCAGCTGTCACTCACACAAACCAGTCTTCCCTCATGCTTGGCCATGCAGAGCTCTCAATGGCTTTTTAAAATTACTGTATTTTACTTATTTGGTGGTGCAGAGCACACATGTGCCACAGTGCACAGATGTGGGGGTTAGGACAACTCGAAGGGATCAAATTTCTCCTTCTACCACATGGGTCCTGGGGATGGAACTCAGGTCTTCAGGCTTGGCAGCAGGAACCTTGACCTGATGGGCCATCTTACAAACTGACCTATTTCCTTTTTTAAAATTTTACTTAATCAGCAGAATTACTGAATAGTTTTCCTGTAGTCTTAGGTTGCAGTCTCTGTTATTTACCTGGAGTTATTTACTCCATTGCCAGGGGCATCCTGTATACCTGGAATTACAATAGCCACCCACAAGTACTCCAAAGGAAAAATGGGTTACATAGTTTTACATTGTCCTAACAGATGTACTAAGTCATCTGTATCTAGTAGCAAAGTCTTTTATGTGTACAGCATCTGAATTGTGAAGCATGTCTCAGTTCTCATGAGGCATCTATCAATCTCACACACACTGGTGGTATTCTCCCTACCTCACAGATAGGCAGACTTAAGACCTAGAAAGCTTGAATGGCTCACTCTAATGATACACTTTAGGGCTTCAGTCCAAGTGCTCTGGCTCACAGATTGCTGGATTTATCTGGAAAAGGAAAACAGGACAATAAACCAAGTTTCACCAAGGCAGAAAAGTTGTTTTTAAGTACACTGTAAGTACACTGTAGCTGTCTTCAGATGCACCAGAAGAGGCCATCAGATCTCATTACAGATGGTTGTGAGCCACCATATGGGTGCTGGGATTTAAACTCAGGACCTCTGGAAGATCAGTAAGTGCTCTTAACCATTGAGCCATGTCTCCAGTCCAGAAAAGTTTTTGTAAAGTACATTTTATGCACCATTTGAAATGTTAAATTTTTAAAAAGATTTATTATTATATCTAAGTACACTGTAGCTGTCTTCAGACACACTAGAAGAGGGCATCAGATCTTATTAAAGATGGTTGTGAGCCACCATGTGGCTGTTGGATTTGAACTCATGACCTTTGGAAGAGCAGTCAATGCTCCTACCCGCTGAGCCATCTCTCCAGCCCAAGATGTTAAATTTTTTAAAACAGTCTTTTTTTTTTTTTTTTTTAAAGATTTATTTATTTATTATATGTAAGTACACTGTAGCTGTCTTCAGACACTCCAGAAGAGGGAATCAGATCTCGTTACGGATGGTTGTGAGCCACCATGTGGTTGCTGGGATTTGAACTCTGGACCTTCGGAAGAGTAGTCGGGTGCTCTTACCCACTGAGCCATCTCACCAGCCCAAGATGTTAAATTTTTATTTGTAGTTTATGTTTGTTGAGGAGGTGCACATGTGCCATGGCTCATGTGTGGAGGTCAGAAAATAGGTTGTAGGAGTCTGTTCTCTTCCCACTATGTGAGTCCCAGGGATAAAAATGATTATCAAGCCAGGTAGCAAGTGCCTTTTCTTTGTTTGTTTGTTTGTTTGTTTTTTGAGACAGGGTTTCTCTGTAGCCCTGGCTGTCCTGGAACTCACTCTGTAGACCAGGCTTGTCTCGAACTCAGAAATCCGCCTGCCTCTGCCTCTGAGACATGATCTGGTGAGATCACAGGTCTGGCTAACCTAGAACTTGCTGGGTAGTCCAGGAACTTACTGGGTAGTCCAGGAACTTACTGGGTAGACCAGGCTGGTCACCTCTGTCCTCAGTGCTAGGATTAAAATAATGCACCAGCACTCCCAGCCTAATATCCTATCTTGTTTGCTCTTTGATCCCTATTACTCTATGGTATTCTGTGTGATTCTTAGCTGTGGCTTTCATTGTCACAGCTTGAAGTGCCCCTTTTCCCTTCCCTTAACAATGATGCTTATTAATTAATTTTTCCTTTCTTAATCTTTACCAGAAAAACTTGCCCAGGCCAAAGAAGAGAATGTGGGCTTACATCAGACACTGGACCAGACACTAAACGAACTTAACTGTATATAAACTACACCAGAAGAGTCCTGTTTTAACACCAACTCCACTCCAGAGAGTGTGCCCTGTCTTCCTCTTTTGTAAGAAGTTCCGCTTATTACCAGGTCTCCACCTTGCAGGAAATGCCAAGCAGATAATGAATTCATGACCAAATATTTTGTGTTAGACAAGCTTTGAGCACCAGTTAAGTTTAATTCTTTCCTTTTCCATTCAAATGGCACCAGCTTCTCTGATTATTCTTATTCTTAAATTGCATTTATTCCTAAAATAGGCAGGGAATTTCACACTGAGTATAGTTGCTTAAGGCTGAGGGCATTTGGTTCTTGGGAATTAGTCAGCCCCACACTTTGAAGCACAGGCTCAAGTATCCAATTGTAGCTGGTTGCTGTTGGGGAAGTTTTGTGAGGCTAGGGGTTGTCACAAGAAAATATGTAGAAATTTTCCACCCAGAGCAAAAATTAACAGTCTCCTCCTATGGGAGGTTATAAAGCACAAGCAGATGAGTCTGCTCCACTCTCTCCCGTGCAGAACAGATTGTCGTAAGCATTCCAAGCGAGAATGCTGGGGTGATCATTGTTGCCCATGTGCCTTCTGACTGAGCTTTAATGCTGTTCCATGTTACATCTTTCCTCACTCCAGAATTGTTCTCTGAGGACCAAGCGTCTTATTCCAGGACTTTTCTGCTGTGGTCTAATGATATGCCCAGCAGGGAATATGGCAGAGTCCAACCCTTTTCAGCCAGGGCTACACAGTGAAACTCTGTCTCAAATAATAAAAAGGCTAAGTAGCCTTCAATACATTGAGCATCGTTCTAATACCAAGTGTTGGGCAACAAAAGGTCTCTCCAGCAGCAAAGTAGTGATAGAAAAAGAAATTGGCTTAACTTCATCTCCATTGATCAGGGAACAACAAATGGAAGCTTGACTTTGCCAAGACTTGAATTCCTTCGGGAATGACACTAATAAAAGACCAAGACCTCCTGATTGAACTGGATGTGGAGTGCTCTGTAGGCTGCACATTTTTTGGCTTTGTAGTTTTCCTTTCTCAGTTAACATCTCACACTGAAACATTCCACATTCCCCAGCAGTACGGGGCCAACTCAAGTTTACAGTCCTGACTGAAAGTCACCCTGCTTCTTTCTAGCTTATCTGAACCCCTGCCCCTCACTCCTATTTATTAAGCATCACACTACCAGGGAGATGAACTTTGAGCAAACTGTGCAATTGATAAAATCTACTCTGTTCTTTAGGTTCTTGCTATTGTATCATACATAATAGTATCACTTTTTCTACATTTTGGTCAAATAAATTTTTGCATAAATAATGTGTATGGATTTATTCTTTTAGTTGACAGTTTTGTAGGTATATATAATGCATTCTAGTTATTCCACATACACATTCTTATCTCTTTCCCATTCCTATGCATCCTACCTCCATCAACACCAGTCTCTCAGTGTAGAACATTCACTAGAGCCTGGCAGGATTCCACTGGCAGGTCACACACTGAAAGCAGTGACTACTCCACCTTTTCTGAATCTATCATCAAACTAGTTCTGAAGGATGGCCCCCAAGTCCCTCCTCCATCAACACCTAGCTATTGATTAAACAACTTTAGTTCAACAGATGTTAGCAGAGTGTTAAGGTGACTGTGCCAATAGCTCAACAAGTAGCTTCTTTTTGCCTTACACTGTGACTCCATGATACAAAGACAGTTATCTCCATACTTCAGGTTGGGAGCACATGGCCTCTGTTACTCAGAATGTCTGGCCCTTTGTGATCACTAATCCTTCCTAAACTAGACTGAGCCAAATGGGAAGGATTTTAATAGATGGTGCAGTGGTTCTCAGTGGGCGGTGACCCCTTTGGGGTTAAACCCCTTTTCACAGGGGTTGCCTATCAGATATTTACATTACAATTCATAACAGCAAAACTAGCTATGCAGTAGCAATGAAAATTTTATGGTTGGGGGGTCACAAAATGGGGAACTGTATTAAAGGGTCACAGCATTAGGAAGGTTGAGAACTACTGAGATGGTAGGAGAAAGGTTTATGCTGTCCTAGTTAGGAGAAACCTAAGGCCTGTTGGGATCAGGCTTTTCCTGCATTGCACACACAAGCCAAGCAGAAAATAGAAGAGTGAAAGTGAGGCTGGATCCACATGATAAAAACAAACTTAACTTGATCAAAAATGGAAATAAACAGCAGTATCAGGAAACTGGTTAAACATCTATTTCCAAAAATACTCTGGCTGGTTGGTTTTAGAGGCAGGAAGGCAAGGTAAGTAAATATCACTGAACCAGGATAGGGCCTGGCAGGATGGCTCAGGGTTAAAGTGCTTTCTGTGCAAAACTGACCACCAGAATTGGATTCCTGCCTTGGTATAAGGTGAGAATCAATTTCCAAAAGATGTCCTTTCAGGGCTGGAGAGATGGCTCAAGAGCAAAAATCACTCGCTGCTCCTGCATAGACCAATACTGAACAGCTGTAACTCCACCTGTTACACCACCTGTAACTCCAGTTTCAGAGAATCTAGAACTGCTTCTGGCCTCAAAAGGGCACTTGTGCTTATAATACGCATACAGATAAGCAGGTATACACACTAGAAATAAAAGTTGTCCTCTGGACTCCATACATTCACCATGGCATGCATGTACCTCTGTTCACACATGAGATCATCTGGGATGGTAGCATTACAAAAAAGAAGTGATTCTTCCTGTTTGGCTATGCAGTAGGGGCACCACCACTACCACACTTGCTTTAGTGTTTTGCTTCAAAATCTTACCTTAAAGAGGATTTGGAAAAATCCTGCCAGGCCCTATCCTGGTAAGGGATTGAAGAAAATGAGTAGTTCTTGTTCAGGTGTAGTGTTGCAAGCCAGCCTGGGCTGGAGAACTTGACTCCAAAAGAGAATCAAGTGAGGTGGTACATACCTTTAGTCCCAGCACTCAGGAGGTAGAGAGGCAGGCAGATCTAAGTTTCAGGCCAGCCAGAGATAAAATTCTCTCCTTTAAGACCCTGTCTCAGGCTGGAGAGATGGCTCAGTGGTTAAGAACATTGACTGCTTTTCCAGAGATCCTGAGTTCAATTCCCAGCAACCACACGGTGGCTCACAACCATCTATAATGGGATCTGATGATCTCTTCGGTGTGTCTGAAAGACAGCTACAGTTTACTCATATATATACAATAAATAAATAAATATATCTTTTAAAAAAAGATCCTATCACAAAAGAGATTTCAAAACATTAATGCAAAATGCAAAACATTTTAAACCAAATATAATTAGGAGCCTCCCTATTCCAAGTGGACATTGAGCTTAGATGGTAAAGACAATGTCTTCAAATAGTAGCACCCTCTCTCTCCTAAGGGCCACACTAGCCACTCATACTGATACTACCCCATCAAAGCTTCATGTAGGTCTTGTCTCCCTCCTCATCCCACTAAGTTGAATTCTAATTAAACTCAGATAATTTTGGTTGCCTTTGTGCCTCAGCACTTAAAGTGTCAGCTTTATTTAACACTACAATGGGAGAATTGGAGCCAATAGGGCTAATCTCAGGTGTGACTATTGCTAATTAAAAACTCTCCCCAGTATCCCTGGTGAGGATTTAGAATATAGTCAGGTTTGACAAGCTTTGACAGACTCTAAGAAGGCTGAAATATCAAGAAGTATCCAGTATTTGCTGACTTGTCCCAGTTTTGAGGAGCCCCCCCACCCCACCCCAGGATATAAAGTAACCATCAAGAATGAGCATACCAGAGTGGACTCTAATGCAAACCATAAGGTGGAGAGTAATTGAAGAAGACACCTGACAAAGTCAACCTCTAGCCTATACACACAAATGCACAGACATATACACATACACATATATACATACAAATGCCCAGCACACAAAAAGACAGATATAAATAAAATCAGGACCCGAGAGAGATTATAAAAAGTGCCAAAAATTATTTCAGCTTCACTTATAACTTAGAACAAGATAGTCTGGATAATGACCAGAAAGCAATTAAACACGGGCAATGGATGGGTAATTATTTTTTAACACTATTTGCTCGTTTATTTTGTGTGTATTCGTCTGGGTACATGGTGCATGTCACTAGCATGTTTGCAGAGGTCAGAAAACAGCTTATAGAAATTGAACCTCGGGCTAGAGAGATGGCTCAGAGGTTAAGAGTACTGACTGCTCTGCCAGAGGTCCTAAGATCAAATCCCAGCAACCACATGGTAGCTTACAACCATCTGTAATGAGATCTGATGCCCTCTTCTGGGGTGTCTGAAGATAGCTAAAGTGTACATATATATATATATATATATATAAGAAAGAAAGGAAGAAACAGAGGAAGAAAGAGAGGAAGGAAGGAAGGAAGGAAGGAAGGAAGGAAGGAAGGAAGGAATTGAGCCTCTTCTTCTACCACTTAGTTTTGTTTTGTTTTCCTTCAGTATATTTAATAAAAATACAGACTGATGGTTAAGGGTTAGACCAGTGTCTTAGTTAGCGTTTTACTGCTGTGAACAGACACCATGACCAAGGCAAGTCTTATAAAAACAACATTTAATTGGGGCTGGCTTACAGGTTCAGTCCATTATCACCAAGGTGGGAGCATGGCAGTATCCAGGCAGGCATGGCACAAGCAGAGCTAAGAGTTCTACACGTTCATCCAAAGGCTGCTAGTGGAAGACTGACTTCCAGGAAACTAGGGTAAGGGTCTTATGCCCACACCCACAGTGACACACCTACTCCAACCAGGTCACACCTATTCCAACAAGGCCACACCTCCAAATGGTGCCACTCCCTGGTCCAAGAATATACAAACCATCACAACCAGCTTTATTAAATATTAAATACTGACCAAAAGATAGACTTTGGTAAGGAACATTCCCAGGAATTTCCCATCTGAGAATGGCCCCAGCCATGTGTTGCTGGGGCTTATACGGACAAAACTACAGGCCACCATACTTTCCAATGAGGTGTTCTTTTCCAAGAACTACAACTCTGGCATTCCACAGGAAGTTACCTAACTCCTGGGGCAGGAGGTGTTTACGGGGTATTACAACTACATTTGATAGCAAGCACCTTTAATCCACAGAGCCACCTCACTTATCCTTAGATGAAAAATTTAGAATTATCCCCAAGAAGATGTTAGAAACCACAGGAAAAATCATCCAGAAAATGACAATCAGATGGAAAGAATCTGGCAGAACACCAATATTGAACTACAAACAAAAATCTACAGATGTCTGCAGTGGTGGTGATGATTCAATAGAGAGACAACTCACATGAAGAGAGTACCAAGAAAAAAAAAATATCAGAGGCAATCAAGAGAAGCAACTACCACAGATGCTGAGGCCTAGAAAGTGGGTATCAGTTCTAATGGAAACTTCCCAAGCAGAGATGAATACAATAAGCTAAATAAAACTGAGAAGAGGAAAGGCACAGTCCAGCTTCCTGCATGTCCTTGGGTGAATCTCTGCCTTTCTAATACTCCAGAGTAACTTAAAAGTTGCTACCTCTGAGAAACAGGAAACATAGATGAAATCTTAAGCCCCTCCCTAAGGGCCTCCAACCACTAGGTTCCACCCAAAGAGCACTCTCCTTAATGGCTGGACCTAACCCCCATGCCCTCAACAGTGTAAAAACCCCAAGCTCTGGACTTGAAAACCCACCAATCCCCACCCTAGAAAGTTCCACCATGGAAAGAAAGCTCTGCCCCACAAAGCCATTTAAATCCTATCCTCTGTTCAGTCCTTTGCTGCTTCTCTCCAGAGCAGAGGCAACTACCCTTCTGGGTTCTTTCCTCCCAATGTATCTCTTGTGTGAGGTTTATTGTGCAGAGTGATTTTGCAGTATTCCTTGGCTCCCAACTGCCAGGATACCTTTCTCTCCATAGCTGGGGAAATATTCCCCAGCCAAAGCAGAGCTGTAACACTTCCGCTGGGGAAGCCTTTCACCTCAGAGCTGTAACACACAAATCCTAGCCATTACTCAGTGGTGGTCTGAGGCTCAGCATCAAAGCACTTGCTTGACATGCACAAGGCCTCTTTGTTCTTACAGGTACCAATCTGCACCCCAGGGGCACCTGCTGAGGTTTCCAGGCTTATATGCCAGGGACATGCAGTAAGGTAGTAAAAGATAGTTTATTTGATACAAAAAGGGTATTTGGGCTGGAGAGATGGATCAGCAGTTAAGAGTACTGACTCATTTTCCAGAGGTCCCAAGTCCCAGCAATCACATGGTGACTCATAACCGTCTGTAATAGGATCTGATGCCCTCTTCTGGTGTGCATGAAAACAGTGTACTTATATATACTCATATATAAAATAAATAAATCTTAAATTAAGAGCGATAGTGCTCCTGACAATGAGTGTAGGCTTATGAGCAGAGAATGGGCGCCCCTCAAAAGCACTGGACGACAAGACTCATGACCAGCTGCTCCTGTATTTGTACACAGTGGCCTTTTTTTTTTTTTGTATATGGTATTTGTTACAGATAGTTCAGGTAGAAAAGAGCTTCCAGTCCTTCCCTGGCAACTGGCATTTTGTATGTCATCCTATCAAGCTGTGTGTTGTCACGCCTTTAATCCCAGCACTCGGGAGGCAAAGGCAGGCAGATTTCTGAGTTCGAGGCCACCCTAGTCTGCAGAGTGAGTTCCAGGACAGCCAGGGCTATACAGAGAAACCCTGTCTCGGAAAACCAAACAAACAAACAAAAAAACATCTTACATAGTGAAAGGTTTTTAATTTGGGCTTCCACGGGGATACTGAGACAGATTATAAGAGTTATTAACACCATAGACAGACAAGCAGCAGCAGGTCAGGAGTTCTAAGAGTTCAGACTCTGTGGCCAGAGGCAGGTAGACAACAGCATGTCAGGAACTCAGAATTCAGGTCCATGTAGCAGAATAGAGTGGCCTTTCTTACAGGTTTTACAAAAAGGCAGCGGTTCCATGCCATGTGGTTGAATAGTCCACTGTAAGAACTTGCAGTTGGGCTGATTCCCAGCTAGCATAATGTAGGGAAAGTGGGGAGGGACCCATTTAGTTAACGTTTCCTCTAGGGAGGAAGCATTAGATAACTTGGTGTGTGTTAGCTTGAAGCCTGCATGCATAATCAGCTTTGAGAATCGGGAGACACTGGGCTGGCGAGATGATTCAGAGGGTAAGAGCACTGACTGCTCTTCCGAAGGTCCTGAGTTCAAATCCCAGCAACCATGTGGTGGCTCACAACCACCCATAATAAGAACTGGCTCATCTTTTGTTTTTTATGTATAATAAATAAATCTTTGGGCCAGAGAGAGCACGAGCGGAGCCAACCGAAAGCAGGGTTGACAGGAGCGAGCAGAGGACCTAAAATTCAATTCCCAACAACCACATGAAGGTTCACAACCATCTGTACAGCTACAGTGTATTCATATACTAAAATAAATAAATAAATCTTTAAAAAAAGAGAATGGGGAGACACATCTGAAGACAGGCTTGACCTGAGTTGGTCTGCCAGTAAGTACTTCACCTCCTGAGCTATCTCCTCAGCCCTCATATACATTATACACATGTAATATTTTAATTACATATATTTACTTAAGATGTGCTTGCCTGTGGTGGTAAAAAAACAATTTGTGGAAGCTGGTTCTCTTCTTCCACCATTTGTCTTCATTAGGATCTAACTTTTGTTATCAGGTTTGACAGCAAGCATCTTTATCCACAGGGCCATTTCTAGTGTTGATCTTTCTTATTTTTATTATGTTTTAATGTATATGAAGCCACCATGTGGTTGCTGGGAATCAAACTCCAGACCTCTGGAAGAGCAAACAGTGATCTAAACCCTGAGCCATCTCTCCAGCTCCTTAGTGTTAATCTTGATGCTGCTTCCCACAGATTTATATCTTAGGGGTGGGGTGGAGGTTCCAAAGGACAACTTGCAGGAGTTGGATCTCTTTCCAGTAAGTATGCCCAGGAATTGAATACAATCCTCAGAGTTAGCAACAAATGACTTACTTTACTGGCTGAGCCGTGTCAGCAACTCAGATCTTTTTTTTTTTTAATTATTTATTATATGTAAGTACACTGTAACTGTCTTCAGACACCCCAGAAGAGGGCATCAGATCTCATTATTGATGGTTGTGAGCCACCATGTGTTTACTGGGATTTAAACTCAGGACCTCTGGAAGATCATTAAGTGCTCTTAAACACTGAGTCATCTATCCAGCCCCCCTCCTGTTTTCTTTCTTTTTTTTTAAGATTTGAGTACACTAGTTGTCTTCAGACACACCAAAAGGGGGCACTGGATCCCATTACAGATGGTTATGAGCCACCATGTGGTTGCTGGGTATTGAACTCAAGGCCTCTGGAAGAGTAGTCTTAACCGCTGAGCCATCTCTCCAGCCCTCAGATGCTTATCTTAATGTGGCTTTATTTTATTCTGTCACTGTTCTCCCGTTACTCCGGGACTCCACCTCAACATATTAAAAAACAGAAGGGAAAAAAGTGCTACTCTGAAACCTAGGAAAGTCACTTCACCTATATCTTCAGTATACTTACCATAAAACGAGAAAAAGATTACCTACCAAACCGGGCTGGTGTGGGGTGAAGGACCTTGACTTATTTTTAAGTATAGAGAGCACCCGCAAGCACAGAAAAAAAAAAAAAAAACGCTGCCATTACTTGGACATGATAACATAGCCCTACCCGCGCTGAAGCCCTGGGATCGCCCACAGCAATGGCCGGCTTGCCTGTACAGCACCTAAGTAAGTCCAATGGTGGGCGCCAAGGCCGAGGAGCGAGTCTGCTGCACATCTTAACCAGCGCCACTTTTGCACCGCCGAAAATCCTCCTCAGAAGCATTACCACAGGTACTTCCTGCGCTTCGCCTCAGCGCCGGCTGCGGCTGCGGCTGCTACTGCGCAGGCAGAGAAGGCGGGAAACACGAGGCGTTCTCTGCGCGCGTGCGCTCTCTGCCAGAGCCAACCGTCTTGCCAGTACGCCTGCGCCTGTTCACCAAGCCCGCCCCTTCCACTCTCTCGTCAACCAGCGCGCGGAATTGTTGGGGTCCCTCCTGTCGGGGGCAGGGCCTGGACGCTGAAGGGCTGAGGAGAAGGCGCGCACGGGAAGGCGGGGTCAAGATGTGACCACACCCATCGCTGGTCATTTGACGCCCTCTCCCTCGACTCTCCAGCACTAGCCAATAACAAACCTCACTATACCAAGCGTCAACCAATGGGCTGTGCGGTCGGCTGCTTCCGGCTCTGCGCCGCATTCGCCTTTTTCCCCTGGGCTCTCTGCGACAGGCGGGGCTCCGGGTGGCGGGCGTCGGCCTGGATGATGCGCGGCGGGCAGGGGGCCAATAGGGGGCGGGATCTGAGATGATAGACGGGTCCAGCGACCAGTGGCGAGGCGCCGGCCGTACTTCCCGTCGGGGAGAGAGTGTAATATGGCGAAGACCTACGATTACCTGTTCAAGCTGCTGCTGATCGGGGACTCGGGGGTAGGGAAGACCTGTGTCCTGTTCCGCTTCTCCGAGGACGCCTTCAACTCCACATTCATCTCTACCATAGGTAGCGGGGCCTTGGGCGGCCGGTGACCAGGGCTGGACGCGCCCCTGTGGGGCTGGGCTGAGGGATCGACTCAGGATCCACTCGGGCCGAGGATCCGGGAGGGTCACGGGGCTGGACAGAGAACCGCAGCGGCCTCCACCTCCCGCCGGGGGGTCCAAGCCCGGACCCTGGCGGGACGCCGGAGACCAAGGTGCAGACAGGGACGTGCAGGCTGCAGTCTGAGGAAGAGCCTGCCCTGGGGTCCTGGCGCCTGTCAACTCTCTGTGTCTTTACAGCAGACCTCTACACTGTTCTTCCGGGGAGACTCCCGTCTTCCAAAAGTGGAAACTGAGGCATGGAGGTGACACCTGACCTCGTAGTTTCCTATGTGGCAAGCTTGGCATGTGCAGTATCAAATCTGTAGTGTACTCGTGATGGGTGCTTTGTCCCTGGAGGAGGAATTTGAAACTGAGGGAGGGTGCGGCACGCACTGAAGGTCACAGTCTACAGGTATTAGGGATGAGATTTGAACCCAGGTGTGTCTGACTCCAAAATTCAAGGTTCAGCTGTTCCAGAGCTTCAAAGGACCAGCACCACTGATCCACATCTAAGTCAGGACTCCAACCCGAAGTCCTCCTGCCTTCTCTCTGAGGAATGGTGACAGTATCTGTCATCCTGGTGGGAATACAAGAGAAAAAGTTCCAGTAAGAAACTAAGTCCAGCCATGGCTACGTGCAGCCTTGGCTGACTTCCTTTCACTGGGCCAAGAACACCACCTGTCACTTTCTGAACAGCTTTTCCCCAGGGCTGCCTCACGGCGCAGTTGAACAGAATTGGCTTGTGATGGCCCCAGTTCTGACGTCAAAAATGGTGCTGACCATGCTCCATACCATGAATAGTCATGGCTCACATTGAGTGTTACCTGAAAGTAAATCCTGTCAAACAGAGTAACGTGGATGGTGTATGACCCTGAAACAAGAGAATGGTCACTAGGCTTGGTTTATCCCTAGTCAGGATGTGGTTCCATTGTTGGGACCCTGGGTTCCATCTCCAGCACCCTGAAACCAGATGTGGTAGTGAACACCTGTAATGACAGCACTAAGGACAGGGAGGCAGGAAGATCAGGCGCTCAGGGTCATCCTTGGCTACATAGAGTGTTCAAGGCCAGCCTGGGCTGCATGAGACCCTACCTTGGAAGGAAAAGGAAAACTGGGGGGGCGATTTCTGTGTAATGTCAACTAAGTTGTTGTCTCCCTGACCTGACCATCATGTGATAATGCCATCTAATATCTCCTTCCCAGTCAGTGCTCTGAAACAGTCGTGTGTCCGGCGTCAAGTATAGGGAACTGGACAGGGAATCATCATACTTGAACTCTAGGTTGAGCAAGCTCCAACCCTCGCCGACCCAATTTTATTTAGAGTAGATATGGCACTGTCTGTCTTGTCTGGTGCCCTGGGTGGTTAAGGATTAGATCTGTACAAGCAGTGGAAGGTTCAGTCTGGAGGAAGCAGAGGGTTTGGGCACAGGTGCATTGAAAGCCTCTCCCCCCTCACCCCCACCCAAACACTCAGCTTTGGAGTTACCCTCAGGTGAGGACCAAGCAGGAAGTGACAGTAGCTACCCACAGACTCTGGTTTGTTCTCTACACAGACCTCAGTTTCCCATCCTCAGACACTTCCTAGTCAACGCCAACATGGTGACATTAGTTCAGGGGTGTTTTGTGGTTGTTGTTGTTCAATTTGGCATGCATGCATGTGTGTGAGCATGTTCCTGTGTGCATACAGGAACAGTCGGGGTTATTCCTCAAGCTTCACCTCATTTTTAAAAATTATTTTATTGGGAGTGTATGTGCATGCTTATTGCACATGTATGGGTCAGAGGACAACTTTTAAAGTCTGTTCTTTTCCTTCCACCATGTGGGTCCTGGGGATTGATCTCAGGTTGTCAGGTTTATGGGTGAGTACCTTCACTCACCAAGCTATCTTTGCTCGGTCTCTCACTGAACCTGGAACTCACCAAGTTTGAGGCTGGCTGACCAGCAAGCCCCAAGACGCTTCTTTCTCTGTCTCACCAGTTCTGTAATGTTAGTAAGTTTATGCCACCATGCCCAGGTCCTCATGCTTTTGTGGCAAGGACTTTAGGGATTGAGTCGTGTCCCTAACCCTTGTTTGTTTGTTTGTTTGTTTGTTTGAGACAGGCTAGCTATGTAACCAGGCTGTTCTGGAACTCATGGAAATCATCTGCCTCTGGCTCCCAAATTCCAATGTCAAAAGGCAACTTACGGGAGTCAGTTTCCTCCTTCTACTGAGTAGGACCCAAGAATTGAACTCAAGTCATCAGGCTCAGTGGCAAACACCTTTATCCACTGAACCATCTTGCTGACCTGTATTGCTTATTTTGCATCTCATATATGTTTGTTCAGTTTTTCTTTTTGAAATACTGGGGATGGAGCCAAGAGCCTCAACACAGGTCAGCTATACATCTGACCATTGACCTTTTCCATCGGGCTGGCTTCAAACTTTTTTTTTTTTAAGATTTTTTTTTTTTTATAGATGAGTACAATTGTCACTGTGTTCAGACATACCAGAAGAGGGCATCAGATCTCATTACAGATGGTTGTGAGCCACCATGTGGTTGCTAGGAATTGAACTCAGGACCCCTGGAAAAGCAGTCAATGTTCTTAACCGCTGAACCATCTCTCCAGCCCAGTTTAAAACTTTTGATCAGAAAACCCACTTAGTCCTTCAGGGTCCTGAGGAGACTGGCCTCATCCTTTATAGTGAGGTGGGTGTGACTCACAGTGAGGTGGAGGTGGCATTTGAACCCAGGAATTGGTATCACATTCCCACAGACCTCTGTCTTCTAGAAAAGCTATTCTCCTTGACCTTGAAGTTATAACCTTATAATTCTGGAGCCTCGTAAAGTTTACAACTCCTCAGTCAATTCGTGCATTAATAAAAACCAGGAGGGCTCTGGACCAAAGCGAGATTCATGACTACAGTTGGTTACACACTAACCCTGGACTTCTGTGTGACACACTGGGGAATGTCTCTGGAAGAGTATGCCCCAGCCACCTAGTCCTAAAGTTATGCAGGAAGGTACATCCATCCATACTGGCAGCCAGCAGCCTTCACTGTGTTCATTAATGAAGGAGGATTGAGTGGTGGTTGTTTTCTGGAAGGTGTACCCTGTGAATTATTTGTGATGTGAACCTGGCCCTGCAGCGCACTGCAATCAGTTCTGAAGCCAGGCTCAGACCCATTCATTGTTCCAGCACACTGTAGTATCATCTAACCATCTCTCTCTTGTTTGAGATAGGACCTCACATAGCCCACCCAGGCTGGCCTCGAAGTCCCCAGGAAGCTGAGGATGACCTTGAACTCCTGATTCCTCTAGATTGCTTGGGTATACCAGGACACCCAGTTTATTGGGTGTAGGGGTTGATCCCAGGATTTTGCTATTGCTATGTGATTAGTCTACCAGTCACAGCCTGATTTGTTTTTAGTGTTAATCACATTTTTGTGTTGGGTGCTCCTGCCATAGTGCATGTTTTGTTTGTTTGTTTGTTTTGGGGGGTTGCTTGAGGGGGGGGCGTCGAGACAGAGTTTCTCTGTGTAGCCCTGGCTGTCCTGGAACTCACTCTGTAGACCTCGAAGCTGGCCTCGAACTCAGAAATCCACCTGCCTCTGCCTCCCAAGTGCTAGAATTAAAGGCACCACTGCATGGCCATAGTGCATGTGTGGAGGTCAGAGGATAACTTGGCAGAGGTCAGTTCTCTCCTTCCATCATGTGGGTCCTGAATTAGACTCAGGCATTGTGGCAAGTGTCTTTACCCACTGAGCCATCTCATCTCAAACTTATTTGTAGTCAAGGTTGCCCTTGAACTCCTAACATCCTGCTGCCCCCTCCAAGTGCTGGACTGACAGATGTGTACTGCCACCTAAACCACAGCCCCACTCCCAGATTTTTAAAAGTTTTTGAATAACACTTATTAATTTAATTGGGGGTGCATGCGTGTGTGGACAACTTATAGGAGTTGGCTTTCTGTTTTCATTATGTGGCACTTAAGTTGGAGTGAACTTAAGTCATTGGTCTTATTGGCCACCATTTGTCAGCCTGGGCAGTGGGTAGTTTGTGTCTCCTCTAAACTGAAAAATCTACAGAGGACCCAGGCATAGTCATGTTTGTAATCTCAGCGCTAGGGTGGCTGAGGCAAGAGAATCACTGTGAGTTTCCAGATCAGCCTGGCCTGCTGAGTCTGCTGTAGTGCCATCCTGAGTGTAGGAGCTACTCCTCCCTCCATTTTCGCTCTCTTTTCCTCCACCCTCCACCCCACTGTTTCCCTGACTGGTCTCAAATTCACACCTGGCTACCATCTTCCCTAGAGCAGCTGAGATAACTCCACTGTTGACCCTCACTGAAGGTGGGATGGAGAGGTTCAGCAGACCTTTGCCTACTCTGTCTGCTGCTCCCTCCTACACCTCCCTCCCAGCACACTGTAGTTCTATCCCCAAGCACAAGGTTACAGTGAGTTCTAGAGTACATAGTGTGTAAGGCTAAGAGTGGACTCTATCCGTATGGCAAGGGGGGGGGGTCTGTTATTCAGTGATCCCCTTCTCCCATGCTCCTGTGCCTAAGTCTGCATGGTTCACTCATCAGAGCTTGGATGGATTTATTCCTTTGGTCTGTTGTTAGAATTTGAATAGACAGATACCTGTTCATCTCTCCAGGAAAGTTCATGAAACAATGAAATCCTGTCTAAAAATAATGCAGGCCTATGACATGGCTCAGCAGATAAAAGCACTTTCAGGCAAGGCTGACAACCTGAAGACCCACATGTAGAGAGAGAGAGGGAGGAGAGAGGAGAGAGGGGAGAGAGAGAGAGAGAGAGAGAGAGAGAGAGGAGAGAGGAGAGAGAGACCTCCTCCTGAAGTGCACCCCCACCTTCCAAAAATGCATATTTTAAAAAATCTATGGAATATGTTCAGAATTCCTATGTAAATAACCTGTCATAGTATAAGAGGGATTTGAGCATCAGCAGATTTGGGTGTAGGAGTAGGATCCTGAGCCATCTCTTGCCTATCATGGGATGTGTGTGTGTGTTGTGTCTAGTGTTGGGATGGTAATGGTGGATGAAGGCCCCACAAGGCCATTTTGAACAACAACTTGAGCAGGAGAGGGGCACCAGGTGACTGGAAGTAAAAACCATCACAGAGGAGAGAAGACCTAGGGTACTTGGGATGTGTGGGGAACTGCCAGGGGACCAACATGGCTGCACAGAGGGCTGCTTAAGCACTGTTCTATTGCTGTGAAAAGACACCATGACCAAGGCAACTCTTATAAGAGAAAGTGTTTAATTGGGGCTTGCTTACAGTTTTAGAGATTTAGTCTGTTATCCTGGCAAGGAGCATGGTGCTAAAGCAGGAGCTAAGAGTTCCACCCTGATCCACAACCCAAGGGAGAGAGAGGCTGGGCCTAGCATAGGCGTTTGAAACCTCAAAGCCCACCCCCAATAATGTACCCCCTCCCGACAAGGCCACACCTCCTAATCCTTCCTATTTTTTCAAAGACATTCACTTCTTGGCGACCAAGCATTTAAATACATGAGCCTTTGTGGGCCAGTGGCATGTTGGCCCCAGAAATCAAACCCAGCCATTAGGCTTGGCAGCAAGACCCTTTATCTTACCAGCCCTTTTTTTTTTTTTTTTTTTTTTAAAGCTTTACCATATCTGACATCTCATTGATCCACGCATTTAAAGCACACGAGCTCAGTGCCTTTTGGGATGCTTTGACTTGCACATCCATCACCATAATAAATTTCAGAATGTCTCCTTGTGCTAAAAAAGAAATGCATCCTTATGCCCCTCAGCCCTTGATCTTCCCCATGCCCCAGCCTGGCAACCTCAGGCACAGTCCTTGTCTCTGGATTTGCCTGCTCTGGACACTTCATGTCAGCCTAGTCACTCCATATGTGGCCTTTCCTGCTTGGCTTTTCTCACTCAGCATTGTGTTTTCGAGCCTCTCTATGATATATCAGATGGGTGTCTTTCATTCAGTTCCATGACTGAGCCATATCCGACCATATAGATGGCCCATTAGCTGGTCTTTCTGACTCTTGATAGCCCACTGGAAGCTCTGGAGCTGAGGCCAACTTTGGGGCATAGTTACAGTTAGTTGGTTGTGGTTTTTGTTGATTTTGAGACCTGATATTACATAAGTGGCCTCACATTCACTATGTAGCTTACCCTGACCTGCTAACCTTTCTGCCTCCACTTCCTAAGTGCTGGAATTATAGATGGGTGTCAGAACACTTGGTATACACAGGTTTTCTTTGGTTTGCCAGCTACATGTCAGAGCCCTGCTCAAGAGTCACCTAAGACCCCTTCCTGATGGTGCCACCTTTCCCTCTATAGTCCCTTCTCCTGAGGGTGATTTGGAAGCTCTTTGGTACCCACTGTTCTTTCTTCGTCTCCTCTATAAGCCTTGGGCTTAAAATGTAGCTTAGAGGTAAAGCACTTGCATACCATCCACAGCAAGCCTGGAGTTCCAACCAGAGCCTCTGGGAGAAGGCAGTGTGATGAATCATGCCAGGCACACCAACACCCAGAAAGTAGAGGCAGGAGGATCAGGAGTTCATGGTTACCTTTGCCTACATGAGATTCTGTTCTCAAAAATGTAAGTAACTGAAGCTGTGCAGTGATTGTGGAGAGAGGATATGGCCCATTGGCAACACAATACACTATGGGGTGGCAGGCCCCAGCCTGTAGAAGGCTTTAGGATGCCCACTGTGAGGCTGGGCCAGGAGCAGCAGAAAGGTGGAGCCAGCCCAGGGGCCTTGCCCATCTCCCATTCCCAGCTTCCCTTCAGCTACTGTTGTCGCCACAGCCTTAGGCTGTGCTTCTAGCAGGGAAAGATTCTTCCAGAAGCTTCCAGTTGTGTTGTGGAGAGAACCCTGAGGTCTCAAGGACCCAGCATACAGCTGCTGCTCCAGAAGCCACAGCCCTGGCAGCCCAGGAAGTGGCCTGGCTTTGATAACACCTTTTATTCTTCCTTTTCTTTCAGGAATTGACTTTAAAATTAGGACCATAGAGCTCGATGGCAAGAGGATTAAACTGCAGATATGGTGAGTGCTAGTGCCTTGTTTGGGCCCTGCATCGTGGCCCTTCGCTGGACTCTATACTGGGAGCAGAGCTGTTGGTGCCCCTCCACATACGCACACTGTCCTTTTCCTTTTCTTTTTTTTGAAAACGTCTGTCTGTGTAGTCCTGGCTGGCCTAGAACTTAGTATGTATGTAGATCAAGCAGGCTCAACTCACTGAGATCTGCTTGCCTCTGCCACTTGAGTACTGGGGTTCAAGGTGTACTGCCACTACATCCTGCTGCAAAGATGACTTCAAATTTCTAACCCTCCTGTCTTTTCCTTTTTTTTTTTTTTTTTTTTTTTTTTTTTTTGGGTTTTTCGAGACAGGGTTTCTCTGTATAGCCCTGGCTGTCCTGGAACTCACTTTGTAGACCAGGCTGGCCTCGAACTCAGAAATCCGCCTGCCTCTGCCTCCTGCCTTTTCCTAAGTGCTGGAATGACAGGTGACAATACCTGGTTTTGCAATGATATTATGAAACCAGAGCCCCATGCATGCTAGGCAAGGACTCTACCAATTGAGCAAAATTCCATAGTACCCAGCCCTGAAAGCATAGTTCTGTCCCTCAGAAGATTCCACAGTTTCATATCCAGCTCAGGTAGCCATCCTCTGCTGGCCTCTGGAGCCTAACATTTGTGTTAGGGACATAACCTGTGAGCTCAGTGAGCTCAGTGTCCCGGGGTGCATGAGAATTCTGTTGAACCTGGAGAGAACCCTCCATGCCAGGAGGTAGCATTAAAAGAGAAAATTCTGGAAACTTTTATAAGTGAGAATGGATAGGATCCTAGAGGCCCAGTACCCAGCAGATATGCCATAAGCCATGGCCCTCCCAAGGAGCTTAGAGAGCAAGCAGGCAGAGGTGGTAGCATAAGACTCCTGGGCTATGAATTTCCTCTTTCTCTTTTTTTTTTTTTTTTGTGACAGTGTCTCACCATGCTAGGTAACCCAAGATAACCTGGGACTGTAGTCTTTAGTCTCAGCTTCCCAGATTCTGGGATGATGAATGTGTACCACCACACCCAGCTGGGGGTTTCCTTCTGAGCCCATGGCCTCACCCCAAATTTTCAAGGCCTCACACCACTTCCTGTTTTCTCCCCTGAAGAGAACTTAGGCCTCACTTCCTGGTGTGTGGACCTGAAACCCACAAACAACCTTAAAGCTAAGGCCAGACCCAGCAGCCAGAAGTACTCATAGTCCTCCGCCCTGGGGGTAACCTTGGCAGCCAGGGTCACTTAGGAAACTGTGAGCATCTAGGACCCCATCACTGATGTGGGCTGCGAAGTAATCCAACATCCTGGAAGGCTGAATTCAGCCAGCCTTGAGCAAACAGACCCAAGTCACATTAAAGAGCAGTGGTATACATTTGTCATCCCAACCCTCATGAGGCAGAGATAGGAGGGTCACAGCAAGTTCTAGGCCAATGTGGCCTGCCTAGTGAAAACTTGTGTCAGAACCAAACAGAAGAGTGTAATCAAACACTCAGCCAGCCAGGTCCCCCTGGGAGGGAGCAAAGAGCCTAGGCGCCCCTCCCCCATTGCATGTTCAGGTCTCTTTAGTCTCAGCATGAGCCATCACCTGGCTTGTCAGTATCTCTAGGGGAGCCTCCTGGGTCCCCTTATCTCTAGCTAGTCATCAGTCCTGGCCACATGGTAAGTTACAACCCATAGAAGTCCTCTACTTCCAACACAGTGGCCATGCTGCAGCCTTTGTGCCCAAGTCCAAAGTGACAGTCCTAGCCAGCCAAGCCTCCTGCCCCAGCTCCTCCCTTTCCACCTCACCGCTCAGCATTCTCAGCCAAGAGAAGAGTCACTAGAAGGCTGGCCTGGGCTGCGATTAACATTCTTCACCTCGTATGTTCTCTGCAAGTTCCACTAGCAAGTCATCTCAGAATTAAAATTAACATTAAAATGAGAGATTTGGAGCTAGGAACGGGACTCAGTGACAGAGCACTTGCCTTAGCATACATAGAACACTTGAGTTCCATCCCCTATGCCATAGTAAAATAAGATTCAAAGTCAGTGGGCCAACAAGATAGCTTAGTGAGTAAAGGTGCTTTCTGCAAAGCCTGTTGACCCTGAGTTCAATCCCAAGACCTAGACCTAGGAGGAGAAGACCAACTTCTGCAAGTTCTCCAGCATGTGCATTGGCACTCACGAACAATAAAAATAACAGAAAACATTACAGGCAAGGTGTAGAGCTCGGAGTCAGCACTGGGCCTTTCTGTGGAATCCAGACATCCAGGGCCTTCAGGAAGAGCCAGGGGCTCAGTAAGTCACTTTCTTCCAGACCTAGGGATGGAACCTTGTGTGTACTAGGCAAACACTACCACCAGGTACACCCTGTCCCTTTCTTATTCTGGGACAGTGTCCTGCTGTGTATCCCAGGCTGGCCTGGAACTCACAGTCCTCCTGCCTGGGCCTTTCCAGTGCCAGGATGACAGGTGAGTATGTAGCTCAGTAAAACACCTGTTTGTAAACCACACACCCCATATATGCAGGTGGCATTAACTCAGATGCCTCCTCCCTGGACACAACCTCCTTCATGCAGGTAATGACAGAATGCACTTCGGAGCAGCAGCCCTTGAGCTCACCCTGCTCTTTCTGACAGTCAAGACTACGGCATACGCTCAGCATTGGCTGCAGGGACCCCAGGACAATACCTTGGAGCCAATACGTGGAAGGGTAGAGGGGACACACAGGCCACTGGGACATTCGCCCAGGGGACTCGGAAGGGCTGTAGTCTATCATTCCATATGCCCTTCTGTGTAATCACAGGGACAGAGGTGACTCTTTGTGGAGCAGGAGGGACTCAAGGGAGAAATGTCACTAATACCATTCATCTTTGCTTCTAGGGACACGGCCGGCCAGGAGCGGTTTCGAACAATCACGACAGCCTACTACAGGGGTGCCATGGTACTGACTTTTTTATTGTTGAAGTAGAAACAAGTAGTAGTACTAAGGCCTGAGTGATCGGCTTCTGTTGTTATTGTCTCATCTTGTTAAAACAGTCCCAAAATATAGCCCAGGCTGGCCTAGAACTCACAATATAGCCAAAGCTGGCCTGGGACTCAAAATCCTTGTCTTAACTTCCCAAGTGCACCCAGCTTGTTTTATATGTTTTTAAAATGTTGTGTGTATTTGTGTGTGCATGTGTGTACATGACTGTGGAAACCAGAGGTCAGGTCACCCTCCAACATTGTTCCTTGAGTGATTCTCACTGGCTTGGAACTTGCCAGTAAGACCAGGCTAGCCCAGAACTCACTTTGTAGTCCAGGCTGGCTGGAAACTCACAATTTTCCTGCCTTAGCTTCCCCAGGCTAGGATATCACAGGTGTGTGCCACCATACCTGGCCAACCTTTGTGTCTTGCAGAGCCTGTGTTCCAACTCTTTAGGTAACTCAGGACCCGAACTGGCTTTAAAGAGGTCAGTGTGCCCTGACTGGCTCTCTGAAACATTATCTCCTCATATATAATAACCTCCGGACCTCAGACCCAGTGTAGGGATGAGAGAAGCACCAGGGAACCATCCTTCAGGCAAAGGCAAGCCTCGGCTAGCCTCCACGGAGGCCATTAATACTCTGGAATTTACTAGAACAACTTGAAGTTTGTACTTACTTGGGGTTATCATTGTTCCATCTTCCACCTGGGCCTGCACTAGCAAACTCACCCCCACATATTTTCCCTGTGGAGATGGGGGAGGGTTGGGGGGGGGGGAGACAGGAAAGGACAGGTTCCCACCCTGACCAGGTGCTGCTTGTGTGAGACTATGCAAAACAATGCGTGAAGGAACAAAGGAAGCAGGAGGAGCCACTTCAGTCCTGCCCAGAATCCTGGGCCACCTTCCAACCTACCTCCTCTCAGAAATGTCCTCACATTCCTGGGAAAACAAATGGATATCTGTCCCAGAGTCCCATTCTTTCACCTGTGCCTTCTGTAGCTCAACCAGCCATTTAGGGCCACAGGCTCCCAGTTCTTGCCAGCATGCTGTCCATACTGTGAGCACAGTGTGAGTCTCAGTCCTCATGGAGGCCTGAAGAGGCCTGAGAACTTAATGAGGCCTGGGATCAACAGGCATGAATAGTGACATTAGACGAAGTATTTAGAGCATCCCAGGAAGGGCAGCCAACATTGGAGACTCAGTCCTGTGGTCTGCAACCATAGCATCTTCTATGCTAAGGTTAATTTTTTTTTGCCCTTTCTGGGGACTGGGGTCAGAGGTACCTCTGTCCTCTGGAGAGAGCTATTTGGACTTCTCTAGACTCAGATAGTCTCCCTGAGCCTCTCCCCCTTCCCCCCCATGACTGGTAGCACCCTCAGTTTTAGCCTGGTTCTCCTTGGATCATGGCCATGCCCTGATCAGGTGCGGACAGGTGTGGACAGGACCCTGAGACTTGGCAGTCCAGCCTGAGTTCACACACGGATTCACTGGCTGTGCCCAAACCAGCACCAAGATGGTGGGAATCTACTTCAATGTTGTTTTGATTAAACATGTTCTCACTGTGTAGCTTAAGCTGGCCTGGAACTTCTGATCCTTCTGCCTCAGCCTTCTGTATGCTGAGAAGACAGGTCTGTGCCACCTTACACACATGTAAACCATGCCTGGGTTATAAGGAACCAATGATGGAACCTGGGGCTTCGTGCATTCTAGGCAAATGCTCTGCCAACCGAGCTACATATACTTTTTTGTTTTGTTGTTTTGAGATAGGGTGTCACTGTGTAACCCTAGCTGACCTGGAACTCACTATGTAGACCAGCTTGGTTTTGAACTCAGAAATCTGCCTGACCCTCCCTTTTCCTGGGTATTGCTATTAAAGGCAAACACTGTCATACCCAGGCTGATTTTTCTCTTGGCATCATCTCTGTACCTCAGACTTGTAGTGAGCCTCTGCATCAGCCTCCTGAGTGCTAAAATGAGTTAGTGAATTATTAGTTATAGCTTGCGCAGGCTAGTGACAGCTCACAGAAAAAGCCCATGTCACTATGTTTTTATTTGGTTCTGGTTTCAGGACTGGGAATGGAACCCAGGCCCTGACTCGGGCCTGCCATTGACCTATGCCCCTGCTGGTCCTTCCTCTTCCACGGCAAATGTGGGCAGCCTTAGAGATGGACTGCTGCATTCTACAAAAGACTGTCCCCTGTAGTGGATGCCTGAGGGAGAGGGGCAAGCAAGGCCTAGGCTCCAGCCAGCTACAGCCTAGAAACACACAGTGCTTGAGCCTATGTGGGCCTCCTGATAGTGTTACCAACTGAGCCATTGTAGGCGCCACATAGGAAACCCAGGCCTAGACTCCTGCAGATTCTCTTCTGACCTATACACATACACACACACACACACACACACACACACACACACACACTCCTGAAGCTACATAAGGAAATCCAGGGCTGTACCAGACTATCAGAGGGTGATTGCTCTCTGATTCAGTGTCCTCTGTCCTCTGGGGCGGTGATTGCTCTCTGATTCAGTGTCCTCTGTCCTCTGGGGCTTGTGTGTGTGTGTGTGTGTGTGTGTGTGTGTGTGTGTGTGAGAGAGAGAGAGAGAGAGAGAGAGAGAGAGAGAGAGAGAGAGAGAGAGAGAGAATGAATGGGGGATCTACATATAGCATAGGCTGATCTCAACTTGCAAGAGTCCTCTTGCCTCAGCCTCTGAGTATTATTTCAAGCATGAGCCAGCACTCGAGTCTCATGGATTTCCATCTTAATCAAAAAGATCTATCTTCCTATGCCTCAGTTTCTCCTCTATAGTAGCAGTGAGTTGGTAGAGTTAAGCTGGGCTGAGGCCACTTTCTGCGTCTTTTGGATCTGTGGACTCTGTTAGGTATCCCCTCATATTCATTAGGGATCTGAAGAGACCACTTATCCTGGTCTCTTCAGAAAGCAGATCTCAGCTCTAAGTCACTGGAAGGCACATGAATTCAGACATGGTAGGGTCCCGACCCTTCCAAGGGCAGGGCCTGAGTACATAGCCCAACCTGCTGTAAGCCTAGCACATAGTAGATAGAATGCCAGGTATCCTGAAGAGGCACTGGTTGAGTCTGGAGGTCTTTGGGGGTCCAGGCACACATTTCTGATGGCATAGGGAGCCAGCAAGGCTCATTACAAAGTGTGACAACGTCTAGCTTGGGAGTCAGAAAGGTCACCATGAAGGTAGAGAAGATAACAGCCAACTGGCTGGCCGAGACAGTGGTCATCTCCAACAGTGGCCACATCCAGTCCTGATGGGTACATTGACTGCCCTATAGACCCTCAAAGTCCATGTCCCTCTCTCTCCCCACCCAGGGTATCATGCTGGTCTACGACATTACCAATGAGAAGTCCTTTGACAACATCCGGAATTGGATTCGGAACATTGAAGAGGTGAGGGTACCCTTTTGCTTCCTCTCCTGGGCTGTGACTCAGAGCCAGGAACCTGGGAGACAGGTAGAGAGAGAAGAATGGGACCAAGACCCCTGCTGTCCACCTGAAATCATCATTGGCCCACAAGCCACACAGTGCTATTTGGCTGCTCTTACAATCATTTCTGTTTGGGGTCACATGAGCATTTGGCCCAAACATTTTGAGCTGCTGTGCAACAGGGTATGAGCCTGTCCAAGTCCACATTTGGGACAACAGGTAGAGTCAAAGATCGAGACCCTGAATTATAAAGGGGTAAAGAGGCAGCCAGTCCAGCCTACCCTCTCAAAGCCAACTTTGTCCTCTGTCCAGGTGCTAGCCACACCTATTCCCTCCCTGGCCAGCTCCACCTATAGTCCTGATGACTAAGCAGGTGAGGCATTGGGTCTAAGGTGTCAAGAACTTCACCTGTCTACAAAACCACAAAGGAGCACTTGTCGCTCTGGACCCAAGACTGGTGGGCACCCAGGCCAGGCAGAGACGCAATTGCTTTGAGCTTGTGTTGGGACCAGGCCTTTGCCCTGGCTGTAGAAGTCATCTTGGTCAAAAGAGGAGTTCTGATTTTGGCTTTGGGGATACCCTGAGTGATCCTCTGGCAGACAGGAGGTATGACAGGGAGCAAAGAATGAGTTTCCCCTACAGCAGAGCTGCTCTCTGATGTTCTCTCCTTTGGGAAGCATGGTCTCTTCTACAGAGGAGCTGCTGGAGGGACTGATGAGGGACCCATCTCTAGGAGAGAAGTCAGAGCTGAGCCAAGCCTGGGTGTTCAGCAAGAACTTAGCAGGAAGTCATAGCCTTGTTTCTGGAATGTATAGAGAAGAGAAAGTTGAAAGATCCAAGCCGGCATTGGGACTTAAGCTGGCAAGTTGTTCAGTGGATAAAGGCACTTGCCAGCAAGCCTGATATACTCAGTTCAATTCTTAGAACCCAGATCCTGGAACCCAAATGTAGCATGGTGTGTGCATGGGATGGCTCACAAGCTAACATAGAACTGCTATAGAGGGCGTGGATAAGGTCTCTGAGCATCTGCTCTGGGAGTCATACCTCTGGAGCCTAGTGATCATGATCTGTGCAAGCCATTTGCACAGTCAAGAAGTGTTCAACAACTAGGGACATGAGCTGCCAGCCACCAAACAGTCCACACCCTGCCTTCTACTTTGACCCTGATCTGCCCTCTTCTCCTCAGCATGCCTCTGCAGATGTGGAAAAGATGATACTGGGGAATAAGTGTGATGTGAATGACAAGAGACAGGTGTCCAAGGAACGGGGAGAAAAGGTAGGTGTTGCCTTCGTGGTCGGTTTCAGCTTGGGTGCTCCTTCCTAGTCTTTTTGCCATCCTGACTTGCCTGAGATAGAGAGATCCTTGTGAGGTGATAACCCTAGGCAAGACAGAGGCTCCTCATGGCTAGCAATGAGAGCTTGGCAGTGAACTCTTATCTTGTCACCAGAACCAAGCAAGGCCAGGCACAGCTGGCATCACAGCAGGGAACAGAGCTGGCTTAGGCTATGCCATATTCCTCTCCTCTGCTCCCTCCCCACTTGGTGTGCAGTACCATCACACAGTGAAGGTAACACCTTTAGCTTGAGTATGGTAGCAGCCCATCCCAGTTTCCATTCCTTAGGAAACAATGGGAGTCCACACTGTGTTCATGTGTCGCCTTCATTACAGCTGGCACTCGACTATGGGATCAAGTTCATGGAGACCAGTGCGAAGGCCAACATCAATGTGGAGAATGTGAGTCAAATCAGATCCTGCAGGGAGCGATGGGCTTGTGGGATCAGTGCT
This sequence comes from Mus caroli, assembly GCF_978045245.1. Lineage (NCBI taxonomy): Eukaryota > Metazoa > Chordata > Mammalia > Rodentia > Muridae > Mus > Mus caroli. The sequence continues at coordinate 57,390,459 of NW_028227265.1, read as the reverse complement.
CCAGGGCTGGAGGGGCTTTCCTTTGGGAGATTCAGCCTGGAGTATCCAGAGGGATTGGCCTCTGGCTCAGGATGCCCTCTGTTGGGCACTCAGGACACAGTCTCACTAGCTCAGCAAATGAGGGAAATCAAAGCTCAGATTCCAGTACCTAGTACCCAGTACCTAGTACCCACTACCTACACCCAGCTATGTTCCTCTCAGCCACACTATTAATTCACATCCCCAGTGAGGATCCAGGTCCCAGTGCTGTGCCCTGATCCTTATGCTGTCCCCAAGGCAGTGCCAGCCTGGCACCTGGCCCTCAGCTTTTCTCATACAGCCCTAGTGACACTCAAAAACAGACCTTCAGAGCTACCTGTAATCTCAGCACTCAGGAGGCTGAGGCAGGATTGCTGAGGCCAGCCTGGGCTATACATCAAGACTGGGGGCAGGGGCTAAATTGCCCACATCACTCCACAAAATAACCAGAGGACAGTGGCCAAGGCCTTTGTCCTGTTCAATTCCCTTCACTCCTACTCCTCCCATAAGCCACTTGGGCCTGCCCTCCCCGGCCTTTGCTACACTCCTTTCCTGCCATCAGATTCTTGTTCCCCTGTCCAGGCCAGCCCATCTCCACGCACTCTCCCCTGACCCCACTTTCCAGGTCACCAACACTGCATGGAGATGCTAAATCCAACCTACCTCAGATTGTCCCCTCCATGGGACAGCAGTCATTTGCAGACTGGAATTTGTAGCTGTTCTTTAAAGAGAGGAGGAAAAAGGCTTGATAGTGATGCCTGTTGTCCCAGGACTTTGGAGGTGGAGGCAGAAGAAACAGGAGATTTAAGGTCATGCTCAGCTACAGATGTCTAAGGCTAGCCTAGACTCTCTAAAGTTAAAATTAAAATAAAAAAAAAAAAAAGAATTGGCATGGACAGAACATAGCCATAGATAGATAATCCTTCCAGACCCTTCTGAACCAGTTAACCACTCAATACCTTTGGGCAAATCACATGGTCTATGAGCCTCATGTCATCAAGAGCCAGCTGAGAATGTCTGCTCACATTCACAGGATTGTTGGTCTGGGGGAAGGCCTTTGTTCCAACGCGCTCTACAGGGGTGACAGATGGGAGCCTGACTGGGGACAGGAGGGAGACCTCCCTTCCCTCTAGCCAACAACTTCCCACCACTAGAGGGTGCTGACGGTCTGTTCTTTCCACAGGCATTTTTCACTCTTGCCAGGGATATCAAAGCAAAAATGGACAAAAAATTGGTGAGTCCGAGTCCTTCCTAGGTCTCCATGTGGGGTTCTGTAGGATGCAGCCATCCTTGACCGGGGCAGCACAGCACTGCCCAGACCTGCCATCCTAGTGAGAGTAAGTGTGTGTGTGTGTGTGCATGTGTGTACATGTGCAAATGGCAGCCAGAAGTCAGTGTCAGTGTGCTCTTCATTCAGTTCTCACCTTAGCTTTTGAGACAAGATCTCTGACTGGACAGTGAACCTCGGGCCCTCTGTCTCTCCTACCCTGACACTGGGATTATAAGTACCACCACCCTGGCTTGGTCTTTGTTCAGTTTTTTTACAGTATTATTTTATTGGCTTTTTCATAGTATGAATGTTTTGCCTGCATGAATGTCTGCACCAAGTGCATGATTAGTGCACTCAGAGGCCAGAGAGACTGAAGGTACAGATAGGAACTACCAGGTCATTCTGGGAATTGAACCCAGGTCCTCTGGAAAAGCAGCCAATGCTCTAAACAGCTCTTCAAAGCTTATTTATTTATTTATCTGTTTGTTTGTTTGTTTGTTTGTTTGTTTGTTTTTATTTAGAGTCTTCCTTTTTGGGCAGGGAGGACACATGTATGCTGGTACCTCAGAGGCATGGGACCCCTGTAGCTGAAGTCACAGATAGTTGTAAGCTGTACCTCATGGGTGCTGGAAATCAAGCCCAGGTCGTCTGCAAAAGCCACTGGTGCTCCAACTTGTGAGCTATCCAGCCTCCACACCTGGCTGATGTATGCTGGGGGTCAAACTCAGACTGAGCCATCACTTCGACCCTTTCAAGCTTAGCAGGCCATTGCTGAGAAAAGAAGGCAAAGCTTTCCTGACTGAGCTTAACATGTCACTGAAGCCTGGGGACACTAGGAATACAATGTGACCTGCCCCCTGAGCTCTTACCCTGCCCAGACCTACCTGTGTATCTAGAGATCAGAGAACAATGGTTAGTCCTGAGGCTCTTTTTTTTTTTTTTTCCTTCGAGACAGGGTTTCTCTGTATAGCCCTGGCTGTCCTGGAACTCACTTTGTAAACTAGGCTGACCTCGAACTCAGAAATCCACCTGTCACTGCCTCCCAAGTGGTGGGATTAAAGGCGTGCGCCACCACCGCCTGGCTCCTGAGGCTCTTTGAAGTGTGATCACCCAACAGTATGTGTGAAATACAGCCTGCCCCACACGTTCATCTGGGCTCTGAGCCACCAGTGAGGCACAAGGTGGACTCGTGGTATCTCTTCATGCTTACATCTAAAAGGCAGCATTCCCTGTACAACCTATGTACCAGGCAGGCAGTACAGCACACAACTTAGGGCTTCGTTTGATAGCAGACCTACACTGGAAGAAACAAGAGCTCACATACACACACATACAAATAAGTAAATCTAATTTTTAAACATCTTCTTTGTAAAAAAAAAAAAGGACTAGCGTTTAGGTCCTGTGTCACTAGCAGCAGGCGGACCTCTGCACCACTGGAGCACAAGAGGCAGTAAACTCTATGCCTCCCGAGCCCTGAGGGACACTGTCTCCATGATAGACGATAGGGGTGTTTAGCATAGATAGGTGAGTAGCTGGGGAAAAGGTAGGGAGGAAGGAGGAGCAGAGGAGAAAAGATAAATTGTGTCGCTGGAAGATGTGGCTAATGATCGAGCACTTGACCAGCATCAGGGCCCTCAGTTTAGTGCCCAGTGGCAGCAAGAAACAGAAGAGTGTGGAAAGAGGTGTCTGGGTATTGGTAAGGAGGAAAAAGGAAAGGGTAACGGCCTGGGGGATGGTGAGAAGCAGATGAAGGCAACCTGGGGGCTGTGGAAGGTGAATGGACGGTCAGGAGACAGTGGGGTGCTTTTGGGAGAGAGTGGCAGATTTTGAGGGTGAATGACTCCAAGAGTTTGAGTGGATGTGATCGATCATAGGGGAGTGGGAAGGGTGATAATGGGTAGGTGGGGGATTGGGCAAGGGTGGGTAGTGATTCAGAAGATATAGATTAGATGAGTGGATGAGTGGATGGTTGTATGGGTAATGGTGGGTACTCGACGTGGTTAGCAGGGAATGGTTGAACATCAGGGGATAGATGATGGATGGATGGCTAGTGGGTGATGGATGGATGGTGGAGTGATTAGTCGGACAGTCATGGACACGTTTGACAGCTGTTTGTGGGTAGTAGGTAGAGCTGACAAGCCACAGTAAGTAACAAGGCAAACTTGTGACTTCAGGAAGGGAACAGCCCCCAGGGGAGCAGCCATGGAGTCAAGATCACAGTGGAGCAGCAGAAGAGGACCAGCTTCTTCCGGTGCAGTCTCCTGTGAGGACAAGGTCTCTGCCCATCCTGAGCCTGTGCTCAGCCCAGCTGACTGTGCCTGCCCCGGGCGAGCCTCCACCTCTGATGTTTGGACACGGCTGCCCGGACTCGATTGAGAAATTGATTATTTTTTAGTAACCGTCTGATCTTTTCCACCTTCAGAGATGGAGAGAGTTAGAATTTTGCTGTTTTTCCTATGTCATCTGCCAGTCAGGCCTATCCGTCCCCTGCCTCATAGGCACAGATGGAGAGAGGTTGGGTGGGGGCCCGGCAGCCTCCATTTCCAGCCTTCTGTCCTTCCAGCACAGAAGGTAGCCAGCGGTAATGCCCAGCCTGCCTGGCCCCCATACTCCAAGCACCACCACCGGGGCCACTGAGGGACAAGCCTGCACCTGCCTTCAGCTGTTCTCAGTTGTGGACAAGTGACAGCCATGTCCACTGTCTCCTTACGTGTCAAACCAAAGGGAAGCACAAACTAAGGAAAGCTCACTTAGAGGATTTTGGAAGAAGTGGACCGCTTCCATGGCCAGAACAGGATGGGAGTCTGCAATCCAGACTGAGGTGACATCACCACCACTCTCCCATGACCCACTGTCATTGGGCCACCTGCCTCAGTGGCACCAAAACCGCCTCCCCAATCTTCTCTGGCTGGCTCTAATCGGATGTTCATTTTCTATCTAAGATGATTTTTTTATTTTTCCAGATTCCTAACACCATGAAATGAATCTGTCTTTGATTTTCTAGCAGCATACCTGGGAGATTGGGAACCAGCATGACTGCCCTGTGCCCACAGGGCACCTGGTCCTTGAGTCCCAGACAGGCATTCCATGGCACAGCGCTCCCCTGCTGTCTTTACCCAGTTGTGATGTGACAGCTCTGTCCTCCTGGGGAGACTGATTGGGACTGATGTCCTGGTGGGACTGATGTCCTGGTGGGAGGGTGTCCTTTGGGAGCACCTTTCTTTTTACTCTAATTCTTCCCCCAAGCTCCAAGCTGCTGTCAGTCCAAGCTGTCAGTATCAAAATCTCTCCCTTTTTTGAAATTAAAACCAACGTACCAGCAATAGTCACCCGCCCTCCCCTGGAGTCTCTGATGTACCATGTTTACACTGACCAGTGCACTCAGAAAATTAGATTAAAGTGCATTTAAAAAGAAGTAGTTCCACCTGTGCAGCACCACCAGGTGGCTGTGATTGGTTACAGGTTCAATAGGTGCCTTTCAGCAAAAAGTGGCCTGAGGCCTAGAGCGGTGGCTCAGCAGTTGAGCACTCGCAGCTCTAACAAATGAGCCAGCAGTCATCTGTTGCCAGTGTCTCCTCAGTTTGGGGTGGGACATCATCCTCCCCTCCCCATCCACACTAGGATTTCAGCTGGCATGGTCTTTTGGTGGTCTTGTGCTTGCAGTCATAGAATCAGTGAGCTACTTGTCATGTCTGGACTGCACACATCCTCCCCTCTGGCTCTTACTGCCTACTTCCTACCTGGGAAGCACTCCGCCATACTCCCCAAAGGACCTGCCTCTTAAAGGTCCCACCACCTCCTAAGTCCACACTGAGCTGGATCTGCTTTTTGTGGGGTGTTTTTGTTGTTTTGCAGCGGGCCATCATGTAGCCCAGGCTGTTCTTGAACTTGCAGCAATCTTCTTGACTCAGCCTCTATGATGCTGGAATGGCAGGCAGTCTTCACCAAACCCAGCTGGCTCATATCATTGTGGACCACGAAGGGGGTCACAGCTCCCACCTCATAGGTTGGAGGAAGATGCCAGGAAGATGGGGAGTGGGTGAGGAAGACAACCAAGATGTGAACACTGGTTATAAAGTTGTACAAAGTGGCACTCTTAAGCTCCTTCCTGTAGGGGCTGAAGATGACTTGGTGGTTAAGAGCACTTGTTGCTCTAGCAGAAGCCCAGGTTCTATTTCCAGCACCCACCTGGCGGCTCACCACCATCTTTAACTCCAGTCCCAGAGGACGGACACATCTGGGCTCTTAACACTATGCACACACATGCACAGACATACATAGTGCAGGCCAGACACTCAAAAAACTGCCTCCTATCTATATCATAACTCACATCCCTGTAGAATTAGTTGGCCCTCAGAATGAGCTCAGCATATCTGGTCCTGCCAGGCATATTTGTAATCTGGGTTCCAAGCCAGTGTTCACCAAGCAGGGTGCAAGGACAAGATTTGGTGCCCACGGTCTGCTGAAAATCATAGCCCCTTTTGTTGACTTAGATTTTTCAAAAACCTACTTTAATAAGGGTTCTTAAACACTTCAACCTCCCTTCTAGCCACCATCTACCAGAGGTGGTGGAAGCGAAAAGTTAAAAGGAAATGGGGGTTGTGGGCCTGTTTAGAAATAGTTCTTTGGGGCTGTTTCAATCGTTCTTGCCAGCAGTCGCTCGGCAATCACCACTCGCACACGAACAGCACCAGCAGTACTATCAAGAAGAAACTGTGAGGCTCTGCATCAGTCCAGAGTCTGTGGAAACCACCAGAAGTTCTTTGACAAGTTATTCTCTATGGAGTTAGGAAACACAAAGATCAGCAAACCCATACAAGAGCGTTGTCAGTGAAGACTAGCCAGGCAGAGCAAGCAAACCCATGCTAGAGCCTTACCCCACTCTCTGTGGGGTCATTTTTATATTCTTTCTAAACATGTGTCTTCTTCAGCAAAATATCCTTTAACCTGTGTCTGCTTCAGCAAGACATCCTATTACCTGTCTGCCTCAGCAAAACATCATTTGATATAACAGTTTCCAAAGAAACCAGAAATTTCTACTTTAGCCTTTGAGCAGAGAGATGTTTGGGTTTGTTTTTCAATATAATAGAGTAATAATGAAAATATCTAAGATAAAAAGGGCACTAAGGAGCAGGTCATGAGACCTATTTAGGCTGTTCCCAGTACTGGGGAAGTTAGGACAGAAAAAGAGACTAGTGTGAGCTCTATATGGATTTGGAAGAGGCTTTTTAAATTTATTTTTATGTGTTCTCCCTGCATACATGACTGTGTACCACATTCATGCCTGTTGCCCCTTGGATTCCTTAGAGCCAGTTACAAGTGAGCCACCATGTGGGCCCTACCAAATCCTGGTACTCTGCAAGAGCAGTTAGCGCTCCTAACTACTAACTGTCTCAGGCCCTTGGACATGTTTTTTTTTTTTTTTTGGTTGGTTGGTTGGTTTGTTTTTCAAGACAGGGTTTCTCTATATAGCTCTGGCTGTCCTGGAACTCACTCTGTAGACCAGGCCTCGAACTCAGAAATCCGCCTGCCTCTGCCTCCCGAGTGCTGGGATTAAAGGTGTGCGCCACCACGCCCGGTGGACATGTTATTAACAATCACAGATTTTTAAAATATCCTCCCCAACATCAAGATTACAATATGTTTTATCACCTAGTCTTCGTGTACAGGCCACTATTTCCCATTGTCCCACTTGGTGAGTTGCCACTGGCAGCCTGTCATCTGTAGATTTGCCTCCCGAGCTGTGTGCCAGTGTGGTTACACACACCCTTCTGCTCCTGGATGATGTTACTCAGCAACAGCTTCTGATGGTTTGTTTTGTTGAGACAGGGCCTCATTATGTAGCCCCAGCTACCCTGTACTTGATACGTAGAGCACTCTGGCCTTGAACTCACTGAGATCTACCTACTTCTGCTTCCCACATGCTGACATAAAGGTGAGGGCTATCATACCCAGCAGTAGCAAGTTTTTACCTTATACAAGTTGTAGCCTGGGACAGAACGTCCTTCGTTTTGTTTTTTTTTTTTTTTTAAAGATTTATTTATTTATTATATGTAAGTACACTGTAGCTGTCTTCAGACACTCCAGAAGAGGGCGCCAGATCTCGTTTCGGATGGTTGTGAGCCACCATGTGGTTGCTGGGATTTGAACTCTGGACCTTCGGAAGAGCAGTCGGGTGCTCTTACCCACTGAGCCATCTCACCAGCCCTGTTTTTTTTTTGTTTTGTTTTGTTTTTTTTGATTGAGTAATATACCAGTGTGTGGTATCATGTTTTGCATATCCTTCCAGGGTTCTTGGGCTCACAGTTCAAGCCCAGTGTGGCAATGTTGAGGTAGTAGAACTTCTCTATTTTTTGAACTTAAAAAAAAAAAAGGAACTGCTCTCGCTCTCGCTCTCTCTCTCTCTCTCTCTCTCTCTCTGTGTGTGTGTGTGTGTGTGTGTGTGTGTGTGTGTGTGTGTGTGTGATTCCTGGGGATCAAACTCAACTCAGGTCATCATGCTTGGCAGTGAGTGCCTTTATCCCTTGAGCCATGTTGCTGCTCACACACATGCTCACCTTTTGAGATAGGGTACAGTGTAGACTGGCCCAAATATAGCTTCCCTCCTGCCTCAGCCTCTCAAAGTTTGCAGATGAGAGGTGGTACCCCATTATTCTTTCTACTTCAACTTTGGCATCTAATGTTGTACCTGCACAGAACTGGTGCCAGTCAGTGTTTGAGAAATGAACAAAAGGATGAATAAAGGAAAGAGGAGAAGAAGGTGTCATATGCAGAAAGAAGGATAAAATGGGGCCCCACCCCTGGAGTCTGGGCCAAACTGATGCAGATCTGCTGTAGCCACCTACCCTAAAGGCTGTCCACTGAAGCTCACCCTATGATGTTAACAGAAGAAGCTGACGTGGAGAGAAAGGGACCTTAGAATGTTGCCCCCCACCCCAGACTCCTGCCACTCTGTTATCTTCTTTCAGGTATCCCTGTCTCCCCTGCCTTGGTGGCCACCACTATTCCCTTCCTTCCTGAAAGGACTCTGTCCAGCTCCAACACGGGGAGCATGGTTCTGGCAGCCCTTGCCCTTCTCCCAGATACCTTTGTCTTGCTAAAAATCCCTTTAAATTATGTTCATAAAGCTAGCCCCCAAGATCTATTCCCTTATTTGGCTACTTCCTCCTCCTGAGACTGACTACCAAGTTCAAAGTATGAAGTCCAGCAATAAAAAGCCCACTTTGGCTCACCTAAAATGCTGTCTTAGTCAGGGTTTCTATTCCTGCACAAACATCATGACCAAAAAGCAGTTGAGGAGGAAAGGGTTTATTCAGCTTACACTTCCATACTGCTGTTCATCACCAAGGAAGTCAGGACTGGAACTCAAGCAGGTCAGGAAGCAGGAGCTGATGCAGAAGCCATGGAGGGATGTTCCTTACTGGCTTGCTTCCCCTGGCTTGCTCAGCCTGCTCTCTTATAGAACCAAGACTACCAGCCCAGAGATGGTCCCACCCACAAGGGGCCTTTCCCCCTTGATCACTGATTGAGAAAATGCCTTACAGTTGGATCTCATGGAGGCATTTCCTCAACTGAAGCTCCTTTCTCTGTGATAACTCCAGCTGTGTCAAGTTGACACACAAAACCAGCCAGTACAATTGACCCCTTGTCAACTTGACACACAAACACATCACTAGTAAGCCTCAACCCTTACATTCTTATTCATCCCCAAGGTCTAAATAACTTTAAACGTCCCACAGTCTTTACATATTCTTAAAATTTCAATCTCTTTAAAATACCCATCTCTTTTAAAATCCAAAGTCTTTTTACAATTAAAAGTCTCTTAACTGTGGGCTCCACTAAAATAGTTTCTTCCTTCAAGAGGGAAAATATCAGAGCACAGTCACAAAAGCAAAAATCAATCTCCAACCATCCAATGTCTGGGATCCAACTCACAATCTTCCGGGCTCCTCCAAGGGCTTGGGTCACTTCTCCAGCCATGCCCTTTGTAGCATATGCATCATCCTCTAGGCTCCAGATGCCTGTACTCCACTGCTTCTGCTCTTGGTGGTCATCTCATGGTACTGGCATCTCCAAAACCCTGCATGACCCCTTCAGTCCTGGGCCATCAATTGCAACTGAGGCTGTACCTTCACCAATGGCCTTCCATGACCTCTCACAGTGCCGAGCCTCAGCTGCTCTGCGTCACCCCTTCATGCCTTCAAAACCAGTATCACCTGGGTGGCCCTTACACATTACCAAGTCCCACTGCAGCAGGAGTACAACCTTGGCTATCCCTGGAACACAGCCTCTTTGTGCTTTCAGAAAACACTTCCCAGAAGATACCACCTCAATGATGCTGGTCTCTTCTTATCACTGCTAATTTCTTAGCTCCATAACCAGCATCAATAGTCCCAGTAATGCAAAGGTTTTGCTTTAGTAGTTCTGGTATCTTGTTAATCACAGCTGATTCTTCAGCCCCAGCTAACCAGAACTACAGAATAATCAAACTCCAAAATAGCAATGGCCCTGAAAAGAGTCTTTAATTTTCCCTCTGAAATTTCACAAGCCAGGCCTCCATCTTCTGCACTGTTCTCAACATTATCTTCCAAGCTCCTACACAACATCTGACAGAGCTCTTAACACCGAATGGATCTTCTAGCCCAAAGTTCCAAAGTCCTTCGACAGTCCTCCCCAAAACATGGTCAGGTTGTCACAGGAATACCCCACTATGCTGGTACCAATTTGTCTTAGTCAGGGTTTCTATTCCTGCATAAATATCATGGCCAAAAAACAGTTGAGGAGGAAAGGGTTTATTCAGCTTACACTTCTACTGCTGTTCATCACCAAGGAAGTCAGGACTGGAACTCAAGCAGGTCAGGAAGCAGGAGCTGATGCAGAGGCCATGGAGGGATGTTCCTTACTGGCTTGCTCAGCCTGCTCTCTTATAGAACCAAGACTACCAGCCCAGAGATGGTCCCACCCACAAGGGGCCTTTCCCCCTTGATCACTGATTGAGAAAATGCCTTACAGTTGGATCTCATGGAGGCATTTCCTCAAGTGAAGCTCCTTTCTCTGTGATAACTCCAGCTGTGTCAAGTTGACACATAAAACCAGCCAGTACACATGCTCAGTTAAAATTAAACACCTCATCCTAAGACAGGGTTTCCCCCTTTATGAACCAATAATTGCCTATGGGCCACATCAGTCTCCTCTATCCAGAGGCAGTACTTTGTCCCCTTCCTAGGCAAATATCCCTCATCCCCTCCCTTGCTTCTCCTTTGTTTCTCTTCCCTTCTTCCTGTCTTTGTACCTTATCCCTGCCCTCTATCCCTCTGGAGTAAATATATCTCCTTTGTGCTGAGAACTTGGTCTTGAGGGTCCTGAGAGGATAGTTTTTCTTTCACTTCCCTTGGAGGCTGTGGCTGTGTCCATTTGTGAACCGGAGACATGAGGGTGGGGGAATTCTACTTTGACAGACTGACAAGAAGATGTTAGTCTAAAGGACCATAGTCCCCAAGCTGCTCAGAAGTCGGGTGGACAAAGAGCCAAGCCAAAACAGCTCATGTTCTCCAAGACTGAGTCACATGCACAAGAGAACCCCACAGGACCAGCCCTGCACAACCAAGTGTGAGGAGGATTGGAGAGGTCAAGTGAGTTCTCTGAAGTTGGCCCAGCCAGTGAAAGCACATCTCACCCTGAGCCTAGGCAAAAGTCAATGAATTAAGTCACAATAACTTGCCCAGATGTGCTGACTCAGCTGAACCCTTGGGCCCTTAAGTGGGTCTATCATCAGGGCCTATGCTGGTTTCCTCCACTGTCGGACCTTTGTAGCCCAGAAACTCCCAAGCCTACGCCACCATGGAGAGGAGCAGGGGCCAGAGAGGCACCAACTCTATCCTATCATTTCAAAGACCCAGGATAGACAGAAATGCACTGGGTACAGAGGCAAGAAGGGGTGGGGCAGGAAGCTTACAGCCCCTGTTAGGTACAGGGACAAATCACCCAGGACCCAGAGTATGCACATACATTGTAGTTCATTTTAAAATCAGAACAAAAATCAGGCATGGACTGGGTCTGCAGCTCAGTTGGCAAGGTACTCACATATGGTGAAAGAACCCCTGGGTCCCATCCCAGTATCACAAAAAATACAGACACCTCTATGATCCCAGCACCCAGGAGATAGAAACAGGAAGAGCAGAGATGCAACATCGTCCTCAGTGATATATGGATTCCAGGCCAGCCAGGATGCTGTGAGATCCTGTTTTAGAAAAATAAACAAAAAACAGAAGGGAGAAAAAAAACAGAATAAGATAGATGAGCTCTACGGTTTACTCCAGGTTTTTTGTTTCCTTGCTTTGGTTTAGTTTGGATTTTGAGTTTGAATGTCCCTATGTTAGCCCACGCTAGCCTGGAACCCCAAATCCTCCTACCTCAGGCTACTGAGTGCTGCAACTACAGACCCAAGCCATCCTGCTTTGATGTTGGCCTAGAGGGCAACATGACGACTGCAGAATGATATTTCAAATGTGTTTTGCAAAGGAAGGCATGATAGGTGTTGTGTGTGCAGCAAGTCTGTCCTTTCATGTCTCTTTCATGTCTCAGGGCATATGCAGTTCTCTGTCCTGTATATGCATACTGTTCCTGTATCCTGTCCCCCCACACACACCCAAGCAGCCTCTCCTACTTGTTGCCTTTCACTCTCTGATTGCCATATGCCCATTTCCTGACCTATGACTACTTCAAGGCTGCTAAGAGGCTGGGAATCTAGCTCAGTAGGTAGAGTGCTTGTAGCTCAGTAGGTAGAGTGCTTGTAGCTCAGTACTCAGCAAGCATGAAGCCCTGGGTTCCATCCCCAGCAATGCGTAATCTTGGCATGCTGGTAAACCCTGAGGTCGAGGCAAGAGTCTTCTTCAGCACCCCAGCTCGGGGTGCATAAAGCTGTATCTCAAGGGGGGAAAAACTAGAAGAATACCACTATTGGGAAGCAGGGCGGCAGCTGTCTCAGCGATTCCATAGAGCTGATAGAGAGTAAGTGCTGAGCAAGGCTTGGCACGAACAGCTCCAGCCTCAGACACAAACCTTGAGAGTTATTCTGGTCCCACCCTGTTCACCTGCTGGAGGAAACAGGAACTGCCTGAGGCTCCTGGCCCTGCCCCTCTGACGTGTAGACCCTAAACCGAAACTTAAACTCCAGCTCAAGCCAATTCAAGAGCCCTTCGGAACACAACCCAAGCTGTCCAAGGTATGCATCCTACATCCTGGCATCCCTGCATCCCAACATGCCCCAGCTTCAGAGGCTCTGGGACTTCAGCACTGGGTGTAGTAGTGGTGCTAGAAGATGAGAGAAGGGTTTACCCGAGGAGGGAAGCATTGCAAGAGCTAAACTCTGGCATGGCTCTCCACACCAGTCATTGCAGCGCTCTGGAGGCCGAGGCAGGCTGTACACGTTTGAGGCTGTTTTCAGCTAGCTACATGGTGAGACCTGATTCATAGAAACCAAGTGTTCCAAGAAAACCACGAGGGGAAGGCAGAGAGAGGTAAAGCCCCCCAGCCCCACGGGGTTCTACTGGAGCTGCCAGAGGAAGGAAGGAATTTAATGGAGAAGCTGGGGGGGGGGGGGTGGGGATGGGACTGTGGCCAGGGTTTTGTTTGAGCAGGGGAGGCAGGGAAGCTGGCTGGAGGAAGGGACATTTGTATTGAGTCTTGAAAGACTTGTAGGAGTGTTCTGAAGTAGAAAGAGAATAAACTTTGAGACCTTTCTGTGTAGCATGTAGCTGGGTTCAGCTGTACTTTACAGAGACACGTGTATCTGCTTCATGATGGTGCTACACTCTGGGAGACCTGTTGGTAGGTGATAGCCTGGACAGGGTTGTCCGTTGCACTCCTGGAGGCCTAGACTCCAATGTGCTTGAACACTGTCAGAACTGGAGCACTGTTGCAAACATGTGCCTGTCTCTGCCTGTGAAGCACAGTGAATAATGAAATAAAAAAGGGAAGTAAACTGAGGTGGGTGGTGCACTCCAGAGGCAGAGGCAGGGGGGATCTCTGAGTTCAAGACCAGCCTGGTCTATAGAGCAAATTCCAGGACAGCCAGGGCTTTATAAAGAAAACCTGTCTTTGGGGGGTGGGTATGGGGGACTTTTGGGATAGCATTGAAAATGTAAACGAGGAAAATACCTAATAAAAAAAAAAAAGAAAAAGAAAACCTGTCTTGAAAAAACCAAAGACAAAAGAGAGAGAGAGAGAGTAAAAAGTTGAGGGCTGGCAAGATGGCTCAGAAGATAAAGCACTTGGCAGAGGATCTTAAGGACCTGAATTCAGATCCCCAGAACCCTGGCAAGCAGGATGGGCACAGGCTGTGGGAGGAGAAAGTGGACAGTGGGAGACCTTCCTAGGGACGTTGTCTAGTCACACTCAGCAAGGCAACCAATCTTCATTCAAAGACTGTTTCAATCCATACGGTGAAGAAGAGTAAGTGAGGAAGAACCAGTGTCAGCCGCAGGCCTACACACACAGCTGCACACACATGTGTCTGTGCACATGGTCACCCCCCCATGCACACTCAAAATTTTTATTTATTTATATTTATTTATTTATCTATTTATTTATTATATGTAAGTACACTGTAGCTGTCTTCAGACACTCCAGAAAAGGGAGTCAGATCTCGTTACGGATGGTTGTGAGCCACCATGTGGTTGCTGGGATTTGAACTCCGGACCTTCGGAAGAGCAGTCGGGTGCTCTTACCCACTGAGCCATCTCACCAGCCCCAAAATTTTTAAATATTAGAATTAGGCTGGAGAGTCAGCAGTTAAGAGTGTACACTGCTCTTGCAGAGTTGCTGGGTTTAGTTCCCAGCGCCTGCATAAGCTTAATGGCCCCTGTAAATCTGGCTCTGGGGATCCAATGCCCTCTTCTGGCCTCCAGTAGTACCTGCACACACATGGCTATTACACTCACACATATTCTCACACACAGAGGCACACACATACACATAAATAAAAATTCAAATCTGTTTTTGAAAACAAAAAGCAATTAAATAAATAAAAACCAGATATTAGGAGAAATTCAGGTTTTTGTTTTGTTTTGTTTTGTTTTGAGACTGGCTTAGAAACATCTGACCCATCTGTCTCCTTCTGTAAGTACTAAGATGGCAGATGTACACCACTACATCTGGCTTTTCTTTTTAAGATTTATTTATTATTATATGTAAGTACACTGTAGCTGACTTCAGACACTCCAGAAGAGGGTGCCAGATCTCATTATAGGTAGTTGTGAGCCACTATGTGGTTGCTAGGATTTGAACTCAGGACCTCTGGAAGAGCAGTCAGTACTCTTAACCATTGAGTCATCTCTCCAGCCTCTGGCTTTGCATTTTTAATTCAGGATCTCCCTGTGTATCCTTGGCCAGATTTGAACTCCTGGTAGTCCTGCCTCTACCTCCCAAGTGCCAGATTACAGGTATGTAGCCATAGCCTGGGGTATATTCCAGCATAGTGTAAACTGGATTTGGTAGAATAGCCCTGTCATCCCAGCACTTGGGAGGTAGAGGTGGGAGGATCAGGAATTCAGAGTTATCCTCAGCTATACTAAGGCCAGCCTGGAATAAATGAATTCACAGAGAGAGAAAGAGAGAGGAAGAGAGAGAACAAACAAAGAGGGTGCCTCCCACCTCTTTCTATATTCATAGCTGTGTGTGTGTATATATATATATATATATATATATATATATAGTTCTATCCCAGCCATCCCCTTAATGATTCTTTTTTTCTTTTTAAAGATTTATTTATTATATGTAAGTACACTGTAGCTGTCTTCAGACACTCCAGAAGAGGGCGCCAGATCTCATTGCGGATGGTTGTGAGCCACCATGTGGTTGCTGGGATTTGAACTCTGGACCTTCGGAAGAGTAGTCGGGTGCTCTTACCCACTGAGCCATCTCACCAGCCCCCCCCCCTTAATGATTCTTAATGACAGAAGTTAAGTTAGTGACTTCATCACACAGCAACTGTGTAGGGTAGAATTTGAAACCAGACCATCTGCTTCTAATTCCAAACTCTTTGATACCTGCCACTCCAGGCCTTATCATGCAGAGACCCTGGCCTGGAAAAGACAGAACTAGACAAAGATTGTCCACCTCTGTGGAACCCCTGCTGAGAGAGACTAGGAAGGCTAGAGAACAGAGATAGTGTAAGCTTGGTTATTAATGGATTCAATAAATGACTGTCCTCTGGGGGGCCACACCCTTGAGGGAATGTGTTTGTTTTCTGTGAGGTCAGCATCAGTCACCCTTTGTCAACAGACCCCTCCCTGTTGGATCACCAATGTGCCAAAGGCTTTCTCCAAAGTCCCAGAGCTGGAGGTAGAGACTGCAAAAATCAGGTCTAGGGACTGACTGAAGAGCCATAGAGAAGATCTTTTAGCTGGTTTTCCTTCAACTTAAAATTTAATACTGGAGCCGGGTGTGGTGATGCACACCTTTAATCCCAGCACTCGGGAGGCAGAGGCAGGTGGATTTCTGAGTTCGAGGCCAGCCTGGTCTACAGAGTGAGTTCCAGGACAGCCAGGGCTATACAGAGAAACCCTGCCTCGAAAAACCAAAAAAAAAAAAAAAACCCACAACAACTTAATACTGGGCAGTGGTGGCACACGCCTTTAATCCCAGTACTTGGGAGGCAGAGGCAGGTGAAATTCTGAGTTCAAGGCCAGCCTGGTCTACAGAGTGAGTTCCAGGACAGCCAGGCCTGCACAGAGAAACCCTGTCTCAGGGGAAAAAACAAACAAACAAACAAAAAACAAAACAAAACAAAAATACCTTAATACTGTTTTGCATTTCAGGACCATGTCACTTCTCCAGCTCTATGTCACCAACCCCCAAAGCCCAGCAGTACCAACATGAATGTGAATTAACAGTGCACGGTGGTAGAGGCAGGATTGTGCCACCAGTCTTGGCTACATAGTGAGTTTCAGGCTAGCCTGTCTCAAACCAAACCAAAAGCCCACTCAATCAATAAAATACTTCCCATGTGAGATTGAGGGTCTGAGCTCAAATTTGCCTTTCAGCAAGCATGGAGACAACAAAGCAAGACAAACACCCAACTAGCATGGTGTTGGGGTCTGGGAGACAGGAGGATCCTGGAATTCTGTGAGCAGCTGCAGATTCAGTAACAGACCCTGTCTGGGAAGAGATGTCTCAGCCATTAAGGGCACTCGATGCTCTTTCACACATACACTCACACACACAGGATAGATAGATAGATAGATAGATAGATAGATAGATAGATAGATAGATAGATGTAAAACCAAACAAAAAACATGGTACAGAGCAATAGAGGAAGATGCTTGGTCCCTCCTTCATACTCACTCTTGCCACAGCAGCAGTGTCTACTACACTGTAGTCACCAGGAAGCAAGTCTGTGTCCATAGGAATTGCCCTATCTCTGGCCACCTGGCAGACTCCCAGCATGAGACACCACAGTCTGTAATTAATATTAGAGTGAAGAGACACTCACCTCTCCCTCCTCCCCCTAGGTGACCACTTTCTCTGGATGCCATGGCAGAAGCCAGGAGGCTGCCCCCACCACTACCCCCTCGGCTGGACTGGTTTGTGCACACCCAGGCGGACCTGCTAGCCCAATCCGGGATCCCCGAGTGGTTCCATGGCACCATCTCCCGAGAGTAAGACATAGTACAACCCCCATCCTACCTGGAAGATCCTACATCTTGGTCCTTCGTGCCTAACCACAGTGAACATTTGAGTGAGCAATCAGGGGCCCCCTGTTCACACCAATTTCAGATTAGCTCTAGACCATGAGAAGCTGAAGATCAGAAAGAGATAGGAACTGAGTGAGGTCACACAGCAGATGCATAGCACAGCTGGGCTCTGGCCTCAGTGCACCAGACCACAGCCCCTGCTTTTTCATTTGGGATACTGTGTTCCACCTACAAGGACCTGGGGCAGGTAGGCAGGAGCTGTGAGAGGAGATCTACTGCAGGAAGCCTCTAGTGATACCTTCCCTGAACAGGCTTCAAACCACCAAGATGTTATTTGTTCATTCAGAGGCTGTGGCTATGGCTCAATTGATAAAGCGCTTGTAACTTAGTTAATACAGAGGGGTTTTTTGTTTTTTGTTTGTTTGGTTGGGTTTTTTTGTTTTGTTTTTGTTTTTTTAAGATTTATTTATTAGTATAAGTTCACTGTAGCTGTCTTCAAACGCACCAGAAGAGGGTATCAGATCTCATTATGGGTGGTTGTGAGCCACCATGTGGTTGTTGGGATTTGAACTCAGTACCTTTGGAAGAGCAGTCGGTGCTCTTACCCACTGAACCATCTCACCAGCCCTAATACAGAGTTTTTAACTCGAGTGCTTGTCTGGCATACACAAAGCACCAAGCTCCTTTTCTACTCCACATAAACCAGTCATACTGTCATCCCAACACTCAGAAGGCAGAGGGCAGAGGATCAAAAGTTCAAGGTCATCATCCTCAGCTACACAGTGAGTGGGACACAAACCGGAGCTACATGAGACTCTCTCCCCTAAAGGGAAAGAAAGACAGTCTGCAAGTGTGGGCTTCCAAGCTCCAGGGTCTCAATCCTGGAAACCAGGGCAGGGTCATGTGTTCCCAAGGGCGCACGTGGATTTTCAAAAGCTGCAAAATGACCTAGTTACGAGCAAAGAAATAGTGCCGTTAGAGATGGTCAAGATTGACAGGAGGGGCCAGCAAGATGGCTCAGGGGGTAAAAGTGCCTGTGTAAGTGTCCATGATTCACCAAAGAATGGCACCCCAGACTCAGACAGTATGTACACACAAAGAGTGTTTTATTCTATAGAAGTCCAGCATGCTGCGGTCTCCCATTACCAAGATAGAGAAACAGCCAAAGTGAGTTTGTGAAAAGGTCAGCTCAGGAACTTTGGGAAGGTCACGGAACACTTGCCCCTCCAGAAGGGAGAGGCTAATTAGCATTCCTCAGACCACAGGGCGGGAACCAACCTTCTGGTGGGGACACATTTCACAGGACAGACTGCTGCCCACCTTCAGACAAGGGAACTTGTCACCTCATTCCCTAAAGACCAATCAGTTTAAAGGGTGTGGGAACAAAAGCTAACGGTCTGTATACAATGCAGGAGTCTCTTTGGGAGACTTCCAAGAAGCAGGACAATTAACCACAGAGAGTTAGCATCAGTAATTTGGAGGCTACAACATCAACCCACATGGCAGGAGAAAACCACCTCTGTAGGCTGTCTCTGACTTCTGAATGTGTCAGCACATCTGCCCGTGCAAACAGGATAAATACATTAAATGTAATAAAAATTAAGAGATTGGCAGTAAGCCATGTGACTCAGAATGTTTAAGAATTCTTTTCATTTCCTTTTTTGTTTTGTTTTGTTTTTGTTTTGCGTGGTGGTTTGAATATGCTTGGCCCAGGAATTGTGACTATTAGGAGGTGTGGCCTTGTTGAAGGAAGTGTGTCCTTATGGGAGTGGGCTTTGAGACCTTCCTCCTAGCTTCCTGGGAGATAGTCTTCTCTTATTTGCCTTCAAAATAATATATACAACTCTCAGATCCTCCAGTGCCATGCCAGCTTGGACACTGCCATGCTTCCCACCATGATAATAATGGACTGAACCTCTGAAAGTGTAAGCCAGCCCCAGTTAACTGTTGCCCTTTATAAGAGTCATGGCGCCTCTTCACAGCAGTGGAAACCCTAACTATGACAGAAGTTGGTACCAGGGACTGAGATATTGCTGTGTTAGGTCTGGCTATGTTTTTGTTTGGAGGAATGTGGATTTGGGGACTCTGGAAGAAATATAGAAGATACTGGTGCCTGACTAGAGAAATTTCAGAGAGGAATTTTAGTATGTTTCTTAGAGATCATTCTTACAATGTTTTGGTGACTGCTTTTTTCCCTTTTCTGGGGACTCTGGAAGTGAAATGGAGCTGAATCCCATGCTCAAGGAGATAAAAAGATTAAGGAAGTGGTAAGCTCAGGACAAGATCCCACCTAGCTAAACTTACCGTTTATGTGTTTGCAGTTGAACAAAGAATAGTTATACCATGTTAGGCTTTATTACTTGGTTATTGTTTTCATTTGGACTTTTAATCAATCCAGAAATGGAGGGCACGCTGTGATCCAGATCTTCATTTTGTTTTAGGGGAATTGTTTGTGTGGTTTTTTGTTTGCTTGTTTGTTTTGTTTTAGATGCAGGGTTTCTCTGTGTAGCCTTGGCTACTTACTCTGTAGATCAGGCTGGCCTTGAACTCAGAGACCCACTTGCCTCTGAAGTGCTAGGACCAAAGGTGTGCACTCCAAGAGGAAGAATTCAGTTTCTAGGGGGTCTACTGTGAGTGATTCTGTTTTGATTCTGACTTGGATTATGTAGGTCTGTACTATAATGCACCTGATTCTAGTCATATGCATGACCAATAATGCACAGGTATAAGATGGGAAATGAAAGATTCGCCCAGAAGTCCTCTTGAAGGACATCCACTGTTTGCCTGACCATCTACCCAAGACCAGTTGAGTCTGAGTCAGACTTTTTTGTTGTTGTTGTTTGTAACAAGATATTTACATTTTTATTATATTTTATTTCTTTAGTATGTGTATGAAGGTTAGAAGATAACCTGTGAAAATCGGTTCTTTCTCCCATGTGAGTGCCAGGGTCTGAATTCAAGCAGACAGGCTTTACCCTCTGAGCCACCTGGCCAGCCCTGGATCATCCCTTCAGTTCTTTTTCTTAGATACACTGGGAATACACTCAAATAGAAACTAAATCTGACAGTTTTTAGGAGTGAGAAAACTTACCCCATTCTTAAATGAGAGTTGTACACATGGGAGTCCATGGCTGCTGTATGCATTGCTCAGAGGTAAGAGGGTGCACATGAACACACCGAACATGCAGGTGAGAGAGCCAGGCTGTCAATCACACTACTATCAGAGGGTTGTGTGCATAGTCCGAGCCAAATGGAACCCTGGGTTGCTAAGCCATCCCCTATGATCGCTTGCCCCATATCCAGCCAGTCTTCTTTCTTTGTGCCTCTCCAGGGCTGCTGAGAACATGTTGGAGTCACAACCCCTGGGAACCTTTCTTATCCGAGTCAGCCACAGCCATGTGGGCTACACCCTTTCCTACAAGTAAGGCCATGGGGAGGCTAGACTGGGGATCCTGGGAGAAGGCCAAAGCTGCCCCACAAGGCCAGAGAGGTCTGCTTCCATCTGCAGACCTGGCTGGAACACTTGGGTGGACCTGAGATTTGTGTCTGAGGAAGGAGGCAGGCAGAGATCTGAGGGTGGGCCTTGCCTCCTTCACCCTTCACCTTCAAATTAGTGACATGAGTCTGGATCTGGGAAGCCAGGGCTGCAGGCTCCTAGGGCCCCACAGTTTGATTTTGGCTTCTTAGAATCCTCAAGGTAAAGCCTTCCTCCCTCTTTTCTTTTTTCTTTCTTCCTTCCTCCTTTCTCTCTTTCCTCCCTCCCTCCCTTCCTACTCTCTTTCTATCTGCCTATTTGGGAGAGGGTCTCAAAACCATGCTGATCTTGTGTGGATGCACATCTGTTAACCCAGGATGGTGAAAGCTGAGGCAGAAGGATCTGGAATTCAAGGTTACCCTTGGCTACATAGCAGTTTAAGTCCAGCCTGGACTACCTGAGATGCTGTCCTCAAAATGAAAGATTACTATCACTTTGCTACTACTGTTGTAGTTGAGACAGAGTCCGTCTATGTAGCTCAGGCTGGCCTCCAAGTCTCCATCTTCTTGCCCTCAGTCTCCCCAGCACTGGGATGACAGGCCGGCACCAGCACAATTAGCTTAAATCTGCTTATTTCACCCACCCAAGAACTGCTGTGATGGCCCTTAAAAACCTTGTGTGGTGGTAACTGGTGAAACTGAGGCACAGTAGGTGCACCGAAAGGCTAGTGCACAGGGCAGCGTCCCAACCGCAGCAGTGTCTCCACAGAGCCCAGACTTGCTGCCGTCACTTCATGGTGAAACTTTCAGAAGATGGGACTTGCGCCTTCGCTGGGGACCACATGACCCACGCCTCTCTGCATGCCCTGATCACCTTCCACCAACAAAAGCCTATTCGTCCATTCGGAGAGCTGTTGACCCAGGCCTGCGGGCAGGTAGGGGTAAGGGGACTCCATCCAGTGGCAAGGGAGTGCCAGAGGTCTAGGCCTGGGCTACTCCCAACTGCCCACCGACCCTCTGGCCCTGCAGGACCCCTGCGTGGCACTCACAAGGGCTCATCTGCAGGAATGGCTTCCCTCTTCAGCCGCTGGGTCTAGCCTACTGATGTGAGATGGGCTCTTTCAGCTTCTGACTGATTTGGTCTAAACCTGCTGTGGGAGGGGCTCTTTCCTCTGATGGTCATGGGCGTGGCCTAAAAATCTGCCTTAGAAGGAACTCTTTCTAGGATGTGAGAATTGTAGGCGGGGCACTTCCTTCTGCTCCTTGTGGGCGTGGCCTAGGTGTTGTGAGCGAGGTCTGTGTTCAGCGGCTCTGTTTAGGAGACCCCCTACCCCAGGGTACTCTCCACAGCTATTCTCAGTGCTGGGTCTGAGCTCTATGACTCCACATTTTGCAGGAGGATCCAGCAAACGTGGACTACAAAGATCTCTTCCTATACTCAAATGCCCTGGTTCAGGATGCTGAAAGCCAAATTCTGAGAACGGAAGTTCAAAGGTTTTCTTCCTGCCCACCTGAGGAGGTAGGCCCTGAATACCAGGGAGAAACAGATGCTGCTAGAGCAGGGCTTTTCTAGAAAGAGTTCTCTTCTGTAGCTAGGTAATTAAAAAAAAAAAAAAAAATCCAAGCCTAGCAGTGGAGGCGCATGTCTTTAATCCCAGCACTCGGGAGGCAGAGGCAGGTGGATTTCTGAGTTCGAGGACAGCCTGGTTTACAGAGTGAGTTCCAGGACAGCCAGGGCTACACAGAGAAACCCTATCTCAAAAAAAAAAAAAAACTAAAAACTAAATTAAAATAATAATAATTTTTAAAAATCCAGTGATTTCCAGAGTCTGAGATAAGACTCCATGTTTCAGTCTCTGGGTGTGTAGCTCAGTGCTGACTTCATTGTCAGGTATACCCTAAGGCTCTGGGTTCCATACCAGCCCCTCCAACACACGAAGTCTGAAACCTCAGCTCCTCTGCCAGCAACTGTCTCTTCTGTTCAGACTCATCAGCCAACTTGAGAACTTTTTGTGCTGTTCTATTCTAGACCTTTCCTCCTCAGGGCCCCTCTATAGTGCCATTGGACCAGCCTGGCTTCTTCTAGAAGCCCTCGTTCAGATATCTCCTTCCATAGTCCCTGGATCTAGAGTCCCATTGTTCTGTGTCCCCTTCCCCTTCCACCCCCATACCTCGCCCTGTAGCAGAGAACACCTTCCAAATCGAGGGGCTTTTGTTTATTCTGGGTATATACATCTCCTTTCTGTCTCTCCCACCCAGCTTTGCAGTCCAGGTGGCTTTTCTGTTCTGCTGTCTTCACCCCTCCAAGAGAACCTGACATAGTTTTTTTGTTTGTTTGTTTGTTTGTTTGTTTGTTTCTGTTGAGACAAGGTCTCTCTATGTATCCCTGTCTGGCCTGAACTCCTTATGTAGTCCAGGCTGGCTTCAAACTTACAGAGATCCTCCTGCCTCAGACTCCCAAATGTTGGGATTAAAGGCCCAGTTTATTGAAGGAGCTGACCAATGAGTCTTCAGTCTAGATGGATGAATCAGTGGTGGATATGTGTTGTGGCTCCCTGAGGCTAGTGGGCCTTTGGATGCCCCTTAGGTTAAAGTACTTGCTGTACTTCCTGAGTGGCACAAAGTTCTGACAGCAGTGAGGATGGAGCAAGCTAGTCTGGATATATGTTTGTTTGTTTTTTTGTTTTGTTTGTTTTTCAAGATAGGGTTTCTCTGTGTAGCCTTGGCTGTCCTGGAACTCACTCTGTAGACCAGGCTGGCCTCGAACTCAGAAATCCATCTGCCTCTGCATCCCAAGTGCTGGGATTAAAGGCATGCGCCACCACTGCCTGGCCTGGATATGTGTTTGGATACACATCCAAAAAAGCATCCGGGAGAAGTTTTCAAGGAGCTGGGACATCAGGATGAGGAGCCATGCCAGATAGAGATGCAGGAAGATCATTCTGGGAATGAGGGGGCATGTGCAAAGGTCCTGGGGTTCTGTGTGTCTACAGAACAGAGTGGCAGAAGGCAATATATGGATGGTTGTGGGTAGGGGCCTCAGGGGGTACTCATTGACCCTACCCTACCCCCAAATGAGAAGGGTGGGGAGATGCTGATAATAGACACCTTCCCCAAAAGCATGTTGGGTGAGTTCACTGAGCCACACTTGCAGCCCAACTGTGTCTTTTGAGAAAACATCCCAAACCTTGGGTCAGGTGGAAAAGCCACGCACAGAGATGGGCAGATGGGGCAAGGGTGGTACTTAGAAGCTCCAGGGCACTGAGATGAGGTTCTGAGGCAGCCTGGCGCTTCGCTGGACAGCTGGGCCTCAGGCCTCCCTGTCTCTGTTCCAGGCTTCTGAAAGGAAGCCATCCACAACAACTAAAGGAGAATTCACATCAGCTTCCTGCTCCCCAAAAGCCCTTTTCGAGGAGTCTGGACAGAAACTGTGGAAGAACCTGAGGTCCCTACCTCAGACTAGCCAGAGGGTGAAACAGCGGCTCACTTCACACCTGTCGGCCATGAACCTGCTGGGGGATGCCAGGCAAGTGGCACAGCAGCACCACAGCCCTGTGACTCGAGCATTCAGTTGGGACAGTACTAGCCACTCCGAAGACCCTTGTGCAGCCACCACGTCTCTTCAAAACCCTGCAGAACCCCAGGCCCTGAGAGGCAGAGAAGCCACCTTCAGGGACTCCAGACCTGCCAGCTGGAAGAAGGCATTCTCAGGGGTCAAAGCCTGGCGTGGAAAGGTGGTAAGGGCCCTGTCAGCCCAGGAGCCTGTGGACTTTCCAGAAGCCCAGGGCTGGCTGCCTGAGGAATACCTCCCACCACCACCTTTCGCCCCTGGGTACTGATAGAACTTTCTGTATCTTGGGTATTCCTCATCTCTCCTTTAAGTCCCCATCCTTGTCCTCACAGCCAGAGAACTGTGCTGAAGAGGTTAAGGGGCTGAATCCTGCAGGTGCCAGCTGATTGTCTTAATAATAATAGAATTACTGCTACCTCTTTAGGGACCTGGTGGAATGGCCCAGTGGATAAAAGGATAAAAGAACTTTCAGCCATGCCCAACAACTGGGTTCTATCCCCAGGACTCACATGGTGAGAACTGTGGACCAACTTCTGGAGGATGTCCTCAGACTTCCACATACATGTGTTAAAACACACTCACAAGCAGATATAATTTTAAAAGATTGCAGCAGGGACTTGGTGGGTCCAACATGTTCCAGGCCTGTATCATGTGTTATCCCTCCATATTCTTGGGATCCATATCTTACTTTCAGCCACATTCAATTGAAAATATTTTTATGAGGCTGGAGAGATGGCTCAGTAGTTAAGAGCACTGACTGCTCTTCCAGGGGTCCTGAGTTCAATTCCCAGCAACCACATGGTGGCTCACAACCATCTGTAATGGGATCCGATGCCATCTTCTGGTGTATCTGAAGACAACTACAGTGTACTCATCTATATATAATAAATAAATCTTCTTTAAAATGTAAAAAAAAATATATTTCCAGGTCTTAAAATGTAAAAAATATATATTTTCCAGGTGTTGAGGAGGATTTAGCTCAGTGGTAGAGCACTTGCCTAGTAAACACAAGGTCCTGGGTTCTGTCCTTTGCTCCAGGAATAAAAATTTTTTTTTCTGAAAGCTTTGCATCATTTGTGGGTTGGAGAAATAACTCAGTGAGTAAAAGGTTGAGAGGACCTGAGTTCCATTTCCCAAAGCCCACAAAGAGCTGATGCAGAAATGCACATGTGTGTCCTCAGAGCAGCTACAAGGAGATGGGAGGTGGCTGCTGCCTTACACAGCAGCACTAATACAAAAACCTTCCTTCAACAAGATGGAGGACAGACATGCAGACAGTCAAACATGCTCCCGCCCACAATCATACACTGGAACACACAGAAAGGGAGGGGGGATGCAAAATGATTGCATCTGTTGCCAGGAGTGTGATATATACCCAAGCATTTGGGCAGCAGAGATGGGAGGGTCAGGAGTCCAAAGCCAGCCTCGGCTTATTTGGAGTTTTGAGATTAGTCTGAGCTACAGGAAAGCTTGACTCAAAGAACAAAAATTGTGAGATAGGCATAGTGGTATATACAATATTAATCCCAGCACTCCAGAGGCAGAGGCAGGAAGAGCTCTGTGAGTTTGAGGCTGGCCTGGTCTCCATAGTGAATTCCAGGGCTACACAGTTGTCTTAGTCAGGGTTTCTATTCCTGCACAAACATCATGACCAAGAAGCAAGTTGGGGAGGAAAGGGTTTATTCGGCTTACACTTCCATACTGCTGTTCATCACCAAAGGAAGTCAGGACTGGAACTCAAGCAGGTCAGAAAGCAGGAGCTGATGCAGAGGCCATGGAGGGATGTTCTTTACTGGCTTGCCTCCCCTGGCTTGCTCAGCCTGCTCTCTTATAGAACCCAAGACTACCAGCCCAGAGATGGTCCCACCCACAAGGGGCCCTTCCCCCTTGATCATTAATTGAGAAAATGCCTTACAGTTGGATCTCATGGAGGCATTTCCTCAATTGAAGCTCCTTTCTCTGTGATAATTCCAGCTGTGTCAAGTTGACATAAAACTAGCCAGTACAACAGTGAAACCCCATCTAAATAATTTAAAAAAGTGAAATGTACCTGTACTGAGCGTGTGATGCTCCTCTCATCTCCCTAAATGGTCCAGTGTGTAAGACATCCACATTGCATCACTGTTCCAAATTATGTAGACTGTGTGTGAATCCTGTGCAAATCTGCAGTTTGGGTTCCTTGATGGAGAAGGCTAACACCTGGGGTTAAAGGCATGCGCCACCACTGCATGGCTACTCTAGTTCTTAAGAGACAGCAAGCATACATTTTTCTCTTAACGTTGCAAAAGAATTCAGAGATCTTTCTGCCTTTCTTAAGCACAAACAATAAGCAAGTTGAACTCATATTCTTTCTCACAGCCTTATGGGCTGTCCTGAAGGCCCCGGTGTTTACCATTTTATTGAGACACAGATACACCCTCAGCTCTTGGACCGATGCTGTCTGATTATCATGGCGTCATTAATGTCAACAGAGAGGACATTCCTCAGAGGACTGTGGAAATATGTACATTATTACACAAACAAGCCTTACAGCCACAGTAGCCATCGACACTCATGGAGACTCACACTGGGGCTCTGTGCGAGGGGCAGGAACCATGTCACTCTGTCCCCACCATGACCACACCAGGCTCAGCACTAGCCTACTTAGTGGATTCCAGACCTATGTCAACATTTATCTGAGCTTGGTGGTGATGGTTGCATGCCTTTGATCCAAGCACCTGGAAGGCAGAGGTGGATCTTTGTGAATTCAAGGCCAGACTGGGCTATAGAAGGAGTTCCAGGACAGCCAGAGCTACACAGAGAAACGCTGTCTGGAGGGGAGGGGCATTTTGAGTTGGGCAGATGACTCAGGTAAAGGCACTTGCTAAGCCCCAGGATCCATGGTAGAAGGAGAGAGCCCATTCATACAAGCTGACCTCTGACCTCCATACATGCTGTGGCACACATGTAACTCCTCCCCACCAATGACATAATAAAAAGAATGTAGGACCAGTGTGAACAGCCTCTGAGGAACAACAGCCAAAGTTGTCTCTGCATCCTCCTGTATGAGAACACAGATGTACATATGTATATCCCCCCCCCCAAAACACAAAGGCACCTGCACAGGGTGTGGATGTCAGTAGGAGTCCTCTGAAGGGATTCCTACATTAAAGCACTGTGTGATCTTTGATGTGCATAGGCCTCTCTGGGCTCATTTCTTCACTTAGAAGGTGGTGAAGACAGCAGTTACTTCTCAGGGGAACACAAAAAAGTGACAGGGAGGGCTGGCTTTTGTTCACCATCACTATCACCACCACCATCATCATCATCAGTTAACACAGGGTCTCATTACATATCCCTGGTGTGCCAGAATAGCCTCTGCCTCCTGAGTAACAAGATTAAATGTGTGCCCCCACCAGACCTGGCCTATTTCTATTATTTTTTTGTTTTGTTTTGATTCGGATAGGGTCTCTCTAGATAGCCCTGGCTCTCTTGGAATTTACCATGTAGACCAGGCTATCCTCAAACTCACAGTGATTTGCCTGCCTCTGTCTCCTGAGTCCTGGATTAAAGGTGCGAGTCAACATGCTCCAGCCAAACCTATTTTCATTTTTTTTTTTTTTGGAGGTGGTGGGGGGGGGTTCGAGACAGGGTTTCTCTATATAGCCCTGGCTGTCCTGAAACTCACTCTGTAGACCAGACTGGCCTCGAACTCAGAAATCCGCCTGCCTCTGCCTCCCGAGTGCTGGGATTAAAGGCGTGTGCCACCACGCCCTCTATTTTCATTTTTTAATGTGTATATGTGTGTTGGTGCAGTTGCGCATGGAAGCCAGAAGAGGGTTTCAGGCCTGCTGGAATAGGAGGTTCAGGCAGTTGAGAGTCACCACCATATGACTACTAAAAGCCAACCCAAGGTCCTCTGCAAGAGCAGCAGGTACTATTGATAGCTTTGAGCCACCTCTCCAGCCCCAGGATCACTGGGTGATCGGTCTGGCAAGATTCTGGGTGACTGGATTGTGTGGTGGGATGACTACTTTTTCAGCAGGTAGGTGCCCTAAATAAAGGCCCTGGAACATCCTTGGGCTCCTGGAATTCACAAGACATGGATGTGTGAGTAAAAAATGAGGCAATCCTGTGCTCAGGCTGCCCTCTAGATAGGAGCTGTGGTGTGACCTTGGACTTCCTCCATATGCTAACTGTGAAGTTCCTGCCCCTCTAGAGCTCTAGGTCCAGAAGTCGTCAGTTGTATGAATCCAAGATGGCAACCCAGAGTGGGTGCAGCCACATCAAAGACCACACAGCAAAAGGCAGAGATCCTGAGGCAGTTTTGATTCCTATTTATTCAGAGAGCAGAGTAGAGATGAGTGAGGGCCATGTCTTGTCCTCTGAGCACGTCAGATGCGGATGTGGAAGGTGCTGTGTGCAAAAAGTAAAGGTGTCACTGACAGCTCACAGACAACACCCATCAGGTCCCCAACACCCCCTTTCTACACGCAGAGGCAGGCAGGGACCCACAGGCCTGAGAACCCCCCAGAAATCACAGATTTTCTTGTCCCCATGGGACTTCTTGGGGCCAGGTGTGAGGCCAGGGGTCAACCTTGGGGTCATTCTACAGGTGGCTCCCACAATATGTTCTTTAAAATATTTACCTATTTGTGTGTGTGTGTGTGTGTGTGTGTGTGCAGCATGTTATGTGAAGGAGCCTGCAGAGGCCAGAATAGTATGCCAGGTCCCCTGGAGCTGGAGTTGTGGACAGTTTCATGCCATCACGGGGGTGCTGGGAACAGAACCACGAGAGCAGCCCCTTCTCCAGACCACAAGACCTGTTCTTATTTGATTGATTTTGGGTTTTGAAGACCCTGGACAACTCTGTAGCTCATGCAGCCCTGGAACTCACAGTAATCCTCCTGCCTCAGACTCCTGGATATCTCAACTACAGATATGTGTGCCACCATGCCCAGATCTCCTTGGGGATTGTAAGCACCTACCTGGATAATATTCACATCCCAACTCCCTTCCAGACTGGCTGTTGGACTAAAAACTGGTAGTTGGCTACCTTTGAGCCTCAATTTACTCATCTGATAAATGGGAGTGGCTAGGCAAGTAATGGCTCAAGCCTTTAATCCCAGCAGTCCAGAGGTAGAGGCAGGTGGGTCTCTGTGAGTTCAAGACCAGCCTGCTCTATATAGAGAGTTCTAGGCCAGCCAGGGCTACATAGTAAATATAAGCAAAACCAAATCAATCAATCAAACAAACAGAGGATGCAGCTCCAGGTTCTAGTCTTCTGACTGTATTAACTATGTACCCACCCCCAGCCCTACAGCTGAGCCTCTGACCCTATCCCAGAGTGCTGAGGACCATTCACAGTAAAACTCTGTGGCAGTTGATGGGAACGCTGCTTCTGTCCACAGGAGATGCTCACAGCCTCCTAGCTATGGACCTCAGGCAGAATGGGCTGAAACTGGAGAAGCTGGGGATGTTCCCTGAGGCCTCTGATGACACAACAGGAATTCTCATCGCTGGGTTTGAACCTTTACCTGAGGAAGTCTGGAGCTCGCAGGATCATATTTTGGAAGTCCTCCAGGGACAGTCGCCCATCTTGGTCTCCGTCTGCTTCATCCAGCACCTTCTCACAGACCAGGGTCACTTCCTCAGCACTCAGTTCCCCACGGGTCAGCCTGGTCACTGTCTGCTCCAGGTCCCATGCGCAGATGTAGTTGTCATTGTTGAAGTCTGTGAAGCCGACAGTAGGGTGGGACACCAGGCAGCAGAAGGACACATCTGTCCCCCATGTTTGGAACTGTACATGGATACCCAGAACTCA
This sequence comes from Mus caroli, assembly GCF_978045245.1. Lineage (NCBI taxonomy): Eukaryota > Metazoa > Chordata > Mammalia > Rodentia > Muridae > Mus > Mus caroli. Next base: position 57,360,628 of record NW_028227265.1, on the reverse strand, counting down.
CGCAGCAGTTATTGAGCACCTACTGATTACCCTACAGCTTCGCACCCTGGGCACTGAGAGCCATTGAACCAGTGTGACAACTGTTTATTTTACTTAATGCGTGTCAGGCACCATGATTACTGATCTTCTCTTACTTCAGCATTTATGGAGTGCCTTCTGCATGCCAGGCACTGCGACAGCTTTTTTATTCATTCGGTTTATTGAGTGCTTAATGTGTCTCAGCCAGACACCCTGAATTCATTTCACAGTTTTACTCAACAAGCATTTGTTAGTGCCTTCTGCTTACCAGCCATTGGGATAACGTCATTCACAACTGACTGAGCATGCACAGTGTGCCAGGCATATATATAACTGCTCTTCACTTATCCATACATTCAGCAAATATTTACTGGATACCTACTATGTGTTAATTTTTTGACATTCATTCACTTAAGTATTTATTAAGTACATACTATGTACCAGGCATTGTGATAGCTGCTTCATAGTCATTCTCCAGCTTATCAAGCATTTATTGTATGCCAGACCCTGTGGCTGTGATTTTTTTCATTAACTCCCCCTACACATGCTGAAATAAGAAATAATGTAAAAGGTTGTTTTCACATTACAGAGCTGCCCATATGCTCCTGGCGACCTCCACAGCAGATATGGCTGAGGTCATACACAGGAGCACAAGTGACTCAGTCAACAGATGAACCATCACCTGTGGGAGCTGTGAACTGTTGGGGCCTGGAAGAGTTTTCCTGGTTCATTTACTGAGCAACTACAGTGTGTTGGGTACTACAGCATCATTCTTCATTGATTCACCCATGAGTATTAAATGTCTACTATAGGCCAGACTCTGAGAAAAATGCTGTTATTCCATATGTCCTCATATTGAACATTGAATATTGTGCTCTGAAGAGAGACAGATGGGGGCTCCTGGGTGGCATCTCTTGGTGAGGGGCTGGGGCCATGGCTCCAGGGTGCCTAGAATCCCCCAGTGAGGGGCTAGGGGCATGGCTCAGGGGTGGAACCCTGCCTAGAATTCCCCAGTGAGGCTGTAGATTATAAGCAGAGGGCACAGAGAAGCAAATGTCCTGAGGCTGGAAGCATTTAATGAATTCAAAGAAGGATGAGCCTAACATGGGTGAAAGAGTGTGCAAGGAGGTCTGGGATAGGGTGGAGGCCAAGGCTGTGTGGGTACTGGAGTCCCTGGGGAGACAAGCATTCAACGGTTTCCTTCTGGTTCCCACCCACAGGGCCCTCCCTGTACGCACCATAAATCTTGAAGGCATAGTAGGCCTTCAGGTCCCGTGGAGCCATCTCACTCATCACTGAGAACATATCCAAGAAATCCTCTAAGGTCATATGACCATCCCCGTCTTGTGAGAAGACCTGCGCAATCCTCTGGCGGAAAGGGTTATCCTAGGAACAGAAAGGCAGGTTTCTGCTCTTCAAGGCACCTCCAGAGCCCACAGATGTCATCCATGCCCCTACCCAGAACCCAGGGACCTGGGACAGGAAGTCAGGCAACCGTACTCCTCACATATGTGCACCCCATTTCCAGTTCTACAAGATGCTTGTGACCCAATGAAGCCAATTAGAAGCTGACATTTATCTAGCAGCTGTAACAGACCTGGGAGGGGCATGTTACTCAAGCTAACCAATCAGAGGCTTTCTGAGGAGGTTGGAGGCCTATGTAAGCCTTCAGAGACTACTCCTTGACTTTTCTAATTTGTGTGTGTGTGTTTCCAGGGTTAGAAACAGGGCTACACACATGCTGAACAAATACCCTACCACTCAGCTATATCCTCAGTGTGTGTGCACACTCCCTCTCTTTAATCTGTTTTAAAATAATTTCTTTTCTATTATTTGGCAATTATATCCACATATATTGTCTTTTTAAGATAAATTTAGGGCCTGGAGAAATGGCTCAGGGGGTAGGAGCACTGACTGCTCTTCCAGAGGACCTAGATTCAGTTTTTATCACCCACATGGTGGCTACAAGCATCTGTAACCCAGAATCCAACACCTTCTTCTGGCCTATGCAGACACCAGGCATGAATATGATGCACAGACAGATGTGTAGACAAAGCATCCACATGCATACAATAATATATTTTTAAAGAATAGAAAATAAACCAGGCAGTGGTGGTGCACAGCTTTATTTCCAGCACCCAGGAAGCTAAGGTGAGTGGATCTCAGTGAGTTTGAGGCCAGCCTGGTCTACAGAACCAGTTCTAGGACAGCCAGAGCTACACAGAGAAACCCTGTCTCTAAAAAACAAAAACAAAACAAAGACCTGAAGCACACAAGTCAAAGTAGCCTTGGGAAGTCCCTGAAACTGACAAGATTCTCTAACCCTGTCTTCCCCAAGAGCGTATATGCTCTAAGAACTACTAAGAGATGCTCTTTAACAAGCTGGGCTGCTTAAAAGAGGCTCCAACCTGAAGAGGTTTAGATCAACTGAGTCACTTGGAAAGAACACTAACACCCTAAGCTGTCTGCAGACTATACAGTGAGCTCCAGGTCCCCAACTTTTCGAGTTGTCACCCACGCTGGGGTGGGCTTTGGTAATGCACTTGTCTTGGATTCATTCTGCTCCAATAAGGAACATGTGGCCCTGATAGGCTCATATATTTGACTTCTTAGTCATCAAGGAGAATCACTATTTGAAAAGGTTTAAAGGTGTGGCCTTGGAAGAAGTGTGTCATAGGGCTTGGAGGAGCTTTGAGGTTTCAATATCCAGGCCCAGGGTCTTTTTCTTCCTGCAGATCCAGATGTAGCACTCTCAGCTACTTCCCCAGCACCATGTCTGCCTGTGTGATGCCATGCCCCCCACCCCACCCCCCGTCATGATGAAACTAAACCTGAAATTGTAAGCAAGGCCCCAATTCATGCTTTCCTTTATTTGAGTTTCTGTAGTCATGGTGCCACTTCATAGCACAATGACCAACACAGAACCCCAAGAAAAATCACTGGTTCACCAAGTTGGGCTTTGGTAATATCTGTACTTTGGTCTGTCATCTGAGGTTAGTACATGTTTATTCGTGTTTCCCCAGGATAGATGTCTCTCATCATCTCTGAATGACACCATAAGAGGTGTCAGATCCCCTGGGGTTGGAGTTGCAGACAGCCCCCCCAATACATATATATTACCCTCTCCCCAACATTCCCCCCATACACACATATTGCCTTCTTTACACACACACACACCCATTCCATACATACACACACACATCCCCACACACCTACCCACACATCCCCAAACACACCTCCATATTCCACACACACATTCACACATACTCACATCCCCCACAAAACATTTACACACACATATTTTATACACACAAATTCCCCACAAAACATTTATACACGCACACATATTTCCCCCCACACCACATTCCCCACAAAACATTCACACACACACACATACACACACACACACACACACACACACACACACGCACATTCCACACACATACACCTCACATTTCCCACACACATTCTGACACATAAACACACATTCCCTCTCCATTCCAACATACACATTCCCTCCACATTGTCCCCATACACACACATCCCCCACATTCCACACTCATGCACACACATCACCTCCCACACACACATCCCTCTACACCCCCATTTACTCCACACACATTCCTCCTTTAATGAGCATAGTAAAAAAAAAAAAAGTGCCCATTAGACATGTAAAGATAGCTTAGTCAGCTCCCCACTACCCCCAAGGCTGCCCCTGAGAGCCAGAATGCAGTGATATCACACACTCAAGATAACCAGACCCAGTCCTAGAACCCCATGATGCCCACTGCACAGCATATAAGCAGAGACCAAGAGCAATGCTCTGCTCTGCACATCTGGAGAGAGGCCACCTTGATCTGCCCAGTGGCTGGAGAGTTTCCTCCAGGATCCTGGCCCTCAAATCAGAGACTTCTGTTGGACATTGGACTCCATAATCAGCTAAGACATGTCGCAGCATGGGCGATCTGCCTTGGGAGACAGGCTTAGGACCTTAGTAAGAAACTTAGATGTGAACCTTGTGTGATGAACCTCAGCAGAGTGAAATACAACTTTTGTGTGTGTGGATTCAAGACATGGCTTCTCTGTGTAGCCCTGACTGCCCTGGAATTTGTTCTGTAGACCAGGCTGGCCTTGAACTCAGATCTGCCTGCCTCTGCCTCTGTGTCTTTCTGATCTACCTACAACCCAGACTAACTTCAAACTTAGAGACTTGCTTGCCTCTGCAAGAGGTCTGAGTCCCACCATGCCCTAGCCCATGAATGCCCTTTAACCTTGTCCTTCTTATGTGTGCCTCTTGGAGCCCCCGTTTTCTTTTCTGAAAAATGGAGGTACCCATGACCACATAGGAAAGCAGTAGAGACGTTTTCAGTCTGCTTCTGTTCTTTGTCCACAACCCAGGATTACCTTCAGCTCTGGCATGCTGCCAATCAGCTCATAGGGCACCTTCACCTTAGGACTGGTCGTGTAGTCAAGAGGCACCAACTGAGGGGCCAGGTCCTGGTATCGATAGAACAGCCTGGTATAGGGAAAGAGAAACCGGGAAAGGCTGGGACCAAGAAGCAGAAGGGATTTGACCCTCTTCTTGTGCATTAACAGTCCTCACTCCACAAGGTCAAATGCTGGTCCCCAGAAGCCTCATGCATGAGTCTGAATCTTGAGTGCACCAAGCCAGAAATAGCTACCCCTGTTTCCCTCCTCACAGACAAGGCCAATGTAGAGCAAGGAAGTAGAAACCAGGCAAGAAGGAAGAGCTTCCTGGAGGAAGGGACATTGGTGCTGGGCTTAGAAGTAGGAGTAGGAGTTCACCAGGAAGATGGAGCTAGAAGAAAGAGATGCTAATGGTTGATCATTCCACAGCCAGTGTTTGAGGGACCTGGATATATAACCTATACACACCATCATTACCTCACAGGATCTTGCTTCCACTGCTCCTCCACTCTGAGCCACCACTTCCTTTGCTGTCTCTACTCTAGGAGGCAGGCTTCCTCCAATGGGGCAGGGGACAGACAAGCAGCTAATGCTCATGTTCCTAATGTTTTTGCTCCCCAAGTGCTGGGGATGATGGGCTTGTGCTGCTTCTGGCTGGATTGTTTAAGGTAACATACAAAACACTGGCCAGCACACATACAAACTCCCATACAAACAACTCCTCACCTGCCTCCAAGAGACCATCTTTGATACCTCTGATTTCTTTTTTTTTTTTTTTTTTTTTTTTTTCGAGACAGGGTTTCTCTGTATAGCCCTGGCTGTCCTGGAACTCACTCTGTAGACCAGGCTGGCCTCGAACTCAGAAATCCGCCTGCCTCTGCCTCCCGAGTGCTGGGATTAAAGGCGTGCACCACCACACCCGGCTGATACCTCTGATTTCTGCAAGCTACTAGGAACTATCTCGGGCAAGGATATCCCTGGGTTTTCTCATGACTACATACCTGAGAATAGCTGGAGAGGAGGCTCAGTTCTAAAAGTCCCCTCCCCTTGTCAGGAGTCCTGTGGGGGAATGCCCTGAGTGTTTATCTTTCCTTTAAAAATATTTTTATAGCTATGTACTTATTTGTGTGTATGTGTGTGCATGCTACAGCACAGGTGTCAAAGTCAGAGGACAACTTGTGGAAGTGGATTCTCTTCTACTATATGGGTCCTGGGATTTGAACTCTGATCCTCAGGTTTGGCAGCAAGCATCTTTGTTTGTTGAGCCATATTGAGGACCCACAGAGTTTGTCTCTTTTTGTGCCATTCAGTGAGTTCCTCTCTCCTCCCAGCCTTGGTTACTTTGTTTAACAATCTGGTAGCCTGGGCCAGTCAGAATGCCACTCATCAGGACTCTGTCCATCTGCCCTGGGAACTGAAGTTCTCCTTGCCCAAGCCTCAGTTTCCCCACCAGTAATCTGATCGTGATGGCCAAAGTGACCTTCCAGTAGACCTCATAGACAATGGGCTGATGGGTGAGAGGTGTACCCATCAATAATGGATGCCCTGTACCCACATAAGAGGGACTCGGCCTGATGCCCCACAGCTGAACCGCAGCCGGCTTGGGTTTCACAGATAATGGTCCAACAGACAGAAGGGTGTCATGGGAGTTTCATCTCTGTCCATCAGGCTGGGCTCAAGTCAGGAACCTGCAGTCACCCAAGGGCTGCCAAGACTCCCCCACAATCTCCTTGCCACTTACTGCTGAGGGCTGAATCTCAGCTCTGCAGTGGACTCCCAACCTCAAAGGGCCAGTGTGCCTCTCCAAGGCTCTAGCACCTTCTGTGGCTCCCTGCTACCCTTAAGTAAAAGGACAAGTTCCTCAGTACAAAACCTCAGCCACTATGACAGGGTGTGACTTCTCAGCCAAGTCTCTGCCTCAGTCCACTGACCTTGAGGCAACACCCACATCAAAGCATGGTGGTACAGACTTGCAAGGCAGAGGCAGGTGGATTTCTGTGTTCAGGGTCAGCCTGGTTTACAGAAGGAGTTCCAGGACAGCCAGGGCTACACAGAGAAACCCTCTCTCTCAGTGAAAGAAAGGAAGAAAGGAAGGAGAAAAGAAAGAGAAAAGGAAAAACAAGAGGACCCAATATGGCAAATGACTCAAACAACCCGTCTGATGACATGGGTTTGACCCCTAGACTCACATGGTGGAAAGAGAGACTGGGAAACTAGACCAGCTATTTAGTCCCAGAACCCACTTAAAGGGGCAGAAAAAAAATCAACTCTGCCAAATCTCGTCTAACTGCTACACACACACTATAGCACATAGTCACACATTTGCACACCCGCACACCATGCCCCCCTGCAATAATATGTTTTTAATTGCAGCCAGCTACAGTGATCCTGTGATCTCAGCACCCAAGAGGCAGAGGTAATTTTGAGGCTAGGCTGGGCTCATTCTCAAGCAAACAAAACAAAACAATAGCAAAAAGATTGCACAAAGGCCCAGCAGTGACTAGAAAGTTGTTTTGGGATGTCACCTCCCTTCATTCCCCCACTGACCTCATGATCTCCTTCCTCGTGAAGAAAGTACAGTCCTGTGGGGAGAGAAACCAGCTTGACCCAGACCTGCCTCTGGGTCATCTCCCCCTGTGCCCCTCTACACACTCCAAATCCACACAGACAGCCTGATATCCCAAACCGTGCTGTGCCAGCCTGGTAGGATCCACTGCGCACACCCACCTGGTATTCCTCCAGCTGCTCATGACTAAACACAGTCTGCTTGTTGCCCATGCTGCAGACTGCAGCCTTGAATCCACTGGAACTGAAATTACAGGTGGCTCCTCGGGAGCACCCCTGCTCATAATGTTTGAGCAGATGTTCCTGCCCTGGCTGTCACCTGCCCACCTATCCAGTTGGTTGCCCCAAGCGTGGTGAAGCTCAAGTTACAGCCTGGCTCTCTGGGCAACCTTTTGAATGTGTCCACAGGTGTGGAAGAGGTCTGTGAGAGGTCACAGAGAAGCCATTCTGTCTGGAACACCTTCAACACCTTCAAGGGAAAGCCATGCACATACCCCAGTTTACATCCTAGCTTTTCCCCCCTGCTAGCTGTGTGGTCTTGAGTAATTGCTTGTGAAATTGAAATTATATTACCATCTATAGGATCAGTGTGAGGGTGACAGACATATTGGATGTGGCAGTGTGTGACTGTGGCTGAGACAGGAGACTGAGGATTCCTGTGCTTGCTTCCCTCTCTGCCTCTTCTCTTCTCCCCTCCCCTCCCCTCCCTTCCCCTCCCTTCTCTTCTCCTCTCTTCCTCTCCTCTTCTCTGTCCTCAGCCGCCTTCTTCTTCTTCTTCTTCTTCTTCTTCTTCTTCTTCTTCTTCTTCTTCTTCTTCTTCTTCTTCTTCTTCTTCTTCTTCTTCTTCTTCTTTTTTGGTTTTTCAAGACAGGGTTTCTCTGTGTAGCCCTGGCTGTCCTGAAACTCACTTTGTAGACCAGACTGGCCTCAAACCCAGAAATCCGCCTGCCTCTGCCTTCCCAGTGCTGGGATCAAAGGCGTGCACCACCACGCCCAGCTTGTCCTCAGCCTTTACTCTTTCCCAGTCATTTCTGGGTCCCTTCTTTAATGAGGACACTGGCAGACCTAACAATGCATCACTAAGCAGAGGCTGAATAACACCTTGTGCCTCAGTTTACCTATCTGTACAATGAGATTGTTCTGCTTAGAGGAATATCTGTGACTGTGAAAAATACCAATCTGAATAAATCCATTCAGAGCCCCAGTCAAGACTGCTGTCATCTTCTCAGCACCTGTAGCTTATAAAGAAAGAGCCAGCCGGGTGTAGTGGCGCACACCTTTAATCCCAGCACTCCGGAGGCAGAGGCAGGTGGATTTCTGAGTTCGAGGCCAGCCTGGTCTACAAAGTGAGCCATGGCTACACAGAGAAACCCTGTCTCAAACCCACCCCCCCAAAAGAAAGAACCAGAAGCTCAGAGATTCCAGACACTGCCTCAGGAACACACAGCTTCATAGGTACAAGGGTAAAGATCTTAAAGGGGCTCACACTCATCTCTGAGGCCATGTTGCTTGGGTGCCTGAGACCTTATTTATTTATGTATTCATTCATTCATTCATTCATTCATTCATTCGTGTGTGCGTGTGCTTGTGCGTGTGTGTGTGTGTGTGTGTAAGTTTGGTTTCTAAAACTGTGATAAATAGCATGACCAAAAATAACTTGGTAAGGAAAAAGTTCATTTCATCTTACAGCTTACAATCCACCATGATGGGAAGTGAGGGCAGAAGCTCAAGACAGAAACCCAGGGGCAGAAACTAGAGCCAAGATGCTAGAGGAGTTCAGCTGGCTTGCTCTTCGGGGCTTCCTCCTCCTCCTCCTCCTCCTTCTTGAATTTATTTTACAGTATGTATGTATTTATGTGCACTATGTGGTGCCCACAGGGATCAGAAGAGGGTCATCAGAAACTATAGTTACAGATGGCCGTGAACCACCATGTGGGTGCTGGGAATCCAACCGCATCCTCTGCAGGAGCACCAAGTGCTCTTAACCTTGTTATGCTCTTGAGCTTGCTTTCTTATTGCACCAGGTACCATATGCCTAGGGTCTGCACCACCCACAGTGGGCTGGGCCCTCCCACATCAGGTCTATCTGATGGCAGTATTGTCTTACTAGAGATCCCCTCTTTCTAGATGACTGTGGCTTGTGTCAAATTGACAAAACAAACAAACAAACAACAATGACCTGAGCAGCACAAGGTGAGAGGTCAACTCTTAGTAGTTGCTTCTCTCTTTATACCATGCGGCTCTACAGGATGGAGCCCAGGTCATCAGGCTTAGTGCCAAGAGTGCTTACTCAGCCATCCAACTCCTACAACACCTCTTTGTTCATGTGAGGTGCCCAGATGCTGGCAGCTCTCAGGCAGAGTCCACAAGTCCACCTCCTGCTCCCTGGGTCCCACTACCTGGCTTTAGGCAGTGACCTGCTGTCCCCTGCAGGTGTAACTTGGAAAGGCAGGTGCCACTGCCTCCCTCCTGTAGATGGATTCTTTTTCCCACCATGCAAGGCCACTTTAGTAAGGAAGATGAACGAGGTGGTGCATACTTGTCAATGCAGTAGTTGAGAGATGAAGGCAGGAGGATTTCAGGTTTGTGGCCAGCCTGGGATGCAGAGTAACAATTTTGTAACATCAAGAAGCAAGAAAGGGAGTCGGGGCATGGTGGCACATGCCTTTAATCGCAGAACTCAGGAGGCAGGGGCTGGTGGCTTTCTATTAGTTCAAGGCCAGCCTCGTGTTCGTGGAGCATTCCAGGACAGCCAGGGATATATGAGAACTTGATAGGTTTTGTTTGGTTGGTTTGGCTTGGCTTGGCTTGATATTAGCCATTGATGCTTTGCCTGCCTTTTGTCTGTGTGAGGGTGTCAGATCTTGGAGTTATAGACAGGTGTGAACTGCCATGTCGGTGCTGGAAATTGAACCTCAATCTTCTGGAAGAACAGTCAGTGCACTTAACTACTGAGCCATCTCTCCAGTCTCATCCCACAGTGTTTTAGTCAGTTTCCTGCACTGTAACAAAATACCCAACATGGAATACTTATGAACACACACACTTAAAAAAAACCCTTAAGGAACTTCCAGCTATAAAACCTTAAGAGAAAGTGCAGGGCTGGTGAGATGGCTCAGTAGGTAAGAGCACCCGATTGCTCTTCCAAAGGTCCGAAGTTCAAATCCCAGCAACCACATGGTGGCTCACAACCACCCATAATGAGATCTGATGCCCTCTTCTGGTGCATCTGAAGACAGCTACAGTGTACTTACATATAATAAATAAATAAATAAATAAATAAATAGAAAGTGCAGAACAAATTCAGGAACCTTTCCATTGATTTAGTCAAAGCTGTGAGATCAGGCTCAGAAAGGTCTAGCATTTCACAGGTTTCCAGCAAGTGAAGGCAGAAACCACAGATGAGGAAGTGGGCTGTGTGAGACACTGACAAAGGTGTGGTGTAAGAGCAGTTGTGTCATTTCAAGTATATGTGTAGAGCAGGTTTCAGAAGCAGGGTTGGAGGAAGAGTCAACAATCTTGGGGAAAGGAATAGGGTAGTTTGTAGCATGTGTTTTTAATCCTAACACTGAGACAGCTGAGACAAGAGAATTGTGAAAAGTTCCAGGGCAGCCCAGGCTGCGAAGTGAGACCCTGTCTCAAAAGCCAAAACCAAAGAAAGGAGGAAGGGATGGGCCTGGGGCTTGGTTAACAGAGTGTACCACATAAAGTAGGAAGGTAGAGGCATGAGGATCAGGAATTCAAGGTTATTCTTGACTACACACACACACACACGAGAGAGAGAGAGAGGAGAGAGAGAGAGAGAGAGAGAGAGAGAGAGAGAGAGAGAGAGAGAGAGAGAGAGAGAAGCAGGAGCGGGTGTTGGATCCCCTGGAGCTGGTGTTACAAGTAGCTGTGAGCCATCATGCGGGTATTGAGAACAGAGCCGACTGCTGAACCATCTCTTCTGCCCCAACATGTGGAATTGAAAGAAAAGAAAAGAAAGGGAAAGGAAAGAAAAGAGAAGAGAAGAGAAGAGAAGAGAAGAGAAGAGAAGAGAAGAGAAGAGAAGAGAAGAAAAGAAAAGAAAAGAAAAGAAAAGAAAAGAAAAGAAAAGAAAAGAAAAGAAAGGTGAGGGAGGGGAAGACTGAACTCATCTAAGCAGAGTTAGAAGAGTGGTTTACAGGAGCCTGGGGAGAGGCTAAATGTCACACTGTTGCAGATAGGATCAATAAGTTCAAGGGATCAGTGAGCACAACACCTGATTATAATTGGTGACATTAGATAGTTAATTTTTGTTTTGTTTTGTTTATTTTGAGACAGTCTCACTATGTAACCCCTGACTGGCATAGAACTTGCTATGTAGAGCAGGCTGGCCTTGGATTTACAGAGATATCTTTATGGCTCTATATCCAAGTGCTGGGATTAAAGGTGCACACCTCCAAAGGTTTGAATTTTTTATGCACTCTGTACATGTATGGCCTGGAACTTGCTGTGTAGACCAGGCTGGAACACGTGCCTTGATTCTCCCGCCTCCTTGTGCTCATCTGAGTACTAGGATTGTGGGGCTGCAGCATCACACCTGGCTAGTTTTGAATTTTTTATTTTATGTTACTGGATTTACTTTCCTTTTTAAAAGTGTGCTGTGTTCTCCCTGTGTGTGTGCACCCCTTGTGTACCTATGGATGGTTGTGAACCACCATGTGGGTGATGGGAACTGAAACCTGGTCCTCAGCTCTTAACTGCTGAGCCATCTCTCTCCAGTCCCTAGTCTTAAAAAAAATTAAGGAGATTTTAAGGGTTTTCAACACACACACACACACACACACACATAACAGGGCTAGAAAGATTTCTCAGGCAGGACCTGAATTCAATTCCCAGAACCAACATGGCACCTCACAAGAATTTGTAACTCCAGTTCCAGGGCACCCAACACCCTCTTTTGGCCTCCTTGGGTATCAGGCATACACATGGTGTACTTAGATACATGCAAGCAAAACACTCATACACAACATATATATGTTTTATGTATAAAACCATAGAACACAGAGAGAGAGACACTCTTAAAGCCAGAAAGAAAGCCTTTATTGTTGGCCAGAGGCTGCCTGGTGAACTTCCCATGTTGTGCAGCCCCAAGGCTCACAGTTCTTTGTATTTAATGCACAAAAATCACGTCTTGGTTGAGATACTTTAGTTAGCAAGAATAGCAAGAAGCAGAAGTGAAAGGCAAGGTTGGTATATTTAGGGACTTTCCTGGATTCTGGAACTATGGACTAGATTTTTGATGGATTAGATCTTTGTTCCCATTTTAGCAGGTGTTGGTCCTGGGTTTTAAGGTCAGAATGGTGCTCTCATTTTGGTTCTGGAGTCTGATTATATATATATAATCAGGGTGGTTCCCAGGCTATGGTCCAGCTAGAGTCCGACAATTCGATAATTGTTTACTCCACAATGCTAAATGTCTTGGCTGGTCTTCAGTATATGCTGGAATCCCAAAGAAGCAGGCTCTAATGTCAGTGAAAGTACAGGATACACTATAAAAAGCTAGGGCAAGCAGGCATCAGCTGCCAGAAAAAGGTGTGGCCCAAATTAAAAGTGGATTTTTCCATCTCAAATGATCTGGATTAAAATGGGATCTTCCCACTTTAAATGATTTACTTAGAAAAAAAATCCCTTACAGGTGTGCCCAGCACTTGAGTTTTATTTAATTCAAGATGTAGTCAAGTTGTAAACCAAGAATAGCCATCAGATATAGAATAATAAGTGAGCCTGGTGTAGTGGCTCAGGCTTAACATCCATAACTAAGGGAGTCACAAGCTTCGGGGCTGTATAAGGAGAGCCTCGCACAGAGAACCTCTCACAGAGAGAGAGCCTCTCACAGAGAGAGAGAGCCCCTCACAGAGAGAGAGCCTCTCACAGAGAGAGAACCTCTCACAGAGAGAGAGCCCCTCACAGAGAGAGAGCCCCTCACAGAGAGAGAGCCCCTCACAGAGAGAGAGCCCCTCATAGAGAGAGAGCCCCTCACAGAGAGAGAGCCCCTCACAGAGAGAGAGCCTCTCACAGAAAGAGAGCCTCTCACAGAGAGAGAGCCTCTCACAGAGCAGCAGTAGGGGCCTGATTCCCTGCACACACAGTGGAAGGAGCAAACCAGCTCCCACAGTTGTGCTCTGACCTCTACTTGCTCTACACAGCACACAAATAAGTAAATGTAACCTCCCCACTCCCCAAAATTGCTATAGAAAACAAAAAAATCCCAGCACATCTGTGATCCCAGTAGTTGGGAAGTAAGGTTGCTGGGCATGGTGGCACACACCTTTAAACTCAGTCCTTGGGAAGCAGAGGCAGGTGTATATCCCTGAATTCACAACAGCATGGCCTACATAAGGAGTACAAGGAAGCCAAGGCTACACAGTGAGACCCTGTCTCAAAACAAACAACCAAAAAAGACAGTTTAATCGTCTGCTACATAGCAAGCCTGTCCTCTATAAAACATCAACAAGACAAGCTAGGGCAGTGGCACACACCTGCAGTTCCAGTTTTCTGCATGCTGAGTCAGAACTGCAGCAAGCTGGAGGTCAGAGCAGTCTACACAGCAAATTCCACGTTTATCAGACTCATTTAGTGTCATGACACTTCTGCCCTCAAACTCACAGAAAATAATTGTTACCATTGAGATGACTCAGCAGACAAAGGCTCTTCGTCTATAAATATGACCACATCAGTCTGATTCCCAGGAACCCACAGGGTGAGAGGCCTGAGAGTACTGCAAAGTGTCCTCTGTCCTCCACATGTGCGCTCTGGCATGTGTGTACACACACTCACATACACGTATACAGGTAAGTAACTTTTAATGTAATTTTTAAGATTTATTCTTGCTTATTACTTATTTCGAGACACAGTCTTTAGTTCTGGCTGACCTGAAGTCACTATGTAAAACACGCTGAATCCAGAGATCTAGAGATCCTCCTGCCTCTGTCTCTGGGGTGCTGGGTAATTGTAATTTTCTAAATTGTAAAAAAAGTAATTAAGTAAATAATGCCACAAAGCAAAAGTGGATGCCCATAAAGTCAGAAATGGACGCCCAAATACGAAGTGTGGCTTTAGGCGAGCTATGTTGTTGGACAGTTGCCAAGGCTACCTGAGACCGGAAGTGTGCCCTTACTCTGAACCCTGAAGACGCGTGCGTCCTAGCTGACCAATCAGAAGGAAGCGAGGAGGGCTTCGGCCGGAAGTACTGTTTGCAAACAGGAAGTGTGGCGGAGCTCTCGGGACACGGCTTGCGAGCGCTATGGAGGCCTACGAGCAAGTCCAGAAGGGCCCCCTGAAGCTGAAAGGCGTGGCAGAGCTCGGCGTGACAAAGCGGTGAGGCCCGGGAGCCCGCGGTCTGTCCTTGAGGGCCGACCCCCAGCTCCGGCCCCTCTTACCGGCCCCCTCTCTCTCAGGAAGAAGAAGAAGAAAGACAAAGACAAGGCCAAGATGCTGGAGGCCATGGGGACGAGCAAGAAGAGCGAGGAGGAGAAGAGGCGCTGCCTGGACAAGCGCACGCCGGCGCAGGCAGCCTTCGAAAAGATGCAGGAGAAGCGGGTGAGGCGGGCAGAACAGGCCGGCTCCCACTGCCCGTGTAGCCCAGGCCTTCTCCCAACTCCTGGTAGCCTGGATTGGTAGCCCTGCCTAAAGTAGTCTTCCTATCAGCTGTTAATGCTGGTCAAGTCCATTGTTCTTAAGTTACCACAAAGTCAGTTTCCATGACAATTCGCTTTCGTAGCTTCAAATGTACTTTTGTTATTTGAAGGTTGTGTGTGTGGATGGAACCCAGGCTCTTCTATAACCCTCTATGTAGGCTACAGTTGGCCCTGAACTACTGCCTCAGCTTTTTAGTTCCTGGAGAGGCTGGTATGGCCCACAAGGCCATACTAGTTATTTTGGGTGTTTGTTTGTTTAGTTTGCTTTGAGACAGGTTTTCTTTGTGTAGCCTTGGTTGTCCTGGCACTATCTCTGTAGACTTGAACTTCTAGGATGCAGTGTTACAATGTGATAACCCTGTTGAGAAAACCCAGGAAGGCACCATCTCCATCTAACAAAGGGCATCAATTATGTACTGGAACTCCCACAGGGTTTCTGGGATGTGTGGGTCACCTTGCTGTCTCGCAGCCAATTGTGTTCTCTGGTCTGGTCTAGCCTGTACTTCAGTGGAGTGTTTTGTTTTGTTTTGTTTTTTGCCTCTGCAACTGAATAACGACACGGGCTGGCTGGCTATGGTCCTGTGGCCCTTCTGGGCACCCTAATTGACAATTTGATACAAACTAGAGTCCCCTAGGGTCTGCCACCTCTTCCTGCTGTCGTTGGCAGCTCTGGTCCTGAGTGGAAGATTTTATTTATTATGTATGCAGTGTTCTGCCTGCATGTCTGTATGCCTGCAAACCAGAAGAGGGCACCAGGCCTCATTATAGATGGTTGTGAGCCACCATGTGGGCTGGGACTTGAACTCAGGACCTCTAAGAGAGCAGTCAGTGCTCTTAACCTCTGAGCCATCTATCCAGCCCTGGGTGGAAGACGTTGGAAATTTTATTTATGTGTGTGAGTGTGTTGTCTTCTTGTGCTGTGCTGCCAGAGCAGGAGCCGAAGGCAATGCAGCTTGGACTGTTGGAGCACACACTCAGGCATGGTGCCTCCTCAGGCTCCTTCGGGGTACTATGAGACCTGTAGGGGGGTATGTGAGATGGGCTGGGTAGAGATGGGGGTACTGCCAACCTGGTTCACTGGTGTAGCCTGTCTTCTACAGGACTTCAACGGACACCTGTACACACTCACTGACCACTGTGACATTCCCATAGGGTGTAGTAGGTGTGGAAGGGTGTCATTACAGAAAATTATGAGCCACCATTTGGTGCTGGCTCTGAGCTGAACTCAAGATCTTTAGCCCCCAGAGTTTGGGTTTTGAACCGTGTAACAGCAGAGAAAACTGAGCGTGAAGCATGCTCACTTCCATGTATCTCTGCTCTTGACTGTGTTGTGGCCCTTCAGTCTCTGCCTTCACTTTCCCTCTTTATGCTGTAAGGTGAAATAGCCAGCCAGATAGGCCTTCTCCCCCAAGTTGCTTTCCTGCCTGGGTATGTTGTCATAGCAACAGAAATGAGAGCTGGAGCACTGAGCATGCACTCGGGTTCTGACCTTCCTACCTGGGGTCTCTTACTCCAGAGAGGAGTCTGCTTGTGTGGGACATGGCTCCAGGCCACTCAAAGCCAGTTCCCAGCTTTTGGCAGGATCTGCCCATTAGGAATACTGGGGTTGTAGGGAGACTAAGCAGGGTCCCTCCCAAATATAGCAGCAGCTTTGGGCACCAATGAACTATGGCTCCCTACCCCCATCTGTGCAGCTCCAGCCTGGGCTGTGTCAGTCATGGGGACTCACTCTGGTTTCTTCTCTCTCCAGCAAATGGAAAGAATCCTGAAGAAGGCATCAAAAACCCACAAACAGAGAGTAGAGGTGAGCCCTGCACCTGTCGGCAGACTGAGTCATGGGGGGTAGCCAGTGCCCAGACGGTGCAGCTTGGACTGTTGGAGCCCACCCTCAGGCATGGCTTGTTTTGGGTGCTGTGAGACCTGTGGTGGAGTAGTATGTGAGATGGTCTGGGTGCAGGCGGCGATACTGCCATCTGGTTCACACTGATGTGGTCTATCTTCTACAGGACTTCAACCGACACCTGGACACACTCACTGAGCACTATGACATTCCCAAAGTCAGCTGGACCAAGTAACCTGCCCCCAGTGCCAAAAGGCAGAAGGCCAGGTTGACGATGTTTTGTCCCTCCGTGTTTTCTAGAATGTTTTACACCTGACTGGTGCATCTGCTGAGACCAGGTTTTCTGAGCCTTGATTAAAGTCAGGGTGTCTTTTCACTGGGTTTTGGTTTTGGGGTAGTTCCCTTTCCTGTTTGGACAACAACATTGTAGATTGACATGCTGAGGTCATTTCTGGGTGAAGGCCATGGAAGGATGGCTCCCTTCCCACCCCCATCGCGGCATCTGTCTTCACTTACACCACAGTGCCAGAACAGAAAGCTCATGTGGACCACCACAGAAGTTCCCACAGTGCTGCTCTATTTTGGGCCACCTGGACATCAGATTGCATCTGCAACATCACTTGAAGCAAGAGTGGGACACAGGACACAGGTCTGCAGCACACAGCCTGTCCCACAGTCCACCCAGTGGACTGCCATGGCAGATGTTGCTAATCTCAGTTCTCAGTGATGGCACTTGAGTTTTTTAAGTATGTGGCATGTGGCATAAGCCTGGTTGGCATTCCTGGTCTAAGGATACCAAATGCTAGACGTGGCCCAGGCAGAGTGCCAGCAGACATGGTGTAATGGTGCAGATGCTGCAGAGCTGTGGCATCTGAGGGACTAAGGGGACCACTTGAAGAGTTTCTGCACACACTGTTGAGAGATACAGCTTCTTTTGCCATAGATACTGAAAGAATAACAAATCAGTGGAGCTGACATGTCTGGAATAAAGTGAATACCAGTTATGGAGTGTGAATGTTGTCTGTCCTGGCTGTCCATCACAGGGACACCTTTCCATTCTGCTAGTGTTCCTGAAGAATGAAGAATGCACTCCAACTCAGGTTGTGAGACTTGGCTGCAAGTGATTTTACCCACTGAGCTATGTCACAGTCCAGGTGGACTGTGTTCACACCTGAGGGAGATGGTGTGTGCATACCTTGTCTCAAGTGTTTAGGACCATTGTGGATTTGGGGATTCTTCCAGATTTGGGGAATAGGGAACACAATGATTTTTGTAATATGTAATGAGGTGTTGCAGTGACTCACAGGTTTGCATACATTTGATTTGTTTGATTTGCTCCTGTGCACATAGCCTAAAGTCATATTAATTTTTTTCTGTCTTCAAACATAGCGTACAATATAGTCTTTTTGAAGAACTTTGTGCATGAAACGGATGTATGAGATTTTCTTGTTTGGGGTTTTTTGTTTGACTTGGAGTGGGGTTGGGGGCATGGGGTTGGCTGTCCTGAAACACTATGTAGACCAAGCTATCAGATTCTCTTGCTTCTGTCTCTGGAGTGCTAGGATTGAAGGCATGCACCACCATGCCCTTTTTTGCTTCCTTTACCTAGGTTCTATAGCTCAGGCTGCCAATCCATAGCCTTACCTAGAGGTTAGCAAGATGGCCTGCATGCCTGAAGACCTAAGTTCAAGTCCCAGGATCCACATGCTGGAAGAAGAGAACTGATTCCCACAAATTGTCCTTTGAACTCCACATACGCATACACAATACACACAATAAATATTTAAATAAAAAGTAAGGAGGAGCCGGGTGTGGTGGCACACGCCTTTAATCCCAGCACTGGGGAAGCAGAGGCAGGCGGATTTCTGAGTTTGAGGCTAGCCTGGTCTACAAAGTGAGTTCCAGGACAACCAGGGCTACACAGAGAAACCCTGTCTCAAAAAAACCAAAAGGGGGTGGGGATATAAGGAAATGGGGTAATATGATCAAAATACAAAATATTACATGTATGAAAGTGGCAGAGAAATTAAAAAATTTTAGACTGGGTCTTACTAGATAACTCTGGCTGGCCTGGAATACAGATCTGCCTGCCTCTGCCTTCCAAGTGCTCCTAATATTTTTAAGTTATGTGTCCATGTGAGTGTGTATGCATGAGTGCAGGTGTCCACAGAGGCCAGTGGTTACGAGTGAATACTGGCCTGGAGAGATGGCTCAGTGGTTAAGAACACTAGCTGCTCTTTCAGAGATCCTGTGTCTCACAAACATTTATAATGGGATCTGATGTCATCATCTGGCATGCAGGTATTACATGCACATAGAGGACTGATATAAATATTTTTTTTAAAAAACAAAAATAGGGCTGGTGAGATGGCTCAGTGGGTAAGAGCACCCGACTGCTCTCCCAAAGGTCCGAAGTTCAAATCCCAGCAACCACATGGTGGCTCACAACCACCCAATAATGATATCTGATGCCCTCTTCTGGTGCGTCTGAAGACAGACAGCTACAGTGTACTTACATATAATAAAAATAAATCTTAAAAAAAAAACAAAAAAACAAAAATACTGCTGCAGTCCTAAAAAAAACTGAAGGAGGCTGGGGGGGGGGGGGGAAGGGGGGGAGAGCGGAGCTCTTGCTACCCAAACTGAAAAACTGGGTTTGATATTATCTGGTACCTACATGATGGAGAGAGCTGACCCCTGCCACAGTACAAGAACACACAAAGTATAAAAAAATAATAATAATAAGCCCATGGCGGGGGGGGGGGCGGTGTTGATGGGCTCCTTTGATTTCTCGGTGTCAGAAAGGTTAAGAATGGCAGAATTTGCCGGGCGGTGGTGGCGCACGCCTTTAATCCCAGCACTCGGGAAGCAGAGGCAGACGGATTTCTGAATTCGAGGCCAGCCTGGTCTACAAAGTGAGTTCCAAGACAGCCAGGGCTATACAGAGAAACCCTGTCTCAAAAAAAAACAAAACCAAAGTAAGGCTGATTACATTTTAATTCTGCCATTATTTTTATTTATTTATTTATTTATTTATTTATTTATTTGGTTTTTTTTAAGACAGGGTTTCTCTGTATAGTCCTGGCTGTCCTAGAACTCACTTTGTAGACCAGGCTGGCCTCGAACTCAGAAATCCGCCTGTCTCTACCTCCCGAGTGCTGGGATTAAAGGCGTGCGCTACCACGCCCGGCTCAGCCTTACTTTGAATTAGGCACAGGCTAAGTTACACACGTGCTACCTTGGGTTCACTGGGGCAAAACTGGTGAAGCCCAGTCAGTTGAGAGGTTGACAGTGACAAGTGATTGCTGATAAAGCTGGATTGCCATTGGGAGACTGACTTCCTTTAAGCGCCACCTAACGGCGAGTCACAGTCAGAGACGGGATATTAGTTTACTTCTGCAGAAAGCAAGGCTGTCTCGAAAAACCAAAAAAAAAAAAAAAAAAAGGCTCAACTCCAAATCGGTTCCGCTTTCAGCGTCTTCTCACAGCTTGGAAGCGTCCACCTTCATTCCACAGCTAGTCCTTCAGGTACAAGGAGTAATGACAAAGCTGCCCCGCCCTCGTCCTCCAGGCCCCGCTCATCAGGAAGGCCACGCCCCCTAACTTCCGGCCCGTTTGAGCTCTGGGTGAAAAATACTGCCAAAAAGTTCCTACTGCGCCTGCACTCGGTTGCGCGCCTGCGCACTTGCGGCTCCCTTCAGACCGGACATAACGGTCCACGCGCTGCTTCATGGACCGGAAGTGGAGGGGAAGTGTCTCGGGGCGCGCCGGGCCTTGCTGAACGCCCGCAGTTCCTGCCGTTGCCGCCGCCCTCGGCTACTGCCGAGACCTTCCAAAGCCGCCATGTCCGCCAGCGCCGTCTACGTACTGGATCTGAAGGGCAAGGTACTGAAGGGTTCGCCACCCTCCGCGTTGCCAGGCAACCAACGGGCCCTCGCCCTGTCAGGACCCACCCTGTTGCTAGGCAACTGGCCGACCAGCCCAGCTAGGGCGTCAGGCAGGCGGGGCAGCCTCACTTGCCAGCCCTACCCTGTTACTAGGAAATGGGCGGTGGTCTTTCCGCGAGTCCCGCCCCATTGCTAGCCAACTTGGTGGGCTGAGGTTGCTAGGTAACTGTCCGCTTTGCCCCTTTCCCTCCTTGTGCGCCTGGGTACCGGACTCTAGCTTCTCCTGCGAACTCCTGTAGCAGGACCCTGCGCCCCGGGGACCGTGCGACCCTTGGCCAGAGGCGTGGCGGGGCTATGGCCTTAGGTCGGTCCCTCGCTCCACAGGCTTCAGCGTTCCCTAGAGCCGCTGAGCTTCCTATGACATTAAGAGAAGCGGATGATAAAAGTGTGGTTTTAAGCCAGGCGTGGTGGTGCACGCCTTTAATCCCAGCACTCGGGAGGCAGAGGCAGGTGGATTTCTGAGTTCGAGGCCAGGCTGGTCTACAAAGTGAGTTCCAGGACAGCCAGGGCTATACAAAGAAACCCTGTCTCGAAAAACAAAAACAAACAAACAAACAAAAAGTGTGGTTTTAGAGGGGGAAACAGACTGCCTAGAGTCACACTGATTACTGGGAAATAGCGGCCTGGAAGCATCCTCGCCAGGCAGAAGCTAAGCCCTGGGCCACCGTGGGTTAGCCGAATCTGTCATAGCTCCACTTAGTCACTTGGAAAAAACACAAATAGATGAATACCTATTGGGGCCATGTCTTTATAATGGACTAGCAGCCGCAACTGAAGAATCAGGGAGAGCTATCCTGACTGGGAATAACAAAGACTGCTGAGACATGAAGGCCCTGCACAGAAACAGGACCCTGGCATCTTGCCCAGCGTTATCTGAGAAAGAAATCTTCATTTGTGTGTTTCTGCGGGTGTGTGGAGAAAGGAGACCCCTGCTACTCTTACATGGGCTCTTGTTATCGAACTCGGGTCACTAGACTGATTGAGCTAGGCTGCCTGAACCTTTAAAACACATGGATCTGCCTGTCTGTACTTCCCAGCAGAATCTGACTTTTTCCCCCTCTTGGTTTTATGAGACAAGTTTTCTCTGTGCAGCTCTGGCTGTCCTGGAACTCACTCTGTAGACCAGGCTGGCCTTGAATTTAGAGACTGACCTGCCTCTGCCTCCCAGGTGCTGGGATTAAGGTGTTTGCCACCACCACCTGGTAAGCACCTGACTGTTACCTGGGATTTGGGTATAGAGTTCAGGTCGGATATTTGGAAAATACAGAGTGAGCTGTCTCCCTAGCCCAATGGATGGTTTTGTGGTGCTGAGGATAGAGCCTAGAACAACAAGCTCTCTGTCAGGCAGCCACAGTGTACTCTATGCAAAAGCCTCTTCCAGGAAGGCACATTTAGCCTTAAGAAAGGCGCTGCCGCTCTACCTCAGGCTGTCAGAGTGGAAGACAAGTGGCCAGCCTCTTATGTTTGGAAGCTACCAGAACAGGTCCAGCCATAGTAAATAAGTCCAACATTCAGCAGTGAAAGAACATTGATGTCCAGTCTACATGGAAGAGCTAGAGCTTAGAAGAGCCCCACCCTCCACGTTTTCCTTAGTCCCTTGAGTGTGTACCTGCCTTGTATGTCACCCAAGATCGACAACTGGTGAGTCCCAGACCTGGGCCTCCTCCACAGCCTTCTGGGAAGCTGGGTAGGGGCAGTGTTCCCTAGGTCTCATGGCATATGCTTTGCCTTCCACCCTGGCCTAGAGGTACAGTGGGCTGCCTGTCGTGGCTTGCTAGTTCCTTTAGCAAACATCTCATTGGCACAAGCAAGTACCCATCCTGGGCTGAAGCTGTAGAGCCATATTTACATGTGGATTCAGCCAGTCTCCGCAGCTGAGCTGTATGATCATAGACAAGCACCTTGCTTTCCTAATGGATCTGAAGAGCCTTATCTGAGTTATTGAGTATAGATGTGAGACAAGCCTGGCCCTAGCAAGGTCAACAGAGCATAGTATCTGGGCTCCACAGGCCTCTTGACCTAGCAGAAAACACTTGGACCAGCAACCGAATAGTTAATTGCCTTCTGTTTGGCATTTAGAGAAGGTTATGAAAGACATCCAGGCAGAGCAGGCACCTGATGTGGTTCTGAGAAAGTGACAGATGTCCCAGTTGGCATGTAAGGTGTAAGTCAGCCCATAGACTGGTGCTGGGACTTTGGGGATGCAATGGGAGGAAGCTCCAGGGCCACTGCAGTTCCAGGCAGGAGTCCCCAGGTTGGGATGTGGTTAGACCTGCCTCTAGAAAGCTGTAGAGTTTCCTGCCTCAAATCAAACCAGCCTCATGACAACATGCCACACTGAGCCTCTCATTACCAAGGGATTCCATGTGGCTACTTTTGGCAAATAGGAGGTCCTCCAAGAACACTTGACTGCTGTCTGTGGCTCTGGTGACTCTAGGTTTGGAGTACAGAAGTATTGCTTCCCCTCCTTCCTCTCTCCATGCTTCCCTTTTGGGCACTGAGAACAAAGTCCCAGTTGCTCACAAAGACTTGTATAAGTCTCAGTTCTCATAATCTCCCCCACCCTCCCACCCAGTGCTTTTCCGTGTGACTCTGGCTCATTCCACTTTAGCCAGGGGGAACCCTAAAGCAGGTGTTGAGACAACCTGTCTGCTTCTGCCTTGGGTCCTTTGTACCTGCATCTGTGGAGAGCTGTGTGGCCTGGCTTCAGTTCAGACAACACCTCCTCCAGGAAGCCTCTCCTGCTTGCCCTAACTAGGATCATATCCTACCCCACCCTGAGCACACTGCATCTTCTGGCCCATACTGCCTACTGCATCACATGCATGTTTTATCTGCCCATTCCTTTCTCCTCCAATGTTCCTGAAAAGGCACACCAAACTTATTCCATACTGGCTCCTGATGCCCAGAGCAGAGCCTAGCTGACAGAACTCAGCAAGTTCCAAGGTGTTCTGCTGAGAAGGAAAAGGAGCCATGGAAAAGCTAGCATGTCACATGCTTTGGTGGAGAGGGTCTGTGAGTGACAGGGTGTACTCAGAAAATGTCCAAGATGATCATAAGGCACCCTGGAGGCCCTGGGTCTCAGAGGTGGACAGCGCTGCTGCAGGAGAAGGGTGTAGGAATGTGAGAGTCTCCTCTAGGGACAGGCAGTTGTCCCTGAGCTTTCTGTTGGGTTTGATCGAGGAGAGGCCACCCTGTCTAGCTTTTATTGAAGCTGAATCCTCTTCTGCTTCATGGGGAAGGACCATGGGGTAAGAGATGAGCAGAGAGAAGGGCTGTCTCAGTGTCTCGCTTGTCTCCCTACACTGCCACACCAGTTCAGAAGTGGCTGACCTCCCTGAGTCCCTAGGGGATTCCTGACACTCCTCCCTATCTCTTCAATCCTTGATTGAAGGTGAGGCTAGTGAGAAGGTCCCCAGTTGTCCCCAGACAGCTGTGACAGTGAAGGAACCATGTCGACCTTGGCTACCATGGTGGTAGCCATCACATAGCTTCACTCTATGTTTTCTGAGCAAGCAAACAAACTCCTGAGCAGCCCTGGTGAGGTAAACAGTCAGGCCTTCTGGCTGGCTCTGACCAGTCTAGCCCAATCCCTGCACATCTGGGGAAGAAAATGAGCTTAGAGCTGCCAGGACAACAGTTCTCAGTGAGCACAGGCAACCACACAGTAAGTGGGAGTAAGGATGCCTCTGAGATCGTGACCCTGCTCTCTCTCTTTCTTCTGTGTTACCTCAGGCAGGCAGCTCCACCTCTCTGAGCATTGTAATCTATAAAACGAACCAGCTGCTGGGCGGTGGTGGTGGTGGTGGCGGCTGTGCACATCTTTAATCCCAGCACTCGGGAGGCAGAGGCAGGTGGATTTCTGAGTTCGAGGTCAGCCTGGTCTTCAAAGTGAGTCCCAGGACAGCCAGGGCTACACGGAGAAACCCTGTCTCGAAAAAACAAACAAACAAAACCCACAAACTAACCAGCCTACCATATAAGTGATAGCAAGAGGAATAGAAGTGGGCAAGTGTGAGTTCCTCAGATGGGGTGGGGAGCATCAGACCCAAAAGCTTACTCTGTGGGCACTATGTCCCCACAAGGCCCAAAAAGGACTCGGAAGGAACTGTCCTCACTGCAGTCACCCAGCTAGAAGCAGCAGAGACAGTGCTTTCTGAAGTGACAGATTCGGCAGCAGGTGGTGCAGGTCCAGCACTGCAGCTCAGGATTGCTATAGCACACTGCCACACGGCCAACCAGCCATGCTGATAGCAGACAGTGTGACAAGACAGACACTGTCACCAAGTAACAGGGCCCTCACCCACAGCTTCCTCGTAGCCCCTTCCTGTAGCCACTTCCTCTGGGTGCTCCAAGGAACATTTCCTGTTTGGTTTTTTTTTACCCTGGGCATCTTCATGTCCTGCATCTCAGAGTCCCATGGCCTGCATTCACATTCTATATATGTCCTCCACTAACCCTGAATAGTAAATCCTGATTTTAAAAAAAAATGTGGGGGGAGGGTTAAGGGGAGAGGGATGCTGGTGTATACACAAGTGTGCAGGTGCCCCTGGAGGCCAGAAGAAGACATCAAATCCCCTAGAGCTGGAGTTACAAGCAGCTGTGAGCTACCCAATATGGATGCTGGGAACTGAACCTGGGTCCTCTGAAAGAGCAGCAGCACACTTAAGCAACAAGCCATTTTCCAACTTGAGATTTATTTATCTATCTGTTTATTTGGTTTGTGTGTGTGTGTGTACACATATAATTTTTATTTTATGTTCATTAGTATTTTGACTACATGTGTGAGGGTGTCAGAAGCCCTGGAACTGAAGTCATGGACAGATGTAACCTGCTATACAGGTGCTGGGAATTGAACCCAGGTCCTCTGCAAGAGCAACCAGTGTTCTTCATTGCTAAGCCATCTCTCCAGCCCCCTGTTTATTTGGTTTTTGAGACAGGTTTCTCTGTGTAGCCCTGGCTGTCCTGGAACTCACTCTGTAGACCAGGCTGTTCTCAAACTCAGAGACCCACTTGCCTCTGCCTCCCAAGTGCTGGGATTAAAGGTATGGGCCACCACGCCTGGCTCTAGGATTTTTTTTATTTATTTTTTATTTTTTATTTTGTTTGTTTGTTTGTTTCAAGACAAGGTTTCTCTGTGTAGTCCTTGCTGTCCTGGAACTCACTCTGTAGACCAGGCTGGCCTCAAACTCAGAAATCCGCCTGCCTCTGCCTCCCAAGTGCTGGGATTAAAGGTGTGCACCACCACACCTGGCTCCTCAGACATGTTTTTGTCAGAGCAGACTGTCCTTAGACACCACAGCACTGTATTGGAGGGCCCTCAGATTCTGGAATCCTGGGTTCCTGGAACCTAGCTGTGGAGTGTTTTGGGTAGGTTCAGACCCAGATTCTCCATACATATGTTGAAAGACATATCTTTGTCTCTAGTCTGTCTCTAGTTAAGATTCAGCCACTGAAGTGTTCATTTATGTGGGCTGACTCACACCTGTCATCCCAGCACTCAGGAGACAGCAGCAGGAGAAGCAGGAATTGAAGGCTGTCCTTGGCTACATAGTAGATTTGATTTGTACCTGGGCTCCTTGGACCCATCTCCACTCCCAGCTCCATTCTCCTTTGAGTGTCCATGGACACACAATTTCTCTGATTCTCTAAGATAAGCCACTGGGTCATGCTTAACTCTGGTGTCGCTTTCTGAGGAGCCACTAACTTTGCCATTCCACAGTCCCCCTGGATGATGGACAGTGGTTCAGGCTCTGTGCAGTGAGGAAGAGCAGGGCAGGGTTATTCCTGTCCAGGCCTCAGTGGGATCTCATAAACTTGGACTCCTCAGGGATAAGGTGCTCAGGAGAGCCAAGTGCACCCACATGAGGAGGTCTACATGGAGTACTCACAAGGCAAAGCTTGCCCCAGCGTCTGTGGGAACAGTCCCTCCTCTCTCTGCCTTCTGGTGCAGGAAGAGCCTTGGGGTGGGAATTCTCTAGGGTGGAAATCAGACTAGCTTCAAGTTGTGTCCTTCACAGATGGTCCTCAACCCTACCTCAGGCACTCAGAGAGGAAGCCATGTATTCTTTCCTTCCTGATGCAGGTGCTCATCTGCAGGAACTACCGTGGGGATGTGGACATGTCAGAGGTGGAGCACTTCATGCCCGTTCTCATGGAGAAGGAGGAGGAGGGCATGCTGTCACCTATCTTGGCCCATGGTGGCGTTCGTTTCATGTGGATTAAGCACAACAACCTGTACCGTATCCCTATGCTGCGGAGTCCGGGTTTGGGAATGACATGCCTGCCCACCAGCACAGGACAACAGAGTAGCCAGAAGGCATAGGCCTAGGGAATGCTAAGTATTCCAGAAGCTGCAGCTGTGGAGAGGAAGGGAGGGGTACATGGCAAGAGTAGGAGCCAACTTGGCCTGAGGTTGTCCTTTGGAGATGTGTCATGTTAAATGGGGTAGGTCTTTGGATGGGGTGGGCTGATTATAGGTGGCTTGGTGGTCTAGATTTCTGGCTGCTGTGTATGGCCACACTGTGGACAAATGAGGGAATCGGGGTAGGAGTAGGGGTGGAAAGTTCTCATGTACCCAACATATCCAGCCCCGCTTCAACCTCAAATCAAGTGTGGTGCCAAGTGGAGACCCACCATGGGTGCACCCACCACTTGGGGCTTTGAGCAGACCTCTGAAGATCTGGCTATGCAGTAAGCAGTAGGGTGTACCAGGTCTTTAGCTGTCAGTCCCCCCAGGGTCAGTAAGTAAATGTGTACATGTGTGTGGCCCCCAACAGGCACAGATGCCAACTCTTCCCAGAGACACAGTCTTCCCTTGCAGCTCCTGATCTGCTCTCCCACCCAGGCATAAGTTTTTTTTCTGATATGTGAACTCCCTTGTGGAGTGGGCCTAAAATCCAATAGAAAGGTATTACCCATGGTATTACCCATGATATCTGTGCCACTGTTGCACAATCAGGCACATGCTGCTTAGCATGTGGTATTTTAGCACACAGGGTCCATAGCTGAGCAGGAATATTGCTGTCTATTCAACAATAGCCTTCACAGCCCCTTCTGGCATTATGAAAGCCACCCAGCAGGGTGGGAGTTTCCATTTGGTTCCAACTTAATTTCCCCATGTCCGACAGTCCAAGTACAGTGTCTTCAGTAATAGGCTCTTACCTTCTAGTTTTGCCATACAACCAACAGCAATAGCCTGCATGGTTCTTGGAGCTTCAGGATTTCCTGGTCAGCAATTCACAGGAGATAGTCTACCCTTTGCACAGGGATTTTCATCCAACAAACTGATGACCTCCAGGAATGTCTCTTCCACCAATGTAGGGTACCATTTGGATTTAAACTCTTTACCTGTTTTTTGTTTGGTTGGTTTTTGTTTTTTTTTTGAGACAGGCTTTCTCTGTGTAGCCCTGGCTGTCCTGGAACTCATTCTGTAGACCAGGCTGGCTTTGAACTCAGAAATCTGCCTATCTCTGCCTCCCAAGTTCTGGGATTAAAGGCATACGCCACCACTGCCCTGCCTCTTTACCTGTTTTAACAACCTTTTATTTTATTATTTTTTAAAGCTTTCATTTATAGGAATATTTTACCTGCATGTTTGCAGGCCAGAAGAAGGCATTAGATCCTTCTGGAACTAGAGTTCCAGCCAATGGTAAGCCACCATGTGGGTGCTGGGGATTGAACGCAGGTCTTCTGGAAGAGCAACCTGTGCTCTTAAACCACTGAGCCATCTCTCCAGCCCTCCATTTTTCCTTTCAGTTATCCAAGCCTCAGCTGGGCTGTAAGATAGGTAGAAGTACCATTACACCTAGTTGTCTTCATCCATGTTAGTGAAGTGGCTGCTTGTCACTTGTTCTCCATGGACATCACACATGATGCCTAGTTGGCTGAGACCCATGAAAATGCTTGTAAGAGGCCTGTGGCTATGTGTACACCAGAGAAGTGAGTGCATATTTTTCATGTCTCACTGATATCCTATTAAATCTACCTGCCAATCTTTCCCAGGACTGATTGATTTATATAAGTGTCCCATTTGTTGAGGCCATAATCAGAAACAGGCCTAGTGTTTGGAGAGCATGTAAAATAGCAGAATATGTCACAGGAAGGCCAGCAGCCTTAGGTAGTTTCTAATCTCTGTTGGCTTCCTTATGACCAGACTTTATATGATCCCAGTGGGAAGCTTCCAAGGGTACCTGAAAGGAAATGGCCCATACTTTGATCTACTGTGGGCTCCCTATTTGGGGTGAGTAGACATGTGTATAGCATTCCCCACCAAGCTTTGTCACCAACAGGAAGAAGAGAGACATGGCCCTGCTGCTTCCCCACCCAGCTGGGCTCTCCCAGTCTTGCTCCTAAATACAGTACCCAGAAGCTACCCTTTAAACCTTACACTCTCTGTGTCCCCAAGACTCCTCTGCTTACCACATGCCTCTGACCTGACTCAGATTGGGGGCTTAGTCCTAATCTTGGGCCCAGTATACCACTGGAGTGCAGCTGGTGTAGGGAGCCATGGGGATGGGCACCTATGATTTGATATCCTGGCCTCAAAAAGCTCCTTGACTGCCACTGCAGTGGTCGCTACTTCAAAAAAGAATGCTTGTGTGTCACTGGTGTTCTCCTTCCTCTACAAGGTGGTACAGGTAAGGCCCCAGTGGTGGGACTTCCCTCCTGGAGAGGGCTTTGGGGATTGCACTCCCTCTTGGGTGGGTGCCTCTTAGCCAAGGGTAGGAGATGGGGCAAGGGAACCCATTGTCTTTTTGGTTTCCTCCTGAGCAGGTCCACTGTGAACAGCCTGGCTTTGCCACCTCTAATTGGTGGACTATGATTGGGGTGCTGGGGCACATTTTTTCCCAGAGCTGGCCTTTCCCACTTGTGTGCTTCTGTGTTAGTGTAAAGACCAGGTCCCTTCATTAGCCTCCTAGCTACCCATAGAAATAGAGATGCTATCTGGGCGTGGTGGCGCACGCCTTTAATCCCAGCACTCGGGAGGCAGAGGCAGGCGGATTTCTGAGTTCAACGCCAGCCTGGTCTACAGAGTGAGCTCCAGGACAGCCAGGGCTATACAGAGAAACCCTGTCTCGAAAAACCAAAAAAAAAAAAGAAAAAAAAAAAAAAAGAAATGGAGATGCTTGTCTATAGCCAGAGAGCCAACACTTTATGGGGATAGGCAGCAGTCTTGAGGCAGAGGCAGGGATCACAGGCACAGTTGGGATTGACCACAGAGGCAATCTGGACAGCTGAAGTGCTGGCACAGAGCCACTCCTGGCCAGTGCCTGTGGTCAGAGCTTTGGGTTCAGGGTCTGTGCTATCACCCACGGGTACAATCACTCCAGCTGGGGTGGCCTTGGGTCTGGGCTGAGTCCTGCTCTACTGCACCTGGCCCAGGTCTTCTCCGAGTACTTTAAGGAGTTGGAGGAGGAGAGCATCCGAGACAACTTTGTCATCATCTACGAGCTGCTAGATGAGCTCATGGACTTTGGCTACCCGCAGACCACTGACAGCAAGATCTTGCAGGAGTGAGTACATGTGTCCCTGCAGACCCCCGCCCCTAGTGTCTTAGTTCCCAGTCCAACAGAGCAGTCAGCTTGTTCCTTCTACCCCAACTGGTTTATAGTTATTCTGAGATAGGGTCCTGATCCTCCTACCTCTTCCTCTGGAATGCTGGGCTGACAGGAGTAGGCCATGTGTCCTGTTTACTGGGCACTGAACCTGGGGTTCCTAATTCTGAGTTTGTTTGTGTGGTACTGGTATTCAGCCCTGCAGATACTTACTGCTGAGCCAAGAGCTGGTCTTGAGTTTCTGCTGAGTGCCTCTGGGGTCAGGACCCTTTCCTATAGGTATACCCTGTTTCTTCCACCCACACAAATGCAGTATCTTTAATCAGAGCCCTGCCTTTGCTGACTGTACTGAACTGAGACAGTTTTTGGGAATCCAACCTGCAGAGGCAGAAACCAGCAGGCCCCATGTTACACTTTCCATCCCTCAGTGCAACCTAGGGTGCCAGCTCCCCACTTGACTGGGAGTCCAGGAAAAGCTGCTGCTCTTTTGTCCTGGTGGCATAGGGCTCAGTCCCTTCAGGTGCCCACAATGCTGACCACTTAATCCTCCATTCCCCACCCCATACCAGTCAGTGCCTTGCCTCAGAAATGAAGTGTATTCAGCCCTCTCACTATAGCATACATACTGTACCTCTCCTGGAGCCTCCTGATGTGGAGTTTCAAGTAGTTGGGCCTCCCTCGTCTTCTTCCTAGCTCCATCCCAATGTCAGGGTAGAACATTGTGTGTCACCTCTATAACTGAGCAATTTGGCCCCACAGGTACATCACTCAGGAAGGCCACAAGCTGGAAACGGGGGCCCCTAGGCCCCCAGCCACAGTTACCAATGCTGTGTCCTGGCGTTCAGAAGGCATCAAGTATCGGAAGAATGAAGTATTCCTGGACGTCATTGAGGCTGTTAACCTCTTGGTAGGCTGCCTTTTCTCTTCCTTTCCTAACCTGCCATCTTTTCCAGGGTGGAAGTCAGGGGTAAAACTGAAACTCAGCAGAGTGTATGGGCCCTGGCAGCCGATAGCAGGGCTCAGCCTCAGCCACCAGAGACTACTGTCTCTGCATCAGCCTCACTCTCAGAATCTGTAGGGATAGCATTGTGGTGTCTCTCAGGAGACTTAGGTAGGGGAACCTTAAGTTCCAAACCTTCCAGAATCACACTGCCTCATAAAAACGAAATAGAAGGGGCAGCAAGAGAGATGGCTCAGAAGGTAAAAGGGGGCTTCCCATAAGCCTGCCTTTCTGGGTTTCATCCTGGTGGAAGAGAACTGACTCCTGCACTCTGTCCTGTGACTTCACAAGTGTGTGCATACCCATACACACACACACACAGAGTAAATAAATAAATTAAAAAGTACAAGGCTCGGGATGGCTTAGTGAGCCAAGTTGCTGCACCTCAAGCCTCATGACCCAAGTTCTATCCCAGAACCCTCGTAAAAAGAGATATCACCATAAACTTGTCTTCTGATCTCCACACAGAGGCAGTGGCACACATAATACACACTCATATACAGTAGTAACATTTGTAAGTAAAAAATACGGACACAAGCAGAGCACCTGTGTATAAGCTTGAGGACCCGAGTTCAGAACCTAACACCAGTGTGGAAGCTGGGCGTGGTGGTATGGCTGTAGCCCCAGCAGCACTGAGAGGTGGGGACAGGAATATCAACCCAGCCAAAATGAGAACTCTAGCTCAGTGAGAGGCCTTGCCTCAAACAGAAGGTGGGAACTCCTTATTACCTGTGAGCTGGAAGACTGCATGCTTGCAGTTGAGCCAGATGTGGTAGAGGTCACACCTCACATGGCTCCTGCTGTCCCCAGGTCAGTGCCAATGGCAATGTGCTGCGCAGTGAGATTGTGGGTTCCATCAAGATGCGGGTCTTCCTCTCGGGCATGCCTGAGTTACGTCTGGGTCTCAATGACAAGGTCCTCTTCGACAACACAGGCCGTGAGTACCTGAAGACAGTGCAGAGGCTGGATCAGTCTTGTTCTCGGGAGGTGACTTCACTTGACCCCTAGTCAGAGCTGAGTGCATGCTTACCTGGTGGGACAGCCAGCTGCTTTCAAGTACCAGGTTTAAGAAAATTTCTTGGGTCTTTGAAATGGCTCATCAGATAAAGGCATTGCTGCCAAGCCCCATGGCCTTATTGTGATATCTTGAGCCCACATGGTAGAAGGAGAGAACCAGTTCCTACAAGTTGTCCTCTGACTGCCACATGTGCGCTGCAGCACACACTCCCTCCCTTACACAGTGAACAAGATGTAACAGAGAGTCTCACATTACTGCAGCTCAGTAAGTGGTCGGTGTTGACCCACCAGCACCAAAAAAGGCAGGGCAATCTGGCTGGTATGGTGGCATCTGCCCATCATCACTCAGGACACTGAGGCAGGAAGATTCTGAGTTTGAGGCCATCCTGGGCTACAGTATAAGACTGTGAAGAGGGTGGCAGAGAACCGAGGTTCTGAGTACTTAGATGTCATCAGGGAGACCCAGAGTACAGCCTGACCCATCCTCTGTCCCCTTCTCATTGAGGGTGGGTTGTTGTGAGGTCACACACCAAAGCTGGCCTCTTTCCATGCTAAGGCTTCTAAATGGCAGAGCACAGTACAGGTGGGCATGCCCAGGCTGCCGTAGCATCTCACTGGTTCCTGGCCCCTGACAGCCTCCTGGTCCCTTTGTAGTGGGTGAATGGACCCACAGCCACTTAGCAAATGTGCCCTGACCTGTTGCTATCTGGCATGGCATAAGCAGGGCAGCCCAGGACTCTATGCTAGCATTAGGCAAGCATGTGATGAAAGGAGGTGACAGGAGGCTGTCTAGGAACTGGCTTCTTGTGGATGCCTTTTGGGCATGGGCAGGGACTTGTAACCACTGCCAGCCTCACCCCTGCTGTGCATAGGAGGGAAGAGCAAGTCAGTGGAGCTGGAGGATGTGAAATTCCACCAGTGTGTGCGGCTGTCACGTTTTGAGAACGACCGCACTATCTCCTTCATCCCACCCGACGGAGAGTTTGAACTCATGTCCTACCGCCTCAACACCCATGTGAGTGTAGCAAATTCCCAGGCAAGTTCAACACCAATCCTCCCACATCCTCTGGGCACCTGCCTCCCAGCCCTCTATGTGGGCTGAAACCTTGACCACCACTGGCTGTACCATGGTCATCACCCTCTACTGGCATACACACTGGTCTCCTGGAAGAATGGGGCCTTGTCTGGCCTCAGTTTTCCCTCAGTAGCATGAGACATGGTGTGAGTGCCTTCTCCGCACCCACAGGTGAAGCCTTTGATCTGGATTGAGTCCGTGATTGAGAAGCATTCCCACAGCCGCATTGAGTACATGGTCAAGGTCGGTGAGAGGAGAGGGTGGGCACCTTGGAGGCCCAAGTCAGGCGTGGGCAGTGCCTGGAATAGTCAGAGTCTTTAGTGGGTAATGGGAATCCACTGCCAGGCAGGGACTGTGTGGCCCTGGTAAGGTGGCTAGGGGTGGCCAGACTCCCTTCCCTGCATCATCCAAAGCCTCTGCTTGGGGCCTCCTTGCAGGCCAAGAGCCAATTCAAGAGGCGGTCAACAGCCAACAATGTAGAGATCCATATACCAGTCCCCAACGATGCTGATTCACCCAAGTTCAAGACTACAGTGGGGAGTGTCAAGTGGGTCCCTGAAAACAGTGAGATCGTGTGGTCCGTCAAGTCCTTTCCGGTGAGCCCCATATTTGCCAAGTACCCCTAAATATCTCCCCAAGACCCATCCCTGTGCCACCTTGGGGAAGGTGTTTCCTAGCAGTGAGGGGCAGTCCTGCTTAGTGGCATCCTGGTCCCAGGAACACTGCAACCCCTCTCTGTACCCTACAGGACTAAGGGAGAGCTGGTTATAGATCCATCCCAGGAGAGCTTTCCCTTGGTGCTGCAGCACAACCACAGTGCACAGGGGACCGCATACAGTAGGATTCCCTGGTGTACCTCCACCCTCATCCTTGTCCTCACCAGAGAAGAAATAGTGAGAGCCAGGGCTGCCTTCATCTTTCTACCCTTTCTGTGTATTGGAGATGATCCCAAGGTACCCCAAGCATGGTAGACTCTCCTACTGTCCACACTGACTTAAGGGCCTCCCAGAGTTGGGGAGTATAGGTGGGAAGGATGGCCAAACTCAGGGTAGATGCTGCCTGGCCCTGGTGACTACTATTGCACTTTCCCGGTTTTGTGCCAGCCTTTTGTCACATGGCACAGTGGCAAAGCTCGTCAGTGTCCTGCATATTGCTGCAGTCCTTTTTAAGGCCAGGTAGTACTCCACACCATGCCCCTTCCTTTATCACTGATAGGCACTCTTGGTGCACCCAAGTTATGCTGCAGTGGATATTAGTGCACAGGGCTCTCCTCCATGCCCTGCTTCCTGTTCTCAGGCATACACCCACAAGAGAATGGTTTGCCATTAGGATTGTTAGAATTGTTTGAGGCTCTGCCTTGGTGTTTTGTGTAGCAGTGGCACAGTGTCATTCCTGCCAGAGGTGCTTGATGGTTCTGGCTTCTTGTCCATCACATTTTTGTCTTTGTCTTTGAGGTTGGGTCTTACTATGTATTACTGTTTAGACCAGGCTGGCCTCAAACTCACAGAGATCCACCTGCCTCTGCCTCCCCGGTGCTATGGTTAGAGGCATGCTCTGGTATCCATCTTCATGTTTCCTTGGTCTTTGATTTGTGACTGTGCACCCAAAGCAATACTGCAGCCACTGACCCAGTCCCCAGCCCAGTCACACTCCCTCCATCAAGTTCAGTCCACTCACTGGTAATTTTTACATTAGTGTTGATGCAGATAAACATTTCTTCCAGCTCCACCCTAAATCTGTACCCACGAAACCTACAGTGTAACATGTGACACCATTTTCTACAACTTCTGTTTTCACATAGAAGTTGTTTTGTATTTTTGTTTTGCAGGGACATTGTTTGAAACAGGGTCTCCCTGGATAGTCTCAGTGGTCTGCAACTCATTCTGTAGCCCAGAGTGACCTCAAACTCTTGTATCCCAGGCTGGCCTTAAACTTGCCACCTTCCTCCTGCCCTGAATGCTGAGATTGCCAGGCCCTGCTTACTCTTGTGTTTCCTGTGAGCAGGTCTTCTCTCTCCATTTCCCCTTACTTTGTTGTTAGGCACCGGGAGTCAGAAGGCTGTTTGCTCCAGCTCCCATGCAGATGTCATAGCATCCTTTATGGATGGGAGCTGATAAAGGGGAGCTAGGCTATGGAGGCTCCGTCCTGCTGCACCCCAGCTCCTAAGCATGGTCCTAGTCACAGCCACTCCTGCTGCCCCTAAGTGTGAGCTCAGGAAACCAAAGGCCACGTTGTCGTAGGTATAACAGAGTTGGGGTGCCAGACAGAGGGGACAGCCAAGCCCAGGCCTGATGCAGGGAAAGGGTCTCAGCTACCTGGTTGGTCCCACTCTCACACCACCGCCAAGTTATTGCTGGGCTCCTGGGAACCTGCACCAGCCCACACCTCAGTGTCCTCCCTCTCCCTGTTCACAGTCCCCTTGGGACTCCGTCTCCCCAGTGCGCTCCCGTGCTTTCTTTGTGGACCTGTCTAGACAGTCTGGCTCCACAGCCACCTATCCGTCTCCCTAGGAGCTGGTAAAACCACTTCACACCCTGTCTGTCCCGCTTTGGCTCCTGGGAGCCATGAGCTAGCCTGAGAGACAGCACATTGGTAGTGGGCTGGGCAGCCACCTAACTACCTCCGACATCGGTCCCCAGGGTGGCAAGGAGTACCTGATGCGGGCCCACTTTGGCCTTCCCAGTGTGGAAGCTGAAGACAAGGAGGGCAAGCCCCCCATCAGCGTCAAGTTCGAGATCCCCTACTTCACTACCTCTGGCATCCAGGTATGAATGTGTTAGGACTGCCTGAACCCCACACTTGAGCCCAAAGTCACAACAGAACCCCCAAGCCCCCATCCTGACATAGGGCCTATTTCCTTGGAGCCCCTCAAACTGTGTGGATGAGGGGAGCATATTATTCCCCTGAAAGGCTCAAGGTTACCAAGCCTGGGTCTTGGCTGCCTCTGACAACCCCTCATACAATGCCAGGCCTGCCCTCTTGGCCTTGCCTCTTGGATGAGGGGTGCTGGTGGGGGTGCAGCACACTCAAGGCCCTTATATCCAGGTGCGCTACCTGAAAATCATTGAGAAGAGTGGGTACCAGGCCCTACCCTGGGTACGCTATATCACACAGAACGGAGGTGAGTGGCTGCCTGGCTGGCAGGACCTACAGAGGTCTTTCTAGACTGTAGCTTCCTATGTGGAACTGAGGGTGGGTGCCCTGGGTGGCCATGTGGATCTGAGGGTGGGTGCCCTGGGTGTCTGTGTGGAGCTGAGGGTGGGTGCCCTGGGTGTCTGTATAGAGCTGAGGGTGGGTGCCCTGGGTGTCTGTGTGGAGCTGAAGGTGAGTGTTCTATGTTTTTAGATTACCAGCTCCGGACCCAGTGAGAGGCCTCTGCCACCAGCCCAGCCCACCTAGCCTCAGGGCACGCCTGCCACACTCACCAAAACTGAAGCTGGAGGGTGGCCCTGGACATGCAGCCACCCTCTCCTCAAGCCTGAGTGGACTCACACAGAACCCCTTCCCCGGTCCCATTCTGAGCCAGGGTGGGAAGGAAGGGCCTGCCAGCCTCCCCCAGGGACAAGCCAGCTGGAGCTGCGCTCCTGGTGCCTCATGACTGGCCACCCACCACCCTATAGACGCCATCCCTGCCCACCTCCGAAGCCTCCTTCTGTTGCCATTTTGCTGAGCATGTTGGTCATTGTCATCTGTGGCTGTCCTGTCACCTTTCTTCAAGTGTCCTGTGCAGCTGCCATGCTGCACTTAATGAGGGCAGCTGTTCCCTATCCATGCTGGTCTGTATGCCGGATAGTTGTTCTGCCTGGGCCGGCTGTGCCTCCCTTGCCAGCCCTTGACCACATCAGTGTTTTCTCAGAAGGGCACATGGCCTCAGCCTTTGCCCTAAAATTCCTGGGCAGGCACAGGCTACCCTCACTGTACAAGGCCTCGTTGTCCTGGACCCATGTGTGTGTGACAGTTATATTAAAATCCATTTGTTACATCTGCTGCCTGTCTTCTCTCTGTGTGCTGTTGGTTCAGGCCCCACATAAGGACCCTGTATGACCCGTTGACTTCCCTTGCAGCAAAGCAGGCCTAGCAGTGACAGGACCACACTTCCCTTCCCTGGGTAGCTGGAATGCCCTTCCAAGGGACACTAGATAGACCCTCTCAGGGTCTCTAGCTTGCCTGTCATGCCTTTGCATCATGGCTGCCCTCTGGTGGTCTAAAGCTATCGGCTTGGAAGTCCTGAGTTTCTGCATGGGCTTTCTGAGCTCTGGCCCTCAAGACCTTCTCATTCTGCTCCCTGCCTCTCCTTGTTACCACACTTCCTATGTAGGGTGTGTCATGCATACCTCACTTCCATAGCCAAGTACAACCTACCCAACACAGGGCCTAGAACATCCTAGACGCCCCTCAGTCCTGCCTTCCTCACCAGTGGTCACAGGACTGCCAGTCCTGACTGCATCCTGTCACCTGACACTCCACAGGTCTGCAGCAGACTATGGCTCTGTGCAACTCATTTTAATCCAGTCACCCAAAACCCACCCACCATTGCCCTGCACACATTAGGGATGCAGATATACAGGGCTCCAAGTTCCACCCTGAACACCAGCAAAAAGAAATAGCAGCTGAGAGGCAGAGGAGCAGCCCAGGTCATCAGAGGGCACAAAGGTGCTGAAGCAGGTAGCAAAGCTGAGCACAGGCATCAGGACAGACACCAGGAGGCATAGATGGCTCTTAAGTCCGAGGAATGCTGATCCGGAATCTACCAGTCAGTGCATGAGAACCAACACTGGCCAGCCAAGTGGCACAGCATGTGAGAGCCTGATGCCAAGTCTGGGAACTGACTTCAATCCTTAGTACTCACATGCTGCATTGAGAGAACTCCCAAAAGCCCATTTGAGCTAGCACACACATTAAAAAAAAAAAGGAACTCAGTCAGGTATGGGGGCCTGTGCCTGCGACTCCAGCACTTTAGAGGTTGAGGCAAGAGGATCATAATACCCTGTCTCAGAAAATAAAAAGTGGATGCAGGGGCTGGAGAGATGGCTCAGCAGTTAGGAGCACTGGCTGTTCTTGCAGAGGACCAGGATTCTATTTCCAGCATCCATATGGAGACAACTGGCCAGGGAACCCAGAGCCCTCTTCTGCCCTCTGAGGGTACTGTGTGCACTTGGCACAAATCTATATATACAAAGCAGAGATGTAAAGATTTATTATTTATGTATTTATTGTGAGTGTGCTAGGTACATATGTATGTGGCTTGCCCAGAGAGGCCAGAAGAGGGTGTTGGATGGCCCAGGCAACCAGAGTTACAAGGGTGTGAGCCAAAATGGGTCCAAACTGGGAACCAAACTCGGGTCCACTGTGAGAACAGAATATGCTCTTAACTACTGAGCTGGCTCCCCAACCCCATAAAAATAAATCTTTTTTTAAAAGTTGGCATCTGAGGCTGGAGAGATGGCTCAGCGGTTAAGAGCACTGACTGCTCTTCTGAAGGTCCTGAGTTCAAATCCCAGCAACCACATGGTGGCTCACAACCATCCATAATGAGATCTGATGCCTTCTTCTTGTGCGTCTGAAGACAGCTACAGTATACTTACATATAATAATAAATAAATCTTTTTTTAAAAAAGTTGGCATCTGCAGGGAGTGGTGATGTGTAACTTTATTTTTTTCAATATCTATTTTTTAAAGATTTACTTTTTATTATATCTAAGTACACTGTAGCTGTCTTCAGACATACCAGAATCTCATTACGGATGGTTGTGAGCCACCATGTGGTTGCTGGGATTGAACTCATGAGCTTCAGAAGAGCAGTCAATGCTCTTAACCGCTGAGCCATCTCTCCAGCCCCCTCAAGATCTATTATTAATGATGGTCCTTAAACACTTTAAGCTCCCTTTTAGCCCATGGCCCACCAGAGGTAAAGGTAAAAAGAGGATACAGGGGAAGTGGACCTGTTTAGAAATGGTTCTTTAGAGCAACTCCTGTCTGTGTTGTCTGGAAATCAGCAGTTCAGTTCACAGCTTAACAGCGGCAGCTTGATCCACTTGCAAACACTTCACGAATACACCAGCAGTCCAGTTCAGTAGAGTCAGGATAGCAAACATAAATGAGCAGCAGTGGCACTACCTAGCAGAGACAGCCAGGCCTCTGTGAGTCACCAGGAGAGACCAGGAGAAGTTCTCCACTGTGCCTCTCTCAGCAAAGTGAAACTCAGCAAAGACAAGAGACCAACAAGCATTTCTCAGGACGCTCTACCAGCAAGCCCAGCCCAGTCACCATCACTGTCTGTGGAGTCCTATTTATACTCCCTTCGAACAGCACATGACCTTCATGGGTCTTGCCTCAGCACATGCATTTGTCACAGTTGACATCACTCGGCCAATCACACCATGCAAAAACCCCACCATCAGAATTTTTTTTTTTTTTTTAGTGCGTTTCTCTCTGTGGAGTCCAAACAAATGGAGCTCAGCTATACATTGTAAGGCAGACCAATAGATGCTTGTAATTATCAAAGAATTCCTCATCACGTGTGCCTTTACCTGCTTGCTTTAGCAGAACATCCTTTCACCTGTGTCTGCTTCAGCCAAAAGTTCCTTGAGTCCACCTTATCTATTTATTTATTTATTTATTTATTTATTTTGGTTTTTCGAGACAGGGTTTCTCTGTATAGCCCTGGCTGTCCTGGAGCTCACTTTGTAGACCAGGCTGGCTTCGAACTCAGAAATCCGCCTGCCTCTGCCTCCCGAGTGCTGGGATTAAAGGCGTGCGCCACCACGCCCGGCTATGAGTCCACCTTATCGAAACACCATCCAATACAACAGACTTTCTGAAGAACCCTTAAGTTTTCACTTCAGCAGTGCACACCTTTAATCCCAGCATTCAGAAGACAGAGACATGTGAGTTCAAGATCAGCTAGCTTGGTCTATAAAGTGAATTCCAGAACAGCCAGGGCTACACAGAGAAACCATGTCTCAAACCCCCACCCCCACCCCCCACCCCCGTCTCTCTTGCGCGCGCGAGCACACACACACACACACACACACACCATCTGGCTCTGGACTCTGGACTCTGTCCCCACACTGCAAAGAAAAAAAGTTCCCAGTGGAGGAAGTTTGCCTCATTTTCCCTCCTGCCCTGAGATGACATGAGAAAATGCCAGAAAACATGACAGGCTCTAGAACTGCAAAGTGTTCTTTTGTTGTTATTGCTTTAGGTTGTTTTGAGACAGTGTCTCTCTACATAGCCCTGCTGTCCTGGAACTCACTGTGAAGACCAGGATGGCCTTGAACTCACTAAGCAGTCCTGCTTCTGCCTCCTGAGTGAGGGGACTAAAGTGTGTGCCACCACTCGGCTTGCCGTCTGGTTTGAAGTTTGTTTGTTTGTTCTTTCATTTATTTAGTGCACAGGTCAGAGGACACTTACTTAGCATGTGCGTCCTGAGAATTGGAATCAAGTAGGCAAGCTGGGTAATACCTTTACCCACTGTGCCATCTCAGTGGCCGTTTAAAAAAGTTATTACATTTATTTATTCACTCATCTTTACACTTTGGTAAAACACAAAATGAGAAAAAAGCTAAAGGCATGGAGTTGGGGGATTCTTTAAGTCAGCCAGAGAAAAAATATACATGACCTTCAAAACTCAGACAGACAGGCTTTTCAAAGAAGTGGGAGAGAGCTGAGTGACATTGCCAGCCAAGTTAGGGAAAGTCCCGGCTCTAGCTACACACTTAAGTGTTCCCAGACAGACAGCCTCCTGTGGCAGGCACCTGCCAAGCAAGCACAGGGCCCTCTGGGTTGCAGCTTCAGCACTATAAAATTAAATACTATGACTGGTGTCCAGGTGCTCACACACCATACATGCTCAACCCCCCCCCCCCAGGCATAAAATGAGCACATTCGGCATGACCTAAGTCCACTTTTAATAAGATTACAATTGCAACTACCTCCCTCTCTTGACAGCTTACCATGGCTCCCCAGTGCCCTCGAAGGAAAAGCCTCACTCTCTCGGGTTCTGGCCCCCTCTGTCCCCACACTGCCCCTGCCCTCCTTTGCCCCAGGGCACAGTCGCTTTCTTGCATGACAGAAATCCTGCATAACCTTTCCTGTCACTCCAGCTTATCTCACACACAGCTGTTCTACAGTTGCCTGTGTCCCCAAGGCCTGTCTACTATCCAGAAG
The DNA here is from genome assembly GCF_978045245.1 of Mus caroli. Classification (NCBI taxonomy): domain Eukaryota; kingdom Metazoa; phylum Chordata; class Mammalia; order Rodentia; family Muridae; genus Mus; species Mus caroli. Next base: position 57,319,351 of record NW_028227265.1, on the reverse strand, counting down.
TTGTCACTGCCCTGTCCCCAGGGAGAAGGGTTAAATTTTATTTTTTGGGGAGGTGCAGACTCGTCCTTGGCACTCTTCCAACTGTGACCACTAGAGGACACACTTGGGTTAGAAATAGCTGTCCACAACAGAAGGAGGCAGGACAAGCTGGGGTCCCAGGGCCTGCAGACTGGATAATTTGTCCTTGTTTTATGTTTTGTCTGTAACCATGTGTGAGCCTATGAATGGTTGTGTGAACCAGACCCCATCCCACCCCCTGCAAGAATAGTCCTCTTAACTACTGAGTCCCCTTTTAGGTCGTTGTTAATTTTGAGGCAGGGTTTCCTGAAACGAGCTTAGGTTAGCCTCACATTTTTTTATGTAGCCAAGAATGACGTTGAACCAGAATCCTCTTACCTCCACCTTGAAAGTGCTGGAGTGGTGGAGTTACAGATGTATGCCATTGTACCCAGTTTATCCAGCTTACAAGTTTACCCTGGGCTCCATGCAGGCCAGGCAAGAACTCTGCCAAGTGAGTTATAGCCCAGCCCACAGGGCTCATGTGGCACCAAGTCACATTTATGTTTTTAAATAGAAATTCAGGTACCATGTAGCTGATAATTTAATTTTAATTATTTGGGGCAGTGGTTCTCAACCTTCCTAAGACTGTGACCCTTAATATCATCATGATCTGGTGACCCGACTTTTCATTGCTTCTTCATAACTGTATTTTTGCTATTATTATGAATCATAATATATTATTTTTGGAGATGGAGGTTTACCAAAAGGGTTGGGATCCACAGGCTGGGAACCACTGATTTAGAACACGCTCTCAGGTGTGGCCATCACCCTCACCTCCTCTGAGACTCACTCTGAAGACTGTCCTGCCTCTCTGCTCCTGGCTGCAGGAGTGTCAGGACTAGAGATGGCGCTGCTGGTCCTTAGGTCCTGGGAATCCAGGCTCTGGTTGTCTCTCCAGCACCAGCACGGCAAGCACTTTAGTCCCTGAACAGCCTCTCAGGCTCATGGGTTGTTTTTGAAAGGAATTATTTGGTGGCATTCAAAATGGTGGCTATACTGTGTGCTTCTCTTCCTACCCAGCCTCTGTCAGTCCTAGGCCATTCCCCATGCACTTCCCTTGTACCCTGCGAACCACTGAATTGCTACAGTCTGTATGGATTGGTCTGATCTCAACACTTCATATCAATGAGATCACACACTCTGGGCCCTCCCAGATCTGGCTGCTGTTCCATCCCCTCTGTGCACAGGTTGATGCTTCATCCTTTTCATCCTTTTTGTTTTCTTTTTTTGTTTTGTTTTGTTTTTTTTTTTTCTTTTTTTTCGAGACAGGGTTTCTTCTCTGTATAGCACTGGCTGTCCTGGAACTCACTTTGTAGACCAGGCTGGCCTCAAACTCAGAAATCTGCCTGCCTCTGCCTCCCGAGTGCTGGGACTAAAGGCGTGCGCCACCACACCTGGCACTTCATCCTTTTTGTGTCTGAGTAATAATCCATTGTACCCTGAACATGTCTTGTCACTCATCTGCTGACAGCTGACAGGTGCATAGGTCATTCCCACCTGGAGATGCTGCAGTCATACGATGGAGCCCATGCACAGAGAATAGTTTGCATCTAAGTCTTTAGTTCTTTCAAGCAAATTTCCCAAGTAGTGGAATTGGTGGGACATGTTGTAATTCCATTCTGTTCCTGAGAAATTCTGCTGTTTTCATTACAAATCCCTTTCTCTTGGCAAGATAGAAAGGTAGTATCATGAAATTCCTTGCAAGTTCCTTGCAAGACACACACACTTTCTGCCTACCACAGGGTAGAGCTCCTGCTCAATCCTCAACAGCTACATCCCTCCCCTTGCACACTGCCCCATCCCACCCAACCTCCCTCCTCCACTAATCTGGGAGTGGAATCTAGACTGTCTCCCAGCCTCTCACTGAGGGAGTCTAGGCAGGAGCTCTACCCCTAAGCCACACACCAGCTCAAGTATACCTTAAATGTGTATCCTGATTCATTGTTCATCACTGCACATGCTCAGATCCCCACGAACCATTCCCACATGCCCTTGATTTGGGTCATCCTGACCATAGAGAGAATTTATGATTCTGTCAGTTAAAAGCACTGGCTAGAGGGCTAGGGAGATGACTCAAGTGATTAAGAGCCCTGGCTGCTCTTCCAGAGGACCCAGGTTCAATTTCCAGCAATCACATAGCAGCTCACAACTGTCTGTAGCCCCAGTTACAGGAGACATGATACCCTTGCACAGACATACATGCAGGAAAACATACACACACACATACACAACACCAATGCACATAAAAATATGTATATATGGGTCGGGCGGTGGTGGCGCACACCTTTAATCCCAGAACTTGGGAGGCAGAGGCAGGTGGATTTCTGAGTTCAAGGCCAGCCTGGTCTACAGAGTGAGTTCCAGGACAGCCAGGGCTACACAGAGAAACCCTATCTCAAACCCCCTGCACCTCCCCAAGAGATTTTACTCTATTGTTTGCTTCCTTGTACACATATGAGAGCCCACAGAGGCCAGGAGATCATGTCAGATTCCTGAAGCTGGAGTTTTAGGCAGTTGTCAGCTGTTCTGCATGGATATTGGGAAGCTATCGGGTCCTCTGAGGGAACAGTATGCACCCTTGATGGCTGTGCTGTCTCTGCAGTTGCTGCCAGTTGCTCTTGTGACTCATGTCCTTGAACTTCAGTATCAGCATAGCAGCATCAGAAGCCTCAGCCGGTGATGTTTTCTACCTAAGTGCTTTCGTGCACAGTCTGGCCTGCTCTCCTGCTAACCTGTGTGCAGTGACCCCTTCCCTGTTGGTCTTTACCACCTACTGTGCTACCTGAGCTCTTGGGCACAAAGCCATTTCAAGCATGCACTGGGGCAGAGGTGTAGTTAGTGTCCAGCAGAGATGGTGGAATTATCCTGAGCTCAGGTTAATGGATGCTGCAGTTTTCTGAGCTGGTAAGCTTTTCTTCCACAGCAGAGAGGGAGAACGTTCCAGTTGCTCTATACCCTTTCCAACACTTAGTGATATCTGGCTCTGATTGTAGCCCTACCAGTGGGACCAGCTCATACAGGTTACAAGCACTTTGCAGTCTAGGCTCTGTGCCCACTGCTGTACCTGAGAAGAGAAACTCAGTGGGGAACTGGCCACAGCTGTCTCCTTGAACCATACCAACTCCCGAGGCTTAACAACCACCTTTACCTCTCTCTGGGCCCTAAAGTTTTACATTTGTGTGTATGAATTATGCATGTTGAATTCCATTCTGGTGTTTTCATACATGCATGGGATGTATTTTGATCGTAGTCTCCCCCCATGATCTCCTACCCCACTTCCACACCCACTGATCTCGTTTCTCTTCCCAACTAGTCCTCCTCCTGTTCCTCCTCTTGCTGCTCCTCCTTCTCCTGCTCTTCTTATTCTTCCTCCTCCTCCTCTTCTTGATCACTCCATGAGTTTCACGATGGCTGCTTACAGCAGCATGCAGGGTGTAGTATAGAGGTGTTCAAGGTAGCCAGTGGCTACACTACTGAAGAAACTCTCTCTCCCAAAAAAACAAGAGAGGGGAGGGCGAGGGAGGGCATGGGGGACTTTGGGGGTAGCATTGGAAATGTAAATGAAGAAAATGCCTAATTAAAAAAAATTAAAAAAAAAAAAGAGAGGTGAGTAGTTATGAGCACTCGCTGTGCGAGTGTGTGCACCCGTGATCTTTGACCTGAATACCCGTGTAACAAAGCATGTGCAAGCATGTGCACCCGTGATCTTTGATCTGAATACCCGTGTAACAAAGCATGTGTGAGCATGTGCACCCATGATCTTTGATCTGAATACCCGTGTAACAAACTGGGAATCCCACAATATCTGTCAAGGAAGGCAAGAGGGTCAGTGGGGCTTGCTGACTAACAGCATTCCTCAAAAAACAGTCTAGATTCAAGAAGTGGCTACCTCAAAAGGAGTAAGGCAAAGACAGTGATAGGGGATGATCTTTGATGTACTTCTGTGATCTCTGTGTGCATGCAGTTGCACACATCTGAGCACTCTCACACAGAGACACTGAGTCCAACAGGCAACAGCTCTCAAGAAGTCCAAGAGAGCAGAGCAGGAGATACCACAGGCCCTAAGTGCCGCCTCTTCCTGCACAGGCTCCACCCTTTGGCTCCACTTGCCCTCTTGTTTCCCACCCAAATAGCTTCCAAGAGAAACAGGCTGCACCTGGGACAGCTTCCCAGAAGGCCTGGCTGGAGCAGCGGAGCCAAGGGAAGAACTTGTGGGAGGTCACATGGCCATGCTCACAATCGCTCCACCACCTCCCCCACTGCACAGGAGGGAGAGCTAGGCACAAGGATGCTGGAGCCTGCCGCACCTGACTGCCACCCTGACCCAACTGCTTGCCAGCATTCGAGCCTCCAAACCCCTCCATACCTTTTCTGGGAAATGGGCTCAGAAGGGCCTGAATTGTGATGGGATTGAGGAATGCACGCAGAAAGTCAGCCGAAATCTCCAGATGAAAGAACCCCAGAATTCCTCCATGGTTGTATAGAATTCTGCCCTGAGCCCATCCCTGTTACACACTGGAAAATCCATAGTGGGCTGGGCTGGCTCAGTGGCAAGGGAGCTTTCCATGGAAGCACGAGGACCTGAGTTCAAATCCCAGAATCCTTGTAAAAAGCTGGCCATGGCTGCGAGCCTGTGACCCAGAGCTGGGGCTTGCTGGATACCAGTCTGGCCCCAGGTTTGCTGGGACTCTGACTCGAGAAGAAGGTGGAGAGTGACAGAAGATCCACGACATCCATGTGCACGCACCACTCACACATAACACCAAGATAAAAGAATTGTAACTGAGTCAATACATACGCATATAAATACGTGTGTGGGAGCAGAGTCAAACTACATACATAGCCTAGATTGGCCACAAACTAGAATGGATCTTGGACCTCAGTGTCATGGTGCTAGAAATGCAGGTGCAAGTCACCACACACAGCTTTAGGGTTTTTTGTTTGTTTGTTTGTTTTGTTTTGTTTGGTTTGGTTTGGTTGGTTTTTTAAATAAGGGTCTCATGCAGTCAGGCTGCCCTCCAACCTGCCAAGTAGTAGAAGGGTAACATGAATTCCTGATCTCCCTGCCTCATTTCCTCAGTGCTGAGGTGACAGGTGACTGCCACCACATCTAGTTTATGTGGTGCTAGGAATGAACCCAGGGTATCATGCATGTTAACTGAGCACCCTAACAAATGAGCTACAAGCACCCTAACAACTAAGCTATAGCCTCAGCCACTCAAACTATTTTAATTGATTTTTAAATCCACATGAAATACATTGGTGAAATCAGAAGTAAGTGTAGTACAACTATCACTTCTACTGAGTTCCAGAACACTCTATTTACCCAGAAGGAAAACTCATATCCAACAGCAGTCTTGGCCCACTCCCTCCCTCAGCCCCTGGCAGCCTGTGTCAGTCTGGATTGATTTGGGTACTGTATGGCAGTGGGATTCCATACTGTGGGGCTTTCTATGCCTGGCTCTGCCACTCAGTGTCTCATCCCCAGGGTCTGTCCTTGTGGCAATGTGAGTCAGAGCTCTGTTCCTTTTCAAGGCTGAATAATATTCCACAGTGTAGATGGGTCCCATTGTGCTGGCCATGAACCTCCATTGATACACACCTGTTTAAACATTTCTGTGTGTGTGTGTGTATGTATGTATGTATGTGTGTACCATGTATGTAGGTCAGAAGACAGTTTGTAGGAGTTTCTCCTTCTTCCATGTGGGTCCTTTGATGGCAAGTGCCCCATCCTGGCCTATACACGCAGATGCCCTGCAGGATTTTATGAGCTGTAGGGAGTGAGAAAATGAGATGCTCCTATTTCAAGTGAAGGCTGTCACTGTGTCACTCATGCATGACTTTAATGTCTCAGTGAATTCATAGCAATGAACTTCCTTTCTGATCACCAACACATGCAAATATGCACACGCGTGCGCGCACGCACACACACACACACATAGGTAGACATGTGTTGAGTGTCATTTATATATTTGTAATAAAAACACTTTTTAAGGGCCGGATGTGCTGGAACAGGCCTTCAGTCCCAGCACCAGGGAGGCAGAGACACAGGCAAAGGCAGCTGAATCTTTATGAGTTCAAGGCCAGCCTGGACTACAAATTGAGAGCAAGGACAGCTAAGGCTACACAGAGAAACCCCTATCTCCAAAAAAAAAAAAAAGAGGAAAAAACCAGTTTTTAAAATAAAAGAACAATATTCTGAGCCTGGTGATGTGTCGATGTGGCGTGTGCCTGCACTGGGGAGGCTGAGGCAGGAGACTGACTTCAGGCCAGCTTGGGCCACAGAGCAAGGCTCTAGGTCAAAACCATAACCACAACAATAGCAAAGGAATTCTCCAGAAATCTGTCTTGGTCAGTGAGGGCAGAGGGGAAAAATCAGATTTCCAGGGGGCAAGAGGGCTCAGTGGGTGCTTGATGCCAAGTCTTAGGACCAGGACCCACGTGGCAGAAGAAGAGAGCTGGCTCCCCCGCATTGCCCTGGGACTTCTCCATGTACACTGTGGCATAAGGACATACACTCACACAAATTTTAAAAGTTAAAAAAAAAAAGAACTTTAAAAAATCAGACTTTCAGACTTAAAGGTCCATCTTATAGCCTCCATTTCCTCCTCTGGGAAATGGGGACAGTAGAAGCTTGACTCTGAGTATTCCCACAAGTGTTTCTTTAGCCTGGTCACCCCTTCCAAGCGATCTTCCTGGTGAACTTCCGTGAAACTTCACCTGCAGTGACCCTCCTCCAGACACTTTTGTATTCTTGCCCTCCCTGTGGCAGAGCCCTGAGGTTTCAGGGCCGGGGACATCTGTGTGCCCCTGGACTTGGAGCCCCTTGATGGACACAGAGGGTTGGAGAGTGGTGAAAGCAGAGACGTCTAGGGCTCAGCTCTATGGCACGGGACTCCGAATACAGTGTTCTTTCCCAAAATCTGTGTGCACGAAAGTGCCCAGCCACAGTCATTTGGGCCCTGCCCCCTCCCCATCCTCACAGCCCCTGCCAGGACCAGGACAGCCTGTCCCCTGAGTGTCCCCCAGGTCATAGATAAGGCTGCCAGTGGACTATCGGCAGGAAACATCTTAGCAAGCAGGAAACCACGAAGTGAGCCAACTGCGCCCGCGCCGAGCTCAGCCTATCCTTGGCCTGATATTTTGGGAGCCGCTATTTAAGCCCGACTCGGCTCCTGCCATGAGCTGGACTGCTCTTAGGAGGTTGGAGGGAGGCTCCATTTCCACATCCCTCACAAGCCTGCGGCCAGAGATATGAGGATCGGATCACAGAGACCCTCTAGAGTGTCACAGCCTCCTCTCTAGCCACTGGGCAGCCCGAGCATGTGGCATCACCTCTCTGGGCCAGTTTCCCCCTTCACAGCTTGGATTCTGTCCTAAATGAAAAACCAAGCAGGAGGCCAGGTCATGTCTGAACCAGCCTGTGAGAGAGACCCATGTTCAAGTGAAAGCAAGGCCGGAGCTGGAGAACTGGCTGCTCAGCAGCTAGGAGCACCTGTTGCTCTTTGAGAGAACCTAGGTTCAGTTCCCGGCATCCACACGGCACCCTCACAATCATCTGTGACTCAGCTCCAGCAGATCTGACCCCCTCTAAGCTGTGCAGGCAGAAGGTATATATGCAGTGCACATACATGCAAGCAAACACACCCACACACACAATATAAAGTAAATAAAAATTGAGGTGTGCGCTGGATAGTTGTGGCAGGCAGATCTTTGTGAGTTCGAGACCAGCCTGGTTTACAGGGTGAGTTCCAGGAGAGTCAGGGCTACATAGTGAAACCCCATCTCAAAACAACAGCAACAAAATGGTATGGAGGGGTGGTATAGTGATCAAGAGCAAGCGCAGAGATGGGAGTGCAGTTCCCAGCACCCAGATTGAGAGGCTCTGAGGGCATCTGCACTTACTCATGTGCACAAACCCCTTACAGATACATACACATAACTAAAACTTGGAAATTAATGAATAGAATAGTAGCCAGGGCTTCCTACTGAGGCTCAGTTGATAGTGCTCTCACACAGCATTTGTAAAAGCCTGAATTCCACCACCAGCATAAACACAGCATTCCAGGTGTGGAGACAGGAATTTAGAGCTCAACATGATCCTTAGGGGCTGGAGAGATGGCTCAGTGGTTAAGAGCATTGGCTGCTCTTCCAGAGGTCCTGAGTTCAATTCTCAGCAACCACATGGTGGCTCACAACCATCTGTAATGGGATCTGATGCCCTCTTCTAGTGTGTATGAAGACAGGGTACTCATATATATTATATACTCATATATGTGTGTGTGTGTGTGTACACACATATACATTAAATAAATCTTGAGGATTGGAATTTTTGTTTTGTTTTGTTTTTTGTTTTTCAAGACAAGGTTTCTCTGTGTAGCCCTGGTTGTCCTGGAACTCACTTTGTAGACCAGGTTAGCCTCGAACTCAGAAATCCGCCTGCCTCTGCCTCCCGAGTGCTAGGATTAAAGGCGTGCACCACCATGCCCGGCTGGAAAATTTTGAGAGCAGCTTTGGCTGTATAATGAAATCCAGGCCAGCTTGGGCTACAGAGAGAAACCCTATCTCATAAAAGAAACACACCCCAAAACAAAAGGGGGGCAACAAAATGGCTCATCGAATGGAGGTGCTTGCCACTGACAATCAGGGTTGGATACCCAGGGCCTGTGTCCTGCAAGCTGTCCACTGACTTATACAAACACAGTATAATAAAGCAAATACATGTGCTCTTTAAACGGGGTGGGGGTGGGAGAGAGAGAGAGAGAGAGAGAGAGACAGAGAGAGAAAGACAGAGAGAGAGAGAGAGAGAGAGAGAGAGAGAGAGAGAGAGAGAGATCTAGGCCTACACCTTTAATCTCTTTGTGTTTAGAAGCAGAAGCAAGAGAAATTTTGTGAGTTCCAGGCCAGTCAGGGCTACATAATGAGACCGTTTTGTTTTGGCTTTTAGAATCAGGACTTCTCTGTATAGCACAGACTGTCCTAAGGGCTCCTCTGTAGACCAGGCTGGTCAGATTCAGAGATTCCTCCAGTCTCTGACTCCCTCATGCTGGGATTAAAGGTGTGCATCACCACTGCCCTTTGGGAGACCGGTTTGTTTGGTTGTTTGGTTGGTTCCTCTAAGGCCTCCCATACAAACTGGAGTGAAGTGACGGATTATAAAGATACTGCTGTAATTACTTTCATCTTCCAGACTTACAAATGGAGGCCCAGAGTAGGAAAGACACTAGCCTGGGGCCACACAGCAGCCAAGAGGCCCTGGCCACCACAGCCTAGTCTGTTATATGGCTGGCCAACTAGAAGCAGTTGTACCTTTCCTATGGCATCCAGGTGGAGCACACACCCAAACTACCAGGTCCCTTTGACAAGCGCTTTTCTCCTCAGGCTAGTAAAAGTGAAAAGTAGAAGTGAGACCGAGGCCCAAGCTCTCCACTCCGCGCGGCCCCTGCTCCGAGCCAGGCAGAGGCAAGCGAAGGACGCCAAGCGTGGCTATGTAAAGCGGCCACTGGCACCTGCCGGGACGGGTGGTGAAGCAGGCACTGTGGCCCCCGCCTGGGCAGCTGCAGCCACCCAAAGGGAACGGCTGTGCCAGATATAACTCGGCCAGACCCCACCCAGAGGGCAGCTCCCAGCCCCTGTGCCTGAAAAGTCACTCTGGGCCAAAGACTCTTGGTGGGTTACTAGCCTGTGCCAGGCCTCAGTGTGGCCACGTGCCCCTCGATGTCTGTAGGTACTGGTGAGGAATAGGAGTCAAAGACCTGCAGGTCCGGGCTCCCTCCTCAGGGCTGGCTTCCGTGTCGGGAGGCTCCTTACCTCCCAGGGGCCTGGGTACACAACTTTGAAAATTGGGTTGGTGAAAGTTTCAGCCACTACAGGAGATTTGGACCTGGGCAGCCCTCTGGTTAAATGTGCTAATGCCTTCAGGGCCTTCGCCCCACCCCGGGCAGTACTTAGAGAGACCCTGCCTCAGTACACCCCACGTGCCTGGCTGCCCTTCCAGTCCCCATCCACATCTCCAGCCTCATCAGACAGACATCTACAGATTACCTCCGGGTCTCAGCTTCCAACTGCCGCCCCACCCCGCCCCTCCTCGCCCCTCCTCCTCCCTTCCCGTTCTCAGCCCTCCTCCCCCCTTTTTAAATTTAACTATCAACTAATTAGTGTAACAATGTATTTTAGATATCTGTGTGCACGTGTATGCAGGTGGCTATGAAGGCCTGTGGACCTGGAACTGGACTAAGGGTTGTGACTGGGCCACGTGAGTTCCAGGGTCCCAGCTCAGGTTCTCTGCAGGCACAGGTAGTGATCTTATCTACTGATGCATCTCTCTAGACCTTTGTTTAATTTTGTTTGTTTTAAAATTATGTTTATTTCTTAGTTGTCAATGGACATGTTTGTAGGAAGGAATTGGTTCTCTCCTACCATCTGGGTTCCAAGGATTGAACAAGTCATTGAGCTTGGCAGCAAGATCTTTTACCAAACTGACCAGCCCTGACCTTGACTCCAGATCATCTTTCCTCCCTCCCTATGCTGAGATCAGACATGTGTGCCACACCCAGCTGATATGCAGAGGACCTGGGCCTGGTTCATGTATTCAGAGCTACAGCCACATACACATCAGACCTTTGTGAGTCAGGGATGCTCAGAACTCTGTAGCTCAGATTGATGGACCTTGTAATCTTCCTGCCTCACCTTCCCAAAGGCTGGTCACAGCAGGCAAGTATCTTTTCCCTGTCAACTTTGAAAAGGGGCAGGGGTGGGTGGTGGAGTGGAGCAGACAAATGGCAGCAGGAGTCTGAGAAAGACCACTAACGAGTATATAGGCCAAGCCGTCCTGGAACTCACAGAGATCCACCCGCCTGTCTGCCAGGATGGGGATGGAAGGTGTGCACCATCATACCAGGATACAGAGGGTATATTCAAGGCCTTCCAGTACCAGGAACTGAGACATCCATAACCAAGTACAGAGCATCATCCCATTTCCCAAAGGGGAAACTGAGGCTCAACAAAGCCAGACTGCAGGGTTACAGATAGAGGGGCCCCTGGCTGCCCACTCATAGCCTTGTCTTCTCCTCCCCTTGGTGTCTAGAGGGAGCATAGAACCACTGTGTCCAAGTGACACTCACAGTGGACTCCAAGTGACACTCACAGTGGACTCCCATGCTAGGGGAACAGCAGGTGGGAAGGGCCTAGAGAGCATCCCTTCAGCAGCCCCATAGGTGGCGCTCACTGAGCCACGAGTCCCCTGCATGTTTGCACAGCAAGCTCCACTGAGATGCCAGGCAGTGGAGAGGATGTTTCGCAAGCTTCAGGGCTGGCATTTCTGAGAAAGCTGTTCTGAGGAGGAAACACAGAGAAGTAGAGGGCTTGGGAGGGGGGGGAGTGGGGGGGGGAGGGCTCAGTCTGCACCAAGGAAGCTCTGGGAGGTGGGCACAGTGGCAGAGCCTGCTGGTTCAATACTCAGAAACAGAGGCAGGAGGAACACTGCAAGTCTGAGACTAGCCTGAGGTACATAGTGAGATTCTGTTAAAAACAAAACAAACAAACAAACAATTCCCCCAAACCAAAACCCAGAAATTTCAAAAGGAAAAGAGCTGGGCATAGTGACTCAACCTGTCATACCTCACTCAGAGGCAGAGGGATTGATTCTTGAACTTGGCCTGAAGTTCAAGGCCAGCCTGACTCCAGAGTGAGACTCAGGCTCTAAAAAATCTAAAACATGAGCTAGCTAAATGTCTCTGTGGTTAAAGGCGCTTGGTGCCATGCCTGCAACCCAGAACCCGCATGAACTGACTTCTGGAAGTTGTCCTCTGACTCACACACTCATAAATGCAATAGAAAATACAAAATAAAGAGTTGTCGGTCATGATAGATAGTTCCAGAACTTGGGAGACAGAGACAGGTAGATGTACATGAGTTCAAGGCCAGCCTGGTCTACAGAGTGAAGGGCTACACAGAGAAATCTTATCCTGAAAAACCAAAAATAAAACAAACAAACAAAAAGCTGAGTATGGTGGCTCACACCTATCATCAAGACTTGGGAAGCTGGGGCAGGAGGATTGCCACGAGTTTGAAGCTAGTCTAGGCTATACAGAAGGAACAGGTCTTAGCTTAGAAGCTTAGAAACAAAGAGCAGGGGAGGTGGTAGGGGTAGGGGCAGGAAAGATGGCTCAGTAGTTAAGAGCACTTGTTCTTGTGAAGGACCCAGGTTCAGTTCCCACATGGAGGCTCACAGCCAACTGTAGCTCCAGGGCTCTAGCACCCTCTTCTGTCCTCCACAGGCACCTACACCCACATGTTCATACTCCCCCTCCCCCTGACACCCAATGCAACACAGCAAAGCCATCTACATTAAGTAATCATTGTGTTCCCTTCAGTCCCTCCCACCCAGCACAAGGGTGGGACCCTGTTCAGGCTTTCAGAGCTCTGAGATAACCTGTTACTGACCCACACCCCACTACTGACCTGCACCCCTTCTGAAGTGGATTTGTCATCAATCCAGGGTGGGGGCAGGGCAACATCTGCTTAGACAGCTGTTCCATCTAACTTCAGTTCCCTCCACTGCACAAGTAGACTGGAGTGTGACATTTCCCAGAGGGGTTCCTGAGATATCACAGGGCACACGAGGGGGGGGGAGCCACTTAGGAAAGGCTCGTCCAGTGGTTACTGTCACTTCCACAGGGTCAGTGTCCTCTCCAACCTCAGAAAGGTGTCATCCTTCCCAGATGCCAGAGAAAGGCAGAGATGCCACCAGGAGACCTAGGGTGCCAGCTGTCACCACACTGTCACCTTTCTAGGAAGACATTGGTGATAACGTTGCCCTGCCCCAGGGCCTACTGCAGGGTTGCTGAGCACAGCTTGGAAAGGTTTCTATGTAAAAGTAGTTATGCAAATTGAGGACGCAGAGACCACGAAAGCCCCATTTCCCCTTTGCCACTGTGAGCTAGTAACAACCACCTGTGAGCTTGACCCTATGCTGCCACCTCTGTGCTGGCTTCCAGCAAATGGTGGCCTGGGGGCAGATCTGAGCACTGGGGGACCAGGTGGTGACTGTACATAGGAAGTGAGGGGACAGTACCCGGGGCACCTGAGACCCTGACAAATTCTACTAGAGAAAACTTCTTACCTGGTTGCTATTTTAGTCACTATATTTTTGTTGTGTTGGAGAAGGAACCCAGAACATCGCACATGCTAAGCCAGTGTTCTATAGCTGAGCCAGGCCCTCAAGCCCCTCACTGTGTGTGTGTGGGGGGGGGGGGTTGGGATTCTAGGCAAGGGCTCCACCCTTTTTTTTTTTTAAAGATTTATTTATTTTTATTATATATAAGTACACTGTAGCTGTCTTCAGACACTCCAGAAGAGGGAGTCAGATCTCATTACAGATGGTTGTGAGCCACCATGTGGTTGCTGGGATTTGAACTTTGGACCTTCGGAAGAGCAGTCGGGTGCTCTTACCCACTGAGCCATCTCACCAGCCCAGGGCTCCACCCTTAAGTAGTACCCCAGAACCTTTTTCCATATACTAGAAGCTGGCCTCAAGCTCTTCATGTAGCCCAAGATAACCTTGAACTCAAGATTCTCTTGCCTCAGTTTTCCTAGTACTGGAATGGTAAGATATATCTCTCTGCACATTGGAAGACTGCTTTTATGGACATGGAAACCGAGGCTCAGAGGACACGTGCATGCCCAGGTCCCTCAGGTCTTCCAACAAGAAGGCAAAGGAAGAGAAGATCACACGCAGCAAGAGGTAGAATGTTCTCTGAAGAGAGAAGGATGTTCAAGGTCAGCCTGGACTACAGCATGAGATCCTGATGCAAAATAAACTAAACCAAGATGAGAGATAGCTCACAGGGGAATGGTGCTGTCTGCAACCAGGATGGGTTGAACTCAGTTCCTGTAACACACATGGGAGAAGGAGAGAACCGATTCCCACAGGTTGTCTTCCGACCTCCACATGCATGCCCTGACATATGCACATGTGTGTGTATGAGTGAGCACACACAGACATAAATGGTATAAGCAAATGTTAAAAAGTAATAAAACAAAAACAACTGGGTAGGCCGGGCGTGGTGGCACACGTCTTTAATCCCAGCACTTGGGAGGCAGAGGCAGGCGGATTTCTGAGTTCGAGGCCAGCCTGGTCTGTAGAGTGAGTTCTAGGACAGCCAGGACTATACAGAGAAGCCATGTCTCGAAAAAACAAAAAACAAAACAAAACAAAGACAAAAACAAACAAAAACAAAACAACTGGGTAGTGGTGGCACGCGTGTCATCCAAGGAAAGCTGAGGCAGAAGGATTGTTTAAAGTTTGAGACTAGCCCGGCCTACAGACTGAGACCTTGTAAAAATGTGTAAAGATTGTTTTCCAGGGTTGGAGATATGGCTCAGTGGTTAAGAGCACCAGCTGCTCTTCCAGACGTCCTGAGTTCAATTCCTAGCAACCACATGGTGGCTCATAACCATCTTTAATGAGATCTGGTACCCTCTTCTGATCTTCAGGCATTCATGCAAGAGACTGCTATATACATAATAAATAAATCTTAAAAAAGAAAGAAAGAGAAAAGAAGAGGAAAGGGAGGGAGGGAGGGAGGGAGGGAGAGAGGGAGGGAAAGAGAGAGAGAGAGAGAGAGAGAGAGAGAGAGGGATAGAGGAGACCCAAATCATAAAAACATGATGGATAGTGGGTGGGGCCCCGGCATAGCAAAGGGCACAGAAAACTGTGATGTTTGCATGAAGTTTGCCACGTCAGAGCGCTGGGTATGGATTTTAGGGACAATAGCTCCTTAGGGTTCAAATCTCCATTGGTAGCAGCTGCAGAGGTTCCTGGGTTGACCCCTGGCATTGAGTGAATCAAACCTGACTCCAAGAGGGACTGTTTTTTTTTTTAAAGATTTATTTATTTATTATATGTAAGTACACTGTAGCTGTCTTCAGACACACCAGAAGAGGGAGTCAGATCTCATTACAGATGGTTGTGAGCCACCATGTGGTTGCTGGGATTTGAACTCTGGACCTTCAGAAGAGCAGTCGGGTGCTCTTACGCACTGAGCCATCTCACCAGCCCCCAAGAGGGACTGTTAAACTGAAAGTTAACTGCTGGTTCCAAAGGCCCAGAGAAGGTTCATCAGGAAAGCGTTGACCACACAAGCGGAAGGCCCAGTTTGATCCCCAAGTACATGCCCAGCCAAACCTACTCAGGCTCAGCAAGCCTTTGAGTGTAAAGAGAAGACACTCAATGACATCACAACACAAACTGAAGTGAACACACACACACACACACACACACACACACACCATATCCCAAAAAGCTTTAAAAAAGAAAACATCTAGCCGGGCATGGTGGCGCATGCCTTTAATACCAGCACTCGGGAGGCAGAGGCAGGCGGATTTCTGAGTTTGAGGCCAGCCTGGTCTACAAAGTGAGTTCCAGGATAGCCAGGGTTATACAGAGAAACCCTGTCTCAACCCCCCCCCAAAAAAAAGAAAACATCTACAAACATCCATATTCATAAAGTTACTTGGAAGAGAGAAATGGAGACAGAGACAGAAACAGACAGACACTGAGAGAAAGAGAGCTACAAATGTCAGAACTCAGGAACTCATGGCTGGTGTTTAGAGTCAGTACTTCACAATGCAACCCGGGCTGATCTTGACATCTCCATCCTCCTGACTTAGCGTCCCAGGTGCTGTGAGGGATGGTGGGTGTGCATGAATGCCACGTTCAGAGAACAAGCATGTAGAGTATCTGTGTCAGCTCAGAGACTGCCTCTCCTCAGCCCTCAGATCCAGGGGCACAGATAGGATGCTCTGACATCTGCTCACCACTGGGGAAGAGCAGCATCAAGCGACACAAACAAAAACTGTGGAAGTGTACACAGACATTACAGAGGGCTGGAGAGAGGGCTCAGCAGGTTAAGATGCTTGCAGCTAAGCGTGGAGACCTGAGTTCAATTCCTGAGACCCACATAGTGGAAGGAGAGAACCAGTTCCCACAAGTTGTCCTCTGACTGTCACATTCACACTGTGGCACACACACACACACACCCACATACCAAATAAATAGATAGATGGATGAATAGATAGAAAGAAAGAGAGAAAGAAAGAAAGAAAGAAAGAAAGAAAGAAAGAAAGAAAGAAGGAAGGAAGGAAGGAAGGAAGGAAGGAAGAGAGAGAGAGAGAGAGAGAGAGAGAGAGAGAGAGAGAGAGATAGATAGATAGATAGATAAATGTGACTTCCACATGCACACCATGGCACATGTGCACTCATCCACATAGCAAACAAACAAACAAACAAATGTAAAACAAAACCAAAATGCTACCATGGATGTTGTTCTGTGTCTTTAAGACTAAAATCTTTGTAATGTAGGAAAACAGATGGAGGAAGTGGAAGGGGGCACGGGGGAAACATTTTGACTGAGGAGGTTAAGGAGAATGTCTCTGAGAAGGAGAGAGAAGTGTTAGGGTCCAAGGGAGCAGCCAGTGTGAAGAACTGTACCTGTTGTGATCCTGAGACATCGGGGTGCAGGGATGTTGGAATGGTGCGAGATGGAATCAGAGGGCAGCTAGGGCCTTAGCACAGGACTCCATGAAGGGTTTGTATATTCTTTCCCAACTCTATCTGTGTGCATGCTTGGTCAGGGTGCATCACTCCCCAGGCACACTGAATATACTTGTTAGGAGAGGTCAGCTGGGGAAAGATCCAAGTCTTGGCTTGGGAGCCTTGGGAGCCTTGGGGGCCTTGGGGGCCTTGGGGCCTTCAAGCTTCCCCTCAGGGGCTCCAGGATCCAGGGAATGGCAGGCCTTTGGATGCTGTCCTGAGAAACCAGGAACCGTGTGGAAGCACATGGAACAGCATGGATGCACTCTGGTGCCTGCAGTGCTGAATATAATGCAGTCAATGTCCCTGCCAGCCTCAGGCCTTAACTCAAGACCAAACCATCCCCAACAAGCTGCCCTTCCAAGGTGTCTTGAGTTTGTGAAAGAGTCTTCGTCCTAGAGGAGGAGCTTGAATCTCTGTTGTACCCCAATGACATAGTCCCATTCTCTGCTCTCTGACCTGGTGTCAACAATTTGGGTTCTGTGTAAACCACAACCCAAGGCTGTTATCTGCTACTGATGGCAGGCAGAGGGTGGGGATGGGAAGCAGATGGTTTAAGGGCATAGCTTTTCTCAGAAGTGCCAGCCTGTGTCAACATGGGGTGGCTGGGAAAAAATTACCAGGCACGCAAGGTCAGCTTACTTAGAGGTTTGAACAGAGCAGACATTGGCCTAATATGACTTCATTTGAAGATTTCTTTCTTTCTTTCTTTCTTTCTTTCTTTCTTTCTTTCTTTCTTTCTTTTTTTGGCCCAATGCCTGAAAATCTTGAGTTAAAGATGGGGGTCTTCTGTGCAGTGTCCTGGAAGAAGTGACTCAGGAAGAGGCTCTTATGGAGCCAGAGCTGAAGCTGAGGAGGAGCTGGTGAGGGAAGGCAAGATGGATCAGTGGGTAAAGGTGATTGCTGCCAAGCCCGGTGGCCTGAGTTCTATACCTCTGGAATGCACAATGGAAAGAGAACCAAGCTGGGCGTGGTGGCGCACGCCTTTAATTCCAGCACTTGGGAGGCAGAGGCAGGTGGATTTCTGAATTCGAGGCCAGCCTGGTCTACAGAGTGAGTTCCAGGACAGTGAGGGCTACACAGAGAAACCCTGTCTCTAAAAACCAAAGAAACGAAGGGGAGGGGAGGGGAGGGGAGGGGAGGGGAGGGGAGGGGAGGGGAGGGGAGGGGAGGGGAGGGGAGGGGAGGGGAGGGGAGGGGAGGGGAGGGGAGGGGAGGGGAGGGGAGGGGAGGGGAGGGGAGGGGAGGGGAGGGGAGAAAGAAAGAAAGAAAGAAAGAAAGAAAGAAAGAAAGAAAGAAAGAAAGAAAGAAAGAAAGAAAGAAAGAAAACCAACTCCTACAAGTTGTCCTTACAGCCTGGCATCATTCACCCCTCCTCCAATAAATAAAAAATAATAATAAAACATTTTTTAAAACGATTATTACAATAGTATCAATAATGGTGACTGAGCCATACAAACTTTGTTTTTTATTCATTTAATTTATTTATTATTTGCTGTGTGTACAGGTGCATCCATGGGCACATGCAGGGCACCTGACATCCCTCTCTGCCACTGTCCACTGTACTTTCATGAAGCAGGAGAATTCTCACTGATCCTGGAGCTAGGTTGGCTACCAGCAAGCTGCAGCCACCTCCTGTCTCAGGCCTGGGCCCACAGGCATGTCGCCATGCACGGCATTCTTCATGGCTACTGGGGGCTGAACTCAGGCCTCATGCTTGCACAACAGACACTCTTACCCACGGAGCCATCTCTCTAGCCCTCGATTTTGTTCTGTTTTTGAGAGAGGTTCATATGCACCTATGGGTGGTATAGTCAGGGAAGATCTCTTACAGGAGTTGGCCCTTTCTGGAAAAATTCTGGAACAATGCCCCAAGAGGAGCTTCTGGAGCAAGGCCCTAGACTGCAGTGATTCTCCAGGCCGGGTTCTCAGAGTCCCGATCTGTCCCTGGAAGATACACAGAGGGACCAATGGCAAGGCTAGGTTGTGACCTGGGAACCCTTGAGGCCTGGTGGCTCCAAAAAGGGTCCTTCCTGGGTGCCATCCAGCAGCTGCCAACAAGAAAGCTGGGCAGGGGGCACACCAGGTGTCAGGCTAGCAGACAGACAGAGAGACAGACAGGAAGTGGCTTCGAAGGTAGACAGGTATTGAATGCGGAAACCCCAGGAAGTCCTGTGCTGTGGGCGGGCAGGGGGCTCGAGTCGGATCCCACATCTAAGGGGCAGTTCCTAGCACCTGCCTGGCTGCCAGCCAGGGCTCTGGGAGTTCCCCTTGGGGTGACCTTGTCTCTAAGCCACCACAGTGCCCCCTACCAGGGTGCGGGGGTGGGGGGACGAAGGAAAGAGAGAGAGACAGAAACACAGAGACACAGAGAAAGAGAATCTTTTCACTTGCTTTAGTTTTGTTTGCTAAAATTTCTTTCTTTTGGGCTGGAGAGGTGGCTCAGCAGTTAAGAGAACTGACTGCGCCGGTCGTGGTGGTGCATGCCTTTAATCCCAGCACTTGGGAGGCAGAGGCAGGCGGATTTCTGAGTTCGAGGCCAGTCTGGTCTACAGAGTGAGTTCCAGGACAGCCAAGCTTACACAGAGAAACCCTGTCTCGAAAAACCAAAGAGAGAGAGAGAGAGAGAGAGAGAGAGAGAGAGAGAGAACTGACTGCTCTTCCAGAGGTCCTGAGTTCAAATCCCAGCAAGCACATGGTGGCTCACAACCATCTGTAATGAGATCTGACGTCCTCTTCTTGTGTGTCTGAAGACAGATAAGATGATTTAAAAAAAAATCTTTCTTTTGTTGTTTGTTTGTTTGTTTGTTTGTTTCTAGACAGGGTTTCTCTGTATAGCCCTGGCTGTCCTGGAACTCACTTTGTAGACCAGGCTGGCCTTGAACTCAGAAATCTGCCTGCCTCTGCCTCCCAAGTGCTGGGATTAAAGGCGTGCACCACCACCGCCCAGCTATTTGTTTGTTTTTTAAGACAGGATTTTTCTGTGTGGTCCTGGTGCTCGTGGAGCTCTCTTGGTAGACCAGGCTGGTGTTCAATTCAGGGATCCACCTGACTCTGCCTCCAAAGTGCTGGGATTAAAGAAGGGAGCCACACACCTGAGTTTGTTTGCTAAAAAACTTTTTTTTTTAACTCACACACTGCATCAGTATGGTGTCTAACTTGATGGGTTCTAAAATGCTTATAGCCAACCCTACACTGCACTCTAGAACATCTTCCTTAGACTTTTAGTTTGTTGTGTTCTGAGACCGAGATTCACGTGCCCCAGGCTGGCCTCCAATTTGTTTTGCTGCTCAGGATGACTTTGATCTCCTGATCTTCCTGCTTCCATATCCAAAGTGCTGGAGTGGCAGGTATGTACCATGTCGCTTGTTTTATGCAGTGCCAGGGTTGCACCCATGGCATCATGCAGGCTAGGCAAGTACTCTGACAGCCCCAGTGTCCCTTTCCCTTAAAAAGCATCACATTAATTTATTTGCTAGGTAGGAGCATGCTCACACAAGCCTCTCTTCTGCTCCCCCTCCTGCTTCAGGTCAGATCCACTGGGAAGCTCATCCATTTCCTGCCCCAGGACCTTTGCACAGATAACTCCCTCCTGCTCAGCAGATTCCCCTCCCAGTATCTGCCCCCACCTCAAAAAAAAAAAAAAAAAAAAAAAGCTTTACCTCAGTCCTGGGGAGGGCTCAGTGATTGCCACACTGTTGAGAATTGGTTCTAATGCTTTGATTTAATCGGGAATCTGCTTCTCCAAATGCTGAAGGTTCTTGTCCCCAATTGGTTTTTGATCAATCAATAAAGATGCCAGCTGCTAATTGCTGGGCAAAGGGAGATTTGAATGGGCTAGGATACAGGAGAGAGAAGGAGAGACAGAGAACCAACATGACTTGAGGGAGAAGGGACATAGGAGCTGCAGGAGAGAAAGCCAACCAGCCATGTGAGAATTTGGGTGGGTGGCCTCTGGCCACTTCCACAATTAGGCCTGAAGTAACAGGGGAAGGTTTAAGAGTGCCCAGCCTTTAAGGTAGCCAAGGCATTTTAAAATTAACTGGTGTGTGTGTGTGTGTGTGTGTGTGTGTGTGTGTGTGTTCATTCAACCCAATGGAAGCCAAAGTGATGTAGCTAAACTCACTGCTGTACCACACAAATATGAAGACCTGAGTTCAGATCTCATCACCCACACAGATGTTGGACAATGGTATAGCCAGCCTGTCATCCTTGTGCATGGGAAAAGAGGCATGGAATCCCTGGAGCACACTGGCATCAAGAACCACCGATCAGAGTGTTCTGTTCTGGGTGAGATCTCTTGGCTTAATCTATATAAGGTGGAGAGTAGTTGAGGAAGATGCCTGATGTCATCCTCTAGTCTGCACATGTACACACATGTACAACACACACACACACACACACCATTTATATACACTGGAACACATTACACACATGTAGAAAACAATGCCCATTGGGGCTGGAGAGAAGACGTGGTGGTCAAGAGCACTGGACACTCTTTCAGAGGACACAAGTCCTCTTTCAATTCCCAGCACCAGAACATGGCTCACAACCATATTTAATTTTAATTTCAGGGAATCTCTACTGACCTCTGTAGGGACCACCCATGCCTGGTCAAAACACACATGAAATAAAAAATTGAATGGGAAGGCCTTTCTACAGAGGCCCTGTAGTCTCCAGATGCACTAGAGCAGCCTCAGCATCCTTCCTTTGCTCTGGCTGCTCTGCTTCTGTACAGGGGCATGTCACAGTGTGCAAAGGTCTCCTTCATTCACAGTGTCCTGTGAATAGATGTGGTACCAGAGGATCAGGAAATGGGAGACACAAACACTTCCTGTACAAATCTGAACAGATTCAAGGGCTGTGGGCACAGCTCAGCAGGAGAGCCCCTGACAAGCTGGCAAAGGTCCCAGGCTCAGCCCTCAGGAAACAGAAGTGAGCCGGGACCAGCACTCAGGAGGCAGTGGAGGAGGAGCTCCGTGAATTCAAGACCAGCCTGGTCTACAGAGTGAGTTCCAGGACATCTGGGGCTGCATAGAGAAACCCTATCTTGGGGAAGAGCAGAGCAGAGCAGAGCAGAGCAGAGCAGAGCAGAGCAGAGCAGAGCAGAGCAGAGCAGAGCAGAGCAGAGCAGAGCAGAGCAGAGAAGAGAAGAGAAGAGAAGAGAAGAGAAGAGAAGAGAAGAGAAGAGAAGAGAAGAGAAGAGAAGAAGATGGGGAATGATTGAAGAAGAAAGTCAGGGTCCGTCTCTGGCCACCACATGTGCACACACAAACATCACATGTGCACACACACCACATATGTGCATACACACACACACACACACCACTTGTGTACACACACTCCCCACATGTATACACACACCCTACATGTACACACACACCACACATATGCACACACACACACATGTTGGGAATTGGTTCTAATGCTTGGTCTTATTTCAGCTCAAAAAGCCCAGCTTCCAGATAATAATAATAGGCTGCTCTAGTCCATGGGGAGACCATGGGACTTCTATAGAAAGGACTTTTACATTTAATGTATTATTTCATGTGTGTTTTGACCAAGTATGGCTGGTCCCAACAGAAGTCAGGCTTTGATTAATAATAAAGAATTGCCCTTTGGATCACTTCCCTGATTGGGTCTGAGGTAGCAGAGATGAAATATAGACTTTAAAAGATGTTAACTCAGGAATATTGGAGGGGAGTGTGTGCTAACCATGGGAGGTTTAGAAGTGCCCAACCATTGAGCTAGTAAAGGCATATCAAAAGTAGCTGGTGTGTGTGTATGTCTTTCATTCATGAATCCAGAAAGCTCTTGGGTGGGTACAGTGTGCGTGACTCACTGAGAGCTAATTTACCACTACAACATACACCCTGCATATGCATATACACATGTACACACCATATATGTACACATATACACATGTACACACCATATATGTACACACACACTACATATGAACAAACACACTCCACATGTGCACACACTCCACATGTGCACACACACCACATGTGCATATATACAGAACACATGTGCACAAACACAGAACACATGTGCATACACACACCCCATGTGTGCACATACACACATAGCACATGTGCACACACATACAGCACATGTACACATGTACACACCACATGTGCACATGCATACCACATATACACCCCCACATGTACACACCTATCACATGTGTATATACATGCACACATATACACACACAACTTGGTGTTCAGAGAGCATCAGGAAATGGGTAGCCTCCCCGGCCTCAGACACAGGTGCAGGTGCCCAGGTCAAACCTGGCAGGACCCTTGCATGCCCTCTGCTCACTATGTATCTGTCATCTCACTGGCATACACCCTCTTCTTCCTCAACTTCCCTCTGAACTCCTTCCCTACCAGGCTGTCTGTGCTGGAAGGAGGCTCCCAGGTGCCCTTCTGTGGGGCCTTGGTTCCCTCCGGACTCACCAAAAGAACGGCCACTGTAAAACATAGATAGTGTGGGACAGCCAGTAAGTTGGAAATCTGAGTCCAGCAGGAGTGCCTCTTGAGTCTCGGTGCAAGAAAAACCATGTATTCAACACAGATAATATGCAGTAAATCTACAATTAAAATCCACACTGAAGCCACACAGAGATAACAGAGCCCAGGGCTGATGTCAGGATGTTTCACAGTCACTCTCTACCTTTATTTATTTATTTATTTATTATTTATTTATTTATTTTACTACATTCATTTATTTGTATGTGTGTGCATGTGCAGAAGCCCAAGAACAACTTGTGGGAGTTGGTCTTTCCTTGCCCTGTCCATTTTCCAGGCAGTAAACACAGATCTTTAGGAGTTAGTTATCTGAGTCCCATAAAGTCTTCCAGACAGAATTTACCTCTGTATTGCTTACTAAAAGGCAGTGAAAATGGGTTGGCAAGAAGTCTAAGTCTCGCCGGGCAGTGGTGGCGCTCGCCTTTAATCCCAGCACTTGGGAGGCAGAGGCAGGTGGATTTCTGAGTTCGAGGTCAGCCTGGTCTTCAGAGTGAGTTCCAGGATAGTCAGGGCTACACAGAGAAACCCTGTCTAGAAAAACAAACAAACAAACAAACAAAAAAAAAACCCCAAAACAATCAAACAATCAAAAAAAGAAGTCTAAGTCTCAGTGGTAAGAGTGCTTGCCAAAAAGCATGAAGACCTGAGTTTGACCCCCAGGACTCATGTAGTCGGTGGAGAGAACAGGTGCTCACAAGTTGTCTCTGATGCCCACATGTATAGTGACTCTGCATATCCTTCTCCCCCCCTCCCCCAAATAGGTAAAAATGTGATAATAAGTTTGGTTTGGTTTTTTTTTTAAGAAAGTTGAGTCTCAGCCAGGCACAGAACACAGGCAAGAACACCCCTTTGCTGAGAATTAAACATCTCACATCCAGAACACTTCCCAGAGTACCTTGGGTATGGGGTACAAAACTGCAATACTCTTGTGGTCATTTCATAGGAGAAAAGCTCAGAGAGGTTTGGGGACTTGCCTGAGGTCACAGAGCAGTGAGCAGCAGAGCTGGGGCTGAACAGCAGGCATCTCTGCTGTACAGGTTGGAAACAGGGCTTTCAACAAAACTGGGCATGGGCCTCAGAAATGTCTCTATCAGGAGAGTGCTGGTTGCACAAGCATCATCTGAGTTTGGATCCCCAGAACCCACGTGAAAAAGACAGTTGTGATGGCCAGTATCCCCAGTGCTGGATGGGAAGACCAGAGGATGCTAGGAGCTTACTGGCTAACAGATGCTCTAACAGAACCAACCGATCTAGGCTCTGGAGAGGGGCTGAGGAAGATATGGGAAGTTGACACATGCAAACATGCAGGCACACATTGAAGATCTCCTGGCCCCTCCCCTACCTCCCTTGGTTTTGATTAATCAGTTTGTTGTTGTAGGAGTCTCATTATGTAACCCAGGCTAGCTTCATATTCACAATACTCCTGCCTCAGCCTCTTGAGTGTTGGAGTAACAGGCTTGTGTCATGATACCCGAACCCTGGCCAGGATTTTATTCAAACTTCTCTGCTGTGGTGTGGTGTGATGAGCAGGACAGAAACCATCTCCTTCATACCTGGACCCTGCACCTCTGTTGATGTGGCAGAAATTCTCTGCGTCTACTCCTCCCCACCTGCTGAGTCATATCAGACCAACGGAATCCAGCCCTCTGTTCCTGTTACTGCTGATCCCTCGAAACCTCACCCACCTGTGCCTGGACACTTCCTCCCTGAGGTGGGGGGTGCTGCTGTGCCTCCACATATGACAGATCTTGTTCTGATAAACTTCATGAGTTGAAAATATTAGAAATCAAAATGTGGGGCTGGTGAGATGGCTCAGTGGTTAAGGGCGCCGACTGCTCTTCCAAAGGTTCCGAGTTCAAATCCCAGCAACCACATGGTGGCTCACAACCATCTGTAACAAAATCTGATGATGCCCTCTTCTGGATAAATAAATAAATAAATGAATCTTAAAAAAAAAAAAAAAAGAAATCAAAATGTGTCAGTCAGGCACCTGTCAATCAAGCGAAAGAACTTGCATACATAGGGCTTTGTGCAGGGAGCAGTCACTCCCTGTTGATGTCTGGTTCCCTGGGAAAAGCTCTCCATGCTGCTGTCCAGCATCCTAGACAATCTGAGTGCACCCCGGAAAAGACCCAAACTCCAATTCTGAAGAGCAGTTTAAAGGTGGAAATATGTATGTAATTCAACCAGTCTCAAATCAGGAACTGTTGTATCCTCTTGTAGGAGGTTGATATTCACGAATCCTCTGTACACACGTGTTTGTGTGTGTGTGTGTCTGTATGTGTGTGCATGTTCATATGCCTGTGTGTTTGTGTACATAAGTGCTGTGTGTGCATGCATGTGAGTGTGTGTGCCTGTGCCTGTGTGTGTGCATGAGTGCTGTGTGTGCATGTATGTGTGTGTGCCTGTGTGTTTGTGTGCATGAGTGCTGTGTGTGCCTGTGTGTACATGTGTGTGTGTGTGTGCATTGGTGCTCTGTGGGCATGGGTGCTGTGTGTGCATGTGTGTGTGTGTGTATTGGTGCTCTGTGTGCATGGGTGCTGTGTGTGCCTGTGTGTACGTGTGTGTGTGTGCATTGGTGCTCTGTGGGCATGGGTGCTGTGTGTGCATGGGTGCTGTGTGTGCATGTGTGTGAGTGTGGGTGCCTATGTGTTTGTGTGCATGAGTGCTGTGTGTGCATGTAAGTGTGTTGCATGTTCATACATGTGTTTGCATTGCATGTATGTGTGCAGTGTACATGTGCATGTGTGTAGACATATGAAAGCCAGAGGTTGATCTTGGTGTCTTCTTTGATGCTCTTCTACTTATGCTTTGTGTGGGACACCTGACTCGCCAGCAAGAAAGAGACCACAATAGGATCCTTCTGCACACGTTTATTGGGCTGTGCATTGACTGTGTAGGCGAAAGACCCTGAGCCCTGGGCCTCTCACTCTTATATACTATCAGTTCCCATCCACTCACAGCAGGCCACATCGCCTCACCAGGTACGCAGCTTCAGCTAATCAGGGCAGCAGGGGCATATCTCCACCAAAATGGCTTCGCCAGTAACCTGGTACACCTGTGCAGCTCTCACGATGTTTGTGGCTTATATTCAGATGTATGAGGAAGTCAGGTGCAAGTCATAAGACTTAGCTGCAGTCCCTGGCGCCTTCTTGGGACTGCTGCCACATCTGCTCCCCACAGCTTTGAGGCAGGGTTTTGCTGTGTAGTCCTGGGTGGCCTGGAACTCACAGAGATCCCCTGCCTCTTTCTCCACTTTATTATTTGAGATAGGGTTTCACTGAACCTGGAGCTAGACTGACTGGTTAGCAAGCCTCAGGAATCCTGCCTCAGCCTCCCTATCACTGAGATTTCCAACATCTGTTATCTCCTAATGATTTTTGCATGGCTTCTGGGGATTTGAGCTCAAGTCTTCATGCTTGCATATTCAAGGTGCAAGCTGCACCATATCTGGAATGAGTATGCCCCCCAACCCTCCCAACCCCCTAAACACAGTAAGTAATGTAACTTATCTTTCTATTTTATGTTATTTTATGTTCATAGATGTTCTGCCTGCATGCATGTCTATGCACTGTGTGTATTTCTGTTGCCCTTGGAAGGCAGAAGAGGACTTGGACACCCTAGAACTAGAGTTAAGATGGTTCTGGGCCATCATGTGTAGTGGTGAATTCCAGTAGGTGAAGTGCAAGCTGCACCTGCCCAAGAGCTCTGGATTCATGAATGAAAAACACACATGCCAACTAATTTTGATATGCCTTGACTAACCCAATGGTTTGGCACTTCTACACTTCCCCATGGCTAGCACACACTCCCCTCCAGTATTTCTGAGATAACATTTTCTAAATCTAATTTTTATCTTTGGTTCCCCAAACCCAAGTGGATGAGTGGCCCCTGGGGCCACTTCCCTTGGTTCTTACCATGGCATTGGCCTTTTAGTTTGATCTTTCTGCTTCCCCATCATGACAATTCTCATCTCTTCCCTTCTCTCCCCTGGTCCCTTGCCTGTGCAATCTAAAAATCCTGCCTCTGTCTCCCTGTTTAACCATTGACTGGGCATCAGTTCTTTATTACCATTTGAAGACAGCTGAGGGCAGGGACCCTCAGTATCTGGAAGCATGGTTTTTGGGAGCCAGAATTAAGACAAAGCATTAGAGCCAATTCGGAGCAATCATGTGTCTCTGGTACCCAAACCCAGGTCCTCTGCAAGAGCAGCCAATTCTCTTAACCCCTAAGCCATCTCTCAAGCCCAATATTTTTTTCAGGAAACAAATTTAAAACAGAAGCTGGCATGGTGGCACACACCTTTATTCCAGTATTTGGGAGGCAGAGGCAGTCATTGCTGAGTTTCAAGCAGCCTAGTTTCCATAGTGAGTTTCAGGACAGCCATACTCCATCTCAAAAATAACAATAGTAAACAGTAAAAAAAAAAATAAAACAGGGGCTGGAGAGATGGCTCAGCGGTTAAGATCACTGACTACTCTTCTGAAGGTCCTGAGTTCAATTCCCAGCAACCACATGGTGGCTCACAACCATCTGTAATGAGATCTGGCACCCACTTCTGGTGTGTCTGAAGACAGCTACAGTGTACGTACATATAATAAATAAATAAATCTTAAAAAAATAAAAATAAAAAATAAAACATATCAGTGTACTCTTAATGTCTTTGACCGGTGTCCTTTTCCCCCCTACCATGAGCCTGGCTTTTGTGTGTGTGTTATGCACATAATCCAGGTGTGTGCATGAGTGTGTGCTTGTGGAAGCAGGCCTGTAGCATGCTTGGCCACCCAGGCTGGCCTGTCAGGGAGCCACAGGAATCCTCCCTTCTCTGCCCCCAAGCACTAGAATTGAAGACACAAGCTGTCAGGTGTAATTTTTAATGTAGGTTCCAGGATTTGAACTGAGGTCCTCACACTCATGAAGTAGGTGTCCTACTGACTGAACCATCTCCTGGGTCCTCAGGCAGGAGGAGTCCAGGCCGCTCACCCCAACTCCTGAGCTTCGTACAAGGGCTGGGAGCAGAGTGTGCTGCTGGCTTCCAGGGCTCCATGACTTTAAATGTTTTTGCTCAGAAAACAGTTGATAAAGCTTCAAATGGCGTAAAAAAAGAATCTGTGTTTAGTGCCCGTTCTGGGTGGGTGTCAGGTCAGAGCTGGCAGCCAGCCGAGAGCAAGTGTGTGCTGGTGGTCAAATTCAAAACTACCGCTCCCAGCAACAGGCTCAGCCCGGTTGCTGGCCCTGTAATTTTTTTCCAAATAAAAGACAAAACTATTTTTGGCTCAGCTTGGGGACTTCTGTGGTCGCTGGGGCTCCAGGGAGGCCACCATAGAATGCCAGACATGGCCCACTCCCTGCAAGGCTGGCAGCCACTGCCTGGGTTTGTGTTAAGAAGTTCTTCTCTCTGTCTCTGTGTGTGTGTGTGTCTCTGTCTGTCTCTCTGCGTTTATTTATTTTGTTGTTTTATTTATTTTGTTGTTTTATTTAGTTTTGGTGTTTTGAGGTCGGATCTCATGTAGCCCAGGCTAACCCCAATCTTTCTACGTAGCCCAGGCTGATCTTGAACTCCCAATCCTGCCTCCTCTTCCTGAGTGCTGGTAACAGGCTATCTCCACCACACAGAGGCCAAATCAGGCGTTCTCTTCTATTGCTCTCTCCTTATTCCCTATGACAGTGTGTGTCACTGAACCTGGGGTTAGGCTGGCCATGAGCAAGCTCCAGCCATCCCCCTGGCTCAGCTTCACACTATGTGAAGTTGCAGACATGTACCACAAAGCCCAGCTTTTGCACCAGTGCTGGGATTTGAACCTGAGTCCTCATGCTCTTTCCGCAGAGCCACTTTCCCAGGCTCTTGTTTTCTTGAGAAAGTTTAGCCCTGTGCTTGGAGCAATTCTCCTGCCTCTTACTCCCTGGAGCTAGGACCACGTTCCCCAGTCACCCACACCATCTAACTTTTTCTCTGGGTCTTTTATTTTTTTTATTTTTATTTATTTTTATTTTTATTTATTTATTTATTTATTTATTTATTTATTTTTGGTTTTTCGAGACAGGGTTTCTCTTTATAGCTCTGGCTGTCCTGGAGCTCACTTTGTAGACCAGGCTGGCCTCGAACTCAGAAATCCGCCTGCCTCTGCCTCCCGAGTGCTGGGATTAAAGGCGTGCGCCACCAAGCCCGGCCATGAGTCTTTTATTTTTGAATAATTATTTTTCATATTTGTTTATATGTGGGTGTGTTTTGCCTGCATGAATGTCTGTGTACCACATGCTTGCCTAATGCCCGCAGAGGCCAGAAGAGGGTATCAGATTCCCTGAAACTGGAGTTATAGATGTCTGTGAGCCACCATGTGAATGCGGGGAGTTGAACTTAGATCCTCAGCAAAAGCAGGCACTCTTAACTGCTGAGCCATCTCTCATCCCAACTCTGACTTTGTAATTAAACAAAATTTGCCCAGTCTGAGCAATTCAAATTCCAACCCCTTAACAACAGACCCACAGGCTGTGGTGAGGCATGGTGGTATGTGTGATATTTGGTCCTTTGAGCTAACACTAAGTTATTTGTGGAAGGTCTAAGCTGGGGGAAAAGAAGTATTCTTTGATGTTTTCCAAATACAGCAGTGTGCATGTATGTGCACAGAGCTTTGATTCACAGAACTGTGGACTTGGTCAGGCCCAAGAAGGAATGTGCTCGCTCTCTCTCTCTCTCTCTCTCTCCCTCCTCCTCCTCCTTCTTTTTCTTCTTCTTTTTTTCTTTTTTTTTTTTTGAGATAGCATCTTACTATGTAATACTGGCTGTCTTGAAACTCACTCAAGACCAGACTTGTCTCAAACTCACTGAGATCTCTCTGCCTCTGCCTTTAGAGTACTGGAATGACTGGTGTGCCCTATCACATGAGACAGGAAGAATGAAGGAATGTGGTTCTCTCTCTCTCTCTCTCTCTCTCTCTCTCTCTCATTCTTTCTCTCTTTAAAAAAAAATTAAACATGGTATTTCATGCAAGGTGAGGACCAGATATTGGAGCCCCCAAACCCATGTAAAAGCCGATCAGGTGTCAAGGCTGCTTGTAAATTCCTGCCCAAAGTCACGGGACTCGGGAGGCAGAGAGAGGTTGTCCATGACAAGCTGGACTCTAGACTTGGGGAGTTCTGGGATTAGAGAGAAACCCTGTATCAGACAACGAAGCTGAAGAGACAGCTCCAGTGTTAGGAGCACTGGCTGCTCTTCACAGGATCTGAGTTGAGCTCCCAGCACCCATGTCAGGTTCATAACTACCTGTATTCACAGTTCCAAAGGATCCATTGCCCTCTGCTGGCCTCCTCTCACACACAAAAATAAAAATTATAATAAAAAAAGGAAAGGCAGTGGAGAGCTGGTGGCAGAGCCTACAGCAGCTGCAGGCCTCCACCTGTACATGCAGACACACATGCACACATACAGACACATGTATACATGCATACTATACACATGCACACATACATACACATGCATGCATGCATACATACATACATACATACACTTATACACACAGCACTGAGTGACAGGAGCCAATCATAAAAGGCCCACACTGCCCAGAACAGGTCAGTTCATAGAGATAGGAATGGCTTGGGGGCTGGTGGGAACTGAGGTGAGCTGTGAGCGACAGTTGACACGATGGGCTACTCCTGGAATGTGAAAAATCAATGAATAATGTCATGTTCCTTGGTTCCAGATACCTGAGGTCCACAACATTCCAAAACTGTCTACCAGACAATTCCATATGGGCCAGGCTCTTGCCACAAAGCTTGATGACCTGAGTTCAATCCCTGGGACCCATGTAGTAGAGGAGAACTGACTTCCATTGCTTGTCTTTGACCTACACATACACACACACACACACACACACACACACACACACACACACACACACTTTTAGAAAAAGGACAGTTGCAGAAATAAACCTCCTTATATTTCAGTACAGCTTTTAGACTTCATCGATGGTCATTATTCATTCTCCTAGAACCTTGGCTGAACAATGTTAACAGAAGCTCCCAACTGTCGGCGCCCCTGTGTCTCACCTCTGAGGAACCAGACATCCCTACCTGAAACATTCATGACATCCAGCATGATGGCGTGTGACTGCCCGCCCAGCCCTTAAGAGGTTGGGGCAGGAGGATCTGGAGTTCAGGATCATTCCTAAATATGTAGTGAGTTCCAAGAGAGCCAAGGCTCACCCTTCACCACATTCCCATGGGGCATGAATTACTCAACTGGTAAACAGATACCTAAACTGATTTGATAAAGGACACTGGGAATCTGTCCCTCTATTCTCTCCCCAGAGACTTTCTAGGAAAAGAAATGACAGGTCCCAGGTCCCCAAATAGCTTTTTTCTCCCTCTCTCCCCTCAGAGGCGGCCACTAAGCACATCTGTCTGTGGTTGGGTCTTAACAGCCTGTGGTGAGAAAATGAGAGATTCAAATCCTGTTGCTTGCAAACCATGAACTTCAAAGAAAGCTGGGTGTTTTAGTCCTTGATAATGAGAACATTGGTGTGTTTGCACATCATGCCGAAAGACTTCAACCAGTTTCTGGTGGGAACTTTAAACGGGGGCTAGAGCATCCTGTCTCTGGGTAGGAGCTCTGAAGAGGAGCCCACAGACTGTCAATGACAGCCTTGGTGCCTTAGGATGTCCCTGAGTGTAGCCTATTTGTGGGTCTGGCTTCAAGGTCACCTCTTCCAGGAAGGCCTGGGAATGTGTCCTGTCTTCTTTCTTTCTTTCTTTCTTTCTTTCTTTCTTTCTTTCTTTCTTTCTTTCTTTCTTTTTTTTTTTTTTTTTTTTTTGGTTTTATTGGTTTTTTTCGAGACAGGGTTTCTCTGTGTAGTCCTGGCTGTCCTGGAACTCACTTTGTAGACCAGGCTGGCCTTGAACTCAGAAATCCGCCTGCCTCTGCCTCCCAAGTGCTGGGATTAAAGGCGTGCGCCACCACAGCTTTTTTTTTTCCCTGTCTGTTTTCTTACAGACCCTTATCTGAATAATTCCTATTCCTTAAGGTTCCTCCTGCCTTGTCAGAGAAGAAGATAAGAAGATGGCAGTGAAAGAGATCAAGTTGTCACAAAGAAGAAAAGAGTCAACAGAGCTTTGTAGAAAATAGAAGGAGCCGGGCGTGGTGGCGCACGCCTTTAATCCCAGCACTTGGGAGGCAGAGGCAGGTGGATTTCTGAGTTTGAGGCCAGCCTGGTCTACAAAGTGAGTTCCAGGACAGCCAGGGCTATACAGAGAAACCCTGTCTCGAAAAACCAAAAAAAAAAAAAAAAAAAAAGAAAAGAAAATAGAAGGAAATTTAAATGGGTCCTTCCCAGTGAGGGGCTTGGGGTGTGGCTGGAAGTGGAGCCCCTGCCTAGAATCCCTCGGTGAGGGGCTGGTGGGGGGGGGCAGGTAATAGCTTCTATACCCAGCACAGCAAAAAAGAAGAGTATAAAGACATTCGACCCCACCACTTGAGCTATGAGTGTACAGCTAATGTCCCTGTAGCTGTACAAGCCCAGATTCTGTCCCCATTTGTCTGCTGTTTTGACAAGGAACAGTGCTGACTTCATCTACCCACCAGAAAGCCACCCAATCCAGCTCTGAAGAAGGCCAGCAATGCTAGGGTTGAGAAGGTTCTGTTCACGACCCTAGACATCCCTTTCAGTGGCTTTGTGATTTAAAATGATTCCAGCAAGTCATGGGAGCACAAACCATTAATCCAAGCCCCTGGGAAGAGGCAGGTAAGGCCCTTGCTAACAAGACGCCTAAGTGTGATTGCTGCTCAGGATTCAGGAGAGTTTGATGCCCAGAAGAGAAAAGTGCAAGTTCTCCACCCTCTCCCTGTCCTTGTCCCTGTCCCTCTCCCCCGCTTCCCCTCCCCACCCCAGCCCACACCACCCATACAGTCATGCACACATGATCAAACCAATCAAGATTCTAGCAATCATGGGGAGAGGTCCAAAGGACCCCTATGGGAGAAGTTACAGGCCCTTGGCAGCTGCTGAAAGAGTCAGTCTCCTGGTAGGAGGTGGCCACTGGGAGGTGGCTCAAGCCCCTGTGCATGGTCACACACCCTGTGCATATAGAATACACAAACTGAACTCTGGGGCTTATCAGAAATTAATAAATACACACTGGCACACACTTTAATCCTAGCACTTGGAAACGAGGAGGTGGATCTCTTAGTTCGAGTCCAGCCTAGACTACAGAGTGAGTTATAGGACAGCTGGGGCTACACAGGGAAATCCTGTCTGTAAATAAATAAATAGATAAATAAATAGCAAATAAAAAGAGGGCATAAGGGCTGGAGAGATGGCTCAGTGGTTAAGAGCATTGGCTGCTCTTCCAGAGGTCCTGAGTTCAATTCCCAGCAACCACATTATGGCTCATAACCATCTTTAATGAAATCTAGTGCCCTCTTCTGGTCTTCAGTCATACATGCAGGAGACTGCTGTATACATAATAAATAAATAAACATTTTTTTAAAAAGACATGAAACTGGCCTGGAGACATGGTGGAAAGCAGGAAGAAAGGTGGATGTGCTCAGTGGATATGGGAAAAAATGTATGTATGATATAAATAAAGACAACTGTCTTCCAAAAAGGAAATTAAGCAGAAACTTTAACCCCAGCATTAAGAAGACAAAGGAGGCAGACAAAAGATGCCTCTAGAGTCATCTGTCTCGTTCTCCTGACAGTGTCTCACTGGGCCCTGGGCCCTACTAAGTAAACCAGGCTAGTAAGCGACTGTGAGTTGAGGCCAGCTTGGTTAATATAATAAGCTGAGATGGCTTAGCGGTTAAGAGCACTGACTGCTCTTCCAGGGGTCCTGAGTTCAATTCCCAGCAACCACATGGTGGTTCACAACCATCGGTAATGGGATCTAATGCCTTCTTCTGGTGTGTCTGAAGATAGCTACAGTCTACTCATATAAATAACATAAATAAATCTTTAAAGAAAAAAAACAAGTAAGTTCCCAGACAGCCAGAGCTACACAGTGAGATGAGAGAGAAGAGGGAGAGAGAGAGAAAGAAAGAGAGAGAGACAGACACAGAGAGACAGAGGCAGGGAGGGAGGGAGGGAGGGCAGCACTAAACAAAACAAAAGCCAGGATCTAAAGCTGCCCCTGGAGACCACACACACACATGCAAGATCTTTCTTGTTGGCAGATTGGGAAACTGAGGCTTGTAGGTGATCCATGTCTGCCCTGGTCTCATCAGATGTTCAAGATGAGTGTGGGCTCACCTTGGGGCCAGGTGAGTCCTTGTGAGTCTCCTCTGTATACACTAACCTTCAGATAAGCTCCTGGCCACTCTCATTCCTTCACTTTCGTATGTGCAGATGTGTGTGTGGGCAGTGCACAGTGGCCAACCTCAAGTCCTGATCCTCTAGAGTCATCTGTCTCGTTCTCCTGACAGTGTCTCACTGGGCCCTGGGCCCTACTAAGTAAACCAGGATAGTAAGCAACTCAGGGACCCCTCCTGCACCAGGCACTTAGGTCTGGGGAATTAAACTCAGGTCTTCATGCTTGCAGGCAAGCACTTTACAGACTGAACCCTCTCCCAGCCCCTGCTTCTATATGTTTTGGGATAGGGATTAGAGAAGGGCTGACCAGTCTGGAGACTTTAATCCTCCTGCCTCAGCCTCCAGAGGGCCAAGTTCACAGGAACACACTACTGTACTACCACCGGGGGTGACTTCTCTAGCCTCCTCTGATATTTGTAGCTATGCTTTGAATGGGGTCAGGAGTTCCAGAGACGATGCTCCACACTCAGGGGGCTGCTCAGCAATGCTGAGGACATCTGTGATTGTCACATCCAATGGCACAGACATCTGGTAAGTGGGTCTGAGAGTGCCATTCAATGCCCAGCCTGAGAAAGCAAGACTGAAGAGCCCCAGGAAACTTGGATCCAGATGTGAAAAGCAATAGAATTCAGGCTTTATTCTGAGGGAATTAGAGAATCCTGAAAGATTCTAGGAGGCCCTGTGTGTTAGGAGAGCTAACTCCCAAGCCAAGATGCTACCCTGGAGCCTAGAGAAGATCATCATTGGGGTCCAGAAGACTCACAGAGGGCTGTGCACCCCCAGAAGAGGAGCACAGGTTAGTAGATGCCAAGGCTTGGGGGAAGGGGAAAATAGGAAGTTGCTAATAGGACCAGGGCTTCCTTTAGGCGGTGATAAAAATACACTGGAACTAGATAGATATGAGAAACTCTGTGAGCACCTTAAGGGACACAGACTATATTTACTTATTATGTTAGTGTGTGCTTGTGTGTGTGCACCATGGCACACATGTGGAGACATTTTCAGGAGTCAGTTCTTTCCTTCCACCACGTGGGTCTCTGGGATCAAACTAGGATCATCAGACCTGTGGCAAGCTCTATTATTCATTGAGCCATTTTACCAGCCCAGTAGCAGGGACTTTATAACGGCCCATTTGACATTCTATGAATTGAACCTCAGTAAAAATAAGTGAATCAAAACAGGGCATTAAAAAAGAAACCCAGCAATGCATTTTTCTATGATTTTTGGAGGGAGGGGTTGTGTCTGGGGACCTGGGCTCAGCCAGGCTAGTTTGTAGCTGACGTCTGAACTGTTTGGACCTGGCAGGAGCTGCAAGCTAAAGGGTTTGAAAGGGGGCCAGGTTCTTCTCATTTTTTTTCCCCCTCAGAGTCACACAGTCTCCAGGCTGCTGTTCTCAGTCATCCCAGGGCCTCGTGTTCACAGGAAGCACAGCCAAGTAGGGCTTCCTGCGCACTGGGGAGAGGAAACTCCGTAATGTACTGAGAGCCGAAGTTAAAAATAACCCCAGTATATAAAGAGCGCAGAGGGTCCCCTGCTCCTTCAGAGCTCGGCTGTCAGGCTGGACGGACGGCTGGACTCCAGGCGGAGCAGGTGGCTGGGGTGTGAGGGAGGCTGAGCCCAGTGGGAGTCCTGGCTGGGAAGGAGCCAAGTATACTGGTCCCTTCCAGCACTCACAGACAGGGAAGCACTTACAGAAGGCTGTGAGGATTTCACAGAAATCTATCAAAGACAGGAACTCAGCCACAGGGGAAGCTGGCCCTGGCAGTGACTCCACAGCGTATCGCAGCTGGACCTGAGTTCGAATCCTGGTCTCTCCTCCTCCTCCTCCTCCAGGAACTAAAACTGATAATAGTTGTTAGAGTCAGGTGTTGTGAGACAGGCCAGTCACTTAGCTGGGAGACAGCACAGGAGGATTAGGGGGTTAAAATCACCCTTAGCGCCGGGCGTGGTGGCGCACGCCTTTAATCCCAGCACTCGGGAGGCAGAGGCAGGCGGATTTCTGAGTTCGAGGCCACCCTGGTCTACAAAGTGAGTTCCAGGACAGCCAGGGCTTCACAGAGAAACCCTGTTTCGAAAAAAAAAAAAAAAATCACCCTTAGCTACATAGTACATTTGAGACCACCCTGAGTTCTGTGAGACTCTGCTCAAAACGAAGACAAAATCGTAAAACACAACCTTTCACATGGCTGTGAGGGAGCCCAGGGGCTGAACAATCGTTGGGTTCTCTCTAAGCCGTGCTGGTTACCGAGACAGGTAAAACTGACTTGTGGGTTAAGTGGTGGTGATGGGGTGTTTTTGTTTGGTCATTCTTGTTATTGGCTCTGTGAGTCAGAGTCTCACTGTAGAACTCTGGCTGGCCTTGGACTTGCAGCAATCCTCCTGCCTCTGTGACCCTGAGTACCAGGCTTGTAGATTTGTACCACAGTGCCCACCCCTGTTGCTATTATCCAGGCCCAAAGTCTCACATTCAGGCTGACCTTGAGCCCATGGATATGAGCTCTCTTCCTGCCACAGCCTCAAGTAGCTCGGGTACATGCCTGTACGACAGACAGTACATATCTTACGGGTTTTGTTTAGTTGGTTGGTTTGGGTTTTGGTTTTTGATTTTATCCATACCCCAGCAACCAGTCTGGTTGCCCTGTTGAGAGTTTTCAATTCTAGGCATTTGCCTGCCATCGTGGCACTTGGGAGGCAAAGACAGGACGGTGGTCAGCGCCAGGCCTGTCTGGGCAAGAGAACCAGATCTACTCTCAAAAGAAGGAAGGAAGACAAATGATCAATATTAGTAAAGACAAGAGTGACCTCAAGATAGAGTCAACACTTATGTCAAGGAGAACAACACTGGGGAGTAGTTCAAAAACTGTGGAATAGCTCAACCCAAGGAGCACCTGCCTAGCATGGCCCACTGTCTTTTTGTTTTTTGTTGTTTTGTTTTTCAAGACAGGGTTTCTCTGTATAGCCTTGGCTGTCTTGGAACTCACTTAGTAGACCAGGCTGGCCTCGAACTCAGAAGTGCTGGGATTAAAGGCATGGGACACCACCACTCAGCATGGCCCACTGTCAAAAGAGATACTGAAGGCAGCAGGTCTATCCTAGCCACTCCTCCAGCCCCTCCCTGGGGGATTCTAGGCAGTAGTTCTACCTTTCAAATGAGGGTTATATCTAAAATGTCAGGCTCTACCAGCCAGTGTGGATACTCCAGGTTCTCTGCCTGCCTGCCTGCCTGCCTGCCTGCACCACCCACCTGCCCCTGCTTCTCTTGCTCTCTCTGGTGTCTCTCTGGTTTTGTTGCCTGCCTCTGCCATTTCTTGTCTCTTTGTAGTGTGTTTCCATCTCTGCAAATGTCTCCGTTCTCTATGGTATCTCTGTATCCCTCTGGTGTTTTTGTCTCTTTATCTTTGTTACTGTCTCTCTGTATTTCTTGGGCATCTTTCTGTCTGACACTGGCATTTCCAGGATTCAGGTTTGTCCTGAAGTGACACCCTGGTCACAGCAGGGAACCCCACCTTGTCTTCTCCACAATTTCACTGCCATGCTCTGCTCATGAGCTGTGGTTCCCTTATGAACCAAACAGGGTTTCAGACTTCCAGGGAGAATTCGAGAACCTCTCCAAATTTCCCAGGGACCCTGCACTCTGGGCTAGTCTCTAAGGCTAGCCTTGGGTGAATGCTGATTCTGGTATCAGACTAGGGCCCCTGTGAGGCAGCACTGTCTCCACCTGGGAGAAACTGAGACTCAGAGAGATGAAACTGTTTATGCAGTCCATCTAACTCAAAAGTAAGTATCCCCTGCCCGTGGCTGAGCTGTGACGTGATCAAAGAATTCGTGACAGGGAGCTGAGACAACCAATTTAAAGAAACGATGTAGAGATGACTAGATTTGATGCCCTCTCTTCTTTTGTACAGGGTGTCATGTAGCCCAAGCTGCCCTTGAACTCTGTATGGAACCAACAATGACATTAAATTCCCGGTCCTCCTGCCTCTGCCTCCTGGGTCCTGGGATGATAGGCATGCACCACACACCTGCTGTGTGCAGTGTTGAGGGTCAAACCCCATGCTTTGTGCATGTTAGGTAAGCAGTCCACCTACTGTACCCATCTTCCCTCCTGTGTGTGCTGTGTGTGCATGCCCATGTGCACAGCACACATAGAGGCCAGAGGATATCCCTGGCTGTTAATTCTGGAAGAACATCTTTAGATAGACTCTCCATTGTCTCCCTTGTGTGCATTAAGCTGACTGCCCTGTGGATCTGGAGATTTCCATCTCCCTGCCCTCCCCCCCAACCCCCGCACTCCCCACAAGAGGTCTGGGATTACAGATTTGCGCTACCATGTCCAGCTTTACACAGGCACTGGGGATTAGAACTCACATTTGCAAGTTTGCCCCCCAGAACCCCCTCCCCAGTTGTGCCATGAATTCTTGAAAAACAGAGTGGAAGGAGATAGATGAAGATCTTCACAAACCAGCCATCAGACATGCCAGCATGGTGGGGGAGAGGTGGCCTCTCTACAGGTAGGGTGCTTAGGTTCCAGTGGGTGCCCCACATCCATGCACGTGGACGCAGCAGTAACTGAGCTTGTGAGGTGGGAGACAGGTGTGTTGGGAGGGTCCAGGGAGTTGGAAGACAAACCTATCTCCAACATGTCTGCAATTGACAAAGAATTGTTTATTTATTTTTATTTTATTTTATTTTGGTTTTTTCAAGACAGGCAATCTCAGTGTAGCCCTGGATAGCCTGGAACTTGATCTGTAAACCAGGCTGGCCTTAAACTCAGAGATCCACCTGCCTCTGCCTTCCAAGTGTGTGTGCCATTCCACCACTGCCCAGTTGAAAGTATTTTTCACAGCCAGAGCTATACAGAGAAATCCTGTCTCAAACAAACAAACAAAACCCCAAAATTAATGATGGTTGTAGAGCTGGAGATGGCTCAGAAGTTAAGAGCACGTATTCCTTTTCCAGATAGCCCAGGTTCAGTCACCAATGCCCACAGCTTGGATTACTCCACCTGTAACTCCAGTTCCAGAGATCCCAATGTCCTCTGTGGGCACTTGGCACCTATACATATATGCACAGAAAACACAGATGCACATAAAATAAAATTTTGTTTTTGTTTTAGACAAGTTCTATCTGTATAGTTCCAGCTGTCCTGGAACTCCCCATGTAGACCAAGCTAGCCTTGAACTCACAGAGATCCTGATTAAAGGCCTATGACCTCTGCCCGGATAAAAGAAATATTTTTTAATGATAGCTATGACAAAATGCATTTATACATTAACTGGATTGAACCAGTTTACAATGCACATATGCACAATAAAAGCATGTTTATCAATTAAAAATTGTATATTTATTTTTTAAGGTGTTTTGCCTGTGTGCATGTCTGTGCACCATGTTCATGCCTGGTACTCAAGGTCAGAAGGTATGTGCTGGGTGCTGGCTGCTGGGTGCTGGGTGGAGTTGAGCTTGGCTCATATGGAAGCACAATGCTTGCTTTCCTTCCTTTTCCTTCTTTTGTTTTCCCTTGAGATAGGATCTTATATGTAGACCTCAAACTCACAAACACCTGCCTGCCCATTTCTGCTTTTCCAGTGCTGGGATCAGAGGTGTGTGCCAAGGTGCTTGGCTATAACACACCCTCCTCTTCAGTGCTGAACCATCTGTACAACCCTACACTCTGTCTTTTGAGTTTGGGTCACTCACGGAACCTGATGCTCACCTTTGTGGTAGGTGGCTGTTCAGGGATCCCCAGGGATTCTCCTGTTTCTACCTTCCCAATCCAGTACTGAGGTGAGAGTGAGCTGCCAGATCCAGCTGTTATGTGAGAGCTAGGAGTCTGAACTCAGGTCCCAGGTTTGTTCGGCAAGGACTATACTGATGGAGCAGTGTCCTCATCCCTTTCAGAAAGGATGGATGGGGCAGGCAGGGTGGGGGCAGGGAGGACGATGCTGCCAATTCTCTCCATAGATTCTTCCAGACAGGTGTAGTGACCAAAGATTTGTTCAGAAATCTTTTGTTTGAAAGTTCATTTTGATCAGATGACGAATGATCTAAATTTGGTCTCCAACTCCAGGCCACCGGAAGAGCAGTGAGCAAAAGACTGACCCAATGCATAGCTCCATGAAAGGCATCTAGTGTGGCCTGCCTCCTACTGCTCAAGGTCTGATTCAGCTTCCTCACATTGAAACAGAGCCTGGGACGGAAGCTGCTCCAGCCTGCTGCTTTCCCCCCTTGATTCTCCCAGGGCCTGGCCCAGGGTAATCAAGCATGAGCTGAGAGGAGTCCGTTGGCCTCCATAAGGACTCTCAGAGCTTCCCCATGTCCAGCCAAGGACACCTCCACAGCTAGGTGACCCAGCAGGCACAGGAGGCCCAGAGGGCTGGTACTTCCAGGAACCTGGAAGAATATGACTTAGAAATAGAACGTACTTGCAGTCTTAACTGCTTAGGAAACAGAGGTAGAAATATTCCATGAGCCCAGGAGTTTCAGACCAGCCTATACCACACAGCCAGACTCCATCCCAAACATGACAGAGGGATGGGTGTATGAGTGATGAACGGGTGGAGGGCCCTGTGGATGGGAGTGGTTGGATGGATTTGATCAAAGGATGCATGGCTGAGAGTGGGGGAATGACAAAGTAGTGGGGTGGGCAGGTGAATAGATGAATGTAAGCACAGATGGACAGATGGATGGATAGGTAAAAAGACAGACTGGCAGGTAGATGGATAAATTCAGAGGGAAGGAAAGTTTTAGGGCTTATGAAAACCTGGGCATTTAAAATTTTCTTTTTCATTAAGCAGAATCTGGCTGTGCTGCTTGCCCAGGACACCCCTGAACTCCTGGCCCAAACAATCTTTCCAACTCTGGCTCTCAAGTATCTGGGACCAAAGACACCCAACACAGGCCTGGGGTACCTGTTTTATCAGTCAACAGAAGAGCTAGGTGTATCTTGTTCTGTGCAATATTTGGTGCAAATTTAAACTCATGTTTTAAAACTCACTGTAGAGCTTAGAGGGATGGCTCTGCAGT
This sequence comes from Mus caroli, assembly GCF_978045245.1. Classification (NCBI taxonomy): domain Eukaryota; kingdom Metazoa; phylum Chordata; class Mammalia; order Rodentia; family Muridae; genus Mus; species Mus caroli. The sequence continues at coordinate 57,277,838 of NW_028227265.1, read as the reverse complement.
TAAGGGCACCCAGGCAGAGCAGTTTACAACCCATGACTCCAGTTCCAGAGGATCTGGCATCTCTAACCTCCTTGGGCACCCACATGCATGTGGAACAGACACATATGCATAATTAAAACAAAAAGTCTTAAAGAAAAAGAAATTGAATTTGTTTTGTGTTGTCCACCCAGGCGGCTGAGGCAGGGGCATTAGGAGCATCACATCAGCCTGGGCAACCTCTTATGCAGATCTGTTTCTCCAGATAGAATCAGGCCAGAGAGAGGGCTTAGCAGGCAGAAGGGATTGCCACCAAGCCTGATGACCTGAGTTCAGTTCCCAGGGCCCACCCGATGGAAGGAGAGAACTGACTCCTGCAAGCTGTCCTCTGACCTCCACACTCAAGAGGTCACAAGAGATACAACAACATGAAAATAATTGTTTAAAAAAAAACTCACACAAAGAAACAAAGTCTGGAGCTGGAGAGATGGCTCAGTGGTTAAGAGCACTGACTGCTCTTTCAGAGGTCCTGGGTTCAAAACCCAGCAACCACATTGTCTTAGTCAGGGTTTCTATTCCTGCACAAACATCATGACCAAGAAGCAAGTTGGGGAGGAAAGGGTTTATTCGGCTTACACTTCCATACTGCTGTTCATCACCAAAGGAAGTCAGGACTGGAACTCAAGCAGGTCAAAAAGCAGGAGCTGATGCAGAGGCCATGAAGGGATGTTCTTTACTGGCTTGCCTCCCCTGGCTTGCTCAGCCTACTCTCTTATAGAACCCAAGACTACCAGCCCAGGGATGGTCCCACCCACAAGGGGCCTTTCCCCCTTGATCACTAATTGAGAAAATGCCTTACAGTTGGATCTCATGGAGGCATTTCCTCAACTGAAGCTCCTTTCTCTGTGATAACTCCAGCTGTGTCAAGTTGACACAAAAATAGCCAGTACACACATGGTGCCTCACAACCATCTATAATGGGATCCGATGCCCTCTTCTCGTGTGTCTGAAGACAGCAACAGTGTACTCACAAACATGAAATAAAAAAAAAAAACTTTTTTAAAAAAAGGAAAGACAGAAGTCAGTCTGGGCTCAGCTGAGGATTGCTTGTGCCTCAGTTTCCCCCATATATTATAAAGTAGTAGTGATATTATTGACCCATAAAGTTCGAAGGTTCTTCCAAGGACTCAGCATATGTCTTTAGTCAACTTTTAGTTGAGGTTTGGATTTTTTTTTTCTTTTTCCTTTTGGTGTTTTGAGACAGGGTCTCAGTGAGTAGGCCTAGTTACCCTGAAACTCACTATGTCGAGTAGGCTGACCTTGAACTCACAAAGATCCGTCCACCTCTACCTTCCAAGTGCTGAGATTAAAGGGGTGTGCCATGACCGACTGGAGAGACACTTTTAGTTGACTTATTCCACACTCCATTACCAAATCCTCTCTCCCTCTACACACACACATGCACGCATGCACGCGCACACATAATTTTTTACTTTATTTCATCTATTCCAGAAAGAAAGAAAGAGAGAGAGAGAGAGAGAGAGAGAGAGAGAGAGAGAGAGAGAGAGAAAGGAAGGAAGGAAGGAAGGAAGAAGAAGAAAGAAAGAAAGAAAGAAAGAAAGAAAGAAAGAAAGAAAGAAAGAAAGAAAGAAAGAAAGAACCTCTTCCCCTTACTACACAGAGTTTTAAAAAACTGCCCTCTTTCACTGGAAAGTTGTTGTTTTTGGGGTTTTTTTTTTCCTTTGACGTCTCAAGAAAACCCTGATTGTTTGACTCAGGTCTGCAATAAACCCTGGCTATTTTTAAGTGCCTGAGGGACACACGCCCCCAACTTGTGAAAAGGAGCCGTTTGTCCTTCTCTACCACATATTCCTGTGGCGCAGGGGTGATGGGCATAGCTGTCAGTCTGCCAGGAGAAACCTAAAATATTCCAGAACATTCCTTTCCAAGGCATCAGGAATCATACCGCTTGGGCTGCGCCTCCAGTTCCGGCCAGGCAGTGTGCAGGAAAGAATGAGCCATGGGGAGCTGAGGGGAGAACGGACTCCTTCTGCTCTGTAGCCAGTGAGTGAGAGCAGCTAACGGGATCCCCAAGCATGGTGGTGCACACCACCTGTCAGCCTTGCCCAGCAAGGTCATCCTAGCCTAACATATGAACCTGAACTACAAGAGACCTGGTCTCAAACAAAACTCTCCTGCAAGGGCTTGGTTGTTTAAGCTTGGCATCCCAGCATTCGGAGGGTAAGGCAGAAGATTGCTATGAGTTAGGGGTCAGCCTGGACTAAATAGTGAGTTTGAAGCCAGCCTGGGCTACAAAAGATCCACCCCCACCAGAGAGGAAACAAACAAAACAACAACAAAAACCATAACACACACACACACACACACACACACACACACACACAGTGCTGGGATTGAATTCAGGGCCATTGCTATAGCTTCACACACAAAATAAATGTATACTATGATTTTAAAAATAGTAACAAAAAAACAGAAAGTTGCTCAACCTGCCAAGGGGTTTCTGTTTCATTTTCCTTTTATTTCCTCTGAAATAGCATGTTTTTCCACATTCAAAGGCACGCACAGATCTTGCCTTGGCATTCAAACACAGTGTTCCGATAGAAACCTGTAAACAAGCCCTCAACTCCTCCTACAGTTGGGAACTTGGATGACGCTGGAAAATCTTCTGGCAGAGGGGGGAGGATTGGGGGAGGTTTTCAAAAAATCAGCTCAGGACTTACGCAAGAGAGTTTCTGCAGCCAGCCCTGGAGATGCCCCGGCCTCACCCAGCTGCAGCAGAGAGGCCAGCGTGAGGAAGGGAGGCAGAGGTGAGGACGTGCTGCAAGCCACTTGGGACCCCAGGCTGGATCTCGGGTTGTCAGAGCCATTTTTTTTTTAATCTTTTTACTGTTTTATTCCGTGCTGTAGTTGGAACCCAGAGTCTGAGGCAAGCTAGACCAATACACCTGAGCCATGCTCCCAGCCTGTAGGCATAAATAGTTTCAGCCTACTTTTTTTTTTTTTTTTTGGTTTTTCGAGACAGGGTTTCTCTGTGTAGCCCTGGCTGTCCTGGCACTCACTTTGTAGACCAGGCTGGCCTCGAACTCAGAAATCTGCCTGCCTCTGCCTCCCGAGTGCTGGGATTAAAGGTGTGCGCCACCACTCCCAGCTCAGCCTACTTTTTTTTTTTTTTAGATTTATTTATTTATTATATGTAAGTATACTGTAGTTGTCTTCAGACACTCCAGAAGAGGGCGCCAGATCTCGTTACAGATGGTTGTGAGCCACCATGTGGTTGCTGGGAATTGAACTCTGGACCTTCGGAAGAGCAGTCGGGTGCTCTTACCCACTGAGCCATCTCACCAGCCCTCAGCCTACTTTTAATAAGGGTTCAACCTCCTCTAGCCCACCACTCAGCAGAGGGAGTGGGAAAGAAAAGGTTTTAGGTTATGAGGGAAGTGGACCCGTTCAGCAATAGTTCTTTGGGGGTGAGCTTGATCTTCTTGGGTAGCAGTTCAGTCCAGTAGCAAACACCAAATATGACCCAGCAGCTGTAGACCAGTCCTCTCGGCAGGCAGACAGATAGCAGGCACGAACCACCAGTTCTTTCAGCAGCAAGCAGACACCAGGCAGCTGTAGTTGAATCCTAAAGAAACTGCCAGGCTCACCAATCAGCTTGAGGCAAGACTGCAGAAGCAGCAAGCTGTCGCAGGAATCTCACAAGCCAGATTTATCACAAGCAAACAAACACATGCGTGTCTTTGGCAAAGAGTAGTGAGGCAGAGCAAACCAAACCAATGCTCAGTGCTCGTCTCCCATTCTCTGTGGGGTCATATTTATACTCCTTCAACAAGTGTCCTTTCATGTGACTGCTATATCCAAGCATCCTTTCACCTGTGTCTGCTTCAGGAAAACAGTCTTTCATGTAGTTGCTTTAGCAAGACATCCTTTCACCTGTGTGCCCCAGCAAAACATCTTTTGGCATAACTGACTTTCTAAAGAACTAGAAGTTTCCACTTCACCAACCCCTCACTAGGGGATTCTAGGCAGGAGATCCACCCCTGAGCCATGTTCCTAAGTAGTGCTGTGTACATGCAGTCTTCACTATGAAAAGTGAACCAAGGATGTCCCTTAAGAGAACATCAAGAGCCTGACAGTGGTGGCTCATGCCTTTAGTCTCAGCCCTTGAGATGGAGGCAGGCAGAGCTCTGTAAATTCAAAGCCATCCTGGTCTACAGTGAGTTCCAGGGCAGCAAGGGCTGCACAGTGAAATCCTGGAAGGTCAACTCTTGTTCTTTGCCAGCCCTGGCTACTCAGGTGTGCTGACATGGTGGCACACACCTGTAATCCCAGACATTCAGGGGCTGAGGCTGATTGCATGGTCTAGACTAATCTGGGCCACTTAGCAAGACTTTCAAAAGGGAATTTTGAAGTTAGAGGGGGAAGTCTATAGTCACACAAAAGAGATGCCCAAGTGTATTCCTAGCCATGTTGCTTATGCTGGCCAGAAGATAAACAGCACAAGTAATCCACGGATGGACTGTGGCTCCACACAATCTGCTCTCTGGGGTTCTAGCTATCTGGGGTCCATTACAGTCTAGAAACAACAAATGGAAAACTCTAGAAACAAAAATTCCTAAGTTATGACTTATTCTATTGCAGGCATACATGTGTGTGAAGTGTGTACATGTAGGCAGTACATGTACACATGTAGACATATACATGTAAAGACCAGATGTTGATGTCTTCCTCAATTGCTCTCTGCATTACACACTGGGGCAGGGTCTCCCACTGGAAGCCAGGCTCACCTGCTTGGCTGGTCTAACTGGCCAACCTGTTCCATGGATCCTGTCCCCAGAGCGCTGAGGTTGCAAGTGGCTGCCACACCCCCTGGCATTTACACAGGTGCAAGGAATCTGGGCTCTGGTTCTTATTTGTGCAGCATCCGCTCTATTTGCTGAGGAAATGATTTACTGTATGTGTATGTGTTTTTCCTGCCTGTATCCCTGTGTGTATGTATGTGTATGAAATGCATCAAGGCTTGAAAAGAGCATCGGATCCCCTGGAACTAGAGTTACAGATGGCTGTGAGCTGCCATGTGGGTGCTAGAAACCAAACCTAGGTCCTCTGGGAGAGCAACCACTTCTCTAACCACTGAGCCATCTCCCCAGACTCTGATACCTAAGTTTGTTTTGTTCTGTTTTGGTTTTGAGACAGGGTCTTTCTACATAGCCCTGGCTCTTCTGAAACTCACTACAGAGACAAGGCTGGCCTTGAACTCACAGAGATGCGGCTGCCTCTGACTCTCGAGTGCTGGATTTTATTCCACCACCAGTTTTGCATCACTATGCCCAGTTGATTCAAAGTTTTTAATAAAAAGTATTCTAGCATAATGTTATAACTTACTTTATTGTTATCTATTGTTAATCTTTTTTTGTTGTTTTGTTTTGAGACAGGGTTTCTCTCAGTGTAGCCCTGGCTGTCCTGGAACTCACTCTGTAGACCAGGCTGGCCTCGAACTCAGAAATTTGCCTGCCTCTGCCTCCCAAGTGCTGGGATTAAAGGCGTGGGCCACGATGCCCGGCCTATTGTTAATCTTGTACTTGAATAATATATACATTAAATTCTTTAGATTTTTGGGTATGTGCCGGGAGTCCAGAAGAATACATCTGATTTCCTGGAGCTGGAGTTACAAGTGGTTTTAAGCCTCCAGATGTGTGTGCTGGAAACCAAAGCTCGGTCATCTGGAAGTGCAAACCATGTTCTTAACCACTGAGCCATCTAAGCCATTATTCCAGCCCCTATTCATTTTTACCACACACACGCGCACTGCACTCACATGTCACTGAGAAGGCCAGTGTGACCAAGCATGCACTATGCATGAAGTTCTTCTTCAGTCTCCCCCTAGAGATGCCCACTGCCACCCCCTTCAAAGTGTTAAGTGGGACTCTAGGATGGACCACATCCACGAGCCAGAGCAGACATAGAAGACAGCTCAGCATCCAGGTTGATCCCCCAAGGGAACTGGAAGCATCCTACAGTGGCCCCCTTGAGGGCAGCAATGGTCCAGAGGGTCACTGAAGCACCCATTATGGTAGTGTGTCTGGGAACTGACAACCACATTTCACAGCCTCCTCTGGCAGGCAGCCACCACCCTGATCTCCAAGCATGGCTCACCCTGAATCAGAAGACGGAGCCAGTACTGTCACATTGTCTGGAACTCTTTGTGAGCACAACTCAATACACTTGGTGGAAGGCCTGGCCTGTTGCCATCCAGCCTTCAGCAGCCATATACCCTTTGGACTTAGTGAGGACAAAAAACCAATGAGGTAAAAGGTATGTATTCACACGCGTGCATGCATATAAACACACATACACACAAACACAATAAACAAACAAACAAATAAATGTAATTTCAGACAATTCAGGGAGGAGAAATGGCTCAGAGGTTAAGAGTACATTCTGACCGGGCAGCAGCGGTGTGTGCCTTTAATCCCAGCACTTGGGAGGCAGAGGCAGGCGGATTTCTGAGTTTGAGGCCAGTCTAATCTACAGAGTGAGTTCTAGGACAGCCAGGGCTACACAGAGAAACCCTATCTTGAAAAACAAACAAAACAAAACAAAAAGTACGTTCTGCAGTCATGGAAGACCAGTCCCCCGGGTGTATCTGGGCGTTCACCACCACATGTGACTAACCCCAGCTTCAGGGGATTAGGTGCCTCTCGCTCTTGGGCACCTGTACTCTGTGTACATACAGACCCACATAAAAATAATGAAAATACCAGGCGTGGAGCCACATATCTTTAATCCCAGCACTTGGGAGGCAGAGTCAGGCAGTTCTCTAAATTCAAGGCCAGCCAAAGCTACATAGTAAGACTCTGTCTCAAACAACAGCAATAACAAAACCAAAACCACAAAACTAAGGGGCTGGTGAGATAGCTCAGTGGTTAAGAGCACTGGCTGCACTTCCAGAGGACCTGGGTTCAGCTCTTATACCCATGTGGCTACTCACAACTATCTGTACCTTGAGTTCCAGGTGATCTGGCACCCTCACATAAACACACATACAGGCAAAATACCAATGCATACAAAATAAAAATAAGTAACAAAAATTAATTTAATTTAATTTTAAAAATTTAAAATATAAGGAATCCAACTATCATCTGTTTAATTCTACTACATTCCATCTCCCAGAGAGAGCCTGGACCTTCTCAGTCACACCCCACACCTGTCCTCAGCTCCTGGCAGCCCTTCATCTGCTTCCTGTTCCTGAAGATTGGCCTATACTGGACGTTAGTCATTAGTGGATCACACAGACACCTTGGGCCTTTTGTGCCTGCCTGCTGTCACTCAGTTCCTGGATTTCAATGTCTATGCAGGGTGGGTCATGCCTGCACTGTGTTCCCTTGGGGAGCTCACCCCATATTCTGGTAGTTGTGGTAATGCTGCCCTGAGCATCGTGTGTATGTGTGTGTGTGTGTGTGTGTGTGTGTGTGTGTGTAAGAGGGGCTGTGTGTGTGTGTATGCAAGACAGAGAGACAGACAGAGAGACAGACAGAGACAAAGAGAGGATGTGTGTGCATGAGAGTGAGAGTGTATGTGGCTGAGTGTGCTTGTGTGCATGTGTGAGTGTGTGTCTCTGTCTGTCTGTGTACCGTGGGCCCCAAGAGCAAAGCTGCATATATTGCAGAGGCTGCTCCACTGTGCGCTCCCACCAGCAATGCACAGGCCCCACGCCAACACTTAACTTTTTTTCCTTAAATTTTTAAGTTTGTCGTGGAGTGGTGGTAGGTAGTTGAGTAAGTGCCCCGATACACATGTGGAATTCAGAAGAAAAACAGGCAGGAGTCGGTTCTCTCCTTCTACCATGCAGATCCTACAGAGCAGACTCAGGCTGTCAGGCCTGACAACAAATACCCTGACCCTCTGAGCCACCTCTGTGTTTTGTTTGTTTGTTTGTTTGTTTGTTTGTTTTTGATTTTTCATGACAGGGTCTATCTACATAGTTCTGGCTATCCTGGAACTAGCCCTGTAGACCAGGCTGGCCTCGAACTTGGAGAGCTGCCTGCCTCTGCCTCCGCCTCCGGAGTGCTGGGATTAAAAGCATGCGCCACTGGGCCAGGCTTTTGATGTTGTTGTTCAATTATTTTATGTGTATGGGTTTTGTCTGCATATAGGTGCACCATGTGCATGCCTGGTTTCTATGGAAACTAGGAGGGAACATCGACTCCTCTCAGAAGGGGGCAGGAAGAAAGGGGCTAACACGGAAAGTTTATGATGACATATGTGAAATGGACCATGTCTAATATTCACTTGGGAGGTGGAAACAGGAGTATCAGGGGAACCAAGCCAGCTCCTGTCAAAAAAGAAATGATTAAAGAAACATTTTTTTGTTTGTTTGTTTGTTTGTTTTTTTCGAGACAGGGTTTCTCTGTATAGCCCTGGCTGTCCTGGAACTCACTTTGTAGACCAGGCTGGCCTCAGAACTCAGAAATCCGCCTGCCTCTGCCTCCCAAGTGCTGGGATTAAAGGCGTGTGCCACCATGCCCGGCTAAAAACCATATCTTAAAAAATGTTTAAAATAGAAATGAACGTCCAAAGAAGAGAAGCCCTCAGTGTCCCTCTTGGAGGCCCCACTTGGGTCCCCACATTCCTCCACAGCTGTACCAGAAGCTCTTGTCCCTGTCCTGTATAAGGTGGCACATGGCCAGACCTTCCGCCTGTCTGGGCATTCGGCCAACATTTCCTCAGGGCGCCATCTCTCCTGGGGATAAGCCAGGTGTAACAGGCGCTGGTGACTCAGGCCTTGCCAGGGAGCTGTGCACGTTGTCTGAGTCAGCTCTCCAAATGTGACATCTCTCCTCAGTTACTGTAACATTATTTGTGGTAAACACTACAAATTACCCAGCAAGAGCCTCCTGGTGGGAAGGCAGGACAAGGCTTGAAGCTTTTGAATTTCCTAAATGTCCCCCACCCCTCAAGAGAGGTCTGTGAATAGGAAGGCCATGACCCCCAACCTGCAATGGCTAGGAAATGCAAATTTCAGCTATGAAGAGACCAGGTCTCCAGCTGGGACACCAGGCCACATGAGGTAGTCACCTGAGAGATATGGCTAGGTCTAGTGCAAGGGGTGAGCAGTCCCTCCTTCATGGGTGGGACTGGCATCTGTGGGTGGAGGCTAGGGAGGCTGACCCTAAAGCCTCTAAAATGGGCAGGACTGAAGCTGGAAAACCATGTCAGGGAACCCCTACTCTGGTCCCCCCACCTTCCTACTACCTATTCTGGGTGAGCCTTGACTACTCCATTGTCTTCTGGTAAGAGAAAGAGAATTTGGTGATGATTCTGGTGGCCACTATCTGTGGTCCCTGCATTTGAAAAGCTGAGGCAGGAGGATTGTTTAAGGCCAGCATAGGCTATAAATTAATGCCTGAGCCCAAAAACCAGAAACAATTGCTGATGAGATGTCTCATCGCTTGCCATGAAAAACTCATTACCGGAGTTCAGTTCAGAACCCACATAAGGTGAGAGGAGAGAATTGAGTCGCACAATTTATCCTCTGACCTCCATATACATGCATGCAAGCCATGGCACTCATGCACACACCCATGCACACGCACACATCCACACAAAAACACATACAACTCTCATACACCTCTCATACACATACATCCACAATACACACTCTCGCACACACTGACACAACCACTCACACATACATACACACTGACACACTCAAAGCACCATAAAATAGGGGAAAGACATGTGTCTCAGTTTAGAGCCCTGGTTCACTTCTGTCCTTTCACCTTGCACTGGGAAAGCCAAGGCAGGAAGACTGCCAGAGCTGGAGCTGGGTTACTGTGAGCCTCTACAAAAATAAAAGATCACAAACAGCTAAGTGCCTGGGGCTACAGAGGGACCACTGTCAATAATAATAGTAAGAATAGTGAGTGAATAAGTAATAAGAAATAATAATAATAAAAAAAAAAAAAAAACCAAGGAACTATAGCCAGGCTTGGTGGCTAGAAATTTAACTCCAGAACTCAAGAGGCAGAAACAAGGAGAACCTCAGTGAGCTTGAGGCCAGCCTGGTCTATGTAATGAATTCTAGGCTAGCCAGGGCCAATAGTGTCTCAGAGATGATAGATAGATAGATAGATAGATAGATAGATAGATAGATAGATAGATCTATAGAGGCAGACAGACAGACAGACAGACAGACAGACAGACAGGTAGACAGACAGGTAGACAGATTAGGGATTAGGGAGATGAATCATAGTAGCAAAGTATTTCTCACAACAGTATGAGGACCCTTGATCCATACCCAGCACCTATGTAAAGAAGACAGACATACTGGCGCATGCAGTACTGTGGGGGCAGAGGCGTGAGAGTCCTGGAGTTTGCTGCCCAGCCAGCCCCACCAAATTAGTGAGCTCTAGGTTCACTGAGAGACCCTGTCTTAAAAAATGAGGTGGAGGCCTATAGGATGGCACCTGATAATCCCTGGCATCCACGTATGCACACACACACATAGTTCATGGCTGCATGTAGTGACCATAGCTGTACTGCAGATCAAAGCCATGAAGATCCCACAAAGCTCAAAGCTACTCTGGGCTTCTGTGATGGTAATGTCAACTGTCAATCTAACAAGATGTAGATAGACTCCCTCAGATGAGCCTCTGGGCGTGGCTGCTAAGGATTAATTTGCTGGCCTTAACTGAGGTGCTGAGCAGCCCCATTCTCCCCTGCCTGCCTCCTGACTGCAGATGCAATGTGACCCAGTTTTTCAAACACCTGCTCCATTGATGTCCCCACTATGGTGAGGCCTGGACTCTGGTCCTCCCAAACAGCACCAAGTGCTCTCAACAGCTGAGCAAAACTCCAGCCTTTTCCTTGTCTTAGAGCCACCTGGCCTCAAACTCAGGGCAGACCTCTCCCCTAGGCCTTGCCGATTCTGAATGACAACTGTGCTCAGTAAGCTTGACCCTCTTATCTTTACCAACACACCATGGCCCAGGCTTCAGCTCCTCTGCTAGATGAAGAACTGACATCCAAAGGAGAAAGCTATGGTGCAAGACCACTGGCTGCCAGAACAAAGCAAGGCTCCAGTTCTGCCAAATATATGAAGGTAGGCGAGAAAGCATGCAGTGCTCCTCAGTACCAGGTATACAGTAAGTGATCAATAAATGATGCTCACTCCCCCTATTCGGTCCTACATGTTCAGGAGACTGATGCTTCTGCTGATGAAGAAATGAGGGGATTTGACCAGAACTCAGGGAGTACCATCCACTCCTCTTCATTCTCCCCATCCCCCCAACCCCACAAGAGAGTGCTCGCTGAGCAAGCTCAAAGTCCTGGGTCCATCCCAGTACTCTGGGGGTATAGGAAGGAAGTATAAAAGTGCAAGGTCATCCTTAGGACATACCTTGAGGCTAGCCTGGACTATATGAGACCCTGTCTCAAACAAACATAAATATGGAAGTCTTAGCACCAACAAGTCAACTGGAAAATGGCTTTCCTCCAGCATTTTGCTAAAAGAGCTGAGAATAAGATGTCCACTTTCATAAAGTTGGGCTTGGAGTGAACACCTGCTGTACCAGCACCTAGGAGACTCAAGGGACAAGAGATGGCATGGTGGAGGCCTGCCTCTGTAACAGAGTTCCAGAACAACATATCTTAAAAAGGAAAAAGGGTGGGAGAGGAGAAGGAGGAAGGGCAGGAAGAGAAGCAAGAAGAACAAACGGAGTGGAGGAGCAAGAAGAGCAAAGGAACTTTTTCTGTTTTTGTTTGCTTGCTTTTAATTTTTGAGACAGGGTCTCTCTATTTTACTTTGTAGCCCTGGCTATCCTGGAACTCAGTAAGTAGACCAGGTTGGCCTTGAACTCCTGCCTCTGCACCTGAGTACTGGGATTAAAGGTGAGCACTACCACTGGAGCACAGTTTCAATAAAAGAAAGTATTCCCCAAAATCTAGGCAGTACCAGGACCTGGCCACCCAGGACCTGCAGTAAGCACTAAATGGAAACACCCACTGGGAAATATACAGCTGGATATAAGTTCAATGCTGTCACTGCAATGCCCTCAAGGCAATTAGAAAGCCTTGGAAGCTCAGCTGTATTTTATGTGATATCGGGTGCATTCCTGAGTTCTTGCTATCAAGAATTTGAACCAACTGCACACTATAACAGTTTTGGATAAAACAGCTGGAAGAAAAAGGCAGTCTAGAGTCCAGTTGTTGAACATAATTAAAGAAACCTAGAAATGGTCAGGAGTCAGAGGAGATTATGGACTCCTGCAATGACAAAGACTAAAGCCTTCATGTCTGTGCACATACACAGTCTGTGGCTGCAGTGGATATAGGCCATATATTTCTTTAGCTCTGTCTACATGCCCTATGGACATTAACTTTTATTTCTGGCCCAGATTGTGAAACTTGTAAGTTTTCTTGAGTCCAAAGCTGCATGCATACACTTACTCAATCCTTTACTCACTGCAGACTTCACAAGGTAGTCACAGATCTCAGACAGACACAACCAATCAAACCCAACACTGATTTATAGGCTTGAGCCTGGATAGGGTGCAAGTGCAGTGCCCAAGGCTCACAGTTAAGGAAGAGCTCAGACATACTATCCCAGTCCCTCAATAAACAAATAAATGTAATAATAGTAAATCCATCATAGCTAGTGTGTGGTCATTAATCCTAGCACTTGAAGAGTAGGAGGTCGAGATGGCAGCTTTCTGTGAGTCTGGGGTCATGCTGGTTTTCATAGAAGGTTCTGGACTAGTCAGGGTGACATAGACACCTTGTGTAAAGAAACAAAACCCTGGAAAAAACTGCATACACGGGTTATGTTCTTAAATAATAAATATTCTAAATTGCCAAGAACAAGTTAACAATAATTTGTTGTTGTTGTTCTTGTTTTTCAAGACAAAGTTTTTCTGTTTCTCTGTGTAGCCTTGACTGTCCTGGAACTCACAGAGGTCAGCCTGCCTCTGCCTCCTGAGTGCTGGGATTAAAGGTGTACACCACCACTGCCCGGCTAAGAATAATACATTTTACTGAGGCCCAGATCAATGATTACACCATTTGATTGCATCTGATGTCCTAGCCAATGGCTTTGGAGAGAGGGGGACACGTGACTCCAACCTAGAACTGGTGGTCCAAATACTTGAGGCATTTCCAGAGACACTAATAGTGACACTAAAGAATGCTCCCACCCCCATTCATATAGCACCCACCTTGTGAACTCCTGATCCTTTGGCTTTCAGTGCTGGGATGAAAGGTACACACTACAGCAGCCCAAGATGTTTTTTGTTTTTGTTTTTGTTTTTGTTTTTGTTTGAGACAGGGTTCTCTGTCCTGGAACTCACTCTGTAGACCAGGCTGGCCTCAAACTCAGAAATCTGCCGGCCTCTGCCTCCCAAGTACTGGGATTAAAGGCATGTGCCACTACTGCCTGGCAAAATGCTTCTTTTTTTAAGGCTACAACTACTTTATTTAATGTCCCTATATGCATATGTTTGGGAGTGTACATGCCATGGTGTACTGAGGACCTCAGAGGAGACCTTTGTAGGAGCCATTTCTCCCCCTTCACTAGGTGTGTCCCAGGGATGGAACTCTGGTGCTGAACCTTGGTGACTAGCACCTTCACCAATAAACCACTCGCCAGTCCTAATTTGCTTTTTGTGAAGATAGGTCCCTCACTCTGTTTGCCTAGATTAGCCTTGAACTCACAGCCATCCTCCTGCCTCAGCTTCCACAAGCCTGGGATTCAAGGGGTGTGTCAAAGCTCCTGACTCACCTTGAACATCTCTCTATATGGTTGGTTTTAGACTGTTTCTGTGGCTCTGAGAAAAGAGCCTTGGGACCCTCAAAGATGTATCGCTTGTCTAAGGGATAGGGCTGTTGATCTGACGTCAAGCCCAGGGCAGGGCACTTCCTCATCTATAGAGATTCAAGATGGCACATTGGGGCTGCAAAGACGACTCAGCAGCTCAGAACACCAGCTGCTCTTTCGGAGGACCTGAGTCTAATTCCCAGCACCCACATGGTAACTCACAACTGTCCATAATTCAAGTTCCGGGGGACACTACACATATATGGTGTACAGATACATGCAAAACATCCTATAACGTAAACACAGTTCTTGTTTGTTTGTTTTTGAGACTGGGTCTTTCTAAGTAGCTCTGGCTGTCCTGAATCTCACTCTGCAGGCCAGGCTGGCCCTGAGCTCACAGAAGTCTGAGTGCTTCTGCCTCCAGAGTTCTGGGAATAAAGGCAAGCACCACCACACCACCACACCACCACACTTGGCTTTTTTCTTTTCTTTTTGGTTTTGTTTTTGGCTTTTTTGGCAATTGAGAAGTAGAGACAGGAGGATCACTGTGAATTACATACAGTCCAGGGTCTCAAAAAAAAAACACCAAAGACAAAAATAAAAACAAAGACAAGCAAGATGGCTCAGTGAGTAAGCTCTTGCTGCCAAGGCTAGATAGATGAGTTCCATTCCTGAAACCCACATGGTGGAAGGGGAGAACTGACACCCACAGGTGTCCTCTGACCTCCACATATGTGCTGTGGCATGTGGATGCCTTCATGGTATGTGTAAACAGGTACATACACATACCCTAACAAAAAATAAAATATAAAAAAGGAAACTAAAAGCAAAAAATTCAAGAAAGAGCAGCAGCCAAGGAGGGAGATTAGAATATGACTTGGGCGTCATGTGTGCTGGGGACTAATGGCAGACTGGGCCAAGACCAGCAGCTTCCACAGAAGATCAAGTGGGGCTTGCCTGCCAAACAACAACCACTCAAAGGCCTGGCTCAGGGAGGTCTCAGAGGTACCGGTTCCAGCCAAGCTCAGCCCAAAGCCACTGCAAAGAAACAGAAGTCCATTGGGTCAGGTAGATGATCCTGGGGCTGACAGGACGCAGCAGAGGCTAAACCAAGGAAAGGAAAAACCCATGAGGTTGGACTACGCCAAAATTAGAAATGAAAGCCAGGTGATGTCTGACTGGTTGGAGAGCCGGGAGTTCAAGATTCCGGTTAGCATAGCAAATTCGAGGCCAGCCTGAACCTCATGATACCCTGTTTTAAAAGACTCCTAGGGCCAGTGATCTGGGTCATGGGGTTAAGGTTCTAGCTACCAAGCATATCTACCCTACTTCAACCCCAGAACCCAGACAGTGGAAGAGACTCGACTTTACACAAGTCCCGTATGTACACACACACACACACACACACACACACACACACACACTGATAAATAAATTAATAAATAAATACACGCAATGAACAAAATTAAAAGATGTTTTATTCAAATGTGCTCTGCAGCAAATAATGCCCTCTGGAGAATTTGAAAGCCGACCACCTACCAGGAAAAAAATCTTTCCAAACCTGGTGGCCCAAGCACGGCCATAGGTTCAGACAAAGGACACAAAACCAACCAGAAGCAAACAAAACAACCCATTTGAAACTGTTCAAAAGACTGAGGCCTGCACAAAGGGCGCAGAGGAACTCAAAGAAAAGATATGCAGAAAGAGAAAACACGCATTTCAAAAGGCCCCCCCCCCCCCCCGCCATAGGTGTGCATTTCAAAAGCTCCCCCTGGCCATAGGTGTGCATTTCAAAAGCTCCCCCTGGCCATAGGTGTGCATTTCAAAAGCTCCCCCTGGCCATAGGTGTGGTGTAAATGAGGGCGATGTGCACCTGATGAAAAGAGGTGCTGGAGGTGGTTCCTAACTGGGAGCTGCTTGGCACTGCTAGACCCTGACAGTGTGTGCGTGTGCATGTGTGTGTATGCGTGTGCATGTGCGCGTGTGCGTGTGCATGTGTGCGTGTCCATGTGGGCGCAAGGAGGATCACTTCAGCTCACTCCCTCTACTTTGTGGGCCCCCTGGGGATTGAACTCAAGCTGTCAGGCTTAGTTTGAAACACCCTTTTGAGTCATCTGCACAGCTCTGGCTCTGAGCTACTGATCTATTGATCATCTGGCTGCAGCCTCGCATAGTGCTGAGATGACAGGCATGTTCTAGTGGGTCCCCAGATACTCAAACCACTTAGTAAAAGGCCATGGATGCCCTGGAGTTGAAGTTACAGGCCCCATGTGGGTGTGAGGAACCACTCTTAAGCACTGAGCCAGCTCTTCATCTCTCCCACAGGTTTTAAAACACCACTGGGTGGGTTATACCCAACACCACAGAACAGTTTTGGCAGTCATGTTACTTTGTGTTAATTAGGAATGATTAAAAAAAAAGACTTCCTGTGTTCAGACTCAGTCCCCTTCTGATCCCCAGGACAGGTGGTGTGGCCTGTTATACCAGCACTTTGGAGGCAGAGGCAGGAAGATGGCCATCCTGGACAACATAAGAAAAGACTATAAGATATAAGAAAAACCTATTACACGCACACTGCAAATAAAAACAGAACTCCCTCTTCCAGAATCCTTACCGTTGGGGGAAATGACCCAAATCTTTTTTTTTTTTTCTTAAGATTTATTTATTGATTATATGTAAGTACACTGAAGCTGTCTTCAGACACTCCAGAAGAGGGCCAGATCTCGTTGCGGATGGTTGTGAGCCACCATGTGGTTGCTGGGATTTGAACTCTGGACCTTCGGAAGAGCAGTCGGGTGCTCTTACCCACTGAGCCATCTCACCAGCCCCAATGACCCAAATCTTATCATTTGTTCCTTAGTAAAGGGAAACTGAGACATACACACTCAGGGTGTTCAGATCTGAATATACCACATGGCTCACTTTTGCTCCATGTGAAACACACATGGTACCCCCCCCCTCTGTGGTGACAGGCTGAGGTGGGTCCTCAGTCCTAGAGGACTTGTTAGATCATCCTTAACCAAGCCGGTGTTTCAGCCTCACATTCTGCCTCCATGAGTGTGTGATATCTCTACTTTGATGTTTTGTGGAAAGGACCTGTGGACAGTTGGGGCTGATGTTACAGACCAGTGTCTGTAGTTCACCAATGTTTCTGCTCGAAAGTCACAGAAGTGGACAAGGGGCTGGGTGTGGAATCTGCCACCCCCTATTCCTGCTGTAATCACTGCACCCAACTACACAAGCTGACTGCATCCCTCAACCTCCTGGTTTCAGGTCACAGCTTCAAACAATGCCCTCCCTCTCTCACTATTACCCTCTTGCTTTCTCCAGATCTTGCCTCAACGTTTGCCTCCCGGGTGAAGGTCAAAATTGCACCAATGTCCTTCCCCAGGCTCACCACATACTTCCTCCTCTTCCACTGTTCCTTTTTTTCTTTTTAGACCCTGTGAGTATTATGTATATTTATTTGATGCACCCATCCCCCACTGAGTATCCCTCCCATGTCTTGACAGTCAGACAGCAGCTCTTCTCTGCACTTGAAGGATTTATGTGAGGTGTATGTGGGAGGTGAAAGGTCCCAGAGACTCAGTACTCTGTATTTATCTATTGTAAATTGTAATTATTACATGGCTACTGTGTATTTGCACGTGTGCCAGTGCACTGTGAGGTCTAAGGACAACTTATAAGAATGGATTCCCTCCCCCTTTTGTGAAATGAGCTCCTTGGATGAGGCTTGTAAGCAGACACTAAGCCATCATGCCTGCCTCTAGTGTTTGCTTCTTTTTTTGAGATACGGTCGCTTGTAGCCAAAGGGGCCTTGAACCTAATGCTTTCAACCTCCTAAATGTTCTGAAGACAAGTATATACCACCATGCCATGGTGTCTGCCTGTCTATGTGTGTCTCTCTTTCCTTCCCTCCCTCCCTCCCTCCCTCCCTCCCTTCCTCCCATCTCTCTCTCTCTCTCTCTCTCTCTGTGTGTGTGTGTGTGTATTAAGGGGGGTATGATGCTCCAGGCTGGCCTCAACTCCCTTCTAGGCAGGCCCCAAACTCTTCATCCTTCTTGTCTTAGCTTCCAAGGTAGTTTAAACAAAGATTTCACAGAGCGTTCCCTGGGTGAGCACTGTGACCCCAGACTCCCCATGCATCGGTCCAGGTTTCCGGGGTCCTGAGGCTGGGGAGACACCGGGGAAGCCTCCGTCACCCGTGTTCCCCGCGGAGTCCCAGGTGCCATCCCTTCCCCCGCCCCCCGCGCGCGCTAACTATGCTGTTGTGCCTGGTTTGTTGACGCCGTCGCCATAGGGACGGACGGAGGGCGGGGCCCGGCCGCGGGGGCGGGGCTTGAGGCGCGCAGCCCGGGCTCCCGCAGTAGCCGCCACAGCCACCACCGCCAGGCTTATATACCGCGGCTAAATTTAGGCTGAGCCCGGAGCTCGTCCCCATCCGGGACGCGTTTCCGTCGACGCCTCCTAGCCCGGCCCTCTGTGCCTGCCGCGCCTATAAGGCCTGGGTGGGCCGGGCCACAGCACACACAGTCCCTGCCATGGCGCTCAGCGAGCCTATCTTGCCGTCTTTTGCCACTTTTGCCAGCCCGTGCGAGCGCGGCCTCCAGGAGGTGAGGGCAGCGAGGGTCCGCGGGCGGCGGGGTAGCAAGGTACCAGGCCACAGGGTGCAGGGGCGAGTACTGGAGATGACAAGGTCCAGGGTGCTGACCGCCTCAGGGTGTGAGGAGTTAGACTTCAGGCTGTGGGACAGGAGGTGGGTGCAGGGATTGAGGACACGCGCGCTAAAGGGATGCCGTGCACCGGGTGCAGATCTTGAGGGCCTAGGAGTTAGACTTTGGGGTGCAGGATAGCAGGAGGCGCCCCCACTCACGTCCCGCGCCCTGTCTCCTGCAGCGCTGGCCGCGAAATGAACCCGAGGCGGGCGGCACGGATGAGGACCTAAACAACGTATTGGACTTCATCCTCTCCATGGGATTGGACGGTCTGGGCGCCGAGAATCCTCCCGAGCCCCCACCGCAGCCCCCGCCGCCTGCGTTCTACTACCCGGAGCCGGGTGCTCCGCCGCCCTACAGCATCCCCGCGGCCAGCCTGGGAACAGAGCTGCTGCGCCCCGACCTGGACCCGCCTCAGGGGCCAGCTCTGCACGGCCGCTTCCTCCTCGCGCCTCCCGGGCGGCTAGTGAAGGCCGAGCCCCCCGAGGTGGACGGCGGCGGCTATGGCTGCGCTCCGGGCCTGGCCCACGGACCGCGCGGGCTGAAGCTCGAGGGCGCCCCAGGAGCGACAGGTGCCTGCATGCGGGGTCCCGCCGGCCGCCCCCCACCGCCCCCGGACACGCCGCCGCTCAGCCCCGACGGCCCCCTGCGCCTCCCCGCGTCCGGTCCCCGCAACCCGTTCCCGCCGCCCTTCGGTCCCGGCCCCAGCTTCGGCGGCCCCGGCCCCGCGTTGCACTACGGGCCTCCCGCGCCTGGCGCCTTCGGTCTTTTCGAGGACGCGGCGGCGGCGGCGGCGGCGCTGGGCTTGGCTCCACCTGCCACGCGCGGTCTCCTCACGCCGCCCTCGTCCCCGCTGGAGCTGCTGGAGGCCAAGCCCAAGCGCGGCCGCCGCTCCTGGCCCCGCAAGCGCGCTGCCACGCATACTTGCAGCTACACCAACTGCGGCAAGACCTACACCAAGAGCTCGCACCTAAAAGCGCATCTGCGTACGCACACAGGTGGGCGCCTGGCCTCATTCCCGGGAGCTGCGGCAGGGGGATGGCCGCGAGTTCAGGAACAGGCTAGGCTACAGAAGGAGACCCTGTCCATCCTCCAGAAGGGAAATGGATACTGTCCCCAGAGTCTATGACACTGCCAAGGGGGTGTGGCAGTTTAATGGGTTGGCTCCGCGGGACTCAGGTCTCAAGAATTCGGGACATAATTAAAGAAGCTGTGGAAGGCTGGGCTGGGGCTTAGTACTGCATATAAAGTCTGGCATGGTGGCCTGAGCCTGTCATCTCAGTACTGAGCAGAAGAATCAGGAATTCAGACCTAATCTCAGAATGTTAGGGGAGGAATGCTGAGCCTGCTAGTGGTCGGTCAGCTTCAGGAGCCCAAGATTCTCTGTTTAGATTAGATGTGGGATGGAGGTGAGAATGGAGAGGGAGAGGGCAGTGCTATCGGGTGCAGGGTGCCCAGAGCAGGCTTTCGGGGAAATTGAGGCTCAATGTCATTCCTCTCTGATGCAGGTGAGAAGCCTTATCATTGCAACTGGGAAGGATGCGGCTGGAAGTTCGCGCGTTCTGACGAGCTTACCCGCCACTACCGAAAGCACACAGGTCACAGACCCTTTCAGTGCCACTTGTGCGACCGGGCCTTCTCCAGGTCCGACCACCTGGCCCTGCACATGAAGCGACACATGTAGCCTGGGTCGACTCGGCTAGCCCATGCGCGACTGTGGCAGGTTCCACGCGCGGGGCACGGTCCCCTTGCAAACTGACTGCTATTTATTGGACCTTAGGACAGAGCCGGACAAGTGTGGCCACAGGAAAATGACTCTGCCACCAGTTCTGGCCCCCACAGTGACTGAAGGCCCCAGGAAAGAAGACAGGAGTCTGTGAAGAATGTTTTCAAAATGGTGCAATAATTGACTTATTTCCCTCGGGTCCCCACTAGAGGATCGAGGCTAGATGCCTTGTGAGAAATGCCTTTGAGTTTACTGTCCCCAATGTTTTTATAATATTGTATATAAGACTATGACCGATTGTATTTCTATAAGGGAGACGATGGCATCTCTGCCGCCTGCTTCGTTTTTATACGACTTTTTTTTTTTTAATTAAAGTTTTGGATCTTTGGAGGAATCACAGTAGTGGTGTGGCTGGGGATGGGGTAGGTCCTGAGGGGACAGGGAGCAAGCAGTCAGTGCCTGTGGCCAAGGTCACCAGCTGCAGCCCCCAGCTGCCAAGGCCTGTGGGTTCGCTATAAATGTAAACATGGTGTTTTAGGATTGGGCACAGGTTATTTTTAAGTCTGCTACTTTGAGCCATAATTTGCCCCACCCCCACCCCCTGTATCCCAGAGTGGGAAACGCGTTGGCTCCACTGATGTGGCTGGCCATTCCTTTTTTAGAAAGAAAAATAGAAAATTAAAAACCTTTTCCTGGTACTACCATCTTGGGGTTTAGCCAAACTTTTGGAGCATGCAGGTGTTTTGACACGAGCGTGTGTGTGTGTGTGTGTGTGTGTGTGTGTGTGTGTGTGTGTGTTTCCAGCAGGGTTTCTCTGTAGCCCTGACTGTTTGGGAACTCACAGAGGTCCAGCTACCTCTGCCTCCTGAGTGCTGGAACTAAAGGCAGGTGCTCCCCTCAGCTCATTTCTTTTTTCTTAATACGCATACTAAGCTAGCACAAACCAGATCCCTTTGCGTCTGCCTCTCAGATACTGGTATTGGTCATTTTATAGGGGTAAAACCCATGGTATAAGCTTTTTGCCTTTCATTTTCAGGGGCTTTCCCTCCTTTTTGTACTGCATTTATTCTGTGTTTTGGAGAGTTGCGTAGGTAGCCGTGTAATGTGGACACCAGAGGACAACTTCGGGAGTTGCTCTGCTCTGTAGCTCCTGGGATTCAACTCTGGCCTTTCGGCATGGCTGCAAGGACCCTTACCCAGTTGAGCTGTCTCTTGGTCTCACCACAGAAAACGGTCACATGTGAGCATAGTGACTTGTGACACCTGACTTTGCTTTACGTTATTTTGGGGTGACATGTCCCTCATGCCTGGGGCACAGTGGGGGTGGTGGTGGTTTTGTAGTCACCCACCTGTGTTGTGTGGAGAACTGCAATGCCTGTGGGCATCCAGCCTACCCTAGCCTCCCTTTCATTAGTAGGTGCCTCTACCCTGGGCCCCAGTAACCATGGCTACTGACAATTGCCCAAGTTACTTCCAGAAAGTGAAAACCCTTAGGTAGAGCCCAGTTTTAAAGCACTCTCACCCCAGTTGCGACAGCAGCTGGGATTTCCTCCATCTCTCCATCCTCCCCCTCCCACGGCGACCTTGGAAACAGCTGACAACTCTTTGGTAATCTGTGAAAAGCAGAAATGATGATAATGTGATTCATATTTTGAAAGTAAATACTGAGGCTCACTTCCGCTGCAGAGGGAGGGTGGGTGAGCTCTCTGCCCTTTGCGGACCACTTCTGCAAAACTCCAGAGTCTCAAGGTGGCCTCTCAGCCAGACCAGGAGCGGGAGCAGAGTTCCTTGCTGGAGCTTGTCCTGGAGAAAAGAAAGCTCTCAAGAGAGTTAGTGTTTGTTTCTGTTTGGTAGTGCCAGGATCGTGGCCCTAGGACTGCACCACCTTGCCCCTATTGATTTAATCATCTGGGTTGTGTTGATTTGGCTTGCTTTGCTGGGGCAGAGCGTGATCTGCCTCCGAGCCACACCCTCAGCATGTAAATAACTACCTGCCGCCATCCCAGGAAAGCTGCCTTAAACTAGAGCCACGAACCATTTTCCTTTTTTGCTTTCAGGTAGCCCAGGTTGGTTTCAAATTTACTACATTGCTGCCCCCAGCCCAGGGTAGAGTCGGTACTTTTTCTTGGAGAACACTTCTAGCTGTCCTCTGGAGGGCTCTGAGGCCAGTAAGAGGTCACTTGGGAAGTCACGAGGCGCAGGACAGCTTGCTTCCAACGGAGAGGCACCTCCAGCATGCTGCTCGGGCAGCAGTGTGCCCCACAGGCTAACCCAGAGCATGTGGCCTGTGTTCTCAAAACTCAGACAGCGGTCAGCTTGTGTGTACTCTGGACTCTAAGGGAGACCCATTGACATTTTCGATTGTCACCCTTAAGGTTCCAGCTAGATGCACTGGGCAGCCCCTGCCTTCCTTGGAGACACTTTCAGACCCTGCCATTATGAGTCAGGCTGAGGCAGAGCACCCTGCGCTGGATGCTAAATAAAGGAGGAGCACGTCATGCAGAGAGGTGTGAAGAAAGCTTCAATGACTATTCTTGGGAACTCGGGCAAGAGATAGGACATTGAACATTTTTCTTCCCTCTGGAAAAGTTAGCCACAGCCTTGTTTGAGTCTGTTTTTGTTTTGTTTTATTTGTTTATTTTATTTGTTTGAGACACGGTCTCTCTATGTAGCCCTGACTGGCTTGGAAGTCACTACAGCAATCTGGACAAGACAGATAGATCCACCTGCCATTGCCCCCAGAGAGCTGTGACTAAAGGCATGTGCACCAGGCAGGGCCTTAGAGGAAATGGGAACTAACAAGGATTAGGGAGATGGCTCAGTGGATAAAGGTTGCTGCCAAGGTTATCCCACCTGAGTTTCCATTCCTGGGACCCACACAGTAGGAAGAGCAAACAGAGTTCTACAGATATCCTCTGGCCTCCACCCCTATGTCCACACAAAATACGTTAAATGTAATAAGCATAACATATTAACTTAAAAAAAACCCTTCACATTCTATAACCCACCCGACCCAACCTTTCTTATTTTGTCGATGGGGCGGGGCAGGCCCCGGTTCCTGGCTTCACGAAGTTGTAGTTGCTGGTACAGCCTTTTCTTCTCTCCAGAATGAGAAGCAGTTTTTATGTTTTTCCCCCTCTGTCTTACCCCCCCCATCCTTTGTAATAGTTCATTTAGATATTCTAGAGGGTGCTTATGCAAATAGATGCTGAGGTTATGTTTGGTCTCTTGTGTTCTTTCTAGTATTCTCTAGTACAGCCCCATGGCGTTTCTAATGTGTCAGCTATTCTACACCACCTGTGTGCAAGTGCATGCACAGGCCTGAGGTCAATGTCAGAATCCTCTCATCTCCCCACCGCAGTCAATGAGACAAGGGTCTCTAAATCAGGCCCCAGTCTCACCTTGTCTGGCTAGCCAGCTTGCCCTGGGAATCCCGTCTCTGCCTTCCCTTCCGTGGCTAGAATTGAAGGTGGTTACCACCCCCACGCTGCATTTACAAGGGTGCTGGGCATCAAACTTGGCTTGTTTCACCTCTGAGCCATCTCCTCTCAGCCCCCACTATACCACTTTATAGTAAACATTTGAGAGCCCACAGGATGCAGTATGGACAGGGGGGCCCTGCAAACTGACCCCCTATGAGTGTCTAGGGCTGGACTTCAGATGGTCCCGAGGGCAGGGTCACACAGGAGAGAAGGGATGAACACTTTACTAGGCTTCTGCCTCCAGATGGGTGCAGGCATGGAGATGAAAGAAGACCCCACTGCATTTCCTGAATTTATGGGGCCCTGAGGGGTGTTGTCAGTAGGGAGAGTCCCTGGCTCAGCAAGGAGCCCAGAAAAACTGTGGAGTCACCCTACAGCTCAAGCTGTCTGGCTGGCCCAAAGGCACAGGCAGTGTTTGGTCCCCAGGGCCTACCTGTACCAGTGACTCTCCATCACAGTTTGACTGACAAGGGACTCTAGGTCATCTCTGGGACCTGAGTGTTGAGCAAAGCCAGTCCCCTCCCCCAGTCTCTCCCCCCTAGTCTTCCATCCCAGACACCTATCAGGTCCCCAACTCCAGCCCCCAGTCCCCTACAAGTTATCCCCTGCCCCCACTCCCCCAGCTATCAGAAGGAGACATCTCCTATCCCTTATGGGTCAGATGAGATTCTCAGGGCCAGAACAAAACAGTTAGGAGTGGGCCTGCACAGATGAATGACCAGTGTGGTGACTGAAGCAGGAGGATTCCTGCAAGTTCAAGGAGAGCCTGGGCTATAGAACCTGTCTCAGAACAACCAGAAGAGCCAGTTATGACGATGCTCACCTTTCCTTCCAACACTTAGGAGACAGGGGCAGAAAATCACTTCAGGGGCGCCCTCAGCTACACAGAGGTCAAGGCCAGCTGCCTCTCCTTCCCCCTTTCCCTTCCTTCCTTTCTTTAGACAAGGTGGCTCAGACTCAGCTATCCTCCTTCCTCAGCCTCCCATGTACTGAGGAGACCAGCTTCCCTTTCTCTCCCTATCCACTCACCCACTCAGAACTTACTCCTAAGGCCTCAGCCCCATGTCCCCAGCAGCCATCCCTGGAAGTCAGGAGTGATGTGGAGGAGCCTGTGCAGAGTGCCACCTTGTGACTGACCAGCTCACACCTACCTGTGGCCCCTCTAGAATCCTCCTGGCACAGGCATGCTGGACTTCCTCAATGGATCCACTTCCTGTCCTCTCAGCAAGCCTAGGAGAACATAAGACCGCTCTCACTGCGCAGTCCTGGCTGTCTTGAAACTCACACTGTCCACTGGCTGGCCTCCAACTCCAGAGATCCACACGTCTCTGCCTCTTCAGTGTTGGGTTCAAAGGCTCGCATGCGTGTGTATGTGTGTGTGTGCGGACACACACATTTGCCCATAGATCCAGAGAGAGCATTGGTTCCCCTGGACCTGAAGTCACAGATGGTTGTGAACTGCTATGTGGGTACTGAAAACTAAACTGTAACAGCCAGTTCATCTCTCTAGCTCCAGTTAGTTTTTGAGACATATTACAAGGCAACCCAGACTAGCTTTAAACTTGTCAAACTCTTGCCTCAGCTTCCTGAATGTGAGGGTGGCAGGCACTATGCCTGGTCTCCCTATATTTTATTTTATGAACTTATTTTTGCCTTTCTCTCCCCACTCCTCTCTGTAGGTTTGGCTGCAAGCTCCTCTTCCCACAGAGCCATCTTGCTGGCCCCTTTCTGGTATTGGGTTCAGAGTACGGCCACAGGCAACTGGTGTGAATGTGGGTGGAAAACCCAGAACTCTGGCTTGGCTCTAAGTCAAGCCCTCTGCACATCCCTTCCCAAACTTAGAAACACTCAGCTGCTCAGATACCATCACAGCCCATGTCCGCACTTCCTGGGAGCCACACCACTACCTGTGTGCTCTTTCTAGACTCTGAACATCCAGCAGATATGCATTTTCCAGGAAATTTTCTACCAGGACAGGACAGAACAAGAGGCTATTAACCTAGGTCCCTGGGGCACTTAGGCCTCAGAGCATTCCCTGAAAAGCAAAACAGTGCAGTGAAGGTGTGACTCAGATCTCAGCCCAAGACCTAAACTCAAGGAGACACCCGCCAGCTCAAGTCCTGGAATGAGCCATCTAAATAGCCCAAAGCTAGGAATGGCCAGAGGGCTCTCTATCCAGGAATGCAGACACCCACACCTACACATGCTATCAGCCAGAACCACTTCTTTGTAATTCACTGGGAGACTGGGCCTCAATGGCTCCCCTTGCAGGTGTGTGAACTTTCCAGCCCCTGAGATGACACCACTGTCTCCAACCTGGGCCCTTTGTCTGATGCAGTCATGGCTTTTTTTTTTTTTTTTGAGATTTCTTTCTTTTTATGCATATGAGTATACTGGTATACTGTAGCACTGTACAGATGGTTGTGAGCCACCATGTGGTTGCTGGAATTTGAACTCTGGACCTTTGGAAGAGCAGACAGTGCTCTTAACCACTGAGCTATCTTTCCAGCCCCCAGTCATGGTTCTTGACCTCTCACCCCAGGACCTTTCTGGTTGTACCTGCTCTCCATGCCAGTCTGTCGACATATTTACTGAGTGTGGACTACACAGCGTGTCCTACAGTCTCTATCTTTGAGGGGTCTCCCTGTCCACGGAGCAGTGATCTGTGTTTCCTGGGGTAGGGTTTTAGGGTGTCAGGGGAGATGTCTGTCTGTGTAACTTCAGGGAGGGAAGTCAGCCCAGCAGGAATATATTCCGAGGGATGGGCTGCAGAAGTAGATGGCACTAGGGAGCAATGGAGGGGAGACATGACCAGGGGGGAGGCAACCATCAGCCTGGTGTCACGACACGACACGGTTCTTCTGGGATGACCTTTAGCTGGGAGGAGCACCCCCTTTCCTCACTGGCCCATTGCACCCTTTCCCTTATGGATCAGTTACTCTAGATTTTTGGGAGAACGTCTTGTTGGTTCTGAGCTGGAACTCTGTGAGGAGATACTAGGCCGAGTTCCTGCCAACAGAGAGAGCAACTGTGCAAAGAATTTTGAGACTCGGAGGAGCAGGCTGGGGATGAGGACACAGAAACCTCTCTCAGCTTGTGCCTCTTTTTTTTTTTTTTTTTGGTCTTTTCGAGACAGGGTTTCTCTGTGTAGCCTTGGCTGTCCTGGAACTCACTGTGTAGACCAGGCTGGCCTCGAACTCAGAAATCTGCCTGCCTCTGCCTCCCGAGTGCTGGGATTAAAGGCGTGCGCCACCACACCCGGCTGAAAGCTTTCTCTTTTTAAAAAATCTATTTATTTATTCACTTTTATCCCAATATATGTCCCCCTTTCCCAGTCCCTGTCACCTCTTGCAGCTCCTCCCCCCATTAAAAAAAATAGCTCTACAAAGAATGAAACCCAGGACCTCAATCCTGCTAGATAGGTGCTCTGAGACTGAGCCTTGCCCACAGCCCCTCACTGGGGGATTCTCTGCAGGACCCCACCCCTGAGCCATGCCCCAAAACTTTTCACTTTTAAATGAATGGTTTATTTTGACTTTTATCCATGGGTGTCCAGAAAGTGGGGTCTCATCCCTTGAAGCTCTGGCTACAGGTGCTTTTGATTTTCCAGATGTGGATGCTGGATCGGAACTCCAGTCCTCAGATAGAGGTTTACAGAGGTTTCCCAGCTGAGCTGCAGCCCTGCAGCTCTTCCCTTTTTATCTTGCGAGAGCCCGGGTCTTGAACTCCTTTCTGGTCCTTGCCGTGGTTTGTAGCCGGTCTTTGGCTATTTTTTTCTTCTTCTGTCTTTCTCCACCCTATTTCCTCTACCCTTTCAGGCCCCTAACACTAGATAGAAGAGAAAAAAGCATGGAGGGGAGAGAGGAAAGAAATTCCTGAATAAAGTCAGGGGTTGGAGAAGAGCAACATTATCCTTAGACTACTTGCTGATTGGGCATTGAGTCCTTACGGCAAGTTTGATCTTCAGCATCATGATATCTAATTTCTTCTTGTTGTTTCTTCTTTGCACACAAGTACAACTGCAACCAACAACAATAACAACAACCCATCCCTCGCAGGACCCTCTTATACCCCCTCTGAAAAACCCCTGGATTCCTAACACCATATAATCTCAGAAACTATCTGCAGATGGCAGAATCCTGCCCGTGCTAGAGCAGGAGGCAACTCGTGATCAGCTGCTGTGGACAGGCCGAGGCAGCTCCACATCCCACACCCGGGGTTAAAATGAAAGTACATTCCTATTTCTGTTTTTAAAGAAACAAAAATTCTTACTATATTGGTTAAAAACGCAAATCATAAAGCCTGCCATCTTTTTACTCTTTCTATGCTGGTAATGTAAGCCAGGGCTTCCTCGGGACCTGTCTCCTCCTCCCCTTAACCATCCTCAAAGGCACATCTCCATGGTACAGAGCTATTATGCAACCACCACCCTCCAGCTCTAGAACTTTCTCACCTCCCAAACTTAAACTGTTTTTTGTTTGTTTGTTCTGTTTTGTTTTTCTTTATTTTATTTTATTTTTATTTTTGGTTTTTTGAGACAGGGTTTCTCTGTATAGCCCTGGCTGTCCTGGAACTCACTTTGTAGACCAGGCTGGCCTCAAACTCAGAAATCCGCCTGCCTCTGCCTCCTGAGTGCTGGGATTAAAGGCATGCGCCACCACGCCCGGTTGTTTTGTTTTTCTTGACAAGGTTTCACACAGCTCAGGCTGGCCTTGAACTCCTGGTTCTTGCCCTCGCTTAAGCTATGGAATGACAACTATGCCCAGATTCACTCCTGTTTGCCCCAGGCACCCACCATTTCTACTTCCTGTTCTTGTCAACATGCTTCTCCAGGGTCTGCCTGTAAGCCGAGGCTAGCAATTTCTGTATTGAACTGCGTAACTAAGCACAAGAGTCCTGGTCTGCCTGGAACATCTTCCATAGACCAGGCTGGCTTCCCAACACCAAAGGCATGCATGTGCTACCACTCCCAACATGTCAGAATATGCTGAGCAGGCCTGGTGGTGCACACCTGTCATCCCAGCACTGGGAAAACTGAGGCAGGAAGAGCAGGAGTCCAGTCACAGCTATGTGAGAACCTGTTTCTAACAAGTTCACATCAAAAAGTAGATTTGTCCAGGTGGTGGTGGCACAAGCCTGTAATTTCAGCTCTCCAGAGCCAGAGGTTACAGGGAAAGAAGTTCAAGGCTGTAGGGTGAGGTTGCTGGCAGTCTGGGCTACAAAAGACTCAGAAACAACAAACAAGCAATGGCTGCATAAGACATCTAACCAATCTTTTGCCATTCACACCAAGTGACTTCAGTGTTGGCCAGTCCCACCACTCTAGGCCTTGGTTTCCTCTTCTATGAAATGGGGTGACAGCTGGGGAGGGTGTTGGAGGCCCCAGACAGCGGCCCAATTTCTGGGTGTCACTGGTATCGAGGATTAGCAGCAGCCAGAGCTGGTGGAACTTGGGAGAGGCCTGTTTGCACCCAGCCCACTTGCTCTTCACCTGCTCAGTTGTGGATGCTGCCTAACAAGGGCCACCATGCAGGACAGCGGCCTAAATGCCTCAAGAGATGAGGACCACACACCACTGGGGCAACAGAGGGAGGCTCAGGAATACAGGCTGTGACACCCATCATCCCAGAACCTGAAACAGTGAGGAAGGAGGATCACAAGTTCCAGGCTAGCTTGGCATAAAAAACCGAGGCCCCGACTTAAAGAAAAAATGTATCAGTGGCTAGGGCTGGGGCTCGGGCAATATGGTACACAAGAAATCCCAGTGAGGAGCTGGGACATGGCTCCAGTGTGCACATCCCTGCCTAGACCCCCCCAGTGAGGGACTGGGGATGTGGCTGGCCAGTAGAACTAGGTCCTTTAGAACACTGAAGAACTGCCTTGCAGGTTCCTCCGTACGGCTTCACTTCTCATCTCACCCCATCTCTAAGCTCCTCTGCTCTTCCCCAGACCACTGATCCTTAAACCACAAAGCCCTTCCCTGGCCCCATGGCCTGACTCTGCATTCCTCATCTGAGAAACCCACCCTGGTTTCACCTGTGCTAGCCAAGGTATCTTCTGGGAGAAGGGGCATAGCTATTTGATTCCAGCAGAGGAGGCTCAGTAGCATGGCCTGTCATCGTGGCTTTGTCTCTGAAAGAGACAGAAACCCAGCAATCTGTGGGGGAGCACTAGAATCCCAGCAAGGAGTAGAGTGTGGGGGCACACCAGAGTCCCGTAGGAGCACCAGAGTCCTGTGGGAGCACACTAGCGTTCCACGTGAGCACAGGAGTCCCCCATGCTGTAGGCTTTCAGCTGGTTGTGTATGAAAATGAATTACCACTGCCAGCTGAGAGGTATTTCTTTTCCCACTTAAGAGCAGATGTTGCTTTGTTTAGCAGGCTCCTATACAGCCTGCTATGGCTCTTCATTTC